>NC_090319.1:165168649-165826671 GCF_040869045.1 Eurosta solidaginis | reverse complement strand
CTATAATCTTTGCATTTAAATTCAAATAAAATTATAATTTTGCCATACATTTCAGATTCAAAATTTTTTTCACTTTCTGTACTATTAAAAATCCTTACATTTCAATAAATATATTCAACATCTTTTGCATGTGAATTCCAATTCCCACTTCCGTTTTGCATGAAAATTTTTCAGCTAATTCCAATCATTGGATTTGGATTTGCGGACAACAAAAGCGTAAAGTAAATATTTTTTAATCTTTCTTTTCATTAACTAATCACTAACATTAGTATTTCAATAAAATGCACTAACTAAGTTGTTTTGTTATAAGTATTCGCTAACCAATTGCATAATTATAACTAAAATCTAAAAGTTTTCAAAAATACATACTTTCACAAATTTCATTTAAAATATTTTCATAAATTCCCTTTAAGAATACTTTCATAATTTTCTTTTGAGCTCAACTCAACCCGTTCCAACTTAATTTCCTTTAAATTCAATTTCTATTCAATCTTCATAAACAAATCCCATATATCTTGCAACAAAAATTTTAATATTTTGTCTATTCGTTTCAACGCGTATGGACCTAAGAAGCGGGAAGGTTGTTTCTAAAGATTCCCATCCGAGTTCAAGTTCCAAAAATTCAGAGCAAAATTTAGATTCCGAAAACTCAGAGCAAGATATAGATTCCAATAATTCATATTCTGATTCATCTTGAAGTGCATCGTCAACTGATATCTTAACAAGTTAACATAATTATAAATTATCCCTGAGTGCAGACTTTTTAGGATTTGCTGATCAACCTGTAATTCCAAATTCTAGTTTTTCTATTCTAACTCCGGTTCTTAACGTTACAACCATGGCCACAATCGAGGAGAAAAAATCGTTTATTAATACTTGTGCCCCGATTATGCGAGACAACTACAGTGGAGACCTGTTAGCGCTTGGCTCATTTATAAATAAAGTTGAATTAATGGAAGTATTCTCTAACGAAAATTTAACTCCTACTTTTATTGCATTTTTAAAATCCAAGCTCGAAGGCAAAGCTCGCGAAGCACTACCAACGCATATAGAATCAGTCAGCCAAATTAAAGAAGCGCTATGTAGTGAAATTAGGCCAGACAACTCGAAAGTTGTCGCGGGAAAAATTGCAGCCTTAAGAGTAACCAATAACAATTTTTCAGAATTTTCAAAGCAGGTAGAAGAGCTTTCTGACTCGTTAGAGCGCTGTCTAATCATTGAAGGTATGACGAAGGCAAAAGCCCATGAGATAGCAGTTGAACAAACCATTAGCGTTTGTAGATTAAATAGTAGGTCAGATATGGTGAAATCAATCCTTGCGTCAACAACCTTCAAAGATTCAAAGGACGTAGTAGCGAAAATGATTATGGAGCGAGAACAGGAAGTTAAAGAGCGGCAAGTGTTAGCGTTTCGGTCACATCCGATAAGATATAGTAATTTCCGTGGAAATTCTAGAGGTAACAGTAATTTCAGATACAACAACAATAGTAATTTTCGATTTGACAATAACGCAAATAGGCAACACAATAATACAAATTTCCGAAATAACAATTATAACAGAGGCAATAATCGCAATTACAATAGAGGCAATAGCAATTCCAACAATAACAATAATAATCGGTCCGGAAATAACAGAAATTCCAATAATCAGGGTTCAAATTCTAGAAATTCAGCCAATGTTCGTTCTTTAAATGCCGGAGCCCCTCAGGCGCGAACACTGAGGGAGCAGGGGCAATTCGACTAAATACTTCTCAGTCAATATATTGTCTAAATTTAAATTTTTCCGATTTCGTCGAAGTCGCTTGTAGCGATTCACATAAAATATGTTCTTTTCTAGTAGATTCACAGGCAGACATTTCATTAATAAAAATTTCCAGTTTGGCAAACGATGTAGAAGTAGACGATAGTAACGTAATAAATATAACAGGCGTAACAACAGACACGGTAACGACACTAGGAACAGTTAATACAAGTATAATCGCATCAAATAAATTTTTTGCTCTGACTCTTCATGTTGTCAATGACAACTTTAATATTCCTTCGGACGGTATAATAGGGAAAGATTTTTTAAAAACGAACAAATGCATAATCAATTATGCTAATGACACAATTACATTCGGACAAGGGACAGAAAAGGTAATTATTTCAATTTTGCATAGCACTTCAACAAATACTCTTGTAATTCCACCAAGATGCGAAGTTTTTCGTGTTTTTAGTTTGAAAAATTCGACAAGTTCAGTTTTTGTTGATACTCAGGAACTTTGTAACGGTGTTTTCACAGCAAAATGTATCGTTGATACAAAAAATCCAATAATAAAAGTTATCAACACCACCGACGAGGTCAAGTACGTAAAAGATTTCAATATTCAAACTGAAGACATTAAAAACTTCAATGTCTATCGAATAAATGATACACCTATCGATTCAAAACGTATAGAAGAGCTTAAATCAATTTTGGCAAAACAAATGCCTTCTTACGCTAAAAAGAAATTACTTGATTTATGTTTGAAATATTCTGATATTTTTGGGTTAAAAACCGACTTAATGACGCTTAATAATTTCTACGAACAAAAACTTAGATTAACTGACAAAACCCCTGTCTATATTAAAAATTACCGTTTGCCATACACACAACGCGAAGAAATCAATAAACAAGTCGAAAACCTATTACAGAATGATTTAATCGAACCTAGTTTTTCAAATTATAACAGTCCTTTAATTTTGGTACCGAAAAAAGATCCAACAGGCAAAAAATCGTATCGCATGTGCGTAGATTTCAGAGCAGTCAATAAAAAGCTTATAGCCGAAAAATTTCCACTAGCACGCGTTGATGACATACTCGACAATCTTGGCAGAGCCAAATACTTTTCAACTCTAGATCTTTTTTCTGGTTTTCACCAAATACCCCTTCACCCTAAATCTAGAGATGTAACTTCTTTCAGTACAGATCGAGGAGCTTTTCGTTGGAAAGTTTTACCTTTCGGGTTAAATATTGCACCAAACTCATTTTCTCGTATGATGTCAATAGCATTTTCAGGCATTTCGCCAAATCAGGCTTTTATGTACATTGACGACGTTATCGTCATTGGTTGTAGTGAGACACACCACCTTAAAAATTTAGAAAAAGTTTTCGAAACCTGTAGAAAGTTTAATTTAAAGCTGAATCCAAACAAGTGCAATTTCCTTCGTTCCGAAGTAACTTTTCTAGGCCATAAATGTACGTCAAAAGGTTTGCTACCAGACGATTCAAAAATAGACGCTATCAAAAGGTATACTAAGCCAAAAGACAAAGATGCGGTTAGGCGATTTGTCGCATTTGCAAATTATTACAGGCGATTTATACCGAATTTTGCGTCACTGGCAACGCCTTTAAATCGTTTAAATAGGAAAAAAGTTGAATTTGTTTGGGACGAAGCGTGCGAAAACGCTTTCGAAAAACTAAAACTAGAATTAATGTCTCCCCAACTACTACAATACCCTGACTTTACAAAAGAATTTATAATTACAGTAGATGCTTCTAAGAGTCGGTGTGGTGCTATATTAAGCCAAAAGCATGGTGATAACGATTTACCAATTTGTTTCGCGTCAAAATCTTTTAATAAAGCAGAACAGAAAAAAGCAATTATCGAATTAGAACTCCTAGCAATACATTTCGCTATAAAGCATTTTCGTCGATATGTTTACGGTACAAATTTCACAGTAAAATCCGATCACAGACCACTAGTTTATCTTTTTAACATGAAAGACCCTTCGTCTAAACTTTCTAGAATTCGATTAGAACTGTCAGAATATAAATTTACGATTGAATATATAAAAGGAAAATCCAACGTTGTTGCTGATGCTTTTTCACGCATTAGTATAGACGAAATAAAAGAATATACAAAGCATGGTTTAGCAATCCAAACGCGATCACAAACCAAACAAAAGGAATTACAAAATAAAGGCGATAATTTTACTGATACTTTTTGCGAAACGCCTAAAGTACAAGTTTATGACAAATTTTCATACAATTTTTCAAAAAAGATACCGGGAATAAAGTCGACTATACAATTTAATAAAAATAATGAGATCTCTAATATACAAATTTATGCGCATTTAAAAAATAAAAAACTAAATTTACTTAATTTTGTGAATGCTAACGGAAAAACAAATTTAGATGAGTTATTTTCGAGGCTTGAAAAAGCAGCCGGCAGTCACAATATTAAGCAGTTAGAATGGCCAAAAAATTATATATTTTTCAAAGAATTTTCAATTACAAATTTTAAAATCAGCGGTAATAAAATTTTAAAATCATTACAAATAATATTAACAGACCCTGTAGAAACTGTAACAGAAACAGAGCAAAAACAAAAACTTATGACAATTTATCATGAGGACCCTTTGTTAGGCGGTAATTGCGGTATAAAACGATTATATTCCAAATTAAGAACAAAATACTATTGGAAAAATATGACAAGAGACATTGCGAAATTTGTTAAAAATTGCAATAAATGCCTTTTAAATAAAGCAAAACCAAAAACAAAGGAAAATCTTGTTTTGACTCCAACCCCCTGCAAACCCTTTGACATAGTAATTGTCGATACAATAGGTCCTCTTCCGGAATCCAAATATGGTAACAAGTTCGCTGTTACTATGATTTGTGACTTTTCTAAATACCTGGTAACAGTAGCTGTACCAGATAAATCAGCAAAAACTATTGCTTGCGCTATCTTTGAAACCTTTATATTAACATATGGTACAATGAAAGCTATTAGATCCGATTAAGGAACGGAATATAAAAACGAATTATTCTCTGAATTGACAAAACTTTTAAAGATTGACCATGATTTCTCAACAGCCTACCATCACGAAACTGTTGGTACTGTTGAAAGAAATCATAGAGTCTTTAACGAATACTTGCGTGCATACCTAAACGAAACGTATTCAGATTGGGATACATATTTAAAATACTTTACATTTTTACACAATACTACAAGTAGTTCGGTTTTTGATAAGAAATTTACTCCGTTTGAATTAATATTTGGCAGAAAAACTACAATGCCACATGAACTGAAAAAAGGGCAAATTGATCCGATCTATAACGTAGAAAACTACGCAAAAGCGCTTAAGTTTAGAATGCAAACATCGCATAAAATGGCAAAAAATTTGATTAATAAGCATAAGATTAGAAATAAAGACTTATACGATAAAACAGCTAAGCCTTTAGAAATTAAAATTAATGATAAAGAATTAGTAGAAACAGAACCTAGGAATAAACATAAAAATATATATCAAGGTCTCTACATAGTAAAGAATATTGATGGGCCAAATGTAACAATTTGTGAGATAAGTAAAGAAAACGAAAAAATTGTACACAAAAATCGAGTACAAAAAATTAATTAATTTAATAGCCTATTACTAATCATCTTTAGATATAAATATATTTTAAAAATCCGCCAATGAAGGCAAAAAAATGTAACAAATAAATATACATTTAATTAGTTAGATTTTACAATACGAAGAAAAAAAACACCGGTTTACTTCAAACATTAAAAGAAATATTTCAAACTAACTTTTATATATTTCAATTTATTAAAAATTTTCTTTTCATTTTTAATCATCTTTTTAGAAGTTGCACTGTGATGAACGAATGAGTCCCGGGTTAGAACACCCTAGCATTAGCAAACTCCTTCGTTCATAACATTACAACATATTAAAGCCTAAAGAAGAATGTGGCAAGATTAATTACTAATCTCACCAAATACTTCTTTTCTAAAGGGGGCTGATGTAGTGCCATAGTAAATTGCATTAAAATAAATTGTAGATGGCAACCCTGTTTAGAAATGTGCAAGATGCAACCATACATCAGATGCACTTGGCATCACTAAAATTGTTAGAGTCGAGCAACTCGGAGAGTTTCTGATTGGCTGAAACTGCCGTTGCTCAACGCCATGATTTTTTTCGACGCCATAATTAATTTCGTTGCTAAGCAACGTAAGGAAAATATGCCAAGCCGCAGAGTTGCGTTAGCGGCAGTTATTAGTTTGAAGTGAACCGGCAAATTGACTACACGAGTTAGTCTTACAAAAAAAAGAAAACAAAAAAATCTAAGTGACCTAACGGGAAGAAAGAACAAAGTGTAACGAATTATAAGTTGAATAAAAACTATATTGTGAAAATTAAATAAACCTCTCATTATTAAAACTAAACGGAAAGAAAGGAAACTTTTAAATAAAAGAAAACTAGTGGCAGTGTGTGTGCGGAACGTTCCCGCAGGATCCCAAATATGGGTCCTTTATATTTCTTTGAACAGCTAACAATAATGTTTTGTTCTGCAGCAAAATGTTGTAAGAAATGTGCGTCCGTTATGGGCGCATTATGACCAATGAGACGTTGACGTCCCGCCTGTTCTTCAATATCCACCACAATTAATTCCGTATCAAGGCTACCGCTCACTATGCCATTTCATCGTAGCGTCAATGCACGTAAAGCCAATCTAAAGTAAACGCAAAATCAGTTTCAGTTTAATTACATAAATAATTTGCAGTCCACCTCTTACTTACCCCAAATTCCAAATAACAACATTTTCAGCAGCTGCGGCTAGTACATATCGGCTTTCAATTGTATTGTATATTCACCAAAATTTACATTAGATCGGCAACTATTGATGATATTAAAACGTATATTAAATCTATTATAGGCCGATAAGCCAAGTATTGTTTCGTCAGACCCATTTAATATATTTAGACGTGCACTAAACTTTTAATTAAATTGAATATTATTAATATTTTTTGATATCTCGCCTTCCCTCTCTGACATTCAGCCACAACCATGGCGGAACCATACAAGGTGGTAGCATGGTGACATAGCAACAAACATAAATAAAACTTCCATGTACTTTGTTTTTGTATATCGATGGACTAATGTCAACATCGTAATGCGCCGGAAGTTGATGTATCAAATCATATTAAAAAAGAACAATCAGCTGTCGCCGTGCTACCACCTTGTATAGTTCCGCCATAGCCAGAACAAACTTTTTTTTGTTGTAGAGGAGATGAAAGCTGAAGACTCATTATCTTTATGATAACCCTTTTTTCTTTAGACTGCATTCATTTTCTAGTGAAAATTCAAAAAAAATATTAAAACCTTAAGAATGGGGGGTAGTATAAGCGCTCTGATAGCTACATATATCCCACGTGTATATACCTTATGCACTTTGTAAGAAGTTTTTTTCGTCTTTCACATTTCACACTTCTCGGTACTTTACTTGATTTTGTTTTTCTTTCAAATACTTAATTAATCTAAACTTTAATTTTAATTAACCGCATTTTTGCTTATTACATTTTTTTCCCTTTCTTTTTTAAATTTTTGTAGTCATTTCAATTCTTTTTTTTCTTTTCCACTGCATGTGCACATTTTTACATTACCGAACATACTAAATTTTTCAGTTTCTGCTGAACTCGACTTGAAGTTCAGTTTGAGCCTAACTGTACCTCTTCTCTAGGTTTATTATACATATGTACATATACTATGAGAGTTAGTTAGTTTTTGGACATTAAATATTTTCTAAGAGAAAAAAAACTTCTTACATTGCTTTGTCTTTCTTTATTCCTATTTCCCTTCAAGTTAATTTTTGCAAACTAATAATTTTCTTTCTATTTTTCTCTAGTGATTTCTGAGCAAATTTCTGTCTTAAATTTGCTATGTACATATGTCTATTTTGTATAGTTTGCTAATCGTATAAAAATCCGCTATAAAAAACCAGGAATCCAATTCCCATGACCACTTAGCTGCTGGATGCGTGTCCTCTGGGCAACTTGCAATACCCTTCTCCAGTTCCAAATGAAGGTTGGCTCCCCGACCTCAACAATATTGTGTAAAGTTACATTTATGTTTTCGTACTCGGATTTCTTTTCTTTATTATTTTTTTTATATTATTTTGCAAAATTTTTTTTTGTGTACGGTCAACGCGGCTTTTCGAAAAGTTTTTCTTTACATTAACGCGACTTTAAAAACTGTATCGACTGTTGGCAAAAATCCGTACCGACTAAAAAAAATTGGATCACGTTTATGATCTTACCGCTGAGTCTTGAACAGGAAAAAGAGAGCGTCTTCAGCTGAAAACCTGTATAAAAGCCTTGCTTTTACCGGAAGCGGATACCTTCTTCATTTTCTATCAATTTTTTTCCTTGCATTCTACTCAATTTTGACACTTCGTAAATTTCAGTAATGGGATATTGGCAATCAATGATTGATACTATTCACAATGAAGTTATCTGTATTTAAGTTAGTGAATTTATTTGCAATAGGGAATGGACATACATTCAATTAGTGCATTGGTTTATTTAAAATAAAGAATGGAATTTTGGAAAAAAAATGATAGATTTGCCGGTATGGAACCCAGTACACTATCTTTTCTATATGGTGCTGACGAATTTCTTCTTTCAGTATGAATAACTTTCTTGCGTTATATAAGATAACAATTCCAAGGGAATCGGCCGGTTATCTGTTAAATAGAGTGTCGGTTGAATATTAAAAGAACACCAAAATTAGTATTGCGCTGAGAAAATCTCTTAGTGACCAAGTTAATCGGTTCATATACGTAAAAAATGACGACCTTTTCTGATTAACTGTTAAATTTAATCTCGGCTTTTGTAAGGTGTTTTTATTTTTTTTATTTTGGCAATTGGAGTTTTGCTTTATTGATTTTTGAAAGATGCTGTAAACAAGATTATAAAAAAGTTTAAAGTAATTACAAGTCTAAATACATGATTTTTGTTGCTGTTATTGCTCCACAAAAGTTCAAAAAGCTTGCAGTGCTTACGACCGCTGTCGTCGTGCCGGACATTCGTACTATGGTACCCATGCATATTGATAGGATGAACTGCGCAAGAAAAACCATGCTGCTAACAACTGCTATGTCTGTGCCCAACCCACGTACAATTGAACCCAATTTTGGTGAACCAGTCCGATCCAGCTCAAACTATAAAAAAATTATATATATATGATGAATTTATACAGTAAATACTCTTGATTTAACATATTAGGTTTCTATTTCTACTGTACTTAAACTATTATTATTAGGTTACTGCATTGTGCTATGTTTACAAGCCCAATAATAAGCCGACAAATGTTAGTTGTTGTTAAGCAGAGAGTACCCGCATAGTTAAAATTTCCCGCTAGAGTGTCTACAGCTTGGGATTCTATCCTGTAAATAAAGTTTTCTACAGTCAGTTTATTTGATCCGTCAAATTTGATGTCCCAGCTGGAAATAAGTTGGGATATTTTGCCAGCGTGAGTCACACTAGACATATCACTTAGTCTGAAATGATTGTTCCTAGGAAGTAAGAGGGGCTCATTTAAGAAACTGGGTCTATCCTGCGGCCAATTGACATTATCGGGTTGCTGAGGCGGAATGCTAGCCTCATTGTTGTTTGGGTTATCTATATGAAACCTACTAAGAATGCTAGCTAAGGAGCTTTGAATCCTATCTTTAATAATACCCTACTTTCGAACTTTTCTAATGCTGAAACTTGCCTAGCAGATACGACAGCAGTAACTATGCTTCGAATGCGGCTTTCATTAAGGTCAGTGTTTGCTGGGGCTGTATTTGCAGTTGCTGCATTTGCAGTTGCTGAGGGATTACCGGTATTGTGTTCCGAAGATGTTTGCTGCTGCGGAGATTGCATCTCTTTTTGATGCTGTTGTTGTTGTTGCTGTTGATGACCACCAGTTTGTGGTTCAGTTGCCTGGGTTGCATTAGTAGACATTCCGCTTTGAGACGTAGTTTTCAATCGGGTACCCATTACGGAGGTATTCGGGTTTGTACATTGCTTAGAGCTGCAAGTCGCTCTGCACTGTGGGCAAGTTTGGGTTTTTTTAAGCCAATTTATTAGACACGCACGGTGAAATAAGTGACTACAAGCGGTTTGCAAAATTTCGTAGTTTTTCCTCATATATTCCTGATAGAGTATATAAAACTGACCGGAATTTCTAGGCAAGTTTTCGTTGCTGTAGCGTACAGACATATTGACGATTTTTATCTTCACTAGCTTTAAAAAAAATTATTTATTTTATTTCATTTGTTTTTATAATTTTTGTTTTAGTTTACTCTCCACAAAAGATATAAAAAGATATGTATTTCTCTTCTGTCCAAAGGTTTCGTAAAGTTGTAAGAAGGCATAAATAAATATTGTAAAGGTAAGGATAGCGTGTGGAGAAAAAAAATTTAATAGAAAAAAATTCGACTTGTGGTCATATTCCGTATTATTCCCAGAAGTGATTCCAACAAATCTGACACCTCGAACGTTGGTTCAAAGTTTTTTTTTTTTTTTGTTTTTTTTTTGTTTTTTAATGAACCTTTCACCTATACTGTATCGGTCAGTAAAACACACAACAAGTGTATATTTATACTGCATTCCATTATACAATAAGACAAAATGTAATTCTCTGAAGGTAAATCGAGCATCAATATAGTTTCAAGAGTGATTGTAGATGCACTAAACAACTACAGCATTCCGTGAAAATGGTATAAGTAACTTTGTAAAAAAAAATTTACATAAATAGCAAGTACAACTTCGGAGCTCCCACGTTCAGTGGGCCCCACACTTGGACGCCATTTTTGTAATGGATCTCTCCTGTGTAGCTTAGAAAGCTCCACCTTCTCAGTGTTACCCCACCGTGTGCACCTTGCTCGTTGTCCAGCCCGGAGTTTCAGCCATTGCCGTGGGATTCAAGAAAGAAGGTTAACACTAGTGAGTCTACACAAGTAGGCCATACAAAAAAAAATCCTGCACTCTAGCGGACTGACTAATTCAATTACCAAAAAAAAAATTAACTATATCAAAAAAAAAAAAGATAACAACAACAAAATCACGTTGAGTGATTAGACACACTACAGATTAGGGATGATAAATGAATTTTTTCATTTTGTACCAAACGAAGGAAAAAAATTGACCAAATCAACCAAAAATGTACCAAAAGTTTTCGGATGCGAATTTGAACCAAACTAGAGTTATATTCTGCTTCTTTATCAAAAAACTGTTTTTAGTCAGGAAACTCTTTGAGTTCTTTAAATACCTCAGTTGACAAAAAGCTTTTTTTCGTATCTATATTATGACAACTACTGTTAGCTGATTTCATCGAGTCTTTAGTTTTTATTAAATTCGAAACTGCGTTTATTTGAAATATATTTCTGCCCTTAGTTTTTATTAAATTTTGTATAAAAAATATCCTTTCTACGTTTGTGGATGAATGTGGTATCGCCAATACGCCTTGAACTATTCTATAAATATTAGAAAACATTTGTGCGTTTAATTCATTTTTAACTGATCTTAATTCTGCCCAAAAGCTGCATATATTTAAATTCTTGAATTTTTAAGGCTCTAATTCTCTGCTAAAGCTCTAAATTCGGAATAAATTTTCTCTATTTCATCAAATTCAGATTTCGGAAACAAGTCGATAACTAAAGGCACAATACTATTTGTTTCGCCGCTTAAAAAACTTTATGGTGAAAGCTTTGCAGCCCACAACAAAGTTTTATCATGTAAATTTACTTTCTATAATAAGGTACTACAAAATTTTATATAAAATTGTTTATCACAGCTCTTAAATATGTGTACGTCATCTTTTTAGAAAAGGTTGTTTGATAGAATAATATCCACAATAACACCGCAGTAAAGTTCATCTGGGGTTAAGTGATTTTCGTCTGAATCAATATTTAACATCCAAATGGGACTGGAGTCTAAATAAGGTTTTTTTATAAAATTTTTAATTTGGTAATAAGTAAATGTATGCGAATATCTTCAGGCTGAATTATTTATTTCATTTAAAATATAAGAAAGAAATGTAAAATATACCTACTTTATAAAAAGTACTTTGAAAATTCAGATATAAGATTAATATTTTGATTACTGCTTTTATTTTCAAATACGGAAAGTTTTAAATAATACCTGTGGGTATCCATTGCTCAAGAATTGTATCTATGACTGCTTGTCCAGAAAGACACCTTGTGGCGGCGTACTTTAGTATAACATGCATTTCTGTACCGAAATGTTCTTGAAAACTCTGAAAGTCTGCCGTCCTAACAGGAGTTTATCCAAAAATGATAGTTTACGTCTTTTAAAAATGTATCAATTTTGTTGGGAAATACATTACAAGCGGTCATTGAAGCTAGATTTAAAATGTGACAAAGGCATCCATTAACATGCAGATGTGGAACAACTTTGTTCAGCATTGCTTGCACTCCGCTTTTTGCTCCCATCATAACCGAGCAATGTCGGCAGTGAAACCAATCATTTTTTCAAGTGGTATTGAATTGTCTTTCAAAGATCGAATAATGGCATTAAAAATACCCTCCGTGCTACTATCGGTCAATGGTATGAAATCTAAAAATCTATCAATGTACTTTTTATAAAAAATTCGAATCGAAACTGCCAAATTTTTTGATATACATATATCAGTCGTTTCATCTATTATTAGAGAGTAATAATTCTTCTGACAAAATGTAATTACGGATTTATAATTTTCTGGCCCTGTTATTTCAGTTATTATTTTCTGTGCTTTAATTTTGTTGATGTAAAATTTGTTCACAATTTTAGAGCCAGTTATGCTATTTTTCATAAGCATATTTAAATGATCCATAATTGCAAATGGCAAATTGTGCTCGGCAACAAAACAACTTAACTATCTATATATTTTCTTCGAAACATTTTAAATTTTTTTGTATATTCAGAGCTGCTTTGCAAATGACTTGAAGTGTAGGGCGGTGTTTTACAAAAATGTACCAAATATGTCAATGTAGTACCAACGTACTTTCGGGAAGCGAAATGTACCAAAAAAAGTACAAATGTACCATGATTATCATCACTTGTTCAGATCCTTACCATTTACAATCCTGGCAGCTTTAGATGGTGAAACTGCCCCTTTGCCCTCCCTATCCTTGGCTTACATTTCTGTGGGGAAATTTTAAAAATGGGTGAAAGCCCCGCCTTCCTACAACTTACGTTACCTTCGGGTTCAGACAGAGATAGAAAAAAACTTAAACGATCATTTTCCTCTGATCAATACAAAAATTCGTTTATTTCCACAGATAACGTACATATATTCAAAAAGTGTGATTGACCTTATATCTACATGCATATGTTTTTGTTGTTATACTTGACTTCTAATTTTACATATGATTACCTCAATATCAAAGAAGTAGAAACTTCAAATCAAGACAAACAAAAGTTATTAAAATGAATTTTCGGAATTTTCAAATACGCAAAGTTTTAAATAATACCTGGGGGTATCCCATTGCTCAAGAATTGTATCTATGACTGCTTGTCCAGAAAGACACCTTGTGGGGGCGTACTTTAGTATAACATGCATTTCTGTACCGAAATGTTCTTGAAAACTCTGAAAGTCTGCCGTCCTAACAGGAGTTTATCCAAAAATGATAGTTTACTTCTTTTAAAAATGTATCAATTTTGTTGGGAAATACATTACAAGCGGCCATTGAAGCTAGATTTAAAATGTGACAAAGGCATCCATTAACATGCAGATGTGGAACAACTTTGTTCAGCCTTGCTTGCACTCCGCGTTTTGCTCCCATCATAACCGAGCAATGTCGGCAGTGAAACCAATCATTTTTTCAAGTGGTATTGAATTGTCTTTCAAAAATTGAATAATGGCATTAAAAATACCCTCCGTGCTACTATCGGTCAATGGTATGAAATCTAAAAATGTATCAATGTACTTTTTATAAAAAATTCGAATCGAAACTGCCAAATTTTTTGATATACATATATCAGTCGTTTCATCTATTATTAGAGAGTAATAATTCTTCTGACAAAATGCAATTACGGATTTATAATTTTGTGGGCCTGTTATTTCAGTTATTATTTTCTGTGCTTTAATTTTGTTGATGTAAAATTTGTTCACAATTTTAGAGCCAGTTATGCTATTTTTCATAAGCATATTTAAATGATCCATAATTGCAAATGGCAAATTGTGCTCGGCAACAAAACAATTTAACTATCTATATATTTTCTTCGAAACATTTTAAATTTTTTTGTACATTCAGAGCTGCTTTGCCAATGACTTTAAGTGTAGGGCGGTGTTTTACAAAAATGTACCAAATATGTCAATGTAGTACCAACGTACTTTCGGGAAGCGAAATGTACCAAAAAAAAGTACAAATGTACCATGATTATCATCACTGCTACAGATCCTTACCATTTACAATCCTGGCAGCTTTAGATGGTGAAACTGCCCCTTTGCCCTCCTTATCCTTGGCTTACATTTCTGTGGGGAAATTTTAAAAATGGGTGAAAGCCCCGCCTTACTACAACTTACGTTACCTTCGGGTTCAGACAGAGATAGAAAAAAACTTAAACGATCATTTTCCTCTGATCAATACAAAAATTCGTTTATTTCCACAGGTAACGTACATATATTCAAAAAGTGTAATTGACCTTATATCTACATGCATATGTTTTTGTTGTTATACCTGACTTCTAATTTTACCTCAATATGAAAGAAGTAGAAACTTCAAATCAACACAAACAAAAGTTATTAAAATGAATTTTCGGAATTAGAGAGAGGAAGCCAAATGCATATTGCCAAAAGAAAAGGCTCTCCCCTACAATTTAAGCTACTCTTCGCTCGCAAAATGCATATTGCCAAAAGAAAAGGCTCTCCCCTACAATTTAAGCTACTCTTCGCTCGCTCTAGCTTATGCTATTCAGAGCGGTGGTTAAAAGACACTTGCTTATGTAACTATGTACATGTGTATGTTCATGCGCATACAGAAAGTTATGTATTATATGGTGCAAAAAAAAATTGATTTTCAATCGTGGCAATATTTTACAACCAAAATTTTTTTCATTAAATAATGTTAATAAAACAAGTATATAAGCTTGTAAAACTGCAAACATATATGTATGCAGGCAACATACCCAGTTAGAACGCTACTTGTTATATAATGCATTAAATTATCCATAGTGCTACAAAAACTATGCGTGAGAAATTCAAAAAGTTTACATCAGTTTGTTAAGACAGAGTGACAAATCCTCACGTATATTTTTCTATACATGTGAGCAGCCTTCTCTTTTATATTCACTAAATTCTGCTATTAAGCTTTCATATATTTTTCTCTTTTCAATATGCTATTCATATGCCATATATAACATGATTTATACAGCAACGAATGTCATAAATCTATGCGTTAGCGTTATTGCATAAATATCATATTATCTAGCTGTTGTATTTATCCCATAGTCCTAACGCATCTATAACGAACAAAATAACACTAAACTTTTTTTAATAAAATTTTTATTAAAATGAATTAAAAAATAACACAAAATTTAATATTATGTTAAAATTAAATAAGTTTAAAATTTATCAACCGGCAATCATAAATTTATCCACCAATGCTAATGCCCAAAATTCTGTTGGTTGTCTACAATAGTTTTGAAGTTTGCGTTTCTAAGTTCCAAAATTTTATCTGAGTGTTCTGTAGTGCCATAGTAAATTGCATTAAAATAAATTGTAGATGGCAACCCTCTTTAGAAATGTGCAAAAAATTGTTAGAGTCGAGCAACTCGGAGAGTTTCTGATTGGCTGAAACTGCCGTTGCTCAACGCCATGATTTATTTCGACGCCATAATTAATTTCGTTGCTAAGCAACGTAAGGAAAATATGCCAAGCCGCAGAGTTGCGTTAGCGGCAGTTTTTAGTTTGAAGTGAACCGGCAAATTGACTACACGAGTTAGTCTTACAAATAAAAAGAAAACAAAAAAATCTAAGTGACCTAACGGGAAGAAAGAACAAAGTGTAACGAATTATAAGTTGAATAAAACTATATTGTGAAAATTAAATAAACCTCTCATTATTAAAACTAAACGGAAAGAAAGGAAACTTTTAAATAAAAGAAAACTAGTGGCAGTGTGTGTGCGGAACGTTCCCGCAGGATCCCAAATATGGGTCCTTTATATGGCGACCGTGGGCCGAAGCCCTGTAAAAATGGTGTGTGGCCGAAAGGAGGCAAGCCTCCCAACAGGCGTGGGTGCTCAAAGTAAAAAAGAAAAGCCCTGCACAAAATTTAAAAAAATAATGGAAAAATGAATAATCTACAAAAAAAATTACAAAAAATATAAAAGTTAAAAACCTACTACAAAAAAAAAATCTACAAAAAAAAATTAAAAAAAAACATCAAAAATCTACAAAAAAAAAACCACAAAAATTTAAAACCATTTACAAAAAATACAAAACATTTAAAAATTCTTACAAAAAAAATATAAAACATTAAAAACTAATACAAAAAAAATATAAAAATTTGAAAAAAAGATACAAAAAAATTTAAAAAATCTACATGAAATACAAGTTTAAAATTCTACAAATATATAAAATCAAAAATTGCAAAAAAAGTACAAAAGATTAAAAACCACTACAAAAAAAATTTTAAAAATTTGGAAAATCTACAAAAAAAATACAAAAATTTCAAAAACCTTTTCACAAAATTATAATACTTAAAATCATTACAAACAAAAATATATAAAACTGAGGAAAATTTACAAAAAAATTTAAAATCATTAAAAACCAAAAATATGTAAAAATTAACAAAAACCCACAATTTGAAACTGTAAGAGAAAAAAACTTTACGAAATCAACAAATAAGGCAGTGGTGGTGGATTTTTCGTTGGTCGTGGCTAGTGGTAGAAAAAAAATCGGTTGGAAAAATATACATATACACGTAATACCAAGACTTAATAAAAATCGGAAATAATACGAAAATTCAAAGCTTATAAAACAACAAACTAATCGGCAGCAGAAATAATAAAAGAAATTAGAAAAAACTGGAAAAAATGAAATTTTGAAATATAAAATCAAAAAATTGAAACTGTACCAAAAAACTAGTGGAAAAGCGGCACTAGCCACGCCACCGTCATAACGGCAAACCACCATACATCGAAAAACCGAATAGCAGAAGGCTAGTGACGCCATCAGGAACAGCAAGTGCAGCGGCAGAATACCAGGTGGCAGCAGCAGAACAGCAAGCGCAGCAGCAGTATACCAAACGCAGCAGAAAAACAGCAAACGGTAAAACGCAGAGGCATTTGGTATAGAATTTTTTCTTAATTATTATACTCACTTTTATACTATTTAAACTCATTTTATAAAAACTACTTAAAACTACTTTTTTCAATACGTTACAAATCCAATTTTCATACCATTTTCTATTATATTAACTAAAAAAAAAAGAGAAAAAAAAATTTATTTTGATTAATAAATACATACATACAATACATCCATCAAATTTAGTAAAATACACATACATAGGTATATGCGTAAGGTTTCAGGTAGGCACTGTGGGACAGGGTCGGACAAAAACAGAAAAACATTTTTTATTAATTGCTTCTAGTTTTAGTCCCACTCTGCCCTACAGTGGGCTCCATCAAAAAATTAGAAACAAAAAAAAAAAAAAAAAAATGTTGTTTACTTTTCGTAAACGGTGCGCCCGCGTAAAAATATGATATAAATTTTTTTAAACCCCGGTGCGTCCGTGGACATTTATAATACAATTTTGGAAAGATGCGGTGCGCCCGTATCTATAAAAAAAACAAGACAATTTTGATAAAAGCGGTGTGTCCGTTTAAAGCCTGTACAAAAATAATTGCCATTCTATAATCTTTGCATTTAAATTCAAATAAAATTATAATTTTGCCATACATTTCAGATTCAAAATTTTTTTCACTTTCTGTACAATTAAAAATCCTTACATTTCAATAAACATATTCAACATCTTTTAAATTGCATGTGAATTCCAATCCCCACTTCCGTTTTGCATGAAAATTTTTCAGCTAATTCCAATAATTGGATTTTGATTTGCGGACAACAAAAGCGTAAAGTAAATATTTTTTAATCTTTATTTTCATTAACTAATCACTAACATTAGTATTTCAATAAAATTCACTAACTAAAGTTTTTTTGCTATAAGTATTCGCTAACCAATTGTATAATTATAACTAAAATCTAAAAGCTTTCAAAAATACATACTTTCACAAATTTCATTTAAAATATTTTCATAAATTCCCTTTAAGAATACTTTCATAATTTTCTTTTGAGCTCAACTCAACCCGTTCCAACTTAATTTCCTTTAAATTCAATTTCTATTCAATCTTCATAAACAAATCCCACATATCTTGCCACAAAAATTTTAATATTTTGTCTGTTCGTTTCAACGCGTATGGACCTAAGAAGCGGGAAGGTTGTTTCTAAAGATTCCCATCCGAGTTCAAGTTCCAAAAATTCAGAGCAAAATTTAGATTCCGAAAACTCAGAGCAAGATATAGATTCCAATAATTCAGATCCTGATTCATCTTGAAGTGCATCGTCAACTGATATCTTAACAAGTGAACATAATTATAAATTATCCCTGAGTGCAGACTTTTTAGGATTTGCTGATCAACCTGTAATTCCAAATTCTAGTTTTTCTATTCTAACTCCGGTTCTTAACGTTACAACCATGGCCACAATCGAGGAGAAAAAATCTTTTATTAATACTTGTGCCTCGATTATGCGAGACAACTACAGTGGAGACCTGTTAGCACTTGGCTCATTTATAAATAAAGTTGAATTAATGGAAGTATTCTCTAACGAAAATTTAACTCCTACTTTTATTGCATTTTTAAAATCCAAGCTCGAAGGCAAAGCTCGCGAAGCACTACCAACGCATATAGAATCAGTCAGCCAAATTAAAGAAGCGCTATGTAGTGAAATTAGGCCAGACAACTCGAAAGTTGTCGCGGGAAAAATTGCAGCCTTAAGAGTAACCAATAACAATTTTTCAGAATTTTCAAAGCAGGTAGAAGAGCTTTCTGACTCGTTAGAGCGCTGTCTAATCATTGAAGGTATGACGAAGGCAAAAGCCCATGAGATAGCAGTTGAACAAACCATTAGCGTTTGTAGATTAAATAGTAGGTCAGATATGGTGAAATCAATCCTTGCGTCAACAACCTTCAAAGATTCAAAGGACGTAGTAGCGAAAATGATTATGGAGCGAGAACAGGAAGTTAAAGAGCGGCAAGTGTTAGCGTTTCGGTCACATCCGATAAGATATAGTAATTTCCGTGGAAATTCTAGAGTAACAGTAATTTCAGATACAACAACAATAGTAATTTTCGATTTGACAATAACGCAAATAGGCAACACAATAATACAAATTTCCGAAATAACAATTATAACAGAGGCAATAATCGCAATTACAATAGAGGCAATAGCAATTCCAACAATAACAATAATAATCGGTCCGGAAATAACAGAAATTCCAATAATCAGGGTTCAAATTCTAGAAATTCAGCCAATGTTCGTTCTTTAAATGCCGGAGCCCCTCAGGCACGAACACTGAGGGAGCAGGGGCAATTCGACTAAATACTTCTCAGTCAATATATTGTCTAAATTTAAATTTTTCCGATTTCGTCGAAGTCGCTTGTAGCGATTCACATAAAATATGTTCTTTTCTAGTAGATTCACAGGCAGACATTTCATTAATAAAAATTTCCAGTTTGGCAAACGATGTAGAAGTAGACGATAGTAACGTAATAAATATAACAGGCGTAACAATAGACACGGTAACGACACTAGGAACAGTTAATACAAGTATAATCGCATCAAATAAATTTTTTGCTCTGACTCTTCATGTTGTCAATGACAACTTTAATATTCCTTCGGACGGTATAATAGGGAAAGATTTTCTAAAAACGAACAAATGCATAATCAATTATGCTAATGACACAATTACATTCAGACAAGGGACAGAAAAGGTAATTATTTCAATTTTGCATAGCACTTCAACAAATACTCTTGTAATTCCACCAAGAAGAAGTTTTTCGTGTTTTTAGTATGAAAAATTCGACAAGTTCAGTTTTTGTTGATACTCAGGAACTTTGTAACGGTGTTTTCACAGCAAAATGTATCGTTGATACAAAAAATCCAATAATAAAAGTTATCAACACCACCGACGAGGTCAAGTACGTAAAAGATTTCAATATTCAAACTGAAGACATTAAAAACTTCAATGTCTATCGAATAAATGATACACCTATCGATTCAAAACGTATAGAAGAGCTTAAATCAATTTTGGCAAAACAAATGCCTTCTTACGCTAAAAAGAAATTACTTGATTTATGTTTGAAATATTCTGATATTTTTGCGTTAAAAACCGACTTAATGACGCTTAATAATTTCTACGAACAAAAACTTAGATTAACTGACAAAACCCCTGTCTATATTAAAAATTACCGTTTGCCATACACACAACGCGAAGAAATCAATAAACAAGTCGAAAACCTATTACAGAATGATTTAATCGAACCTGGTTTTTCAAATTATAACAGTCCTTTAATTTTGGTACCGAAAAAAGATCCAACAGGCAAAAAATCGTATTGCATTTGCGTAGATTTCAGAGCAGTCAATAAAAAGCTTATAGCCGAAAAATTTCCACTAGCACGCGTTGATGACATACTCGACAATCTTGGCAGAGCCAAATACTTTTCAACTCTAGATCTTTTTTCTGGTTTTCACCAAATACCCCTTCACCCTAAATCTAGAGATGTAACTTCTTTCAGTACAGATCGAGGAGCTTTTCGTTGGAAAGTTTTACCTTTCGGGTTAAATATTGCACCAAACTCATTTTCTCGTATGATGTCAATAGCATTTTCAGGCATTTCGCCAAATCAGGCTTTTATGTACATTGATGACGTTATCGTCATTGGTTGTAGTGAGACACACCACCTTAAAAATTTAGAAAAAGTTTTCGAAACCTGTAGAAAGTTTAATTTAAAGCTGAATCCAAACAAGTGCAATTTCCTTCGTTCCGAAGTAACTTTTCTAGGCCATAAATGTACGTCAAAAGGTTTGCTACCAGACGATTCAAAAATAGACGCTATCAAAAGGTATACTAAGCCAAAAGACAAAGATGCGGTTAGGCGATTTGTCGCATTTGCAAATTATTACAGGCGATTTATACCGAATTTTGCGTCACTAGCAGCGCCTTTAAATCGTTTAAATAGGAAAAAAGTTGAATTTGTTTGGGACGAAGCGTGCGAAAACGCTTTCGAAAAACTAAAACTAGCATTAATGTCTCCCCAACTACTACAATACCCTGACTTTACAAAATAATTTATAATTACAGTAGATGCTTCTAAGAGTGGGTGTGGTGCTATATTAAGCCAAAAGCATGGTGATAACGATTTACCAATTTGTTTAGCGTCAAAATCTTTTAATAAAGCAGAACAGAAAAAAGCAATTATCGAATTAGAACTCCTAGCAATATATTTCGCTATAAAGCATTTTCGTCCATATGTTTACGGTACAAATTTCACAGTAAAATCCGATCATAGACCACTAGTTTATCTTTTTAACATGAAAGGCCCTTCGTCTAAACTTTCTAGAATTCGATTAGAACTGTCAGAATATAAATTTACGATTGAATATATAAAAGGAAAATCCAACGTTGTGGCTGATGCTCTTTCACGCATTAGTATAGACGAAATAAAAGAATATACAAAGCATGTTTTAGCAATCCAAACGCGATCACAAACCAAACAAAAGGAATTACAAAATAAAGGCGATAATTTTACTGATACTTTTTGCGAAACGCCTAAAGTACAAGTTTATGACAAATTTTCATACAATTTTTCAAAAAAGATACCGCGAATAAAGTCGACTATACAATTTAATAAAAATAATGAGATCTCTAATATACAAATTTATGCGCATTTAAAACATAAAAAACTAAATTTACTTAATTTTGTGAATGCTAACGGAAAAACAAATTTAGATGAGTTATTTTCGAGGCTTGAAAAAGCAGCCGGCAGTCACAATATTAAGCAGTTAGAACGGCCAAAAAATTATATATTTTTCAAAGAATTTTCAATTACAAATTTTAAAATCAGCGGTAATAAAATTTTAAAATCATTACAAATAATATTAACAGACCCTGTAGAGACTGTAACAGAAACAGAGCAAAAACAAAAACTTATGACAATTTATCATGAGGACCCTTTGTTAGGCGGTCATTGCGGTATAAAACGATTATATTCCAAATTAAGAACAAAATACTATTGGAAAAATATGACAAGAGACATTGCGAAATTTGTTAAAAATTGCAATAAATGCCTTTTAAATAAAGCAAAACCAAAAACAAAGGAAAATCTTGTTTTGACTCCAACGCCCTGCAAACCCTTTGACATAGTAATTGTCGATACAATAGGTCCACTTCCGGAATCCAAATATGGTAACAAGTTCGCTGTTACTATGATTTGTGACTTTTCTAAATACCTGGTAACAGTAGCTGTACCAGATAAATCAGCAAAAACTATTGCTTGCGCTATCTTTGAAACCTTTATATTAATATATGGTACAATGAAAGCTATTAGATCCGATTTAGGAACGGAATATAAAAACGAATTATTCTCGGAATTGACAAAACTTTTAAAGATTGATCATGATTTCTCAACAGCCTACCATCACGAAACTGTTGGTACTGTTGAAAGAAATCATAGAGTCTTTAACGAATACTTGCGTGCATACCTAAACGAAACGTATTCAGATTGGGATACATATTTAAAATACTTTACATTTTTACACAATACTACAAGTAGTTCGGTTTTTGATAATAAATTTACTCCGTTTGAATTAATATTTGGCAGAAAAACTACAATGCCACATGAACTGAAAAAAGAGCAAATTGATCCGATCTATAACGTAGAAAACTACGCAAAAGAGCTTAAGTTTAGAATGCAAACATCGCATAAAATGGCAAAAAATTTGATTAATAAGCATAAGATTAGAAATAAAGACTTATACGATAAAACAGCTAAGCCTTTAGAAATTAAAATTAATGATAAAGTATTAGTAGAAACAGAACCTAGGAATAAAGATAAAAATATATATCAAGGTCCCTACATAGTAAAGAATATTGATGGGCCAAATGTAACAATTTGTGAGATAAGTAAAGAAAACGACAAAATTGTACACAAAAATCGAGTACAAAAAATTAATTAATTTAATAGCCTATTACTAATCATCTTTAGATATAAATATATTTTAAAAATCCGCCAATGAAGGCAAAAAAAATGTGACAAATAAATATACATTTAATTAGGTAGATTTTACAATAAGAAGAAAAAAAAAACACCGGTTTACTTCAAACATTAAAACAAATATTTCAAACTTTTATATATTTCAATTTATTAAAAATTTTCTTTTCATTTTTAATCATCTTTTTAGAAGTTGCACTGTGATGAACGAATGAGTCCCGGGTTAGAACACCCTAATGCTAGCAAACTCCTTCGTTCATAACATTACAACAACATATTAAAGCCTAAAGAAGAATGTGGCAAGATTATTTACTAATCTCACCAAATTCTTCTTTTCTAAAGGGGGATGATGTAGAGCCATAGTAAATTGCATTAAAATAAATTGTGGATGGCAACCCTCTTTAGAAATGTGCAAGATGCAACCATACATCAGTTGCACTTGGCATCACTAAAATTGTTAGAGTCGAGCAACTCGGAGAGTTTCTGATTGGCAGAAACTGCCGTTGCTCAACGCCATGATTTTTTTCGACACCATAATTAATTTCGTTGCTAAGCAGCGTAAGGAAAATATGAAAAGCCGCAGAGTTGCGTTAGCGGCAGTTTTTAGTTTTAAGTGAACCGGCAAATTGACTACACGAGTTAGTCTTACAAATAAAAAGAAAACAAAAAAATCTAAGTGACCTAACGGGAAGAAAGAACAAAGTGTAACGAATTATAAGTTGAATAAAAACTATATTGTGAAAATTAAATAAACCTCTCATTATTAAAACTAAACGGAAAGAAAGGAAACTTTTAAATAAAAGAAAACTAGTGGCAGTGTGTGTGCGGAACGTTCCCGCAGGATCCCAAATATGGGTCCTTTATAGTTCTTTGAACAGCTAACAATAATGTTTTGTTCTGCAGCAAAATGTTGTAAGAAATGTGCGTCCGTTATGGGCGCATTATGACCAATGAGACGTTGACGTCCCGCCTGTTCTTCAATATCCACCACAATTAATTCCGTATCAAGGCTACCGCTCACTATGCCATTTCATCGCAGCGTCAATGCACGTAAAGCCAATCTAAAGTAAACGCAAAATCAGTTTCAGTTTAATTACATAAATAATTTGCAGTCCACCTCTTACTTACCCCAAATTCCAAATAACAACATTTTCAGCAGCTGCGGCTAGTACATATCGGCTTTCAATTGTATTGTATATTCACCAAAATTTACATTAGATCGGCAACTATTGATGATATTAAAACGTATATTAAATCTATTATAGGCCGATAAGTCAAGTATTGTTTCGTCAGACCCATTTAATATATTTAGACGTGCACTAAACTTTTAATTAAATTGAATATTATTAATATTTTTTGACGCGTGCTATCTGTCACAAAGCAAAAGAAATGAGTGGGAATGCATACAATAGACAATAATGCAAAAATGATATCTCGCCTTCCCTCTCTGACATTCAGCCACAACCATGGCGGAACCATACAAGGTGGTAGCATGGTGACATACCAACAAACATAAATAAAACTTCCATGTACTTTGTTTTTGTATATCGATGGACTAATGTCAAAATCGTAATGCGCCGGAAGTTGATGTATCAAATCATATTAAAAAAGAAGAATCAGCTGTCGCCGTGCTACCACCTTGTATAGTTCCGCCATAGCCAGAACAAACTTTTTTGTTGTAGAGGAGATGACAGCTGAAGACTTTGCATTTGTATACGTGAATGCGTTAG
This sequence comes from Eurosta solidaginis, assembly GCF_040869045.1. Classification (NCBI taxonomy): domain Eukaryota; kingdom Metazoa; phylum Arthropoda; class Insecta; order Diptera; family Tephritidae; genus Eurosta; species Eurosta solidaginis. Next base: position 165,801,878 of record NC_090319.1, on the reverse strand, counting down.
GCAGTTTTTGCTGGGTATATATATGTATATAATAATGTATTTTCTTGCAATAAAATTTATTTTTTTTTTGTTTTACGTTACTGTTTTCTGCTATACTTGTTTTGATGAACACAATTTAGATATTAATTTAAAAAGCAAAACTGTTTTATATAATTTTTAAATACTCACGTTGTTATGTACTAGTTCCGAAGTGAAGCGCTTCCCTCGTTGCAGCATCGATGAACGGCTTGGGAAATTATATATATATATGGTTGTAGGTATATATGTATAAATGAATGAACGACACGCATATATAACAGAAAAAAACTCTCTTATCTTTATGATAACCCTTTTTTCTTTAGACTGCATTCATTTTCTAGTGAAAATTCAAAAAAAATATTAAAACCTTAAGAATGGGGGGTAGTATAAGCGCTCTGATAGCTACATATATCCCACGTGTATATACCTTATGCACTTTGTAAGAAGCTTTCTTCTTCTTTCACATTTCACACTTCTCGGTACTTTACTTGATTTTGTTTTTCTTTCAAATACTTAATTAATCTAAACTTTAATTTTAATTAACCGCATTTTTGCTTATTACATTTTTTTCCCTTTCTTTTTTAAATTTTTGTAGTCATTTCAATTCTTTTTTTTCTTTTCCACTGCATGTGCACATTTTTACATTACCGAACATACTAAATTTTTCAGTTTCTGCTGAACTCGACTTGAAGTTCAGTTTGAGCCTAACTGTACCTCTTCTCTAGGTTTATTATACATATGTACATATACTATGAGAGTTAGTTAGTTTTTGGACATTAAATATTTTCTAAGAGAAAAAAACTTCTTACATTGCTTTGTCTTTCTTTATTCCTATTTCCCTTCAAGTTAATTTTTGCAAACTAATAATTTTCTTTCTATTTTTCTCTAGTGGTTTCTGAGCAAATTTCTGTCTTAAATTTGCTATCTACATATGTCTATTTTGTATAGTTTGCTAATCGTATAAAAATCCGCTATAAAAAACCAGGAATCCAATTCCCATGACCACTTAGCTGTTGGATGCGTGTCCTCTGGGCAACTTGCAATACCCTTCTCCAGTTCCAAATGAAGGTTGGCTCCCCGACCTCAACAATATTGTGTAAAGTTACATTTATGTTTTCGTACTCGGATTTCTTTTCTTTATATTATTTTACAAAATTTTTTTTTGTGTACGGTCAACGCGACTTTTCGAAAAGTTTTTCTTTACATTAACGCGACTTTAAAAACTGTATCGACTGTTGGCAAAAATCCGTACCGACTAAAAAAAATTGGATCACGTTTATGATCTTACCGCTGAGTCTTGAACAGGAAAAAGAGAGCGTCTTCAGCTGAAAACCTGTATAAAAGCCTTGCTTTTACCGGAAGCGGATACCTTCTTCATTTTCTATCAATTTTTTTCCTTGCATTCTACTAAATTTTGACACTTCGTAAATTTCAGTAATGGGATATTGGCAATCAATGATTGATACTATTCACAATGAAGTTATCTGTATTTAAGTTAGTGAATTTATTTGCAATAGGGAATGGACATACATTAAATTAGTGCATTGGTTTATTTAAAATAAAGAATGGAATTTTGGAAAAAAAATGATAGATTTGCCGGTATGGAACCCAGTATACTATCTTTTCTATATGGTGCTAACGAATTTCTTCTTTCAGTATGAATAACTTTCTTGCGTTATATAAGATAACAATTCCAAGGGAATCGGCCGGTTATCTGTTAAATAGAGTGTCGGTTGAATATTAAAAGAACACCAAAATTAGTATTGCGCTGAGAAAATCTCTTAGTGACCAAGTTAATCGGTTCATATACGTAAAAAATGACGACCTTTTCTGATTAACTGTTAAATTTAATCTCGGCTTTTGTAAGGTGTTTTTATTTTTTTTATTTTGGCAATTGGAGTTTTGCTTTATTGATTTTTGAAAGATGCTGTAAACAAGATTATAAAAAAGTTTAAAGTAATTACAAGTCTAAATACATGATTTTTGTTGCTGTTATTGCTCCACAAAAGCTCAAAAAGCTTGCAGTGCTTACGACCGCTGTCGTCGTGCCGGACATTCGTACTATGGTACCCATGCATATTGATAGGATGAACTGCGCAAGAAAAACCATGCTGCTAACAACTGCTATGTCTGTGCCCAACCCACGTACAATTGAACCCAATTTTGGTGAACCAGTCCGATCCAGCTCAAACTATAAAAAAATTATATATATATGATGAATTTATACAGTAAATACTCTTGATTTAACATATTAGGTTTCTATTTCTACTGTACTTAAACTAGTATTATTAGGTTACTGCATTGTGCTATGTTTACAAGCCCAATAATAAGCCGACAAATGTTAGTTGTTGTTAAGCAGAGAGTACCCGCATTGCTTAGGTATGAATATATTTTTTTCTAAGCAATTTTTCCGGGAAACACCTAGCATAATCTCGGGGAATTACTGGGCGACATATAAAAATTTGTACATATATATTTTTAAGTTTTTAAACTTGCGTCGAACGCATCAGTTGTTGCTAACGGTCGAGAAAATTTTCAAAGAATTTTTAGTGATACATATTATTGGGAGACTAAAATGACACAAAGCGAAATGTGAAGGGTTTAACGATTAAGGAAAATTTTTAATTATTCGCTGAGGTTGAAAAGGACGAAAAGAAAAAAAGGACATTGCACAACAATTTGGGATTCCTCCTTACACGCTATCAACCATTCTGAAAAATAAAAACAAACTTTCAGATAAAGAAGGTGACTATTCGAAACGAAAAAGGATCACAGCTTGTTTAAATAATGATATTGATGAAGCTATGCTTAAGTGGGCTACTACCGCACGTGACAAAAATCTACCCCTTCGGGAACAGTAGCGGATTTGAGGGGGGCGATGGGTGTAATGTAAAAAAATACTAATAAATTTACCCCTAAAAAATAACGGTCTACTATACGTTTCCCTTGTTGTTTTGTCTTGCATTTTCACGTGTAAAGTATCTTGATGTCAACTTTGTTCAAAACACATCAGCTATTGGGAGAAACAATTACTGAGTGAAATCGCCCGCCTCAAAAAGCAGCCTGGATCCGCCACTGTTCGGGAACCTTAGTCAGAGAAAAAGGTAAAGAATTTGCGATTGCTTTGGGTTGCGAAGATTTTTCAGCTAGTGTAGGGTGGCTAGATAAATTTAAAAAAAGGCATAATATCGCCCAAATGTCGATTTGTGGTGAAAGTACTTCCGCCGATTTATAATCTGGCGATGATTGGAAAAAAATGTTTTGCCAGATTTAATCAGACAGAGTTTTAAGGTCAAAAATGCTTTGGTGGAAAAAACAGCAAAGAGAGAATTTCAGTTATGGTTGCAAGTAATATGAGTGGTTCAGAAAAGTTGAAATTGCTAGTTATCGGCAAGTCAAAAATCCACGTTATTTTAAGGGCATAAAATCACTTGATGTGGACTATAAGTTAAATAAAAAAGCGTGGAGGACAAATGAAATTTGGCTCAAAAAACTAGATAAAACCTTTGTTGCCCAAAATAGGAAAAATATAATGATGTATATTGGTTTGTTGACAATTGTCCCGCACATCCTAAAAATGTACAAGCAAATTAAAAAAAAAATTAAACTGGAATATTTTCCTCCTAATCTGACATTTGTTCTGCAACCAATGGACTAAGGGATTATACAAAATCTAAAGCAACATTATAGAAAACGAATTATGATGAAAGTGTTGGCCAATATGGAAGAATCAACACCTACGACTGTGTCTTTACTTAATGCATACTTAATGGGATCTAAATAAAACCTGGAATCTCAATGTTAAACAACAAACAATCAGCAATTGTTTTAGAAAGCCGGTTTGGCCAAAGATGAACTAATGCAGGATGCTACTACAAGTGACTGGGATGAAGGAGACAATCTTCCATTGTCTGAATTGAAACAAAGTTGGACCACATACAGAACGGCAATGGGAAGTGATAATGTTTCTTTTGATGATAACGTCGATATTCACGATGCACAGTGTAACTTTTTTCACTTTTAGGATGCCAAAAGTCCAAATTTCAGCCACGTAAACTTTTATTTTTTTTTGTTTTAGACAGCCACTAAAAGTTTGATAATGCATACTTAATGGGATCTAAATAAAACCTGGAATCTCAATGTTAAACAACAAACAATCAGCAATTGTTTTAGAAAGCCGGTTTGGCCAAAGATGAACTAATGCAGGATGCTACTACAAGTGACTGGGATGAAGGAGACAATCTTCCATTGTCTGAATTGAAACAAAGTTGGACCACATACAGAACGGCAATGGGAAGTGATAATGTTTCTTTTGATGATAACGTCGATATTCACGATGCACAGTGTAACTTTTTTCACTTTTAGGATGCCAAAAGTCCAAATTTCAGCCACGTAAACTTTTATTTTTTTTTGTTTTAGACAGCCACTAAAAGTTTGATAAGCTTAGAAAATTTTTCGTTTTCAATAGAATAAAACTTGCCTGATTCCGCCCAATTCCATTGAACGAATAAATTCATATTAAAGGGAATTTCATATAGATTCAGATAAAAAACAAACCATTGCGAAATTTTACGTTTTTCTTTGTAACCGCCAACTTAAGGTCTCTATGCCCTCGCTCACGTATGAAGCGCAGTGACCAAACAATGGAATGTCCTCAATTCAAGTCTACAATACTAGATCCCAAAAAAGACAGTATACCTGAAATGGTGAAAATCCAGAGAAGGGAAACTTGTGCACTGAATAGCTTTCATTATTTGTCATATGAGTTTTCCCATAATTAACGAGTTGTGCACTTATCCCATCAACTTATGTTATGTATGCACGCCTACCTGAGGGTCGTCTATTATGGGTGATACTTCTAAACAATTGAGTGCTTCGGGAATATACATATGTATGTATGTATACATCACATAAACGTCTACCTAAAGGGGCAAATACACGACACGAACATTTCCGCGAACATTCCCGTTATGTCATGTTTCTGCGACCTTTTCTGTCGTGTATGGTGGTGTTTGCCAGTTCGCGCAAATGTTCGCCAAAATCAAAATATTTTAATTTTTGGCGAACATTTGCGCGAACTGTTCGTGCGTGTATGGCGAAATAGCTCATAATCGTAGTAATTTTTGAACGGAACGGACGTGCGCGGAAAAGTGAAATGGACAATAAAAAATTTCTGAGTGAATTTATTGAAATGTATAAATCTTTGCCATCATTGTGGCAAGTAAAAAGCAAAGATTATTGTAATAGAATTAAAAAGAATAATGATTATGCGACTTTAATCGAAAAATTAAAAAAAAAGTAGATCCTGATGCCACAAAGGATACAGTTATAAAAAAAATAAGAAGTTTGCGGGCGCAATACCGGCGTGAATAAAAAAAAAGAGAGATAGTTTGAAGTCTGGTGCTGGTGCTGAGGATGAATATGTTCCTACTCTTTGGTGCTATGATTTGCTATGCTTTTTGAAAATCAAGAAGAACCTTTGGCAGGCGTTACCACAATGCAGGATGAAAATACAAACACATTTGAGGTAAGAAAAAAAGTAAACATTTTATTGTTTCTTTTTTTTGTGAACAAGACCATTCTTTTTGTTTTTATTCCCTAAATGATTCACTTTCTTATATTTAATATATTGTTCTGCCACGGAACTGCTCCCACTGTATTAAAATAATTACAATATTTTCCTCGAGTAGTTTTTGCTAAATTGGATGCATTCTTTGCACTTGAAGCTTGAAGAGCTGTAAGTCCATGGTCATTATGCCAATCAGCGTATTCTATCGCTCCGGGATCTGTTTCTTTAACATCGAATCCACCTTCAAAATACGTCTCCTCATTTTGCCTCCGTAAAAAGTTATGCAAGTAGCAACAGGTTAACACAATTTTCGTGACTGGTGATAAATTAATAGTTTTCTCGCCCGAGAAAGCCTGTCGCTAAAAAGACCGGCATCAGACGCTCTTCCATTTGTGCCAACATCCACCATCAAAAATTCGTAATTAGCATTAACTACTGCCATTAACATGATGGACACATTTTTTTTTTAATTATAATAAAAAGATCCAGATCCAGGTGGCTTTGTTATATTGACGTGTTTTCCATCAATTGCGCGTGCATCAAAATTTTTCGCTTCTACCTTCCAATCTTTTTCTGTTTGTGGAAGCTGAAAAGTTATGAAAAACTTATAAATCTTTCTTTTTAGGAATTCACTGTTCGACCAAGCAAAAGAAAAGTTTCTGAAGAAGATAAACTTATCAAAATTGCATGCGAGAGACTTGCCAACAGCCGCGAACCCACAGAAGGTGACTCCTTGGCTAAATCGTGGGCTTCGCAATATAGTGAAATGGAGGCCTCCCAGAAAACGATTGCGCGAAAAATCATATCAGATGTTTTATTTCAAGGTTGCTTGGGAGCATTGGAATTTAGACACGCGATTCAAATCCAAAATATTTTTAACCCAAGTCAAATATTAACACCAAATGTCATTCCGCAATACCCAATGCGCACGTCTACGCAACTTAACTACGCGGTGCCCCAACACATGCAGAATTATACAATAAGAGTTCCGACTCCTTTAAGTAGCGGCTCGTCCATAAACAGTAGTAGAATGTCACCTCAAGTCACACAAAACGTACGAATCGTTGAAGATACATCATCCATTAATTCGAGCTCGGTAGAAAACTTACTAAATTTCTTTGCATCGTTTGAAACGGACGAATAATTTATTTTTATTTTTACTTCAAAAAACCAATAATTTTCAGACACACACATGTACACATGAAACTTTTCTTCTTTAGTCGAAAATAAATAATTTAATCAATAAATAATTACCTTAATAAAATCTTTCAATTGACTTATTATGGCATAACAAGTCTCTGTAACTATTTTCCCAATCGTTTGGGGCGCAATTGCTGTCAAAAATTTTAAGTCTTCAAAGCTATTGCCACTAGCTAGAAAGCGCAAAGTTAAAGCAAGGCGGTGATGAGGGGGAATCGCTTCTCTCATTATTTATCCCGTTTCGTTATGAGTGGCAAAATTTTTTGTAAAAGTTGGTCAAATGTTGCCTTGCTCATACGAACGTAATTTTTAAAATCATTTTGTGACGTGAATTCCAGTTCTTTAATAAGCTCACTTTGTCCAAGAACTGCTCGTTTTTTAAACCATTCTTTGCACCAAATTCTTTTTTTGCGATCTTCTCTCTTTTTTTACGCTTAATTGCCACAGCGAGCAATATTGCTGCCGCACAATTGTTGTCCGTATTCATCGATGTCTGAAAGAGAACTAATGTTCGGCCAAAAGTTCGTATGGTGTATGGCCAAAGCTGCGAACAAGATTGCGGAATGTTCGCGGAAATGTTCGTGTCGTGTATTTGGCGCTTAACGCTCTGTCGGCATATATATCATCGCAAAAGTGCTACATATGTGGGGCTTCTCGAAAAGATATGAACAATATGCGAGCACTGTCAGAGCGAAATGTTGACAAAAGCATGCTTGCTTTCGGAATTTCCCTTTTACATTCTTGGATACGATGCATGAAATGTATGCTACACATCGCTTATCGAATGGAAATGAAGAGATGGTGTGTGCGGGGCGAAGAAAATAAGGAAAAGATGAAAAATAAGAAAGAACATAAAATAGATTCAGGAAAGAAGTTGGTCTTTTGATTGATATGCCAAAACAAAAAACTGGCAACACAAATGATGACAACACTGCGAGAAGATTCTTTGGAGATCCTGACATAACCGGCATAAACATCAATATTTTGAAAAGGTTTCATACAATACTTTCATGCATAGGATGTGGGTTTCAAATAAATTCTGAAGCTTTTGACCACTATGTGACAGAGACAAGGGTACTTATTTATCGGAATATGCTTGGTACAATATGCCAGTGAGCGTAAATAAAATTCTGATAATCGTGTCTGCTATTCTTCCTATTGGTCAACTTTCGGAAGAAGCTCAAGAGTGAACTTTTCACCACAAAAAAGTCAAGAATTTGTAGTAACTTGGATTTGCTGCACAGATTGCTGACATCGTCAGATCCGTTCATAAACAGTTTGCGGAAAACCCCTAGGTCACAGCGGCGAGCATAAACGAGTGAAGTTATTGGCTTATTATCTGAACCAGAGCATGTTGACGATATTGACTCCGACTAACTTTATACCAGTTAAAATATCACTTTTTATTTATAAGTATGTATTTCGATTAAGTTTTTGCAAATATATGTACCTATGTTGTGTTTGACTTTGAAAATAAAATTTTTTAAATATTAATCAAAAGCCTCTAAGCTAAAGTTAAGAAATATAAACAATTTTTATTTATATTGGCACTGGAAAATGCTTTTAAAGTAGAAAATATGATTATGTGAAATTTCACCTCATATGAGGGCAAGGAGAAAAAGTGGGCGGATCACGCTCGAGATCACGCTCTGATCACGCGATCAGAGTTAGATATCTGCAACCACACTGCAAAATTTCAAATGAATTGCTCTATTGGTTTGGCTGTTATTAGTTTTGGCATCCTAAAAGTGAAAAAAGTTACACTGTGCAATGGTTTGCGAATAATGGGATTCCCAACAGACGAAACATTTTAGATAGCGTTATTGAGAATTTAGGTCCTTCTATAATAGGTAAGTCTAAAGTAAACTTTGTAGAATTCAACATTGTTAAACAAAAATAATCTATGGTTTCAGACTTAGAGGAGGAAGTATCTAGTGAGGGCGAGATCGAAGCAACAACTGAAACTATATCTACATTTAATCAAGCTTATTCCGCTATCCAGATACTAAGAAATTTTACTTGGTCACAAGAAAACGTTCCCAGTACAGTACATACATCGTTCAATGTAGTGGAAAACTTTATAGAGAAAGATAAATGGTCAGCATAAAAATAAAATAAAAACCGATTTTTTCGAATAAAAATTTATGCACATATGTATTATATTTGTAACTGTTGTTTTGTAGTAAATAAATACATACATACATATGTATGTAAATAAGTTTTAAAGTTTCGACCTAGTATATCTCTCGTAACTTGAATTTTCCCTAATTCGAATTTTCCGTAACTCCAATTTTTTTTTCGGTACCTTGAATATTCGATTTAGGGAAGTTCCACTGTATGTATCATAATAAATAAAAGTTCGCATAGATCGGTTACTAGTCCACTACCCAGAAAAATTGTGCCTTAAGTATCTATAATCCAGGATATAAGTTATCAATGCAGTCCTATTTTAAATTTGATTTTTTTAAATTGATCCGTGTGTAATCCAGATCCCCAAAAAACTTAATAGGTACACTCTCTGGGGGTCTGTAAAGCTATCTTGGAAATTTTAACAAAATTGGTTGAGTGTACTGAAGTACATAAGTTACGAAATTATCGTGGTGGAGAATTTAGGTTGGAATCAGTTTTCCCACTACTTTTTATTTCGGGAACGCGTACCAAACCCATATAATGAACTTTGAACGCGTAAAAATCATGTCAAGAGAGATTAAATTTCAGTAATGACTATCGTGACGTTATCTACATATATTAGCATTTAAGAATTAGTATAAAAGAACACATAAATTGAAAGCCTCGGAGTATGGATATGATTTAAAAATTGTCCGTAATTACGGGAATGCCTGAAAAACATGTAAACGATCTTTTCACTGTTGTGCTTCATATTGAAATTAAACTGATTAGTTTAGTAAAGGAACATAAAATCAGCTTAAGTGCTATAATTAGATGCCGTATACAATTAGTGCGTAATTCCAGGAACACTGATTTACACGACATCAATATTAAATGTATACATCATTGTATGGGTAGTCATGGCAGGTATACCTAATTAACGAAAAAATTGCTTTTATATCGTACCGAGGACAAAATTTGGCATAAAGATGTCAAAATCATCATATCTGGAAAGCAAACTAAATCGACACATTCCACACAACTAGGATTTAATAACATACACAATTAGTATGTACCTAAATAAATAATGTACAAAAAGGCAATACTTAGAGACCAATTGCATAGCGAGCAGCGGGGCATTCATATGGGTGAGTGGTTAAAGGCATCTGCCTTTACACCAGTATGAAGTATGAATGTTGGAGGCTCGAGTTCAATACTCAGCTCCCGAGAAGCTAGCTGATGAAGAAGTGAAATTCAGAAACATGTCCAGTAACCATCGCCGTTTGGAAACTTTGCAATTTTTGTCTAATATCAATAACAAAAACAATTGTACAAAGCAATTTGAGCATGTATCGCTAATTAAATACAGATGGTAATATTAATAGAATAGTAACAGCGGAAGTATTTCTAACTAAAGCAAATACTGTACAAAAAAAAAAAAATTTTTTTCTGAGCTTTCAAAGTGCGCCTTAAACATTCCACACATATAGCATTAAATAATATACAGAATTAGTATGTATCTAAATGGTAAATAAAAGGAATAGCACCAAAAAGGCAGTACTTAGAGACCAATCGCTGAGTGAATAAAGGTAAAAAGAATAAAATAATATAAAACAAGATGGCCGTCTCTGTTCAAGTAGAATGTCAACCATTGTTTACTATATAGTTTGGCGGCTTAAATTGAGGTTATGTTGCGAATAGAGTGGAAGGCAGTGAAAGAAGGCGGTCGAATGAAGTGGAATGAAGGAATAATATTCGGAGTTTTCTCAAATCCTGAATCACAAAAGGAGTGTAGCTAAGTACGATATTGAAAAAATTAAGTTATGTGTTGCTCTACTTTTAGCAGAGGGTTTAAATTTGAACAATGTAATATACAATACAAAATTGTTTCTTTTATTCATTTTAGGTATGGGGATTCACATGTATTTTATAATAAATGCTTTTTATTAGTGATTTTGGGCCAGAGTATAATTTTTATTAGTTTTTCCAAAAGGAGCTTTTCGGCCGATAAATAAAAAGACAAACACTTTTGTTTTTTCTTATTCTCCTACGCGTTTCGATGTTCTGTTATAACATATTCATCAGGGAGTCTGATTTATTCTAATAAAACAAAACGAAAAAACAATCATTAAAAAGTTATTAATAATTAACATCACGCAATAACATATTTCCCAACAGTTCACTTATATTTAACATAATACAATAACATTGGAACTACAATTTTGTCTTTATACGTAACATTTAACATAAAAGTTTACCTTTAGTATTAAATGTTAATTTTTACATGTAACATTTATTAACAAAAACATTCATTCAACAATATATAATTTAGCACAATTAAAATTTTCGGCTGCGTCTATTGCCTCGTCCATTGCATTTGATGGCAGTTGTGTATGCGCTATTTATACTATTTACGTCTTCTTTGAAGTTTACAATCTTCTCTATTTTTTTTTTTTGTATGCATAACCCTTCGAGTATTAGTCGCGTCCTCTTTCTCCTCTCTATATCCAAAATCTTAACATTATCGAAGTCCGCTGTATGTCCTTCACTGGTTAGGTGCTCAGCAATATCAGTAGTCGTTTTCATATTTTTCACATCTGATTTCGGATGCCCAATGATCTCTTCGTTGTACCAATATAAACTTTTTCGCACACTTCCCCTTCGTTTCCGTTCCATGTTATTTCCTAGACTACATCGTGTTGTTGTTCCTTGTTAATGTTATCTTTTGTTTGTGTAAATATTTTATTTAGTGTTTGGTTTGGTTTATGTGCTAATGTTATGATGTTATACTCAGCTGAGCAGAGCTAACAGAGTATATGAACTTTGTTCACATAACGGTAATCCGTAACGGCATAAACTAATCGAGATAGTTATAGACTTCTATATATCAAAATGATCTAAAGATATCATGATGAAATTTGGCAGGAACGTTACTCCTATTACTATATGCGTGCTAAATAGAATTTGCAAAATCGGATGACGAACACGCCCACTTAAAAAAAAAAAGTGTTTTTTTAAGTCAAATTTTAACAAAAAATTTAATATCTTTACAGTATATGAGTAAATTCAACATTCAACTCCAGTAATGATATGGTGCAACAAAATACAAAAATAAAAGAAACTTTCACAATGGGCGTGTAGAATATTTTTAATGCCATAAGTCGAACAAAAATTTACCAATTCTTGTGAAATTTGGTAGGGGCATAGATTCTGTGACGATAACGGTTGAAGCCACGCTCAGTTTTTATACACAGTCGACCGTCCGTCCTTCCGCTCGGCCGTTAACACGTTAACTTGGGCAAAAATCGATATATCTTTACTAAACTTAGTTCACGTACATATCTGAACTCACTTTATCTCGGTATAAACAATGGCCGAAATCCGAATATGACCACGCCCAATTTTTCGATATCGAAAATTACGAAAAATGAAAAAAATGCCATAATTCTATACCAAATATGAAAAATGAGATGAAACATTTACCAATGTTGGATTGGTTTATTGACGCAAAATATAACTTTAAAAAAAAATTTGTAAAATGGGTGTGACACCTACCATATTAAGTAGAAGAAAATGAAAAAGTTCTGCAGGGCGAAATCAAAAGCCCTTGGAATCTTGGCAGGAATACTGTTCGTGGTATTACATATATAAATAAATTAGCGGTACCCGACAGATGATGTTCTGGGTTACCCTGGCCCACATTTTAGTCGATATCTCGAAACGCCTCCTTTTAAAACCCTCATTAATACCTTTAATTTGATATCCATATCGTGCAAACACATTCTAGAGTCACCCGTGGTCCACCTTTATGGCAATATCTCGAAAAGGTGTCCACCTATAGAACTAAGGCCCACTACGTTTTAAATAATCATTAATACCTTTCATTTGATACCCATATCGTACAAACGCATTCTAGTCACCCCTGGTCCGCCTTTATGGCGATATCTCTAAAAGGCGTCCACCTATAGAACTGAGGCCCACTCCCTTTTAAAATACTCATTAACACCTTTCATTTGAAACCCATATCGTACAAACACATTCTAGAGTCACCTCTGGTCCACCTTTATGGCGATATCTCGAAAAGGCGTTCACCTATAGAACTAAGGCCGACTCCCTTTTAAAATACTCATTAACACCTTTCATTTTAAACCGATATCGTACAAACACATTCTAGAGTCACCTATGTTTTACCTTTAGGGTGATCTCTCGAAAAGACGTCCACCTATAGAACTAAGGCCTTTTCGAGATATCGCCATAAAGGTGGACCAGGGGTGACTCTAGAATGCGCTTGTACGATATGGGTATCAAATGAAAGGTGTTAATGAGTATTTTAAAAGGGAGTGGGCCTTAGTTCTATAAGTGGACGCCTTTTCGAGATATTGCCATAAAGGTGGATCAGGATTGACTCTAGAATGTGTTTGTACGATATGGGTATCAAATGATAGGTGTTAATAGGTATTTTAGAAGGGAGTGGGCCTTAGTTATATAGGTGGACGCCTTTTCGAGATATCGCAGTAAAGGTGGACCAGGGGTGACTCTAGAATGTGTTTGTACGATATCAGTATCAAATAAAAGGTGGTAATGAGTATTTTAAAAGGGAGTGATCCTTAGTTCTATAGGTGGACGTCTTTTCGAGATATCGCCATAAAGGTGGACCAGGGGTGACTCTAGAATGCGTCTGTACGATATGGGTGTCAAACGAAAGGTGTTAATGAGTATTTTAAAAGTAGACCAGGGGAGACTCTAAAATGCGTTTGTACCATACGGTGTTAATGATTATTTAAAAGGGAGTGGGCCTTAGTTCTATAGGTGGACGCCCTTTCGAGATATCGCCATAAAGGTGTACCAGGGGTGACTCTATAACGTGTTTGTGCGATATGGGTATCAAATTAAAGGTACTGATGAGTAACCCTTAGTTTTATATGTGAAGGCGTTTTCGAGATATCGGCCAAAATTTGGGCCAGGGTGATCCAGAACATCATCTGTCGGGTACCGCTAATTTATTTATATATGTAATACCACTATACTGTTCCTGCAAGATTCCAAGGGCTTTTGATTTCGCCCTGCAGAATATTTTCATTTTCTTCTACTTAATATGGTAGGTGTGACACCCATTTTGCAAAGTTTTTTCCAAAGCTATCTTTTGCGTCAATAAGCCAATCCAATTACCAGGTTTCATCCCTTTTTCATATTTGGTATAGAATTATGGCATTTTTTTAATTTTTCGTCATTTTCGATATCGAAAAAGTGGGCGTAATCATAGTCGGATTTCGGCCATTTTTTATCAAGATACGGTGAGTTCAGTAAAGATATATAGATTTTTGCTCAAGTTATCGTGTTAACGGCCGAGCGCAAGGACAGATAGTCGACTGTGTATAAAAACTGGGCGTGGCTTCAACCGATTTCGTCCATTTTCACAGAAAACATTTATCGTCATAGAATCTATGCCCCTACCAAATTTCACAAGGATTGGTAAATTTTTGTTCGACTTATGGTATTAAAAGTATTCTAGACAAACTAAATGAAAAAGGGCGGAGCCACGCCCATTTTGAAATTTTCTTTTATTTTTGTATTTTGTTGCACCATATCATTACTGAAGTTGAGTGTTGACATAATTTACTTATATACTGTAAAGATATTAAATTTTTTGTTAAAATTTGACTTTAAGAAATTTTTTTTAAAAGTGGGCGTGTTCATAATCCGATTTTGTTAATTTTTATTTAGCACACATATAGTAATAGGAGTAACGTTCCTGCCAAATTTCATCATGATATCTTCCACGACTGCGAAATTACGACTCGCAAAACTTTTAAATTACCTTCTTTTAAAAGTGGGCGGTGCCACGCCCATTGTCCAAAATTTTACTAATTTTCTATTTTGCGTCATAAGGTCAACTCACCTACCAAGTTTCATCGTTTTAGCCGTTTTTGGTGATGAATCTATCTCGATTAGTTTATACCGTTACGGTATTTCTTTTATTTTTGTATTTTGTTGCACCATATCATTACTGAAGTTGAGTGTTGACATAATTTACTTATATACTGTAAAGAAATTCAATTTTTTGTTAAAATTTGACTTTAAGAAATTTTTTTTTAAAAAGTGGGCGTGTTCGTAATCCGATTTTGTTAATTTTTATTTAGCACACATATAGTAATAGGGGTAACGTTCCTGCCAAATTTCATCATGATATCTTCCACGACTGCCAAATTACGACTCGCAAAACTTTTAAATTACCTTCTTTTAAAAGTGGGCGATGCCACGCCCATTGTCCAAAATTTTACTAATTTTCTATTTTGCGTCATAAGGTCAACTCACCTACCAAGTTTCATCGTTTTAGCCGTTTTTGGTGATGAATCTATCTCGATTAGTTTATACCGTTACGGATTACCGTTATGCGCACAAAATTAATATACTCTGTGAGCTCTGCTGAGCTTAGTATAAATATAAATGAATTCATCAATAGCAAAAACTGTCAATAGATCGATTAATTGGCATATGCAGCGATGGAGAACCAGCTAATGCTGGAATAAAAAATGGTGTTATAAGACTTTCCGAAAAGCGTTTAAATAGACCACTGCACTGGTTTATATGTTTGCTTCATTTCAATGAATTACTATTTGGTCATTTATTCAGAGCATTAGATAAAACAGTCACGATTGGACCAAGAGCAGCAAGTGGGAAAATATACAAAGACATTCAAGACTGTGAAAAATTTCAGGTATGCATTTGTTAAAATTATTTTATAATATTTTTTCAATCAAATTAAAATAGAAAAATTATACTAATTTTAATTGATCTAAAAAATTAGTTTTTCAGGTTGTAAGTGATTTTGAACCAATAGCATTGGAAAATATGTCTAGTATGATCAGTGATGAAAAAGAACGAGAATTATCTACAGATGTTAAATATTTATATCAAATGGCCAAAGCAATTTCATAAGGTGCTGCTTCAGTTGATTTAGCTAACATAAAACCAGGACAAGTTGTACATTCTCGATGGCTAACCAAAGCAAGCAGGGTATTACGTCTATATACAACAACTAATACACCATCTGAAAGTTTGAAAACTAGCAGCTTATATTATTAGAATTTATGTGCCAATGTATTTCAATGTAAAATACTATAATCCTGTTATACGGCAGCGTACTCTTATCAAAGTTTATTAGTTGGACACGATGCCTACCATCTAATTTATTTAATATTGTAGATGGTGTAATCCAAAATAATTCATATTACATTTTATTAACAATGTTATTTGATGATAGAAAAGCCATACGTGATAGAGCTATCAAAAAAACTTTATACTATAGAGAAAAAATACTTGATCTAACTAAACTTAGAGTTTACAAAAAATATAATATAATAATATGTTTTAACACACCAAGAGATTAATGTATACCTGAATGGTAAAAACTGGATCACATTGAATCAGTACGTTAAATCAGCGTTAAAATATAGAAAGAAAATTTTAGAAGATGAATTCTGAAACTTATATTTAAGAAATATTTTATTATATAATGTACAGAAAAACTTACTACAAGTACTTAAAACTGACGGCACTACGCCAAAGTTTAGTTATAAAAAATTTTATATTGTAATCAACTTTGTACAAAAAGATTATGTTTAATAAAACAAATTATTACTACTACTACTACTCAATTTTAATGCTTCAGTATGATTTAATCGGGGATTGCCCGTATTGCTTTTTTAAATGTATGAAAACATTTTATTGGAGCAATTTTTAAATTTTTTATAATTTATTTAATAATTTGGGAAAAATTTAAACAACTTGATATCGGGACGGACAAGGCGACAGCTGTTTCGATTATATCCTGTAAATCTCTACAAAGCTTTTTCTCCCGGGAGTGGGAGTCGAACCCGCACTCCTACGATAGTTGAAATGGTTACAAACGCATTCAGCTACGTCATGCCTTAGTTGTTGTAAAGTTTTTCCCAATTGC
The DNA here is from genome assembly GCF_040869045.1 of Eurosta solidaginis. Taxonomy (NCBI): domain Eukaryota; kingdom Metazoa; phylum Arthropoda; class Insecta; order Diptera; family Tephritidae; genus Eurosta; species Eurosta solidaginis. The sequence continues at coordinate 165,785,022 of NC_090319.1, read as the reverse complement.
CTTCTTTTTTGCATATTTTAATCTTTTACACATTGCATACTTCGTATGCAATTATGTGTTAAAGCTATGCTTGGTTCGGCGGTTTTCAAAGAAACTTTGGTATTGTATTGTTGCTGTTTTTGTTCTATTTATATAACTACAACGAATTAACCAATTTTGTCTGGTTGTATGATTTAATCGGGGATTGCCCGTATTGCTTTTTTAAATGTATGAAAACATTTATTTGAAGCAATTTTTTTTATTTTTTATAATTTATTTAATAATTTTGGAAAAATTTAAACAACTTGACATCAGGACGGACAAGGCGACAGCTGTTTCGATTATACCTTGTAAATCGCTTCAAAGCCTTTTCTTCCGGGAGTGGGAGTCGAACCCGCACTCCTACGATAGTTGAAATGGTTACAAACGCATTCAGCTACGTCATGCCTTAGTTGTTGTAAAGTTTTTCCCAATTGCCTTCTTTTTGCATATTTTAATCTTTTACACATTGCATACTTCGTTTAATGCTTCAGATTATACTGATATGATTGATCTGAATGACGATAATTTACTATCTGAACCGGCATTCACAAGAAATATTCCATACGATCAGTTCGTATAAATCTTCTATATATATGAAAATCAAATTCTGCGTGTGTTACCTATGAAATCGTATTTCCCACACTTCAATCATCACCAAATTTTGGATATAGGCTCCTTCGATCAACACGAAGGTTTTAGGCTAAAAATAATTTCGATATATAAAAGGGGCGTGGAACTTCCCATACAAATGGAATTTTTGGTACTGCATTACTCTGAAGGTATACATGCCAGAACATTGAAATTCAATAAGGAGTTATATGAGGTCAATCCTTCACACCACTATGAAAATGTGCAATTAGGAAAAAGGGGCGTGGCACCTCCCATACAAATGGAATATATCATACTGCATATCTCTGGATGTAGTAATGGTAAGATAATGAAAATTGGTAAGGAGCTATATGACGTTAAGTCCTAAAACCTCCAGTAAAATGTGGATTTTTCAGAACTATGGCTGCCGTACAAACTTAGGTTATTTTAACACCTAAAGTTTGACTGCATTGTTGAGTTTGGCTGTTATTCCTTTCGGACGTATAGTAATCTACCGCCGTTAAAAAAATTTGTTAGTTCAGTCTACCTACGTCTTCTATAACAATCATATTCTGTGTGTGTGTTCCCTATGGAAACGTATTTCCAACACTTCAATCATCACCAAATTTTGGCTATAGGTTCCTTCGATCTAGAAGAAGGTTTTTCATATTTTATATATCAGAATTAAGAATTTTAAATTTATATTTTTGTTTGGCTATGCGAACGAACAATCTTAGCTCCCAAAAATGATCATGTATACAAAATCAATGATCGCATTCAAAACCAAATTCCTGGTGAAGTGACGAAATATAAATCGATCGACACAGTTACAGATGAAGATCAAATTGTGAATTATCCAATTGAATTTCTGAATTCTTTAGAACCACCTGGAATGCCTGCGCATATATTAACTTTGATAATTGGCTCACCAATCATGCTTATTCGGAATATAGACCCACCAAAATTGTGCAATGGAACCAGACTTTGCGTTAAGAAATTAATGCCGAATGTCCTCGCAGCAACAATTATCAGCGGTAAAAGCAAAAGTGAAGATGTGCTAATACCACGGATCCCAATGATTCCTACAGATTTGCCATTCAATTTTAAGCTCTTTCAGTTTCCTGTACGCCTTGCTTTTGCAATTACAATCAACAAAGCACAAGGACAATCGCTAACTGTTGCAGGATTAAATTTAGAGAGTCCATGCTTTTTCCATGGCCAGCTTTATGTTGCTTGCTCTAGAGTTGGAACTCCAAAATATTTGTTTATCTTTGCACCGAACGAAAAAACCAAAAATATTGTGTACCGAATTGCATTACAATAAGATACAATAATAAAATGTTTTAAACGAAAATTTCACCAAATATGCGTACAAAATTTAATTCAATTTACAGAACAATAAACTAAATTATCAACAAACAAAACAGAAAAAATAACGCAATATTCATTCGATCGCGGACGTTACAACGTACGCCGGGTAAAACTAGTAGATTATTATGAGCCAACACTAGATGATCCTAATATTCCAATGCATATACAAGGAACAGCGAGATATGTACAGTTGTTAACATCTGTTTCCAAACGTGTTATAGAAAAAAAAACGTGATGTTGTTATAGCTGTTACAGCAAACCGTCCTGAAAAACAAGAATGGAGAGCAAAAAAGCTTTTAAAAAATAATAAATCACAATACTTTTATTTTGAAAAATACGTTAAAATGGTTAATTCTAGGTAAGAAAATATTGTTTTTATATAAATTACATTAAAATTATAAAAATAGTGTTTTTTTTGCTTATAACTTGAAAATATAGGTTTTTTTTGAAATTTTTTTTCTACTAAAACGAATTCGAAAAAAGAAAAACTGTCTGAATGAAAGTTGCTGGAAATCTTCTGAACTTACTTTGGCTGTAAAGAAAAAAATTCCATAAGAAATTTGTTATAAATTATAATATAGTAGTTAAAAGTTCATTTGAGGCAAATTTATCATAATTTAATCCTGATATCTCTACCAAAATTCAAAAACACTATAGAAATTAATACAGAGTCTGAAATGTACGTAAAATACCTTTAAAGTAAGCAAAATATGATATTTTTCCTATAATTCTATCAAATGCTATGAAGATTTTTGGCCAAACCGTACATTCATATGGCAAAATATATATTTGCGAAAGAGGGGGACTCGAAATCGGACTTAGAGCTACGTTATATTCAGCAATTGTTCTTAGAATCATCTGTAGGTTACGTTTTTGCTATACTCTTGATGAAAAAAAATCCATCCATACAATTTGATCCGCTCTAATATATATATATTATATATACCACCATATATATACTATTTATACCACCGATCTCTATGATTTTTTCAGACAACAATATTTGCTATATACGAAAGCATTCGTTGAAATTTGAATTCTCTAGCTCTTAAAATGGGGCAGTAATTATGAAAAGTTTTTTATCTGAACAATCGGTTATGGGGGATATATGCTATATGTACGACCGATGTCATCCATTTTTTCAGACAACAATATGTGCAATATACGAAAGCATAAGGTGAAGTTTGAAGCTTCAATCTGATAAATTGAGGAAGATATGACAAAAATCCTCTTTTTCTGAAAAATCGGTTGTATGGAGGATATATGCTGTAGTGGTCCGATCCGGCCGGTTCCGACAAATGTCTACTCGGACACCTAAATACACCCGCTCACAAAATTATATCAAGATATCTCAAAAATTGAGGAACTAGTTTGCATACAAACAGACAGACGGACAGACGGACATGGCTAAATCAGCTCTTCATTCTGATAATTTCGGTATACTTAATGGTGGGTCTCTCTATTTTCCTTTAAGGACTTACAATTTTGAGATTCGTGACGAAATTAACATACCATTTCATTTTCATGAAAGGTATAAAAAGCTAAAAAGGCAACACTGTACAGAACAGTGGCCTAGCAAATGGGGGGCGGTCCGCACCGGGTGTCACCTTTTTTGGGGTGACACCCACCCGGTCTCTCAACTTTAAGAACAATGTACAAACAAAAAAATCGCTAGCACAAAAATTTCTTTTTCTAGGGTTACCCCACTAGCACTAGCTCAGCTCTATGTATAATTCGGGGATTCCCGCAAAAGAGTCTGACGCTGTCGTGGGGGATTCCCCGTCCCATATACTCAGAGAAAAACGCCGTTCTAAAATCCAGCACCACCGGACTCAATTCAAGCTTTTCATGTTCTTACTTTTTTGTTCTTGAAAAACGAACGACCTGTTCTTAAAACAAGAACCTTGTTCTTGAACTGACACCATGGCCTTAAAATATGAACAAATGTTCTATTAATGAGAACGATGTTCTTAAATTAAGCCCAAGAAAAAAAAAAAAAAACGGTACAATTCGTGTGGACTACAATGTTAAATACAACATTTGGCACCAGCTATCAAGCAGTTGTAGTGGGCCAGCATCTACGATGTTGCGCTTGCGGCCGTGTGGTGCGGGTTCGATCACCGTGAAACTCTGAATTTTTTTAAAGCAATTTTTTTATGTTGTATTTTTTAACTCTTATTTTTCATTCAGTTCCATTCACATATGCACAGGTAATTCTCAAACTTGTTATGAAATGTTTTAAGTATATATGCAGATTACATCTTCAAATAAGAATAATTTCTCAATAAGAGAAATGTATGAGAAAATGCTTATAATGCATTTTTCCTTAAACTTTTGATTTTTAGTAAAATGTTTTTGTTATAGATATTTTTTATTTATGACAAAAAAATTATTATTAATAAAAAATAAATAAATATATTTAAAAAAATACTTTCCTTCCCATCAGAGATCAAGCAAGAACCGTTCTTGAATTGAGACCGAGAAATGTTAAATCGACCCCAAATCGTTCTCGAAGAGTGAGAACGAAAAATCTTAAATCAAGCCCAAGTAGTGCTTGAAATGAGCACAGAAGTTTCACACATCAATACCAAACTGGTCATAAAATACGAACGGTGTGCTTGGAAAAACTGTTCTTAAAACAAGCCCATCGGTCACAAGTTAAGAAAAAACGTACTTAACAGACTTTTGTCAACGAATGTTCTTAATTTTGAACTTGTTTCGTTCGTTTTAGAACGATTTTTTCTCTGAGTGTACTCGCGATCTTTGACGTCTCAGTTGCAACATTTCTTATTTGTTTCATGAAGTGTGTTGTGTTTGGTTGAAGTAAATTGACAAACGTGTATTATTCTGTAGTGATAAATAAAAAAACGAAAAAACATATTTTAGAAACCTAAATGCTGTTTTGTGAAGATTAAAAAGATTGATTGATTCATATCGAATATTTTACAGGTAAGATAATTTTATAATTGATTTTTATATTGCTTAACTAGTTTACGATTCAAGGTTCGATTCGAGCTCAAGGCCAATTGTCAATTACTTTGAGCTCGAATCGAACCTTGAATCATTTATCAATAGGCCGATAAAAACAAAAACAATTGTTAATAAACCATGAGCACTTGGGAATGTCAAACAAAGTAATTGACAATAAACAAAATCCAGCATTATCAGTGATTTGCACCAGATGGCGCAACACTGAATAAATATAGTTGGTAAAAAGGAATAGAAGTAGCAAATTTGCCAGTCAAACAAACCACCGCTGTGTAGCTAAATGGTTAGCGCAGCATGCCTAAAGCACACTGATGATGAAGGCTTGGCACCCTTCGAAATATATCTATCTGCGCAGCTATGGCAGGTTGTCTGAAAAACTTTCTACTTACTATTCCAAAAACAAAATAAAATTTTTCAAATTTAGAAAAATTAAAAAACAACAATAATTATCATTTGAAAAAATTATTGTTCTGGCCTTGAGCTCGAATCGAACCTTGAATCATTTATCAATAGGCCGATAAAAACAAAAACAATTGTTAACTAGTTTACGGGATAATATTCTCACATTATAGACCACAATAACTGGATTTTTGTTTTAGAATAAGAAACAAACATCAAATGAAAAATGCCCCGGGGAGTGCATACATCCGAAAGAGAAAGTGGATTTCAGCAAAGGAAATCCAAGCAGGTTAGATTGGACGTAGCTCAGATTATGTCTGGATCGATTTTTAAGTATGTTACAAAAACTGATGGCAGCCTAAGTTCATCAAAAGAAATTGCTTTTCACCTTGATACAAATGCAAGATATGATTTAGATAATATCAGCTGATCTTCAGGGGGCAACATTGACAGCATAGAATTAATTAACATAAACGAAGAAGATGCTGAAAATAATAGTAGCAGTACTAATGTTGCTATCAATGAACCATTTCCTCAATTAAATGATGTAGCAGAATAGAGTATTCCTGTTCCTTACAATGATCGCATTGAAATAATAAAAAAAGGAAGTGAATATTTCCAAAACAAAGTAGGACCATTTGCTACTGTTTCTAGACACGCAACCAAATATCTTATAAAAGGTGACGCTGTGAAAAAATCCTACGGTCATGGATGGTTTATTCCATCAGCGCTAATAACCTGTACTCTTTCCTGAGAAATGGAAACCTTAGAAATGAAACCAAAATTGAATAAAACAATAGACGAAGCAGCTTTGCAATTGATGGATATAGAAAAACAGGAGTGGAATCATCTTTTGGCTAGATTACTGGATATAACATTATTTCTGGCTAAACAAAACTTGGCGTTTCGTGGACATGATGAAGGAGAAGACTAAAAATAAAGGCAATTTTTTGGATTTAGTAAAACTATTATCAAGGTATGATGTAGTGTTGAAAGAACATATGATGAAATTGGAAGAAGATAAAACTTCAAAAGTATCATATTTGTCACCAGATATACAGAATGAATTCATTGATGTCCGATCAAGAATAAGAATGGGATTTTACAGAATCTCTTCCTAATCTTATGATCGCACTGAAATTGTTCATGACGGTTTGCGTGTCCGTAGCTTCATGTGAGAGAACTTTCGGTAAATTAAAAAACTATTTGCGGGCAACAATGATCCAATCGCGGCTTAGCAATCTTGGTATATTAGCTATCGAACACGAGGCAATACACAATATAAATTTCGATGAAATTATTGCTAAGTTCGCAGCTGTCAAAGCTAGAAAGAAGAAATTTTAATTGTATAACAATTCATTTTCTGTCATTAATATTGTGTTTTGTTATTTCTTCAATATTATAAATATTAAATTATCCATGACCTTTATCATATACAATTTATTGCTTTTTACTTTCGATGGGGTGACACCACCAACTGCCGCACCGGATAGCTACGCAACTGGTACAGAATACCCTAAATGCGCTGAATCATATGTACAAATCAAATTTATAAAACAATTAGAAGAATAGGGTAAACTGCCTTACCTTGATTCTATTGTAATCAGACGAGGAAATAAATCAAAACTGCGGTGGTATAAGAAACCAAAGTATGTTTTTCTTTATAGGAAGGATGGAAATGAGTAAACTTTTTGAGTACCCATTTAAAGGTGTGTCCCATGCTATTACTGCAATATAATAGTTTTAGCAAATACTTTCGAAACAAAATTTAACATGATTGCTTTTTGAGCAGCGTTCTTAATGAACTTGAATGATCTAGGAATTGCCACTCATAAATTTTTCTCGATTTTGGCGAAATGATTTCAGTTTTGACTTACAAATTCTATTTAAGCAACCAGCCAAGATTCCATAAGATCCCTGAAATGTCTTTCTTTTTTTATTTGAACTGAAGAAAAAAAAAACAAATCTTCACTCACCGGTTTTCCCTTTTATTTCACGGTTTTTAAGAATAAACTTCACTATTTTTCACTCTTTTATTTTTAGCAATTGTTTTTGTTTTTATCGGCCTATTAATAACTCAAGGTTTGATTTGAGCTCAAGGCCACAACAATAATTTTTATAATAATTGTTGTTTTTTTCTAAATTTGAAAAATTCTTTTGATTTTGGAATAGAAGGTAGATAATTTTTCAGACAACATGCCATAGCTGCGCAGATAGATCCATTGACTGATAAATTGCTACTGCTATTCCTCTTTACCAACTATATATAATCAGCGTTTTTTGTTTATTGTCAATTACTTTTATTGAAATTCCCATGCGCTCTTGGTTTATTAGCAATTGTTTTTGTTTTTATCGGCCTATTGTTAAAGGATTCAAGGTTCGATTCGAGCTCAAGGCCAGAAAAATAATTTTTATGATAACTACTGTTTTTTTTCTAATTTTTTAAATTTGAAAAATTGTTCTTTATTTTTGGAATAGAAGGTAGAACAATTTTCAGACAACCTCCCATAGCTGCGCAGATAGATCTATTTCGAAGGTTGCTAAGCCTTCATCATCAGTACGCTTTACGCACGATGCGCTAACCATTTAGCTATACAGCGTTGCGCCATCACCATCGAGTATATTGCTGGATTTTTGTTTATTGTCAACTACTTTTATTGACATTCCCATGTGCTCTTGCTTTATTAACAATTGCTTTTATTTTGTTTTGTTTGTCAGTGCCATTTTTGATACCTATTTGGTGAATATACATCCAGGATTACCCCTTATAAACTTTTTCTCTATATCTCGGAAACGGTCTGAGATATCGAAACCAGAGTTACACTGTTTTTAAGACTTCGTCAGGAGCTTTCATTTGATATCCATATTGTGCACACACATTCTAGGGTTGCCCGGGTATATACATTGGGGTCTAAACCCTAGTGACCTAACGGAAAAGGATGTACCCTTAACAATTGAGGTGTCTCGATTGGAGACAGGAGGCACCACAATTGCGCTTGGACAATGTGTAAATAAAGTAAGAAAAAAGGAAAGCGAGATATTTCTCGTTATACTCGTAATCATATTTTTATTGAAGTGAAAAGACAATTAGGACAAAGAATTTACCTTTTATAAACGAATATGTGGCGGGGCTTCTCGGGACGGCTGTGGTTCGCTCAACGATCGCTGGAAAAGTAGACGGTTGTCTCTTCGAGGACAACCGTCGGACCGCGGACAAAGTCTCCGGTTTTAAGGGGAAGCTTCTCCACACATTTGCACCGGATGCATGTATATGTGTACGGACAACATAGCCCTACATATGTATACATATACATCCATGTGGGCGGAATAGTGTTCGATAACGTAGTGACATTAGGTTGGCGCGAGTTAATAGAAATTTAGGTTTCTGGCCTAAAAAACCCGCCCCTTGCGATACGCAACAACTCAGTCTCTGCCGCAGCGTCCTCGACCACGACTTTTCTTAAGACTAGAATCTAAGAGCTAAGCGGTGCGAGCCAGATACCGCGACCTAGAGCTAGGACGAGAAGAAAAAATAAAGGAGCACGCATGGTATATTTCTTGCCAAGATGTTAAATAAAAAAACTTCATTTATTTCGAGAGCTCTTAATACTAAGTAACCCTTAATGCTATTTTAGATCGGGTGGGTCCCCTAAAGCACCCATCCGAAGATTGTGCTGTGGGCCAGCAGCGAGCCAAAGGATGTCGGTAACGTGCCCGGGGTTATAATATCGGCCTATACGTCGCCGCCAAGAACGAGGCGAATGGGTTCTGCATATGCAAGGGTGGGCATGAGCTTAGCACCTGCTAAGCGGCCATATACGTATACAACGAGCGAACGAAAAATTACTACTTCGTCAAAATCAACGATCAAACACATTTAGTTTTCTTTCGACGTCCGTATAATATTACCACAGAGAACGGTCGAAAAATACGTACATATGAATGAAAAATTTTCAATGTTGTCCTCGAAAAAGTGTTTGTAATTTTTTTGCATTTTTCAGAAGTAAAATATGGTAGTTTTAGTATTTTTAAACTGTTTTATTTAGCTTGATTTGACAGGCCGTTGTGAACGAATTTTGTAATTAAAATTTAAGTAACTTTCCGATAAGGTACAAGCTTGAAACTTGGAATATAATATATTTCAGAAAATCGTATTTGTGGTCCGATTAGGCTCATATTTCATATCGCCGCTAGGTGGCGCAAGGATCGAAATATTATTTTATCTTCACATTAACCAGTAGGTGAATATCGATGGAATCTTACTGCTCATAACAGTTTAAGTTTGTTATTCATATGGTGATTCCACCATGTAAGTTGTTTTTGTTAAAAATAGCAAACATAGGGAGACAATGCTTTATAAAAAATAATGAATAACAAAAACATAAGAAAGTAAATTAAAGCTCAACTCCATTAAACTATAAAATAGAAAAACTACGAAGAAATATATTTAATTAAATCATCGTAATTTAAAACGAAATTTGAAACTTTAATTCTTAGCAGATCTTCCAAGTGCTCATCAGTGAGCTTGCTTCTGTATGAGTTTTTAATAAAAGCCATAGATGCAAACATTGATTCGCACATATAAGTTGTTCCAAACATCGAGCACAACTTAAAAATTTCAGCTTTCAACAAAGGGTATTTCTGCTCATCTATGACCTTCCAAAAGTGAATTCCCCCTCCTAAAGGCAAGGCGAAATCATTGTGAAGTAATTTTATCTCTTCTTGCAGCCGCAGTTCCATATCTTCTACTGCACACAGCAGAGGGTTTTCGTATAAATGTATCAAAAGTTTAATTTTATTAAAATCATGAAATCTTTGTTGGTAACAATTTTTGAGATCTTCAAATGACGGTAAATATTGAGAGATCTTGTCTTGCATTTGAAATCGGTCACATACATCCCTAGTATTTTTAAAATTATCTAAAATGCCTTCACGAAGCGGGGATACTAGAATATCAAGTCGCTTTTCGAATATTTCTAGAGCTGCAATATAGTCAAAAATAAATTTGTTATTTCCTTGAGTACTTATATTTAAGTGCGAAAATAAAATTGACACATCACACAAAATGGAAAGGCTTAGCAAAAAATTAGGATCTTTTAATTTGCCTATCAATCCTTGAGTTTCAGTAGACGGATCCTCAGCGAAGAAACATATAACTTCTTCCCTCAAATTTAAAAGGCGCTCTAAACATTTAGCTCGGCTTAGCTATCTTACTTCAGTGTGAAGTAAGACATCACCGTATTCTGCCTCAATTTCTTCCAGAAATGCGCGGAATTTTCGGTGCATAAGTTAATTATGTCCACCACGTATTTTTTTTATAATTTTGACGGTGATTTCCATAGCCTGTCCCACCTTGAAACTTTTAGCAATTAATTGCTGTTGATGCAAAATGCAATGAAATGTGGGCACGTTTAGGCCATTGCGAATGAACTGACCTACTAGTCCGTTTTTTGCACCAATCATTACGGGAGCACCATCAGTGCAAACTGACGATAGTTTGCTTTTATCTGCAAATCCAAACAATTCGCGTTCAATACACGCATAAATTGTGCTTCCCGACACATTCAATTCTAGTCCTCGCAAACAAAACATATTCTCCGAAATGCTAAAGTTACCGTCAACAGTCCACACACATACCAAAAGTTGACAGGTGTCACTAATGTCGGTACTTTCATCCAATGCAATGAAATAAGACCTGGTGGTTAATATATTTTGTTTCAATTGTAAATATAAAAATCTTGAAATATCGGTTATTCGTCGCGTGATTGTACGTCGTGATAAGGGAATATGACCAACATGTTTGGCTAACTCCAGCCCTTTTTCTCCAAAGCACTCCAGGACGGCTACAGCCAAATCTTTAAAAAAAGTACCATCTTCTAATGGCTTACCTTTTTTGCTAGAGCAAAACTAACCACGAAAGAAGCTTTCAATTTTGCTTGAGACAAATTTTCTACCATTTCATTTATTTTTGAACGTTCCAAAAAAGCAAGCTTACATTCGAAGAACTTTATCATTTTTTCCTCAGGGGTAAGAGTATTTACGCTCCTGTGGAGTAAAATGAAATGTCGACTTAAGCTTTTCTTGCAAATGAAGTTTATAATTTTCCCGCAAACTAAGCATTGTGGCTTATTGGCGCTATTTAAAACAAAAAAAACTCTAATTCCCATTCAATCTGAAACATTTTGCATTCATAAGTACGTACAATACTTTCGTATTGTACGACCAAATACTGTACCAAGACTGCGTGTGATACGTGCTTACAGTACAAGCGCTGGAATCAAACTAAATAAATATTTGATTTTGCATTCGTGCTAGCCACGCGTTCGTGTATACTAACACATTCTCAATTTGGTAATCGTGTATATGTAGCGGTGCCCACCTATGTGCATATGCTTACCCCTGAATCGGATGAAACAGCCGGTCTCGCCGGCGGCGTTGGTCGTCGGCAGTGCTAACTCTCGCGCCAGTCTGCGGTCGATCATTTTGCGGGATAACATGCGTCAATGAGTGCATGAATGAGGTGCAAACGTTCCCAGGCTTCCACCTTAACGACCGCAGTTGGCGCCAGAGCAGCCATTGGCCGAAGGGTTGGGCCGGCTGTAGTGTGGGCAGGAAAGACCCCGTTCCTGAATAAACTGTGGTCGAGGTAGCTGGCGCGGCCGAGAGGCCAGTCAACGCTCGCGCTTCTATCTATGTGCTCTGGTGCGTCGATGCGTGGGTAGGCGGAAGGCTGTGATTCCGCTTCACCTTCCTCTCACCTCTCGTGGGCTAGAGTAGGGGCCGGAACGGCTGTGGGCCTGACCCCCTATTGTCCAATCGGACTGTATAAGAGTCCGCTCCACTCCCGGATGGTGCTTGTTCGCAGTGTGTAAAGGCCGACTCGAACGCGTGGAGAGACAGCGCCTCATACATCATCTCGGCTTCCACCTGTTGTGTTGTCTTCCTCCACTTCCATGACCAGCTGTTTCGAGCTCTTGAGCGGCTCTGGCTCCGATGACAGATCCTCCATATAAAGGTGCAGCGTAGTATGATGTTTGACACCACATCTCCGGCATCTGCCCTCACTTGTGCAGTCTCTGGCATTGACAGACAATGTTGGCAGTAGTGAACTTTGATAATTTCGCGCAGTCGTTGCAGCGGGGACTTAGCGCAATATAAAGGCCACACTCTGATGGGATGCTGCGCATAAATGGCACGGCTTCAGATAACGAGCGGCATGACGATCGATCCTCTTTCATAGGGAAGCGTAGCGAGTCATACTATACAGATAATGTTGAAAAGAAAAATAAAGGAAACTCGGTTGATTTATCACGACTGTGTCACGCGTTCGGTGGCGAGTAAGTGCTAATTTTGTTACCGGGATTGGTCAGATTTGGCGCGATAATAGAGGGAATACATTTGTAGCTGCCTACGAAAATACGCGTATTCGGAGCACGTTATGTGCATGACCCTTTAGAGCCCTCTTTCAACGCACGTTATGTGCATGGTTCCTTAGTGCCCATTTTTAGTTCATTTTGTGTTACCCGTTTGCGTTTTACCTAGCCATGGACACAAGTGCTGCAGAAAACTGAGCATTGGAGTTTTTCGGTGTTCACATTTTGCTACCGAACCGGGGAGAGAATGTCTTAAGTGCTTTATTTTCGCGTCGTTGTTGGTTGTGTTGTTGGTGCAAACAATTTTCCTGCAAAAACTTTTAGACAACAAAAATGTATGCAAACTAAAAAATGTTCGACGTGGGGTAGGAGTAAACATTTTTATTATTGGCCTTTTTCCGCATTGCTCTTTTATTTCCCATTAAATTTTCCTACATACATCTGGAGTCCGACTCATTGGGTGGCCTTTCCCAAAGGACACGACTCCCGTCGGAAATTTGATTCCCGATACCGATTGGACGTAATCAGGGTTTTCGGGTACCCGTTTGCATCATTTGATGCATCACTAAGGTCGTGCGTGAAAAAATAGGCAAACATGCATTCATACGTTGGTACAAGCATACCAACGGCAAAGACAATAAAATAATTTTAAAAAAATTTTTAAGTTAAACGGTTTTATTGAAAACAATATTTAAATGAAGTAATAATAATACTAAAAGCTAGAAAATAATTAGGAAGGTTCTAGGTACTAGTCATCACACTCCTCATCAATCTAGGGCGTTGATCAGACAAATAAAAGCGTTGGCCGCGTAAAATTTCTAAAAATGTGAGGCGTAGCATAACCTGATTAAGGCCCAGTTGGTCTTATATATGACTATCAATAGAAATTTGACGCGTCCAACGCTTTTATTTCATTGTCTGATCAACGCCCTAGATTGATGAGGAACGTGATGACTAGAACCTAGGACCTACCTAATTATTTTCTAGCTTTTATTATTATTATTACTTCATGTAAGTATTGTTTTCAATAAAACCGTTTAACTAAAAATTTTTTTTAATTATTTTATTTTCAAGTTTTTAGTCTTTATTTAACTGTCCATTATTTCTCATTCCATTTATTTCATTTAGTGACTCATTATTACAAGAACTCTTTCCTGACAATTTGTTAAAATCTAAGTCCTCTATACATAATCCTTCCAAAGACTTTACTCGACTCTGCGCCAAAATATTTTGATGTCACATCTACCGGACTGTATGTAAAATTTGTTCCAAATATGAGCCAAATCGGGCATCATAGGTCGCTTTCTGTTCATGTATGTATTATGTGTTCCAAATATGGACCAAATCGGACCACAAATAGGATTTTTTTTTGAATATCTCGAACTTTGTGTCACCTAGCGGCGATTTTTTTATAGGCCGCTTTCTATTCTCATAGGTATTATGTGTTCCAAATATGGACCAAATCGGATCACAAGTACGATTTTTTGAATATCTCGATCTTTGCTCCACCTAGCGGTGATTTTTTTTCATAGGTCGCTTTCTATTCTTGTATGTATTATGTGTTCCAAATATGAGCCAAATCGGGCCACAAAAAGGATTTTTGTGAATATCTCGATCCTTGCGCCACCTAGAGGCGATTTTTTCATAGGTCGCTTTTTATTCTTGTTTGTATTATGTGTTCCAAATATGAGCCAAATCGGACCACAAATACGATTTTTTTGAATAACTCGATCCTTGCGTCACCTAGCTGTGATTTTTTTTCATAAGTCGCTTTCTATTCTTGTATGTATTATGTATTCCAAATGTGGACCAAATCCGACCACAAATACGATTTTTTTTGAATATCTCGATCTTTGCGCCACCAAGCGGCGATTTTTTTTCATAGGTTGCTTTCTATTCTTGTATGTATTATGTGTTCCAAATATGAGCCAAATAGGACCACAAATACGATGGTTTTGAATATCTCGATCCTTGCGCGACCTAGCCGGGAATTTTTTTTCATAGGTCGCTTTCTATTCGTGTATGTATTATGTGTTCCAAATCCGACCACAAATACGATTTTCTTTGAATATCTCGATCTTTGCGCCACCTAGCGGCGATTTTTTGCATAAGTTGCTTTCTATTATTGTATGTATTAAAAAAAAAAAAAATAAATGTAAGGCGCGATAACCTCCGAAGAGATCTAAGGCCGAGCTTCTCTTCCAATTTGCGTCGTGCTCCTCTTGATTTTCCCTACAAATTGGCCGGACGGGACCTACATGTTTTATGCCGACTCCGAACGGCATCTGCAAAGCAGATGAGTTTTCACTGAGAGCTTTTCATGGCAGAAATACACCCGGAGTGCTTGCCAAACACTGCCGAGGGGCGACCGCGCTTAGAAAAATTTTCTTCTAATTGAAAAATCTTATTTCTAAAATTTTGATGTTGCTTTGCCCGGGAGTTGAACCCAGGGCATACGGTGTGATAGGCGGAGCACGCTACCCATCACACCACGGTGGCCGCCATATTGTATGTATTATGTGTTCCAAATATGAGCAAACTCGGACCACAAATACGATTTTTTTGCATATCTCGATCCTTGCGCCTCCTAGCGTCGATTTTTTTTCATACGTCGCTTTCTATTCTTGTATGTATTATGTTTTCCAAATATGAGCCAAATCGGACCACAAATCCGATGTTTGTGAATATCTCGATCCTTGCGCCACCTAGCCGTGCATTTTTTTCATAGGTCGCTTTCTATTCTTGTATGTATTATGTATTCCAAATGTGGACCAAATCCGACCACAAATACGATTTTCTTTGAATATCTCGATCTTTGCGCCACCTAGCAGCGATTTTTTTTCATAGGTTGCCTTCTATTCTTGCATGTATTATGCGTTCCAACTAAGAGCCAAATCGGGCCACAAAAAGGATTTTTGTGAGTATCTCGATCCTTGCGCCACCTAGCGGCGATTTTTTATAGGTAGCTTTCCATTCTTGTATGTATTATGTGTTCCAAATATGAGCCAAATCGGAATGCAAATACGATGTTTTTGAATATCTCGATCCTTGCGCCACCTAGCCGTGAATTTTTTTCATAGGTCGCTTTCTATTCTTGTATGTATTATGTGTTCCAAATGTGGACCAAATCCACCACAAATACGATTTTCTTTGAATATCTCGATCTTTGCGCCACCTAGCGGCGATTTTTTTTCATAGGTTGCCTTCTATTCTTGCATGTATTATGCGTTCCAAATAAGAGCCAAATCGCGCCACATAAAGGATTTTTGCGAGTATCTCGATCCTTGCGCCACCTAGCGGCGATTTTTTACAGGTCGCTTTTTAGCCTTGTATGTATTATGTGTTCCAAATATGAGCCAAATCGGACCACAAACACGATTTTTGAATATCTCGATCCTTGCGCTTCCTAGCGGCGATTTTTTTTCATAGGTCGCTTTCTATTCTTGTATGTATTATGTATTCCAAATATGAGCCAAATCGGACTACAAGTACAATTTTTGTCAATATATCGATCCTTGCGCCACCTAGAGGCGGGGAGTTTTTTTCATAGGTGGCTTTCAATTCTTGTATGTATTATGTGTGCCAAATAAGAGCCAAATCGCGCCACAAAAAGGATTTTTGCGAGTATCTCGATCCTTGCGCCACCTAGCGGCGATTTTTTCATAGGTTGGTTTCTAATCTTGTATGTATTATGTGTTCCAAATATGAGCCAACTCGGAGCACAAATACGATTCTTGTGAATATCTCCATCCTTGCGCCAGCTAGCGGCGATTTTTTATAGGTCGCTTTTTAGCCTTGTATGTATTATGTGTTCCAAATATGAGCCAAATCGGACCACAAATACGATTTTTGAATATCTCGATCCTTGCGCCTCCTAGCGGCGATTTTTTTTCATAGGTCGCTTTCTATTCTTGTATGTATTATGTGTTCCAAATATGAGCCAACTCGGACCACAAATACGATTCTTGTGAATATCTCGATCCTTGCGCCACCTAGCGGCGATTTTTTATAGGTCGCTTTTTAGCCTTGTATGTATTATGTGTTCCAAATATGAGCCAAATCGGACCACAAATCCGATGTTTGTGAATATCTCGATCCTTGCGCCACCTAGCGGCGATTTTTTTCATAGGTCGCTTTCCATTCTTGTATGTATTATGTGTTCCAAATATGAGTCATATCGGACTACAAGCACAATTTTTGTCAATATATCGATCCTTGCGCCACCTAGCGGCGGGGAGTTTTTTTTTTATAGGTCGCTTTCAATTCTTGTATGTATTATGTGTTCCAAATATGAGCCAAATCGGACCACAAATACGATGTTTGTGAATATCTCGATCCTTGCGCCACCTAGCGGCGATTTTTTATAGGTCGCTTTCTATTCTTGTGTGTATAATGTGTTCCAAATATGACCCAAATCGGACCACAAATGCGATTTTTGAATATCTCGATCCTTGCAACTCCTAGCGTCGATTTTTTTTCATTGGTCGCTTTCTATTCTTGTATTTATTATGTGTTCCAAATGTGAGCCAAATCGGACCACAAATCCGATGTTTGTGAATATCTTGATCCTTGCGCCACCTAGCGGCGGTTTTTTTTCATAGGTCGCTTTCCATTCTTGTATGTATAATGTGTTCCAAATATGGCCAAATCGGACCACAAATGCGATTTTTGAATATCTCGATCCTTGCGCCTCCTAGCGTCGATTTTTTTTTATAGGTCGCTTTCTATTCTTGTATGTATTATGTGTTCCAAATATGAGCCAAATCGGACCACAAGTCCGATGTTTGTGAATATCTCGATCCTTGCGCCACCTAGTGGCGGTTTTTTTTTCATAGGTCGCTTGCCATTCTTGTATGTATTATGTGTTCCAAATATGAGCCAAATCGGACTACAAATACAATTTATGTGAATATCTCGATCCTTGCGCCACCTAGAGGCGATTTTTTTCATAGGTAGCTTTCCATTCTTGTATGTAGTATGTGTTCCAAATATGAGCCAAATCGGAATGCAAATACGATGTTTTTGAATATCTCGATCCTTGCGCCACCTAGCCGTGCATTTTTTTCATAGGTCGCTTTCTATTCTTGTATGTATTATGTGTTCCAAATGTGGACTAAATCCGCCAAAAATATGATTTTCTTTGAATATCTCGATCTTTGCGCCACCTAGCGGCGATTTTTTCCATATGTCGCTTTCTATTCTCGTATGTATTATGTGTTCCAAATATGAGCCAAATCGGACCACAAATACGATTTTTGTGAATATATCGATCCTTGCGCCACCTAGCGGCGATTTTTTTTCTTATTATTGCATTGTTATCGGGAAGTTACTTAAATTTAAATTACAAAGTTCGTTCACAAAGGCCGTGCATGCGGCCTGCCTGTCAAGCAAATCTAAATAAAACCGTTTAAAAAAAGCGAACATTCACACACGCGTATACAAATGTTAATTTTACGTGAATTATTCGATTTATTTCTTCGTTGTTTCACTATTTCACTACGGCGCTTGGCTGGAGTAAGACCATTGTGGTCGTTGAGGAAACAAAGGGTAAGCAAAGTTTAATAATTTGTAATTAAATATATTCTTTTATTTTTTATTATTAATTAATACTTATTATTTAAGAATTCATGAGCTTAACACCGGCTTATAATAATTGAATATTCAATTATTATATTTTTCTAACAGAAACTGAAAAGAAAGAAAGATACATTTACTGGCATATTGCGATGGTACCATTTCGAAAACAGCAACCTAATCATCATCAGGCAATTTCGTAATGTTATCAAAGGTTTTACCAAGATTCGAACCGCGAGTAAGTGCTAATTTTGTTACCGGGATTGGTCAGATTTTGCGCGATAATAGGGGGTATACTTTTGTAGCTGCCTACGAAAATACGCGTATTCAGAGCACGTTATGTACATGACCCTTTAGAGCCCTCTTTCAACGCACGTTATGTGCATGGTTCCTTAGTGCCCAATTTTAGTTCATTTTGTGTTACCCGTTAGCGTTTTTCCTAGCCATGGACACGAGTGCTGCAGAAAACTGAGCATTGGAGTTTTTCGGTGTTCACATTTTGCTACCGAACCGGGGAGAAAATGTCTTAAGTGGTTTATTTTCGCGTCGTTGTTGGTTGTGTTTTTGGTGATAAAAATTTTCCTGCAAAAACTTTTAGACAACAAAAATTTATGCGAACTAAAAAATGTTCGACGTGGGGTAGGAGTAAACATTTTTATTATTGGCCTTTTTTCGCATTGCTCTTTTATTTCCCATTCAATTTTCCTACGTACGTCTGGAGTCCGACTCATTCGGTGGCCTTTCGCAAAGGACACGACTCCCGTCGGAAATTTGGTTCCCGATACCGATTTGACGTAATCATCATTTGATGCATCACTAACATCGTGCGTGAAAAAATAGGCAAACATGCATACATACGTTGGTACAAGCATGCCAACGGCAAAGACAATAAAATAATTAAAAAAAAAATTTTTAAGTTAAACGGTTTTATTGAAAACAATATTTACTTGAAGTAATAATAATACTAAAATCTAGAAAATAATTAGCTAGGTTCTAGGTACTAGTCATCACACTCCTCATCAATCTAGGGCGTTGATCAGACAATTAAATAAAAGCGATGGGCGCGTAAAATTTCTAAAAATGTGAGGCGTAGCATAACCTGATTAAGGTTCAGTTGGTCTTATATATGACTATCAATAGAAATTTTACGCGTCCAACGCTTTTATTTCATTGTCTGATCAACGCCCTAGATTGATGAAGAATGTGATGACTAGAACCTAGGACCTACCTAATTATTTTCTATCTTTTATTATTATTATTACTTCATGTAAGTATTGTTTTCAATACAACGGTTTAATTAAATTTTTTTTTAATTATTTCAAGTTTTTAATCTTTATTTAATTGTCCTGTTGAGGGGGGAATGTGGGACCCGTGTCGTGGGGCGCGATGGCACGCAAATAAAAGAAATAAAAAGGAAGAATTAGTAACGAGCAACAACAATTTTATTTCACTTTATAATCAATATAAATTCTGTATTTGTTACTGAATAGAAGAATTATTTCACAAACGAATTCTAAATTCAATGTTCCCAAGTGTTTAATTACAAAGTCGTGCACGGATTAAATTAGACTTCAACCAGAAAGATAGACTGGTGAAGGGAAAGGGTTAATTAAATGCACACTTCACTATACACTCTGACAATTCGAATTTATCACATTAATTACTTGCAATCTTAATGCAAGTGCAAATGGTTAAATATAAGAAGTTTACACTTGGCAATTCAAAGCGTACAATTATAATTTTATTAATCCACATGCGCACGGATGAGCGCGATAAAGATTTAGAAAAGTTATATTAATTAAAGAGCAAAATTAATGAAATCGACAATTCACCCTTGGTAAATTCACATTTATGAAAACTATTAATTGCGAATATTAATTACAATGACAAAATCGCAACTTAGTAAAAATGGAAAATGTTGAAAATGGTTGGTTTATATTACTCACTTGGGGCTGGCTGCTGGCTCGTGAACGTTCCAAAATAGAAAGAAGGATCAAGACCGCGAACAAGTCCGCGGCACCTGCCGATAACTAACTTTCGTTGAGTTTTTCCCCTTCAAAGTTAGCTTTCGGCTGGTGTTAGCCGTTACCGATAATAATAATAAATAAATGACTAATGTGCGTGTTAGGGTGGTCCGAAAATATTTAGGCTGGTGGCCTAAACATGCCGGCCCCTTGCGGCGAGCAACTTGAAACTCGGTGAGTACGCCAGCAACCTTCCCAAGGCGGGATAAACTAAATAAATTTAAAAAATATGGTATGTATGTATAGGTGGATCGTAAGTGCAATCTCCGTTGGACATCCGTGCTTTCAATACTACAGCCTCGCTGAGCTGTGGATGAAAGAGAAAAGCGTTAGTGTTCAAGTACGTGGGGTTGCTTGGTTTAAAATGCACCTTGTGGTATAGTTAAAGTTTTTATAGTGGGTGGGCTCCGGACACGACGAGGCCGAATATTGTGGCTTGGGTGAGGAGCCCGCCGACAGTCGACGCGGGTGTGCCGCCGACCATAATACTGGCGTAGACGTCGGCGCCCAAAGTGAGCATCACTGGCGACGATCGGTAAAACGTCGGATCGGCCAGCTTCATGAACTGAAATGGGGTCGCTACCGACGGGTCCAGATTTGCCGTGGGGTTTAACCTGGCATAGTTTGCTATTACGTTGGCTTGGGTCGTGATCTTTCCCGCTACCCCATACTTCCCCCGAAGAACGACGGTGCACCTCGAAAAACGTGCGGTATTGTTATGCTCCAGGTGTAGATCCTTCCACAAATTGGCATCGATAATGCTGGTGGGAGCGCAGGCATCTAACAGGGCGCGGACCAGGTGTAAACGGCCTCCTGCCTCAATTCGGACTATGGCTGTCGGCGCGATGGCGATCAATGCTCGAGTTATATTCGGTGCCGCTAGATTGTCCCGGAGTCGACCACTTCTGAAGCCGGCTGGGGTTGTTGTTTGGCGCGCGAGGGTGGTTGTGGTACCCTCCTTGCATGGTGGGTACGGGGACGCTCTGCCAGTGGAGCGTCGGGTCGAGCGGAACGGACGCGGCTCCGCGCCGCCCCGGCGCCTACTGGCATTGCGGTGCGATGGGCGGAAAGGACGTGTCTCCGCGCCATCCCTGTGTTCCATGTGTCTCTGATTGCTTTTCTGCTTCTCATGCTGAAGCAGTGGTCGGAAGGATCGTGCTTCTCCACTGATCGTTGGGCCGATGGCTAAGGCTGCGGCACTTCGGGCGATCTCCTCCATCTATTCCTCCTCATCTGCTACTTGTTGTGCCCATGATCGGGTGTCCTCCGTGATATGAATAGAGAGCACTTCGTCGGCGCTTGCTTCCACGTCGTGCTCGTCGTGGTAGGTAGGGCGTGGCTGCGGTTGCTCATCCTCTATGTGCAGCGTAGTGTGGTGTGGTTCACGGCAGCGATGGCAACGGTCGCTGCTAGGGCATATCTCTAACCGATTGAACGGCGATAGGCAATTGGGGCAGTGCCGGTGTATAAGGACGGCCCGGAGGCGTTCTTCTGCCGACATTCTCCTGTACAGCGGGCATAGTCGTATGCTGTCATTTTTATGGCACAACCGGCAGGAGACGGTGAAGGAGTCAACGCGTTGCTCCGTCTTGTTGCGTTTGACCGAGAAACCCGTCATTCTGGAACGGGAACTTGTTATTATTTGTTTTGCATTTTAAGGGAGATGGGTGGCGTATGGGCGGAGAGTAGAAGCTTAATTGGTCGAGCTTGTGTTTGGCGTACTCGGGTTAAGGGTTTATTTGGGATGAATAATCTGGTTAAGATATTCTACCGATGTAGTGACGTGTAGTGGTTGAACCCACTGTTAGGTTTAGTAAACTTTGATTGAGATACGCCTAAAATTATCTTTCGTTTTGAAAATAGTTTCATCAGAATGAAAATGCTGATATTGAAAACCACCAATAGTAAAATTAAGAATTATTTAATATAGACTTAGGGCAAACTATATTTTTGGTGTTTGCCTAAAGCAGGCAATACGCGATAATATACGGTATATCACGGTAAACCCGTGTGTTGTCACGGCTCCTTGTAATTGCCCTACACAAATTTGGTCACAAAACTTACCCACGCCCATGCAAATGTGACTATGAATATAACCTATGAATGACTGTAAAATGACTAGTCAACTGACGTCGTGCAGATAAAATGCGCGACAGATGGAAAGAGGCCTTTATCCGCTGTCTGGGAACACTTTGTGTTGATTTGGGCCATGTTGTGTGATAATCACAAATTGTGGTGTATTTGTTGATTTCAACACAACCCTGGCGAGAATAGGCTACACTATCGAGTGTGGCAATTTGTAGAGCTGTCAGCTGATAACTCTTCCACTCACTGGAATGAGGCAGCTGTGCGGTGGCAGCGTAATGTGACATAATGGTCGTGTCATGTATTATTTATGGAAAGCTCGCGTCAGAGTCCTGACGCTACATAAAATTTATAGTCTTTTCGAAAAAGTTTAATTTCTCCCTTGTTTGTAGTATCGAAATCATATATGACACTACTTTATTCTTGCTTGGATTTCAAGCTAAAAGGACTGACGAAACTTTATCGGAACTTCAAACCACAAAAACAATTTCTATCATGAAAGCGAGACCACAGTTGAGTGTGACATGTTTCTGTTTATGTTTTACATTTTGACAGTGCGCTAACCTTTTAACAATGAAAACCATGCAAATAAACCGCGAAAATTATTTCGGTCTCGAGTAGTTCACCTTTTGTTTTCACAAGAAAGTTGATTTTGAATGTGTTTTTACCAAATTGTCAGACTAAAACAAAATTTTCATTTGTCGGAAAAAGATAAAGTTGTTCGGGTACTAACACTAGAGTTTGTTGGATCCCGCGGATCCGACTTGTGATCCCATGGGATCGCGCGCAATGTGTACAGCGTAAGAACCGAAAAGAGCAAATGTCATCGAGTGGCAACCTTGTTTCGTTCATTCAAAAATGTCATTCATTCATGGAAATGAGTATACAGACATTTTGAATGAATTTTCATTATGAAGAAAAACGCATGATGGGTAAGTATAAGTATGCCAGTATCGTTCCCTTTTTATAATTGTATAAATTTTCTAATTTCTTATTCCTTTTTTTCATTTCAGCTGATTACTAATCCTTCGCAAGAGCACGGTCTGATATTGGGAATATCAATAAATTTGGGAAAATACAGAATTTCCTCACCGATTCGGCTTGTAAGGAAATTCTAGAAAATAGCGAAAATTTTAATATACGTTTATGTATAGAACGCCGTCTACGTATGCCATTTTCGGATCCACAGACCGGTGGCGCACAGTCCCATTGTACTCTATTCATAAAACAACGCCAACGAAATATAAACATATCCATCGGCACGTTGGCGTAAACCAAAGCGGCAGTACTTACTAAATCATGAGTTACAATATATATGTCGACTCGTAGATATAATTATACGTGAATGCATATTCCTGACACATTCAAAAGATATTCTAATATGTGGTTTGACAAGCGATGCTAAATCTATGGTCGTTTTGAATTGTCTACAAAAGGATAGTAAATTTCGAATAAATGCCACAAAACCCAAATCACTCAAAATTTCTTATGATTATAAGCTGCTTGCTGTAGTCAATAATTGTGGTGATATTAATATGTGGCCTGTATGTAAACTTTACAATGCTTTGAAACGACAAGAAGAATGCTTGTAACTAGTAAAGGCCGCTTTTAAGCAGAGCAAACCTGTCGGAATATGTGCCAAACAAAAGCCAGCAGATACAGAGCAGGAAGATCATGTAAATAATCTCATTAAAGGGTTATTAAATCGTGATAGTCTGTTGGATGTGCTGTGCGAATATCGTTGGTTTTCATGCAAACATCGTAAACTCATTTGGTGTGCTCTACTAGAATTACCTTATAATCGCCGCGAATTTCAGCAATTACTCAAATTAGGCATACCACATATAGTCAAGCAACGCGCCAAAAATATACAAATGCATAATGAAACGCTGAAACGTGCATTGGTACGTGTTTGGTCGTGCATGGCGCATAGGTGTCCTGTATTTGCACATAGTAAATTTATACCACAATTAATATTTCCATTCGTAAAAACTATTTCCACGCAAAGCTCTAGTTTCCTTTGAGATTTGTGCCACACTTTTAGTGAATCAATATCAATTATGCTTTGAGTTACATCCATTGGAGCCAAGTAATTATTTGGGTTTATGTGAGAATATTTTACAATTGTATGCACCGGAATTATCCCAATTTTTTAAATTATTAACGAGCAAGATGTTGAAAAAGCGCAAAGAGAACAAAGATGCATTGATGCGCGTATAAGCCAATTGGAAATGGAAGAAATGAAATTATTGGAACGCTTGGGAAATAGTTTGCGCAACGAGGAACATGTGAAGCAAGTAAAAAAAATGGAGAGACTTGATCATGACTCACTCAACCGCGAGGAGAAGCGTTTGGCTTGTCAGCGTGAAATGTTGATGCTTTATCAAAAGGAAATACGTAGTCGCAAAGTTGAAGTGGCAGCGCAAGTTCAAGAATCCGAGCAGCGACAGCGTGCTCTACAAATGTTGATGCAAAGCATAGAGTGTGAGCGCACACGCAACGATGCTGACTTACAAGCTGCTGAAGAAGAGACACGCAATCAAGACATTCAATTGTATGTGCAAAAATGTTTAAATGCACCACGTGCATGCTCAGTACGTGCTAAATATCATGTGGATATACAAAGATTATGCCGTGAACGAAATTTGCCAAAAATCAACTACAAGAAATATCAAACATGCGGAGACAACCTTTGAATGCGCATATATCAGCCAATACTTCGCACTTAGATACAATTGAAGAGAAGATCGAGGAAATTCAGCGTGAATTTAATGAAATTTTAAAATCTAAATAATACTCTAGCAGCTTAGAAGAACTTAGAAACAGGCTATTTTTCGTAAGTGCTCTTTATATCGTTTATTTAGTTGTAGATTTGATTTAGATTGAAGTTAGTTATACTACACTTAGTATTTACAATATCATTGGCGATACTCCAAAATGTTTAATGCCGATTGTTAGTAATTTTTATTTCCTGCTTTGGCATAGTTTCTGCGTTCTGCTGCCCATAACAGGGCAATTACTAAACTGTCTTTATATTGCAGGAAGGCAAAGTTGTAAAGCTTTATGTAACTCTGCTGAACCTTTTGTAGCATTGCTGTTGATATATCTAAATTTTGAATACTACATCATAAAGTTTGAGATTTTGAATTATTTATATAACTATATTGTGACATTAGTTGTGTTCCAGCCTACATTGTGCAGGCTTTCATGCTTTGTTGAAAACTGCTAGAAATAGCAGACATTGATTTGTCAGAGAATGCGAATTTAGCAGTGGCAGTAAAACATTAGGTCAAGAACTTATAAACGCAATAATCCCAACGAACCTCAAGTTGTTGTGAAAAGTTGCAAACGTTGTTTACAACTTGTACAACAATTACAAAGCAACCACGCAAACGTGTTGTCGTACTCATATCTGGCAATGGTAGCAATTTTTCAAGCACTCATCGATGCTTGACGCGATACATCGCAGGGTGTGCATGCCAATGTGGTATTAGCTATATCGAATAAGCCCGATGTTATGGGTATTGAACGCGCGCGAAAAGCCGGAATACCTGCATTTGTGGTATCGCATAAGTTATATTATTTCACGGCGTACGGGCTTACGCGTTACAAATTTGGTTCCACCACTCCTTCGCGTATCTGATCCAAAAATTGCTACATTAAAAGGAAAAAATTTTGCAAGAAAAATCAATGGGTCGTACAGGTGTCCAGGTTTTATCTCCTATCACAAGCCGAGTGATAGGTACAAAAAAAAAAAAACTCCGGGTTGGGAGTGACAAAGTCAGTTTAAAAAGGTTAATTGTGTGTGTCGTCTCTGGGCTATGGCTTTTTTTTGTGATGGCGCTTGCTTCAATGCAGCCTACCAGCAAATGGATTTAGGCACTCGACAAGGTAGTTTTTGCGAAAATCCATGGGCTAAAACCATAATGAATACAACATTTTCCTTTCTTCTTACTAGTTAGGCTGACGCTTTGGCATACGGGTTCTGTCTACGTAAAGAGCGACAGCGACACTTTTGAGCACTTAATCACGTTTTGCTATGTCGGCAAAACGCTCATAACCGTTAACAATGTTGGTGGGATGTTGAGAGCGGCTTTAATACGTCAATAGAAAAAGCGATGTTGTAGATTGTGCGGCCTTTGTCATGGAGAACAGACCCGATTTCTCTTTAGAGCAAGCATATAGCCTGGACAGGGGGACTCAGGGTGAGTATTAAATGAAAAAATTTCTGGCTCCTAAACCACGAAACTTTATGCATGTAACCCAGAGCAATGATTTTCTTGGTTTTTGGCCCACAAAATTTTCAAATCTGAAAGAGGCAATTTGTAGGTACGGTGCGAGAAACGTTGGCTAACGGTTAACTCAATGTGCATACATTACCGGGTTGAAACTAGGCCTTAAATTATTTAGCTCGGCATAGCTACACATCGTCTCGCCGCTGCTATTTTAGTTGGTGCAACGCTTTGTAACTATATCAGATGTGACACCGTTTTGCTTCCCCAATGAATCAGCCTTATATTTGGCGCCTTTGGGTTCCTGCCCTTGTTATATGAGTAGATAGGAGTGCTCACGAAAGAGAAGGTGGATGTCCGCCCTTTTGATATGTATAGTGATTATATCGCTCACCACATCTTACCAGATGACATATTCGGTGTATTATTTAATTTTTAATTTTTTTTTGTCTTTTCAATGCTGATAGCTCAGGCATTGTTTTTTAATGACATTTTTACGCGAATCGCTGGTCCAGTTGCTGTGGAGCGATGAATTTTAAATTAGGTTTCGGATGTGTATAGGTATCCGTACTTTTTATACAATTACTTGTGTTCATCCACACTAATAGATCATGGCATAGTTACAAAATTCATCATAAAATTAAGAAATGTTCGAAGCAATTATGCAGTTCAGTACTTGTCAGCTATTCGTAAACTGAATGCTTTGTATACTAAATTCTGTTGGCCTCGTGCCTTTGGCCGAGGGCGTATAACTTCTGTGGCAAATAGTAGATCTGCGGTAGAGTTCTGTTGGGCTCGTTCGGGGTGAGCGAGAGCTGGGTTAAGCGAGTTGTTGGCCTCGTTTGGGGTGAACGAGAGCTGGGTTAAGCGGGTTGTTGGCCTCGTTCGGGGTGAACGAGAGCTGGGTGAAGCGGGTTTGTTATAACGGGTGGGAGTTACAAGTTTCCCTCACCCTCACTGGAGGGTGGTAGTAGGACCAATTTTGTGATTGGTCTGGTGGTTTGTCCCCTTGCCGTATCCAGTTTGACGACTCGAACTCGGTTATCGGGGCCATAATGAAGGGTGGCTATCCGAAATAGTCTCCATTCGTTGGGGGGCAGATTATCCTCCTTAATGACGACTAGGTCTCCCTGTTTAAGGTTTGATTGTGGATGCTTCCACTTAACGCGCTTCTGCAGTTCGGTGAGATACTCCGTTTTCCACCGTTTGCAGAAGGTTTGATGCAGCGCCTTAAGTTTTTCCCATCGATTGACGAGTGAAACGCGATTCTCGCTGACGTCAATCTCGGGTGGCGCTAGTAGGTGGCCGCCGACTAGGAAGTGTCCGGGGGTAAGTGGCCCCAGGTTGGACGGGTAATTTGACGATGGGCTTAGGAGTCGGGAGTTGAGACAGGATTCAATCCTACACAGAAGGGTGCTAAACTCCTCTAGAGTAAATTTATGATCCGATGCGATATTTTTGAAATGAGTTTTGAAACTCTTGAATTCCGCTTCCCACAGCCCGCCCATATGAGGAGCAGCGGCTGGTATGAAATGCCATGTCAGGGTTTGGTGGGCGTATTTCGAGAGAGTTTGGTCGCGCGCATCAACGAGGAATGCCTTGAACTCCGAGCGGAGAGCCCTCGACGCACCGACAAAGTTCGTCCCGTTGTCGGAGTAGAGGTTTTTCGGGCATCCTCGTCTGGCGACAAACCGACTAAACGCTGCTAGAAACGCGGCGGTGCTGAGGTCGCTAGTAGCCTCTAAGTGGATCGCCTTAGTCGCAAAGCAGATGAATAGGCAGACGTAATTCTTAGATATGCGGCATCCTCGTCCGCTGTAAGACTTGATGTCAAACGGTCCTGCGAAATCCACCACGGTGTTGGTAAATGCCCTGCTAAAGGTAGTGCGCTCCGCAGGGAGGGTTCCCATGAGTTGCGTCGGGGAACGTTTGCGCAATAGCGTACAGGCCTTGCAGTTGTGTATGATGGATCAGATCATGTTTTTGACCCGAGGTATCCAGTATTGCGTGCGTAGGAGCCGCAGCATCAGTTGGTTTCTGCCATGTACGGAAATGGTGTGGACAAACTGGACTAGGAGACGGGTGATTCGGCAGGCGTAAGGGAGGATTATCGGGTGACGCTCGTCGACGGGAACGTCCCTGGATGCGTTGAGACGACCCCCCACCCAAAGGACATTATCTTCGTCGATAAAGGGGTCTAGGGAGAGGATCTCGCTTTTGGCCGCGATGGGTTTCGTAGCTCTCAGAGAGCTTATTTCTTCGGCATAGTGGTTTGTTTGGGATATCCTGATAATGCGGCTAGTAGTAGCATTGATTTCGTCAGGCGAAATCTGGTGCGACTCTGCTTTAAAATACGGTTTAGTTTTTGGATGGGTTCTATTGGCGAATCTTATAATGTAGGAGATTACCCGCAACGCTCTTGATAGATCGGAAAACCGATCAAGAATATCCTCGTTATTGTTGATGTTTGTTGCTGCATGCACTTGTACTCGTTTTTCTTCGATGGTTGTGTGGTACTCCTGTTCGCCTTGAGATGGCCATTTCGCTTTGCCTTCTTGCAGCCAAGAAGGTCCCTGCCACCACAAAGAGTTGTCGACTAGGTCCGTGGCTGGAAGTCCTCTGCTGGCTAAGTCCGCTGGATTTGATGCACACTCGACATGATGCCATGATTTAGTTCCTCCCTTCTCCACGATTTTTGTTACCCTGTGAGCTACAAATGTTGACTAGGAACACGGGGGTTTTCGAATCCATGCTAGGACGATGGTCGAATCTGTCCATAGGTGAATGTTAAATTTGCTTAAGTTCAGGTTCTCCATTACTGTTTCCAAAGTCTCAGCCAGGACGCGTCACAGAAGCCATGAATTTCTATATCGTTGGTTGGGGTGAAGTGCACCCACCGATGTATACGAATCCGGTTAATGGCGGGGTACTCCTGCGTAAAGGTTTGCCACCGATCTAAAGTGATTGCGGATACCGGTTCATCCCAGTCCGTCCCCTCCAGCCAAATGTTATGCATTAGTATCTTGGCTACGATGATAACTCGAGCAAGCCAGCCTAACGGGTCGAAGAGTTTGGCGATGGTCGATAGGATCGCCCTCTTTGTTAAGATATCCTGGTTTTCGATTGGTTTCGCTGTGAAAAAAAAATAGTCGGAATGCGCGTTCCGGATGCCTAGGGTTTTTACCATGCTCGCGTCCTCGAACTCCAGAAAGTCTTCCGTAAGCCTGTGAGGTTTGGGTATGCCCTGTAGTATCCTACTGCAATTAGAGGTCAACTTTCGCAGAGGGAATCCTGCTCACTTTAATGCAGCTGTGATTTCATCGTGAGCCGCGATTGCTGCCTCGATGCTATGCCCCCCTGCAAGGACGTCATCGACGTACATACTGTTTCGCAAGATGTGCGCTGCGGTTGGCAGAGATGCCTCGACGTCATCAGCAAGTTGATGTAGGGTTCTGATCGCTAGATAGGGGGCACAGTTTACCCCAAAGGTTACCGTGTTGAGCTCAAACACGCTGACAGGGTCCTCTGCTTTGAGTCGAAAAACTATTCTTTGGTATTGGGCTTGATTTTCCTTTACCCAAATTTGCCTGTACATCTTCTCAATGTCGCTGTTGAAGACGTACTTGTAGAATCTCCATCGGAGGAGCAGTATTGTTAAGTCAGATTGAAGTACTGGGCCGGTGTGTAGCACATCGTTCAGGGTTGTGCCATTGGAAGTCGGGCACGACGCGTTGAATACGACCCTTACTTTAGTCGTTGTGCTTTCTTCTTTGATCACCGCATGATGCGGTAAGAAATAGCAATCAGTTGATTGTGGTGGTACTACGGTGTGCACCTTAGACATGTGCCCTAACGTGACGTATTCTGTCAGTACCCTATTGTATTCCGTCTGTAGGGCCGGTGTCTTGGCAAGATGTGCGCTGCAGTTGGCAGAGATGCCTCGACGTCATCAGCAAGTTGATGTAGGGTTCTGATCGCTAGATAGGGGGCACAGTTTACCCCAAAGGTTACCGTGTTGAGCTCAAACACGCTGACAGGGTCCTCTGCTTTGAGTCGAAAAACTATTCTTTGGTATTGGGCTTGATTTTCCTTTACCCAAATTTGCCTGTACATCTTCTCAATGTCGCTGTTGAAGACGTACTTGTAGAATCTCCATCGGAGGAGCAGTATTGTTAAGTCAGATTGAAGTACTGGGCCGGTGTGTAGCACATCGTTCAGGGTTGTGCCATTGGAAGTCGGGCACGACGCGTTGAATACGACCCTTACTTTAGTCGTTGTGCTTTCTTCTTTGATCACCGCATGATGCGGTAAGAAATAGCAATCAGTTGATTGTGGTGGTACTACGGTGTGCACCTTAGACATGTGCCCTAACGTGACGTATTCTGTCAGTACCCTATTGTATTCCGTCTGTAGGGCCGGTGTCTTGGCTAGGCGTGTCTCGTTCCGATAGAATTGACAGCAGACGCTCTTGAGATATGGGCCCAAACAGACGGTTTTTGGGAAGCTTTGTTTGAATGGAAGGGCGACGGTATATCTTCCATCTGAATTCCTTTCCGTTGTGTTTTTATATAGTGCCTCGCAATAGGCATTATCTTCGGTCAGGGCCTTTTTTGTAGGTAAGTTTTCAAGTTCCCAGAAAGCGGCTAGCAGCTTGTCTAGGCTAATTTCATTGAAAAAGGATACTCGTGTATTGGTTGGGTGAGGTGCATCTGCACGACCGGTTAAAATCCAACCGAAGACGGTTTCTTGGGCGAGAAGCGTATTTAGAACGTTCTTCCGTATACCGTTCAATTATCTGGGGGTAAAAGTCGCCTCCAAGTATGAGGTCGACTGGTTCATTAATGAAGAACCTCTTATCCGCCAGAATCAGATCAGGGAACGCTTGCCGAGTCGTTGCGCTCACTTGGCAAGTCGGAAGGTCCCCTGTTAATTGAGGCAGGACTAGGGCCACTGTATTGATGCTTACTAAGGGGTCTGCAAGCGAACCTAGCGTAATCGCACATGATTCCTTTACCTGTGCAGATGGTGTATTATTTATTCCTGACACCTACACATGCAAACGTTGGGATGGAAGGTTTATTCGCTTTTTTAGTCTTTCTGTTATGAAAGAGCATTCGGACCCAGAGTCTATCAGCGCTCTGGCGGAAAATTTCACTCCGTTGTAGATTATATTAACCCGCGCTGTTCCTAATAACACCCCTTTTGTTGTGTTAGCATGACACGAAGAGACGTTATTAGCATTATCTTGTCTTTTTTCAGACTCCATCCTTGCCCTAGCCTGTTGTGAGGTTGAAGGTGTACTATCGGTGGCGTTTTGAGTCCACCTTTGAGGAGTTGTCTTTGGTTGTGCTGTCGGAAGATGGAGCAAGGTGTTGTGCCTTGCGTGGTACGTGCTGCAATTAAATTGGCTAGTGCATCGTGTCACGGTGTGTCCACCCGACAGACAATTCAGACAGTAACTATTGTTTTTGACAAATTCGATTTTTCCTGACGTGGACAACCTACGGAATTTTTGGCAATTTCGTAATTTGTGCTCCGTACTGTTGCACATCTTACATGCCGACTTTGGTACGCTGGCTTGGTAAACCCCGAGTTTCGTAGAATTTTCCCTAGAATTCGAATTCTGATTTTTGGGTGTTTTTTTCGTTTTATTAGCGATTGGACAGGAATTTGTCCATATCCTCCCATTTCGGAATATCTGTTTTTCGTTCTACGGTCTGTTCCTAAAGAGCCAGTGTAGATTCAGGGAGTTTTGTGGAGCATAAGTAAGTTATAATTGCATCCCAATTTGTGATGTCAATATTATGACATTGTAGCGCAGAAATGCAATTGGTTATCTCCCGTTGCAATTTATTGATTGAGGTTCCACACTCCTGTTCGACTGCCGTCAGATTAAATAAAAGTTTTGGTTGTGTGTTGACGAGGATACGTTTATTTTCGTACCTGTCGCTTAGATTTTTCCAGGCGGTTGCAAAACCCTCGTTTGTTAATGAGCACCTGCCCACTATTTCTTTTGTCTCCCCTTGAGTTTTTTGTTTTAGATAATATAATTTCTCGACATATTTCAGATCAGTATTGTGGATGTATATCGCCGTGAACATATCTCTAAAGGCTGGCCAGGAAAGGTAGTCGCCTTTAAATACATCGGTGTCACAAGGCGGCAGCCGCATTTTATGTCCACGGCGTGAAGAGTCTTCATCCTTTGCTTCATCCTTGGCCGGCTGTGGGGTGATAGCTTCGGCTTTAGCCGCCACAGCAGACATGCATTGCAGGTAGCATGCGAAGCAACTTTTATTCTTCTTTCTTAGTGAGCTGATCTCGTCTTTGGACAGCTCAGAATTGCTGAGAAGACTTTCATATGTGGACTTGGTCTTCTTCCATAGTGCCCTTAGCTCCTCTTGCAGTAGTGCAAGGGTGTGCTTGTTCCGGGATTCGGCCGGGGTGGAGTTGAAATCTTGTTCAAACTCGACTATGGAATCAGCCAATCTAATATAAGTCTTCATTGATTTTATTAATTTTAATATCTTGATTCTTTAAAGGGTTCGAGCTTGGAGGCAAAATACTTAGTGGCGTTGGTGTGTATCTAACCGCAGCAAAAATTACAAGTGTGTTTCGTTTTTTGAACGTAGCCCAGCTATCAATCCTGCTGTGATTGTGCTGTATAAGTAAAATCTTTAAAAACACACGGATTGAAACTCTGAACTGATTGTATGTGTTAACACAGAAAGCAATCTTATGTGAATTTAGTGATAAGCGACAAAAATGACTCAGATGTAAATCTTGACGTGAATGTAATGTGTGGCCAGTGATATGAACCACTTATAGAGATCCTCACGAGGATCATGTAAGCCACAGATAGAAATCCTGACGAGGATTTAATGTGTATACAGTGTTATAGATAGAAATCCTGACGAGGATTTAATGTGTATGTAGTGATATGCAGCACAGATAGAAATCCTGAAAGGTTCTAGTGTGTACAAAGTGATATCAAACACAGATAGAAATCCTGACGAGGATTTAATGTGTCTACAGTGATGTGCAATGCAGAGAAGAGAAATCGTCTGCAAATATTTAATGTGTCTAAAGGGTGTATTGGACACAGATAGAAATATTTTCCAAAAATTTGGCGTGTTTAAAAAAAGTTTAAAAAAAAGCAGATGTAATCCCGATGTGGATATGGTGTGTCAACCTCGAGATTTAAGATACAAATCGAAATACTCTGGATTTAATTTGTGTAATTCGAGAAATTTCAACCACAGATAGAAATCCCGATGAGGATTTAATGTGTACCTAGTGATATGAAACACAGATAGAAATCCTAACGACGATTTAATGTGTATACAAAGTGAAAGTGAACGCTGAGTATTCCCGAGTAGCCAACCAGGGATCTTCCCAATATCAAAAAATAAATTTGTTTATCCAACTTACTGTGGAAAATTACGATTTGAAGTATTTATTAAGACAAAATGAGAAAAATGCAAGCTATATAATATAGTGATATAGTTTATTTGTGTGATCAAGCCACTAGCCACCCAACGCAGTGCTAATTTTTTGGCTTTTGGTATTATTTCAGCTCGCAAACTGATTACTAAAGTGAATTCCGTGATAGATAAGCTAAGGCTATCAACCAAGTGAAAATATGGTACCTGCAGCAAGTTTTGTCAACGTATGTGACGACGAGGGGGTACAACACAGTGCAGTGATGAGTGCGAAAAAAAAACTAAAAAAAAAAATTCACTGACTGTCTGCCTTGAGGGGTGTCGAGTAACCCTTACCACTGGTGGGGGGAATTACCCGATCGTCAAAAGGTGATTGGGGTGTTTAAACACCAAATTTAGCAATTTCACTTGCTTTGCCTTTATTATCTCTAACACGGAGTGCACTTTCCGTGCGTAAAATCACGCAACTAATAAAAAAATTTTTGTGCAACCAAGCAACCACGTACCTTGTGTTTTTAGTTGATCGATGTGATAAATGGACTGTGGCTGATGAATGTGATGTTATGATGATGATATGATGTGTATGACTGTAAGATGTGATGCTAATGTATGTGTTTGATGATGGACTTTGACTGATGAGTATGATGATGATAAGATTGTATGTGATGTCGTGACGATGATATCAGTGGACTGTATGAGTGATAATGGACTGTATGATGATGTGATCTCGATGTCAATAGACTGTATGTGATGATTTGTGGCTGTATGTGTGCTCGCTTGTTTTGTGTTTTCGCTGGTTTTTATGTTGTTGGATATAATAAATAACCTCTTTCGACTTTGTTCGCTTTATCCAAACTATGAAAATTAGCAAAATTTTTAAAAAAGTGCTGTTTTCTCTGGGATTTTGAAGTATGCGTCTGAATATTAATTTCCTCGGCGCGTAAGGACCAAATGTTGCGGGGGGAATGTGGAATTAGTAACGAGCAACAACAATTTTATTTCACTTTATAAACAATATAAATTCTGTATTTGTTACTGAATAGAAGAATTATTTCACAAACGAATTCTAAATTCAATGTTCCCAAGTGTTTAATTACAAAGTCGTGCACGGACTAAATTAGACTTCAACCAGAAAGATAGACTGGTGAAGGGAAAGATTTAATTAAATGCACACTTCACTATACACTCTGACAATTCGAATTTATCACATTAATTACTTGCAATCTTAATGCAAGTGCAAATGGTTAAATATAAGAAGTTTACACTTGGCAATTCAAAGCGTACAATTATAATTTTATTAATCCACATGCGCACGGATGAGCGCGATAAAACTTTAGAAAAGTTATATTGATTAAACAGCAAAATTAATGAAATCGACAATTCACCCTTGGTAAATTCACATTTATGAAAACTATTAATTGCGAATATTAATTACAATGACAAAATCGCAACTTAGTAAAAATGGAAAATGTTGAAAATGGTTGGTTTATATTACTCACATGGGGTTGGCTGCTGGCTCGTGAACGTTCCAAAATAGAAAGAAGGATCAAGACCGCGAACAAGTCCACGGCACCTGCCGATAGCTAACTTTCGTTGAGTTTTTCCCCTTCAAAGTTAGCTTTCGGCTAATGTGCGTGTTAGGGTGGTCCGAAAATATTTAGGCTGGTGGCCTAAACAGTCCATTATTTCTCTTTCTATTTATTTCATTTAGTGACTCATTATTACAAGGACTCTTTCCTGACAATTTGTTACAATCTAAGTCCTCAATACATAATCCTTCCAAAGACTTTACTCGACTCTGCGCCACGTATGCTTGTCCCTCCAACTCCAAAATATTTTGATGTCACTTCTACCGGACTGTATGTAATATTTGTTCCAAATATGAGCCAATTCAGACATCATAGGTCGCTTTCTATTCATGTATGTGTTATGTGTTCCAAATATGGACCAAATCGGACCACAAATAGGATTTTTTTTTGAATATCTCGAACTTTGTGTCACATAGCGGCGATTTTTTTATAGGCCGCTTTCTATTCTCGTATGTATTATGTGTTCCAAATATGGACCAAATCGGATCACAAATACGATTTTTTGAATATCTCGATCTTTGCGCCACCTAGCCGTGATTTTTTTTCATAGGTCGTTTTCACGGTGAAACTGCATGTTTTCCAAATATGAGCCAAATCGGACCTCAAATAAAATTTTTGTGAATATTTCGATCCTTGCGCCACCTAGCGGCGATTTTTTTCAAAGGTCGCTTTCCATTCTTGTATGTATTATGTGTTCCAAATATGAGCCAAATCGGACAAAAATACGATTTTCGTGAATATCTCGATCCTTGCGTCGGCGATTTTTTTCTTATAATTGCATTGTCATCGGGTTCTAAACTATATTCCAATTTTCAAGCTTGTATCTTATCGGGAAGTTAATTAAATTTAAATTACAAAGTTCGTTCATAAAGGTTCGTTCATCAGCTTAACACCGGCTTATAATAATTGAATATTCAATTATTATATTTTTCTAACAGAAACTGAAAAGAAAGAAAGAAACATTTACTGGCATATAGCGATGGTACCATTTCGAACACGGCGACGTAATCATCATCAGGCAATTTCGTAATGTTACCAAAGGTTTCACCAAGATTCGAACCGCGAATCACACGGTGAAAATGCAGTTGCCTTAACCACTAGGCTATCCTGCTTGTATTTGTTTCCTTGCTTAATTCAGTTTATTTATATATTTTGTAAAGTTCCTTTTCGTTGCGAATGAGAAGCTTTGTAAACTCCGGCTCAGTTTTACATAATTATGTTTGTTTGTTTAATGGTGTGTTCAATTTATACTTATTATTTAAGAATTCATGAGCCTAACACCGGTTTATAATAATTGAATGTTCAGCCACATAATCATCATCAAGCAATTACGTAATGTTATCAAAGGTCTCACCAAGATCGAACCGCGAATCACACGGTGAAACTGCAGTTGCCTTAAGAACTAGCCTATCCTGCTTGTATTTGTTTCCTTACTTAATTCAGTTTATCTCTTTCTACACTTACAACACAATTGGAACATTCTGTCTCTATATTAATTTGTGTGATGTGGATTTTGTTTTTGTAAAGTTCTTTTTGTTGCGAATGGGAAGCTTTGTAAACTCGGGCTCAGTTTTACATATTTATGTTTGTTTGTTTAATGGTGTGTTCAATTTATACTAATTATTTTAGAATTCATGAGCTAAACACCGGGTTATAATATTTGAATGTTCAATTATTATGTTTTCCTAAGAGAAACTGAAAAGAAACAAGTAAGGAAGGCTAAGAGGAACTGTAAAGAAAGAAATCAAAATTTACTGGCATATTGCGATGGTACCATTTTGGAGACCGCCGCGTAATAATCATCAGGCAATTTCGTAATGTTATCAAAGGTTTCACCAAGATTCGAACCTGCTTGTATTTTTTTTATTTCTTAATTCAGTTTATCTCATTTCTACACTAACAACACAATTGAGACATTCTGTCTCTATGTTAATTTGTGTGTTATGTAGATTTGGTTTTTGTAAAGTTAATTTTCGTTGCGAATGAGAAGCTTTGTAAACTCGGACTCAGTTTTACATATTTATGTTTGTTTGTTTAAGGGTGTGTTCAAATTATACTTATTATTTAAGAATTCATGAGCTTAACACCGGCTTATAATAATTGAATGTTCAATTATTATGTTTTCCTAAGAGAAACTGAAAAGAAACAAGTAAGGAAGGCTAAGTTTGGGTATAACCGAACATTACATACTCAGTTGAGAGCTATGGAGACAAAATAAGGGAAAATCACCATGTAGGAAAATGAAGCTAGGGTAACCCTGGAATGTGTTTTTATGACATATATGAAAAAGTTGTTAATGAGTATTTTAAAAGGGAGTGGGCCTTAGTTCTATGGGTGGGCGCCTATTCGAGATATTGCCATAAAGGTGGACCAGGGGTGACTCTAGAATTAATTTGTACGATATGGGTATCAAATGAAAGGTGTTAATGAGTATTTTAAAAGTGGGTGGGCCTTAGTTCTATGGGTGGACTCCTTTTCGAGATATCGCCATAAAGGTGGACCAGGGATGACTCTATAATGCGTTTGTAGGATATGGGTATCAAACGAAAGGTGTTAATGAGTATTTTAAAAGGGAGTGGGCCTTAGTTCTATGGGTGGACGCCTTTTCGGGATATCGATATAAAGGTGGACCAGGGGTGACTCTAGAATTTGTTTGTACGATATGGATATCAAATGAAAGGTGATAATGAGTATTTGAAAAGGGAGTGGGCCTTAGTTCTATAGGTGGACGCCTTTTCGATATATCGCCATAAAGGTGGACCAGGGGTGACTCTATAATGTGTTTGTGCAATATGGGTGTCAAATTAAATGTATTAATAAGAATTTTAAAAGGGAGTGGTGGTAGTTGTATATGTGAAGGCGTTTTCGAGATATCGACCAAAATGTGGACCAGGGTGACCCAGAACATCATCTGACTTAATATGGTAGCTGTCACACCTATTTTACAAAGTTTTTTTCTAAAGTTATATTTTTGCGCCAATAAACCAATCCAATTACCATGTTTCAACCCTTTTTTCGTATTTGGTATAGAATTATGGCACTTTTTTCATTTTTCGTAACTTTCGATATCGAAAAAGTGGGCGTGGTCATAGTCAGATTTCGGCCATTTTTTATACCAATAGAAAGTGAGTTCAGATAATTATGTGAACTGAGTTTAGTAAAGATATATCGATTTTTGCTCAAGTTATCGTGTTAATGGCCGAGCGGAAGGACAGACGGTGGACTGTGTATAAAAACTGGGCGTGGCTTCAACCGATTTCGCACTTTTTCACAGAAAACGGTTATCGTCCTAGAATCTAAGCCGCTACCAAATTTCACAAGGACTGGTAAATTTTTGTTCGACTTATGGCATTAAATGTATCCTAGACAAATCAAATGAAAAAGGGCGGAGCCACGCCCATTTTGAAATTTTCTTTTATTTTTGTATTTTGTTGCACCATAGCATTACTGGAGTTGAATGTTGACATAATTTACTTATATACTGTAAAGATATTAAATTTTTTGTAAAAATTTCACTTTAAAAAAAATTTTTTTAAAAGTGGGCGTGGTCGTTCTCCGATTTTGCAAATTTTTATTAAGCATACATATAGTAATAGGGGTAACGTTACTGCCAAATTTCATCATGATATCTTCAACGACTGCCAAATTACAGCTTGCAAAACTTCTAAATTACCTTCTTTTAAAAGTGGGCGGTGGCACGGCCATTGTCCAAAATTTTACTTATTTTCTATTGTGCGTCATAAGCTGAACCCACCTAACAAGTTTCATCGCTTTATCCCTCTTTGGTAATGAATTATCGCAATTTTTTGATTTTTCGAAATTTTCGATATCGAAAAAGTGGGCGTGGTTTTAGTCCGATATCATTCATTTTAAATAGCGATCTGAGATGAGCGCTCAGGAACCTACATACCAAATTTCGTCAAGATATCTCAAAATTTACTCAAGTTATCGTGTTAACGGACAGACGGATGGACGGACATGGCTTAATCAAATTTTTGTTCGATACTGATGATTTTGATATATGGAAGTCTATATCTATCTCGATTCCTTTATACCTGTACAACCAACCGTTATCCAATCAAAGTTAATATACTCTGTGAGCTCTGCTCAACTGAGTATAATAAAAGGCTTTATACGCTTACTATACAAAAATTAACACCAATAAAACAATTGACCACGCGAATAGTAAAATTTATAAAACATCGACATTTGTTCCGGGGCTGTCAAACAGAAAAAAACATTCCAAAATGTTTGATAATGAGATATTCCAAATAGCGTTTACTTATAATAATACGGTCCAATAAATCTTTAGCAATACAAAAAGCAAGATAGAAAAATTCGAAAAATCTGATGTGGTATACAAGATTCCATGCAACGGTGACGGGTCCCATGTATGCAATAACGTATATGTGGGTACTACAAAATCTAGATTAAAGACAAGGATTTGCGCGCATAAATCGAATGTTTAAAACCGCGACAACGCTAGCGAAAATAAGACCGCTTTAACTCAACATTGCAGCGAAACCAGACATGCACCAGATTTGGATAAGGTAGCAATACTACAACAAGAGAGGAATTATAACAAAAGATATACATTAGAGATGCTACATATAATTAATTTAAGGAGAGAACATCGAATGAATTTCAAAGCGGATACAGAAAAATGTACTTCTGCGTATATACATTTAATAAATAATAATAAACATCACATGATGTAATTTTTGTATGTACGATAACGGCGATTTAGACCCTAAGATTTTAAAAATATTTTAAATTAAAAAGATTTTACCATTTACACAATAGTTTGAAAACAGTTTTCTGAAACATAAACACGTTTGGTAAACCAATTTGCACATGTATACCCCCCATTATGTTCCATTCTCATTATGTTACATATATCACAACCAATAAGCTGATCATCGCTCACTATTGATATTCAGTGTATAATTGTTGGTGTATTATTTTTGTGTACAATTGCGGTTTTTTATTTGTTTACATATTTCTATCTATTTTAACTACTTGATCTTCTGTATTTTAATATTGTTAAACCAGTCGATCAGTGACACTGCTGAAGAGTGGAGGTACGTGCTTATGCATTATTATATGTTTTTTATGATTTTAATTTTTTGACGTTTTTATGTTTAGTTACAGTCTTGATAATGAGCTCAGAATGGACTCGAAATATCGACATCAATAAAACCATGATATATATTGATAAAGCAATCGTGTTTTAATAATATATTTGTATTTGGCCTCGAGCTCGAATAATCTTCAACCAAGTAGTATTTAAAGGACGATAACAAGAATATAATAATTTTTGATTTTTTGCGATTATTTTTTATTTTTTTGATTTTTTTTGATTACTATTGATTATTTTTCCGCTTTGTCAAGTATATTTTAAGATGCAATATTAAATCGTAACCGCTTCTCGAGGCATATATATACGTGCAACATATAGGGCGAATGGTATATGAGCGTTGATCTAAACATATTCTCCGGTAAGTATATATACATGTGCATTATTACACTCATTATATAAAATAATAATGGTTTCATACTTAAGTCAAGCCAATTTTGTTTTGTATCCAAAATTAATAAATCCGCCATTTTTTAAGTTATGGCTATCACTGATTGTTTTGTAATCAAAGTTTATCATAATGTCCGCTTTATTCTAGTAATATTGGTATAATATTGGTTTGGCGATGATATGCCAGTGTGGGGTAATGTTCTCCAACAAAAGGTGGGCTGAAAAATTTGGCACAAAATAAGGTGTATAGCTGTCTGGGTGATTCATATACTAGCATAGACATTTGGAAAACACGAAGTGCGTTGAAAGAAACTGCAAAACTCTTCAACACGCCTTTAACTTC
Organism: Eurosta solidaginis; assembly: GCF_040869045.1. Classification (NCBI taxonomy): domain Eukaryota; kingdom Metazoa; phylum Arthropoda; class Insecta; order Diptera; family Tephritidae; genus Eurosta; species Eurosta solidaginis. Next base: position 165,743,469 of record NC_090319.1, on the reverse strand, counting down.
TTCTGCTCCTGTTGAGCGACTATTTTTCTTTGCAGGAAATATAAATCCTCAAAGGCGACAGCCTTTGTCGGACGTTTCATTAGAAACCATAACTTTATTGAAAGCAAATGCAAATCTGTTATAATGAATAATAGCGTTTTCTTTTCTGGCTAAAGTGTTACGCTTTTTGTACGCCGCGCAAGGGTTGCTGTTCTATTCTAAAAAACAGACAACGCCTTTACGGGGTATTTCGTTCTTTTGTGAAAATTGGTGCCTGCTCGCAACGCAAATCGTTAGACTTTTACCCTGTATAAAATGGCGGTGTGGCAGTGCAACTCTGTGAAACTCTCAATTCGCTCTTAAGTTCCACATATATTCTGTTAATATGAGTGAATATGGTGAGTTGAAATGTTCTCTGTAAGCACTATAAATGTTGAAAATTATCTGGGGTAGGAGTAACTCTATTAAGGCCTTACCATTTACTTAGGCAACAATTTATTTCAGAAAAAAAACGCTATAAAACAACTTTTTGATAATGAATATACATAAATACCTCTTATTTTACTTTCTTTTGAGTTTTGATTTCCATCGAAATATCGTTATTTTTGGCAATGTTAATTTAATGAAACAATTTTATTGATGCAAATAATTATTAATTAGATACACATTTCATAACATCATTACTTCCTTGTAAAACATCAACTTGTGCAATTTTTATGTTTACAAAAACACATATATATATAAAATTAATAAAAAACAAGTAAGGAAGGCTAAGTTCGGGTGTAACCGAACATTACATACTCAGTTGAGAGCTATGGAGACAAAATAAGGGAAAATCACCATGTAGGAAAATGAACCTAGGGTAACCCTGGAATGTGTTTGTATGACATGCGTATCAAATGGCAGGTATTAAAGGGTATTTTAAGAGGGAAAGGGCCATAGTTCTATAGGTGGACGCCTTTTCGGGATATCGTTATAAAGGTGGACCAGGGGTGACTCTAGAATGCGTTTGTACAATAAGGGTATCAAACGAAAGGTGTTAATGAGTGTTTTAAAATGGAGTGGGCCTTAGTTCTATGGGTTGACGCCTTTTCGAGATATTGCCATAAAGGTGGACCAGGGGTGACTCTAGAATTTGTTTGTACGATATGGGTATCAAATGAAAGGTATTAATGAGTGTTTTAAAATGGAGTGGGCCTTAGTTCTATGGGTTGACGCCTTTTCGAGATATTGCCATAAAGGTGGACCAGGGGTGACTCTAGAATTTGTTTGTACGATATGGGTATCAAATGAAAGGTGTTAATGAGTATTTTAAAAGGGAGTGGGCCTTAGTTATATGGGTGGACGCCTTTTCGAGATATTGCCATAAAGGTAGACCAGGGGTGACTCTAGAATTAATTTGTACGATATGGGTATCAAATGAAAGGTGTTAATGAGTATTTTAAAAGTGGTGGGCCTTAGTTCTATGGGTGGACGCCTTTTCGAGATATCGATATAAAGGTGGATCAGGGGTGACTCTAGAATTTGTTTGTACGATATGGGTATCAAATGAAAGGTGTTAATGAGTATATTAAAAGTGGGTTGGCCTTAGTTCTATGAGTGGACGCCTTTTCGAGATATAGCCATAAAGGTGGACCAGGGATGACTCTAGAATTCGTTTGTACGATATGGGTATCAAACGAAAGGTGTTAATGAGTATTTTAAAAGGGAGTGGCCCTTAGTTCTATGGGTGGACGCCTTTTCGAGTTATCGATATAAAGGTGGACCAGGGGTGACTCTAGAATTTGTTTGTACGATATGGATATCAAATGAAAGGTGTTAATGAGTATTTTAAAAGGGAGGGGGCCTTAGTTCTATAGGTGGACGCTTTTTCGAGATATCGCCATAAAGGTGGACCAGGGGTGACTTTAGATTTTTTTTACGATATGGGTATCAAATGAAAGGTGTTAACGAGTATTTTAAAAGGGAGTGTGCCTTAATTCTATAGGTGGAAGCCTTTTCGGGATATCGTTATAAAGGTGGACCAGGGTTGACTCTAGAATGCGTTTGTACATTATGGGTATCAAACGAAAGGTGATAATGAGTATTTTAAAAGGGAGTGGGCCTTAGTTCTTTACGTGGACGCCTTTTCAGGATATCGTTATAAAGGTGGACAAAGGGGTGACTCTAGAATTAGTTTGTACGATATGGGTACCAAATAAAAGGTGTTAATGAGTATTTTAAAAGGGAGTGGGCCTTAGTTCTATGGGTGGACGCCTTTTCGAGATATTGCCATAAAGGTGGACCAGGGGTGACTCTAGAATTAATTTGTAGGATATGGGTATCAAATGAAAGGTGTTAATGAGTATTTTAAAAGTGGGTGGGCCTTAGTTCTATGGGTGGACGCCTTTTCGAGATATCGATATAAAGGTGGATCAGGGGTGACTCTAGAATTTGTTTGTACGATATGGGTATCAAATGAAAGGTGTTAATGAGTATATTAAAAGTGGGTTGGCCTTAGTTCTATGGGTGGACGCCTTTTCGAGATATAGCCATAAAGGTGGACCAGGGATGACTCTAGAATTCGTTTGTACGATATGGGTATCAAACAAAAGGTGTTAATGAGTATTTTAAAAGGGAGTGGGCCTTAGTTCTATGGGTGGACGCCTTTTCGAGATATTGCCATAAAGGTGGACCAGGGGTGACTCTAGAATTAATTTGTACGATATGGGTATCAAATGAAAGGTGTTAATGAGTATTTTAAAAGTGGGTGGGCCTTAGTTCTATGGGTGGACGCCTTTTCGAGATATCGATATAAAGGTGGATCAGGGGTGACTCTAGAATTTGTTTGTACGATATGGGTATCAAATGAAAGGTGTTAATGAGTATATTAAAAGTGGGTTGGCCTTAGTTCTATGGGTGGACGCCTTTTCGAGATATAGCCATACAGGTGGACCAGGGATGACTCTAGAATTTGTTTGTACGATATGGGTATCAAACGAAAGGTGATAATGAGTATTTTAAAAGGGAGTGGGCCTTAGTTGTATAGGTGGACGCCTTTTCGATATATCGCCATAAAGGTGGACCAGGGGTGACTCTATAATGTGTTTGTACAATATGGGTGTCAAATTAAATGTATTAATAAGAATTTTAAAAGGGAGTGGTGGTAGTTGTATATGTGAAGGCGTTTTCGAGATATCGACCAAAATGTGGACCAGGGTGACCCAGAACATCATATGTCGGGTACCGCTAATTTATTTATATATGTAGTACCACGAACAGTAATCCTGCCATGATTCCAAGGGCTTTTGATTTCGCCCTGCAGAACTTTTTCATTTTCTTCTACTTAATATGGTAGGTGTCACACCTATTTTACAAAGTTTTTTTCTAAAGTTATATTTTGCGTCAATAAACCAATCCAATTACCATGTTTCAACCCTTTTTTCGTATTTGGTATAGAATTATGGCACTTTTTTCATTTTTCGTAATTTTCGATACCGAAAAAGTGGGCGTGGTCATAGTCAGATTTCGGCCATTTTTTATACCAATAGAAAGTGAGTTCAGATAATTATGTGAACTGAGTTTAGTAAAGATATATCGATTTTTGCTCAAATTATCGTGTTAATGGCCGAGCGGAAGGACAGACGGTCGACTGTGTATAAAAACTGGGTGTGGCTTCAACCGATTTCGCACTTTTTCACAGAAAACAGTTATCGTCCTAGAATCTAAGCCGCTACCAAATTTCACAAGGATTGGTAAATTTTTGTTCGACTTATGGCATTAAATGTATCCTAGACAAATCAAATGAAAAAGGGCGGAGCCACGCCCATTTTGAAATTTTCTTTTATTTTTGTATTTTGTTGCACCATAGCATTACTGGAGTTGAATGTTGACATAATTTACTTATATACTGTAAAGATATTAAATTTTTTGTAAAAATTTCACTTAAAACAATTTTTTTTTAAAAGTGGGCGTGGTCGTTCTACGATTTTGCTATTTTTTTAAGCATACATATAGTAATAGGGGTAACGTTCCTGCCAAATTTCATCATGATATCTTCAACGACTGCCAAATTACAGCTTGCAAAACTTCTAAATTACCTTCTTTTAAAAGTGGGCGGTGCCACGCCCATTGTCCAAAATTTTAGTTATTTTCTATTCTGCGTCATAAGTTGAACCCACCTACCAAGCTTCATCGCTTTATCCCTCTTTGGTAATGAATTATAGCAATTTTTCGATTTTTCGAAATTTTCGATATCGAAAAAGTGGGCGTGGTTATAGTCCGATATCGTTCATTTTAAATAGCGATCTGAGATGAGCGCTCAGGAATCTACATACCAAATTTCGTCAAGATATCTAAAAATTTACTCAAGTTATCGTGTTAACGGACAGACGGACGGACGGACGGACGGACATGGCTTAATCAAATTTTTTTTCGATACTGATGATTTTGATATATGGAAGTCTATATCTATCTCGATTCCTTTATACCTGTACAACCAACTGTTATCCAATCAAAATTAATATACTCTGTGAGCTCTGCTCAACTGAGTATAATAAAAGGCTATATACGCTTACTATACAAAATTTAACACCAATAAAACAATTGAACACGCGAATAGTAAAATTTATAAAACATCGACATTTGTTCTGGGGCTGTCAAACAGAATAAAACATTCCAAAATGTTTGATAATGAGAAATTCCAAATAGCGTGTTTATAATAATACGGTCCAATAAATCTTTAGCAATACAAAAAGCAAGATAGAAAAATTCGAAAAATCTGATGTGGTATACAAGATTCCATGCAACGGTGACGGGTCCCACGTATGCAATAAAGTATATGTGGGTACTACAAAATCTAGATTAAAGACAAGGATTTGCGCGCATAAATCGATTGTTTAAAACCGCGACAACACTAGCGAAAATAAGACCGCTTTAACTCAACATTGCAGCGAAACCGGACATGCACCAGATTTGGATAAGGTAGCAATACTACAACAAGAGAGGAATTATAACAAAAGATATACATTAGAGATGCTACATATAATTAATTTAAGGAGAGAACATCGAATGAATTTCAAAGCGGATACGGAAAAATGTGCTTCTGCGTATATACATTTAATAAATAATAATAAACATCACATGATGTAATTTTTGTATGTACGATAACGGCGATTTAGACCCTAAGATTTTAAAAATATTTTCAATTAAATAGATTTTACCATTTACACAATAGTTTGAAAACAGTTTTCTGAAACATAAACACGTTTGGTAAACCAATTTGCACATGTGTACCCCCCATTATGTTCCATTCTCATTATGTTACATATATAACAACCAATAAGCTGATCATCGCTCACTATTGATATTCAATGTATAATTGTTAGTGTATTATTTTTGTGTACAATTGCGGTTTTTTATTTGTTTACATATTTCTATGTATTTTAACTACTTGATCTTCTGTATTTTAATATTGTTAAACCAGTCGATCAGTGACACTGCTGAAGAGTGGAGGTACGTGCTTATGCATTATTATATGTTTTTTATGATTTAAATTTTTTGACGTTTTTATGTTTAGTTACAGTCTTGATAATGAGCTCAGAATGGACCCGAAATATCGACACCAATAAAACCATGATATATATTGATAAAGCAATCGTGTTTTATTTGGCCTCGAGCTCGAATAATCTTCAACCAAGTAGTATTTAAAGGACGATAACAAGAATATAATAATTTTTGATTTTTTCCATTATTTTTTATTTTTTAGATTTTTTTTTTTTTTGATTTTTTTTGATTACTATTGATTATTTTTCCGCTTTGTCAAGTATATTTTAGGATGCAATATTAAATCGTAACCGCTTATCGAGGCAAATATATACGTGCAACATATAGGGCGAATGGTATATGAGCTTTGATCTAAACATATTCTCCGGTAAGTATATATACATGTGCATTATTACACTCATTATATAAAATAATAATGGTTTCATACTTAAGTCAAGCCAATTTTGTTTTGTATCCAAAATTAATAAATCCGCCATTTTTTAAGTTATGGCTATGCACTGATTGTTTTGTAATCAAAGTTTATCATAATGTTCGCTTTATTCTAGTAATATTGGTATAATATTGGTTTGGCGATGATATGCCAGTGTGGGGTAATGTTCTCCAACAAACGGTGGGCTGAAAAATTTGGCACAAAATGAGGTGTATAGCTGTCTGAGTGATTCATATACTAGCATGGACATTTGGAAAACACGAAGTGCGTTGAAAGAAATTGCAAAACTCTTCAACACGCCTTTAACTTCTTCTGCTCCTGTTGAGCGACTATTTTTCTTTGCAGGAATTATTAATCCTCAAAGGCGTCAGCCTTTGTCGGACGTTTCATCGAAACCATAACTTTATTGAAAGCAAATGCAAATCTGTTATAATGACTAATATCGTAATATCTGGCTAAAGTGTTACGCTTTTTGTACGCCGCGCAAGGATTGCTGTTCTATTCTAAAAAACAGACAACGCCTTTACGGGGTATTTCGTTCTTTTATGAAAATTGTTGCCTGCTCGCAACGCAAATCGTTAGACTTTTACCCTGTATAAAATGGCGGTGTGGCAGTGCAACTCTGTGAAACTCTCAATTCGCTCTTAAGTTCCACATATACTCTGTTAATATGAGTGAATATGGTGAGTTGAAATGTTCTCTGTAAGTAAATGTTGAAAATTATCTGGGGTAGGAGTAACTCTATTAAGGCCTTACCATTTACTTAGGCAACAATTTATTTCAGAAAAGAAAACGCTATAAAACAACTTTTAGCAAATGAATATACATAAGTGCCTCTTATTTTACTTTCTTTTATCAAATGGCAGGTATTAAAGAGTATTTTAAGAGGGAAAGGGCCATAGTTCTATAGGTGGACGCCTTTTCGGGATATCGTTATAAAGGTGGACCAGGGGTTACTCTAGAATGCGTTTGTACAATAAGGGTATCAAACGAAAGGTGTTAATGAGTGTTTTAAAATGGAGTGGGACTTAGTTCTATGGGTTCACGCCTTTTCGAGATATTGCCATAAAGGTGGACCAGGGGTGACTCTAGAATTTGTTTGTACGATGTGGGTATCAAATGAAAGGTATTAATGAGTATTTTAAAAGGGAGTGGGCCTTAGTTCTATACGTGGACGCCTTTTCGGGATATCGTTATAAAGGTGGGCCAGGGGTGACTCTAGAATTAGTTTGTACGATATGAGTACCAAATAAAAGGTGTTAATGAGTATTTTAAAAGGGAGTGGGCCTTAGTTCTATGGGTGGACGCCTTTTCGAGATATTGCCATAAAGGTGGACCAGGGGTGACTCTAGAATTAATTTGTACGATATGGGTATCAAATGAAAGGTGTTAATGAGTATTTTAAAAGTGGGTGGGCCTTAGTGCTATGGGTGGACGCCTTTTCGAGATATCGCCATAAAGGTGGACCAGGGATGACTCTAGAATGCGTTTGTACGATATGGGTATCAAACGAAAGGTGTTAATGAGTATTTTAAAAGGGAGTGGGCCTTAGTTCTATGGGTGGACGCCTTTTCGAGATATCGATATAAAGGTGGACCAGGGGTGACTCTAGAATTTGTTTGTACGATATGGATATCAAATGAAAGGTGTTAATGGGTATTTTAAAAGGGAGGGGGCCTTAGTTCTATAGGTGGACGCCTTTTCGAGATATCGCCATAAAGGTGGACCAGGGGTGACTTTAGAATTTTTTTACGATATGGGTATCAAATGAAAGATGTTAACGAGTATTTTAAAAGGGAGTGGGCCTTAATTCTATAGGTGGACGCCTTTTCGGCATATCGTTATAAAGGTGGACCAGGGTTGACTCTAGAATGCGTTTGTACATTATGGGTATCAAAAGAAAGGTGATAATGAGTATTTTAAAAGGGAGTGGGCTTTAGTTCTACAGGTGGACGCCTTTTCGATATATCGCCATAAAGGTGGACCAGGGGTGACTCTATAATGTGTTTGTACAATATGGGTGTCAAATTAAATGTATTAATAAGAATCTTAAAAGGGAGTGGTGGTAGTTGTATATGTGAAGGCGTTTTCGAGATATCGACCAAAATGTGGACCAGGGTGACCCAGAACATCATCTGTCGGGTACTGCTAATTTATTTATATATGTAATACCACGAACAGTAATCCTGCCATGATTCCAAGGGCTTTTGATTTCGCCCTGCAGAACTTTTTCATTTTCTTCTACTTAATATGGTAGGTGTCACACCTATTTTACAAAGTTTTTTTCTAAAGTTATATTTTGCGTCAATAAACCAATCCAATTACCATGTTTCAACCCTTTTTTCGTATTTGGTATAGAATTATGGCACTTTTTTCATTTTTCGTAATTTTCGATATCGAAAAAGTGGGCGTGGTCATAGTCAGATTTCGGCCATTTTTTATACCAATAGAAAGTGAGTTCAGATAATTATGTGAACTGAGTTTAGTAAAGATATATCGATTTTTGCTCAAGTTATCGTGTTAATGGCCGAGCGGAAGGACAGACGGTCGACTGTGTATAAAAACTGGACGTGGCTTCAACCGATTTCGCACTTTTTCACAGAAAACAGTTATCGTCCTAGAATCTAAGCCGCTACCAAATTTCACAAGGATTGGTAAATTTTTGTTCGACTTATGGCATTAAATTATTCTGACTGGACACTGCCTTCTGGCGTCACATGCCTTTAAACTAGGCTTGGTCAGTGATAGCAGATGTAGGAAGTGCGGGTTGGAGGAGGAAACGATCGAGCACGTTCTGTGCTCGTGCCCTGCACTTGCCAGGCTAAGACTCCAGCTATTAGGAGTGATACAGCTGTTAGATCTAGAAGCAGCAAGTGGCTTAAATCCTAGGAAGCTTCTAGTATTTGCCAAGAGGACGGAGTTATTTTATAACATAGGTCCTGGTTTTTGATAGGGTTTTTCAGTTTGGTCGTTAAAACAAACTTCTGGTAACACTACGGACTCAATCAGTCTATGTGAGGTCCTCATTGACCGGCCAGTTCAACCTACCTACCTATGGCATTAAATGTATCCTAGACAAATCAAATGAAAAAGGGCGGAGCCACGCCCATTTTGAAATTTTCTTTTATTTTTGTATTTTGTTGCACCATAGGATTACTTGAGTTGAATGTTGACATAATTTACTTATATACTGTAAAGATATTAAATTTTTTGTAAAAATTTCACTTAAAAAAGATTTTTTTTTTAAAAGTGATACCTTCAACGACTGCCAAATTACAGCTTGCAAAACTTCTAAATTACCTTCTTTTAAAAGTGGGCGGTGCCACGCCCATTGTCCAAAATTTTAGTTATTTTCCATTCTGCGTCATAAGCTGAACCCACCTACCAAGTTTCATCGCTTTATCCCTTTTTGGTAATGAATTATCGCATTTTTTCGATTTTTCGAAATTTTCGATATCGAAAAAGTGAGCGTGGTTGTAGTCCGATATCGTTCATTTTAAATAGCGATCTGAGACGAGCGCTCAGGAACCTACATACCAAATTTTGTCAAGATATCTCAAAATTTACTCAAGTTATCGTGTTAACGGGCAGACGGACAGACGGACGGACGGACATGGCTTAATCAAATTTTTTTTCGATACTGATGATTTTGATATTTGGAAGTCTATATCTATCTCGATTCCTTTATACCTGTACAACCAACCGTTATCCAATCAAAGTTAATATACTCTGTGAGCTCTGCTCAACTGAGTATAAAAAGAAATATTTACGGGCATATTGCGATGGTACCATTTCGAAAACCGCCACGTAATCATCATTAGGCAATTTCATAATGTTATCAAAGGTTTCACCAAGATTCTAACCGTGAATCACACGGTGAAACTGCAGTTGCCTTAATGACTAGGCTATCCTGCTTGCATTTGTTTCCTTGCTTGATTCAGTTTATCTCATTTCTACACTAACAACACAATTGTGACATTCTGTCTCTATATTAATTTGTGTGTTATGTAGATTTTGTTTTTGTAAAGTTCCTTTTCGTTGCGAATGAGAAGCTTTGTAAACTCGTGCTCAGTTTTACATATTTATGTTTGTTTTTTTAATGGTGTGTTCAATTTATACTTATTATTTAAGAATTCATGAACTTAACTCCGGTTTATATTAATTGAATGTTCAATTATTATGTTTTTCTAAGAGAAACTGAAAATAAAGAAAGAAACATTTACTGGCATATTTCGATGGTACCATTTCGAAAACCACCACGTAATCATAATCAGGTAATTTCTTCATGTTATCAAAGGCTATCCTGCTTGTATTTGTTTCCTTGCTTAATTCAGTTTTTTTCATTTCTACAATAACAACACAATTTCATAGGTTGCTTTGTATTCGTGTATGTAATATGTGTTCCAAATATGAGCCAAATTGGAGCACAAATACGATATTTGAAATATTTTGATCCATGCGCCACCTATCGGAGATTTTTATCTTATTATTGTCATCGGGCTCTGAACTATATTCCAAGTTTCAGGCTTATCGGGAAGTTACTTAAATTTTAATTACAAAATTCGTTGATTCGTCCTGTCAAGTCAAACTAAATAAAACCGTTTAAAAAGCACACGCGGTTCGAGGTGAAACCTGTTGAAATATGATGATGTCGTGGCGGTTTTCGAAATAATCCCATCGCAATATGCCAGTAAATGTTTCCTTCTTTTCAGTTTTTCCCAATAATAATAATATAAATTATTATACCGGTGTAAAGCTCATTAATTTTCAAAAATCTTAAGTAAAATTGAACACACCATTAAATATACAAACTTTTTTAATTCTTTACTTTAGCACTTGACTGAACCCAAAATGTTAAAAGCTGCCTCAAAAGACACGTTTATTTCCCGGGAATCTTCATCCGTTGGGCGAACATTCATATTATAACCCCTTAATTAAAAAAAAAAAAAAAAACAGTTTACATATAAACGGCGTTGGTTGGTTGGTTGTTTCGTTGGACTGACGAGTCCCAATTGACTCCAATTAGCGCTCATGCGCCGTTTTGATACCACAAACTCATGAGTTAACCAATGAAAGGGTGTTGTAAGAAGACTAATAAGCGCCTCATTGAAAACCCTTCCCCCTATATCCATCCCGTGTAGTTTATAAATTTGAGAAGCTCTCCCGGCCTAACATCCTTGAGTTCTGGGACGCTTTCGAAAGTAGGCTTTCCAATCAACTTTATTCTGCTTCGACAGTGTGCTGGGCATTCGCACTGCAGAGGCTCAACCGTTTCCTCCGCCTCCGGACGCTTGCAGCTGCGACAGGAGATATTGTGTTCCAGTCCCATCCGTACCTCATGTACCCCAATTGACCAATGCCCCGTGAGCACCGCAACTACTCTGATTATATCCCCTCTGTTCATCTTAAGGACAACAACAGATCGTTTTTCGTTATATAAGGCCCACATGCTCTTGGAAACTCTGCAGGTCCGCAGCCGATTCCACCTATTGTTGGCCTCACTCAACCAGTGCTGGGAGATGCGACGCTTGATGAGTCCTAGGGTGCAACGACCTCCTTCGCTCCTGAGACATCAAGAGCCGCTCCACGCCTTGCCAGCTCATCCGCCGTCTCGTTACCCTGTATGTTTCGATGCCTCGGCACCCATATCAGGGTAACGATCTGCCGGCTCGCCAAAATCATGGCTGCCCAAACAGCTTTGGTGATATCGTCTCTGACACGAGGGCGCCAAGAGCCCTGTTACCGTTACCATTGATATCCATTAACGCTTTACACGCCTCTTGGATAGCGAAAATCTCGGCTTGAAACATGCTTGCCGAGTCGGGAAGCTGCATACATAAGGATGTGGGCGCGACAGTCGCAAATACTCCCGCTTCCACTCCGTTTTTGACAAGGTGCGGGAGTCGTTAATATTGAGCAGGATACCCCGTGCCCGTATCTACGCTCCCTCCTAAACTCCCGAAGCATTAGGGCCCCTTGAGATGCCGTTTCGTTGATAAAGAGATCTACCGGTGGAACATTTCATATCACACTTAAAGCTTGCGAGGGGCACGACCTAATTGCCCCCGTGATTGCTCCGCAGGCAGATCGTTGTACTTTCCCTAGCATGTTAATTATGTATTTCACCTCTAGTGCCCCATATGTCAGAATTGGTGAAATAACTGCTTATACATCCATGCCATGAGGTCTGGCCTCAGACCTCACTTTTTACCTAGCATTTCTTTGCAGGCATACATAGCCCCGTAGGCTCCTTTGACTCTGTGCTCTTTGTTAAGCCCGCAGTTCCGTTTTTGCTGTTAAAAATACTCCTAGGTATTTGGCCCTGTCAGAAAGACGCAACTTCTGGCCATCAAGAATGGGAAGGTTAAAAATTGGGATTTTCGTCCTAGTGGTGAATAGCACTAGTTCTGTCTTTGAGGGGTTAACGCTTAGTCCGGCGGTCTCCGCCCATATGCTCAGCTTCCTCAGTGATCCCTGCATGATCCCACTAGTCACATTGGGACACAGGCATCACTGCCCAAACAGTTTTGGTGATATCGTCTCTGACACGAGGGCGCCAAGAGCCGCCTGGCTATCGCAGAAAATGGCTGCCCTGTTACCGTTACCATTGATATCCATTAACGCTTTACACGCCTCTTGGATAGCGAAAATCTCGGCTTGAAACATGCTTGCCGAGTCGGGAAGCTGCATACATAACGATGTGGGCGCGACAGTCGCAAATACTCCCGCTTCCACTCCGTTTTTGACAAGGTGCGGGAGTCGTTAATATTGAGCAGGATACCCCGTTCCCGTATCTACGCTCCCTCCTAAGGCCCAACTCCCGAAGCCTTAGGGCCTTTTGAGATGCCGTTTCGTTGATAAAGAGATCTACCGGTGGAACATTTCATATCACGCTTAAAGCTTGCGAGGGGCACGACCTAATTGCCCCCGTGATTGCTCCGCAGGCAGATCGTTGTACTTTCCCTAGCATGTTAATTATGTATTTCACCTCTAGTGCCCCATATGTCAGAATTGGTCAAATAACTGCCTTATACATCCATGCCATGAGGTCTGGCCTCAGACCTCACTTTCCTCACCTCACGCCCTGTCAGAAAGACGCAACTTCTGGCCATTAAGAATGGGAAGGTTAAAAATTGGGATTTTCGTCCTAGTGGTGAAGAGCACTAGTTCTGTCTTTGGAGGGTTAACGCTTAGTCCGGCGGTCTCCGCCCATATGCTCAGCTTCCTCAGTGATCCCTGCATGATCCCACTAGTCACATTGGGACACAGACCAGATACCAGTATTACTACTTCATCCGCCTAGGCTACCACCTGTTGAGTTGACGAAGTATGTTGTCTATAACGCAAAGCCAGAGCAGTGGTAACAAGATTTCGCCCAGAGGGATCCCTTACCACGGATATGCCGTGACCTCACTAGCCCCAGTTTAGCGCTTGGCATTCTGCACCGCAGAGCCGTCTTTATGCAGTTTTCGATAGGGTCCTCTATACCGAGTACATGAAGGGCACCTTTTATTGTTTCCAGCCGGACATTATTGAAAGCTCCTTCTATGTACAAGAATGAAGCCGTGGTAAATTGTTGTTTTCAAAGGACGACTCTACCTTGTGGATAGCCCATTCTATCTTTTTTTCTGTTATAAGTTCATTTATTAACCGGAGGGAGGCTATTACCCCTGTATACTCCCTCGGTTCCATTTGGCTGGAGCTACAGCCTGGAAAGTGCGTTTTTACCAACAGCTCCACTGTTTCAGCGGAGCTCCCTGTCCATGATCCATCTTCTTTCCTCAAGAAGGATGGGCAGGATTTCTCCCACTCCGTCTTTGCCTTCTGAATAGCTTTTTGTAGCACCTGAGACTATCTTTATACGGTTTCCAGTTTCCATTTAACCGGCTTAGTTTGAATAATTTAGAAGTATCTTTCCTGAGCGTAAAAAGGTTGGAATTCCACCAGGGGGGTATACATTTTTATTAAAACTAGTTGGACAAGCCTCCTCCAGCTTGCTACTGTTAGCATCAAGGTCCTCCACTGATGAAATTTCCTGTGCCGAATGCCTACCTAGCTAATTTCCTATCACTTTGACGAACCTTCGATAATTGGTCCTCTTTGTGTTACGATAGGGAATAGGAATTTCTACATTAAGGTAGAAATTGTATAGTATCCTCCTGTGGTCAGAAAACGACTGACTGTCTGATACCCTCCAGCTGTCTACCCGAATATTGCTGTTTCCGCTTAGTAGCGTAACATCTAATACCTCCTCCCACCCGTTGAATGTGTCCGTGGGTGTGTTTCCCCGATTGCGTACTACTAGGGCAGTATTAATGATAAAATCGAAAAGTGACTCATCCCGAGGGAGTGCATGGAATTGGGATCACATCCCAGCTCAATATTTGCAGATCTGCAGTCCTGCATCAAGGCTCAGACCTCCTCCGGTGGAGCGTCTTTGTCATGCGGCATGTAGCAAGAAGCAATTAGTATGCTGACTGCATCAGCTGTCTCTAGAAAAATCTTCGCCAGATGCGAAGAGCTGTGAGAAGAAACAAGAAGAACATTGTAGTTAGATTTTACCAAAACGCATATCCTAGGCTTACCGTCCTCGCGCTTGTAAAACGTAGAGTATGCCTTTATTGAGAGCCCTTACAACTGGGTGCTCCACACCCAGGGCTCCTGAACAAGGGCTATATCATCGTCTTCCTCCAGTAGGAAGACGGCAAGGTTGTCCGAGGCCAGCCTAGAGTGCTGGAGGTTAATTTGGACAACCTTCAGACCCGTTGGGACTATTGGGGTTCAGGTTCTTGGTCGGCGAGCTGCAAGTCATCCAGGCGCTTGTTAGCATCGTCGACCTCATCCGGTTCTTCCTCCTCCCCGTGAGGGGCCCGGAGGATTTTCATTTTGGCGCGCCGCGGAGTAATGCTGTCCTGTGATATGAGGAGCACGAAGGAGAAGCTGTTATGCCGCGATTCCTCTGCCTGGATGACTACCCAGTCCTCCATGGGCACATCGCGGTTGTGAGCCCGCAAATACTTCAACAGCGTCCCGCTGTCGATTTCGATTCTCGGGATCCATACCGAGCTCGAGATCTTTTTGGTACGCCGGCGGCCGGGATGAGCTTAATCCTTAAGCCCTCCCAGACCTCCCATAGGGCCAGCACGCACTTCTCCAAGAAGTCTTTGGATAGCTGATCCTCGCATTTAAACACCCGGTAACCGCGAACAACCTCAACCCTCCGGGTTGGCCATGACAAAGTCAATGACCATATGAGACAGCCTTGCCTCTAGCTCCCCCCACTTCTCCAAGACGGGCTTGCCGCTGTTGGTGGTCGCATCCACTAGCGCAATTTGAAGGTTGCTCCGAACTTGACTTTCGATATCTCTCAAAACTTTTTTCAACGTACTTTGGCAGTAAAATTAAGAATTAAAAAAAATGACATGATAATCAGCAGTCGTGATTATCCTCAAAAAGAGTAAAGAATTTGTTGATTTTAAAATAAAACTTCAACGGAATATAAAAAGTTTAAGAAATATGTGAAAAAAATACATCCTTCAGGCAATATTTTTGTTTCAGTAATTTTTCTGTCTTCTCCAAGAGGTGGTTCAATGTTTGCCTATAGAAGTATATACATGCGATCGAAAATAATTCGTTACTGGAGCCAATTTAGAAAATAAACAGCAAAATTACTAAAATGGTTACTCAGACTCAAAAAAAGGAAACTTTATGTGTACAATAGAAAAATTTTAAGATTCAAAATTTAAGAATTTCGATTTAACCGCGGGGCTTACAAGAAGGCTATGGAAAAGGATTCCGATAAAACGCTGTGATCAAAAATTGGCCACGTCCAAGAAATACAAAAATTTCAAAAGAACATTGTGAGGACCAAATAAAACCTCATTAATTGGCCCACACAAAACGACCCCAAAACACATTTAATACAGCATTAACACAACAGCCAGTCACAAAAGGCATTAACAACACGACAAACCAACAAGTCTCAGCAACACAACTAGCGATCACAACACTTAATAGCAACACGACAAACTAACAAGTCTCAGCAACACAACGAGCGATCGCAACATTTAACAGCAACACGGTAACCATGGCAACGCAACCATTTGAGCTAACAACACCAGACACAACAACCATAAAAGGAGCGACACAGCAGCACAGGAGTTAGTTTGCAGGGAGCTGTGGTCGTGACTGGAGCTACCAAGGAAGCACACCTCGAATGTGTCGGTTTTACCACCAAGAGAGATCGCTTCATAGGAGTGAGTCGGGAATCCAAGTGGTGAATGTGTCGGTTGTACTACCAAACATCGCTTGAGACTTCGTTCACATCCGCGTAGGCAAAGGTCCCCCCACAGTAACGCGCACCCGCGAAGAAGAGGTGACGTCTGCTCGCCTACGCCGACGTCGACTGCGCCGCGACACAACGCGGCAGAGCATCGCTCCAACAGTACAGTTAGACGCCGACGTAAGCCTCAGCAATATAGTTAGACGTCGACGCAAGGTGTGTCAGAGCATCGGCGCAGCAGCGCTACGCAAATATACGACGCTGGCCGCAGAAGCGCTACGCAAACATACGATGTTGGCCACAGCAGAGTCACGCTATCATACGACGTTGGCCACAGCAGAGAGACGCTAACATACGACGTTGGCCGCAGCAAAGATACGCTAACATACGACTTTGGCCGCAGCAGAGATATGCTAACATACGACGTTGGCCGCAACAGAGATACGCTAACACACGACGTTGGCCGCAGCGGAGATAGGCTAACATACGACGCTGGCAGAATTATACGAGAAAGCTCAGTCGCTAACCGTAAGAGAAACACGCCGACGCAAGGCGTCACCGAGATACATTTAAACATACCCAGGCAGCGACCAACAGGGTGTCCTAACGGAATGCTCCTAACGGGACACGAGGGACCGTTAGCCCACCACTAATCATAGAGCAAGCATCACACGAAGTGAAGAATACGTACACATCTTTCTTTTATTATATTTTATATTATAGTTATAGTATATAGAGTCAAAGCAATAAAGTGAATTTTATATGAAAACGATTTGCAAGGTGCCCCAAAATACAAATTTATTGTAAGCGAACCTTGGGCACGGCGAGTATACTCCAGCACTTATTGAAGAAGAACCGGGGCAAGGAAAAGCTTCGTTACAACATGAAAAGACCAAGTGTTCTACATTGGAAGTTTGGTACGAAAAAAAGAACAGAGAAATGAAGGGAAATGTGAAACTAACTAAATTGTCGGTTACAATGTAATTTGAAATTGAGGTGAAAGTAAAGGAAAACT
The DNA here is from genome assembly GCF_040869045.1 of Eurosta solidaginis. Lineage (NCBI taxonomy): Eukaryota > Metazoa > Arthropoda > Insecta > Diptera > Tephritidae > Eurosta > Eurosta solidaginis. Next base: position 165,726,219 of record NC_090319.1, on the reverse strand, counting down.
ATAAAAAGTTAAAAAAAATCATTGGCAAACAAAACCTTAATTGTTTATCCTATTACCCCTTCTTACTTAGCTACGTACGTACGTATCTTTATTCTACCACACATAATAGTTCACAAATAAAAACGAGTAATATGCATATTAATTTAACTTAAACAAAAAGGGGAAATTCCAATATTTTGTTGTGGTTGTTGTCGTCTCGTTTACGTTGTCCTGTGTTGTTGTTGTGGTTGCAGTAGCTGCCTTTGGATGTTGCTGGTTTATACTATTTTTTCGTATTAATGTGTTAAGTCTGGAGCAGACCTGTTAAATTTGAATTAGCATTAGTAATCAATTAATTAGATGCATATTTTAATGGCCAATGATTATTTCAATTGTTTTCCGTAAAAAGCAATAAGCAATTACTAATTAATTAGCATTAGAAAAAAATAAAAAAAAATCATGATTTTTTTCGATTATTGAAAAAAAAAAATAAAAAATAATCAAAAGTAGTCAAAAAAGGCGTTTTTGATTACTTTTGATTATTTTTGATTTTTTCGATTATTTTTTGATTTTTTTTGATTATTTTTAATTATTTTTCTGCTTTGTTGAAAGAAAAATTCCTGTTTGTTGCATGCACGGGATTATTTCTACATACAAGTACATTTTAGGATGCAATATTAAATCGTAACCGCTTATCGAGGCAAATATATACATGCAACATATAGGGCGAATGGTATATGAGCGTTGATCTAAGCATATTCTCCGGTAAGTATATGCACGTGCATAATTTGCTACACTCTTTATATAAAATAACTAGAAGACCCGGCAGACGTTGTCCTGCCCTAAATTTGGCCTATCTGCATACATTTTAATAAGCTTTTTCCGTCTGACTCTGCCCTCCACCTCTTCACTTTTTTCTAATCCTTTTATTCACTCCTCCCTCCGTCTTTTTCGCTTCATCTATCTCCATCTTCGTCTCATTCTTTCTCTTTCTCAATCTCCTTCTCTCTTTTCTCTTCTCTCAATTTTTCAGAACCCCCCACGCTCTCGGCGGGCCTGGTGATGTGCTATACTTAATATCATTCGCTAAAATATTTTTTATTGGTAAGCAGGTTGTTTAATTAAACACCAAGCAATTACAGGGAAGTATATCCGCACCACCTGAACATATGACACGTAACATTTTATTATTACGTATAAACAAATAAAAAAATTTGCAATAACATAATATTGCGACTATAAACTGAGATATAACCTATCCTATCTCTCAAGTTAGATCAAACTACACACGGGGTGCAAAACATTTTCAAAATCGGTTCATATTAGATCGGTATTAAGATAACGATCCTCTATGGTTCATCCTTAAGTCAAGCCAATTTTGTTTTGTATACAAAATTAATATATCCACTATTTTGGATTACGTTATGGATAAACACTGATTGTTTTGTACATACAAGTACAATAGAGGTTGTACCGGTATTGTGACGGACTTATTCCTGCTGAGGTATGCCCAGTCCGTCCAGGGTTCCTATATTTGATGGGAGAACCTATTCCGATGAAAACGAATAGACAAAGGAGTTCTGAAAAACGTTATAAAGTTTATTTAAAAAATTCAATGCCCTTAAGAGCTACTCCTATTCTTTGTCCCTGTCTAAATAAGAGTAGCTGAGGTAGAACCCCTCTGCTAGCTCTCCGTCAGTTGGAGTAGAAACCTCCTAGTGAATATAAAATAATTCACGAAATGAAGTAGAAACCTTCAGGTCGTGTTGGTCAGTGGTAGAAGCCCACTGACTCGTATGCCTATCTCCTAGCTTCTGATCTTACAAGCTAATTTGCCGCCCTTATATACGATTTTGTACGCCGGTGGACAGTTATTTCCTAAAAACAATTCATTGTAATAATTCCTCAGTTATAAAATTATGTAGGACTGCACGTAGGCAGTCAGTAATTTTACAATAACAATTATAAAAGTTGGAAATGCAAAAATCTAATTCTAGTTTAACGCTACTTTCGCTGTATTCTATTGGTACATACATACGCTTACATGCTAACATGCGTTTTCCCTCTTTCCATTATCATACATATGGTGGTACATCGGTATATATACATATATGCATATTTTCGATCATGTATGACGATCCGCTATCCCGGCGTTTCATATCCCAATTTTAGGGAGCCCTAATATACATATCGAACAATGTACCAAATCTCGTACGTACGCTTGTTGTATGCCTGCCGTGTTTTCCAGTCTTTGCTTTACCTATCGAATTCGATCATTTGTGTTTATGCGTATGTTCGCTGTCACTTGGTTTTGATGGTGCGTTGGCCTCGTTTGATGCTTTCGGCTTCTGCTTAGGGCGTGCGTTGGTGTGTCGTATGCTTGTACGTAAGTATATAGAGAAAAGTCCCAATTAGCAGCGGCGCTTAGTTTGGCGACTTTTACTGCTGATATTAGTTTATCCAAATTATTATGTATGTTGTATTTGTGGCTGAGTGCATTGGATGCGCAAAGGGTTGGTTGACCGGCATAATTTTATGTTTTGTGCGTTTCCATTTTCCTTCCAAATGTTTTAGTGTATGTTAGGGTGACCTATATTTGAACCTTATGTGGGCGAAAAATGTAAATATTTTGCTTGCGTGCAAAAGTACGCAAGTCTGGTTTATCCTTCAATTTAGTAAATAATAATTCAATATGCAACCGCATGTATGTGTTTTGACGTGTAATTCATAAATATATAATTCATGTTATAAAAATGTACAAATGTTAAATTTGGAGTTAAGTTCAATCATTGTATAACATGTAAAAAATGAGAAAATAGATATATGTTGTGAGAGTACAAAACTCTCGGTTTTGGGGTCCTCACACTCCCCCCTCACCTACGGCAGCGAAGCTTACGGTCACCATGCAGGTGCGTGTGATCCGTACTCGGAAATAGTGTTCGCTCACACTGCCTTCGTCGTCGCTGTCGTCATGGTTGTCGTTGCTGCTGTTGATGCTACCACTGGCCTCGCTGGCCATCAGGCTCAATATGTCACTGTCGTCGTTGTATTCGTTGCTGGCGTTTCGCTGCCCTTCCCGTCGGTGGTGTGTGTGATGCCAGCCTAAACTGTAAATGAGAAACTGGTGGATTTTCCTTAGGGTGTTCCCACCTTATATGGTGGATTTTTTTTTTTTTTTTTTTTGTGCGTAAAAACGTGGTATGTAATGAGCCTAGTTAAGGAGTACTTTTATGTGATTACGTAATTGTGGTTAGAGTTTACCGGGCTTTAGTGAAGTCCGGGTACTTCTTGAAATGAAATTTCTTCGTGTATGATTTGATTCGAATTGCAGTAGAATCTCACGTAATAGTCCGTTATTCCGGAGTTGTCTCTGGGTGTGTGTTCAATTAGGGCTGCTATAGCAAACTGTCTTCCTAGGTGTAAAATTGCTCCAGGTATCGGTCCTCTGGCGATCTGTACTTGGGTTCCTCGAGCGACCTGTACCTGATTTTCTGGAAATGTTCGTACCTGATTCTCCGTATTGTTTTGCACTTGAGCGTCTCTGTATATTATCAGTTGTTGGCTTGTACTTTGGTGCTCTCCTTGTTGCCTCCCGGTCTCTTCGCTGACTCGTGTGAGCGTACCACAGATGGCTACCTCGCTGTTCTCTCTCTGTTGTTGTACCTCGGGGATATTGTTTGTTGTTCGATTGGACGATGTTGACGGGATTTGATCTTCACTAGCGTTCTTCTTGTTACCCTGTTCATTCCTTTGCTTTATGGATTCATTATTGTCGGCGGCGTCTGTTGCGTGGTATGCTTTCAGCTCACTTAAGTGGGCTGTCCTCCTTCCTCTGAAAACTTTGTCTAGCTCTACGATCACTGGTGATACAAAGTTCGTTATCCGATGGGGTCCACTGTACCTGGGCGCTAGTTTGGCTGCAAAGTTATCCACCGCTTTTGACAGCTGATGCTCCTTTACCAGCACTAGGTCGCCTATAGCCGGTCGCCATTGCCTTCTTCTTAAATTATAATGCTTTGCTTGCTCTGCTGATGCTCGCTCTTGCTTCCGTCGTACCATCTCGAATATCTCCCTCATCTTCATCGATTTCTCCGCTGGATTAGCTACTCTCTCACCTGAACCGAATGTGTGCTCTTCGTAAAGGCTATTGGGAATCCTTGGTTCTCTACCTTGTACTACATATGCTGGATTGTACCCTGTCGATTCGCATACACTTGTGTTTAATGCGAGTGTTATCTCTGGTATCAGCTCGTCCCATGTTCTCTGCTCATTCCCTGAAAACTGTGCTATCATCCTCTTGATGTTGCGGTTCGCTCTTTCTGTCGGATTCTCCTGCGGTGTGTATGGTGCTGTCAGCTGGTGTTTTACACCAAGCTCCTACTTCTTAAAACGTTTGCTCACGAACTGCGCTCCGTTGTCTGTTATTAATACCTTTGGAATGCCAAATCGTGCCAAAATTCTCTCTCTAAATCCTCGTACTACGCTTTCTGTTGTTGCCTTTCTAATTGCCATTATCTCCACCCATTTTGAAAATCTGTCAACGAAAACTAATGCCATTGTATTACCATGTTTTGAGCGTGGCATTGGCCCAACAAAGTCTGCACACACTGTTGCCCACGGTTCTTCTGGAATTTTAGTTAACATCTTACCCGCGGCCTGTTGTTGACTAGGTTTGTATACCTGACATCCATGACATTGTTGTACGTACTTCCTTACGTCTTTGAACATTCCGGGCCAGTAATATCGTGTCGTCGCTCGTGCAATAGATTTTCGAACGCCCATGTGTCCTGCGCTTGGTGTGTCATGAATTTCCGCCAGCACTCTGCGTCTCTGTGGGGTCGGTACACATAGCTTCCACGGTACTGCGTCTTCACCATCAACTTGACTCTCTATTCTCCTGTAGAGCTTTCCGTCCCCGATCACATAGTCTGGGAATTTCTCCGGAGCCTTTCTTACCTCTGTAATCTTCGCTTTTAGCCACTTGCACTCGTCTTTGCCTTGCTCTACTGTCAACGTAGTTAGTTGCTCGTCCATCGGCTGTCTCGAAAGTGCATCTGCCACCACGTTTAGCTTTCCTTTCCGGTACTGTACGTCGAATGAGTATTGTTGTAGTTCTAGTGCCCATCTAGCAATCCGTCCAGTCGGACTGTCTATTGCGTTTAACCATTTTAGAGCTAGGTGGTCTGTGATTGCCGTGAACGTGTATCCCTCTAGGTAGGGTCTCATCTTCCTTATCGCCCACACTATTGCCAAACATTCTTTCTCTGTCGGGGAATAATTTCTTTCTGCCTTGTTAAGTCGGCGACTCGCATAAGCAATCACTCGTTCTTCGCTGTCTGATCCTTGGGTGAGCACTGCTCCGAGGCCAAAATCGCTTGCATCCGTCTGTAGGCAAAACTTCTTCGAAAAATCTGGGCAAGCTAGTACAGGTGCTTGGGTAAGTGCGGCCTTTAATGCTTCGAATGCCGACTGCTGCTCTTCCGACCACTTCCACTTCCTTCCTTTCTTTAGCATTGACGTCAACGGGTGTGAAACTTGTGAAAAGTCTGAGACGAATCTCCTGTACCACGATACCACTCCTAGGAATCTCCGTAGATCGCGTAAATTGTTTGGCGGTGTCAACTCTTTGATGGCTGCTATCTTGTCCGGGTCCGTGTGAATGCCTTCCTCGCTAACGACATGACCTAGATACTTTAAACTTTTCTTAAAAAACTCACATTTTTCCGGGTTTATCTTAAGGTTTGCTCTTCGCAGCCGTTGAAATACTTCCGCCAGGTGTCTTATGTGTTCTTCCAATGTTTTGCTCGTAATGATGATGTCATCTAGATATGCGAATGCGTAGGGTTCCAACTCTGGTCCTATAACGTGATCGAGTGCCCTCTGGAAAGTTGCTGGGGCTGAGTGCAGACCGAACGGCATTACTTTCCATTGATATAGCCCACGTCCGGGTACAGTGAATGCGGTGTATTGTTTGCTGTTTTCTTCCATGGGGATTTGCCAATATCCGTTTTTTAAATCGAGGCTGCTGATAAACCGAGCACTTCTCAATCTGTCCAGGATGTGTTGGATACGGGGTAACGGGTATGCGTCTGGTACTGACCTTGCGTTTAGTTGGCGGTAATCTACGCATAATCTCCACTTACCATTTTTCTTCCTTGCCAAAACTATTGGTGCGCTGTGCGGACTTCTAGAAGGTTCGATGCAACCTTTCTCGATAAGCTCATCGATTTCCTTATTAATAATCTCTTGCATCTTGGGATTCTTCGGGTAATACCTTTTTTTTATGGGGCGGTCGTCTCTCATCACTATCTTGTGCGTGGCCACGTTGGATACACCTGACATCTCCTGGAACATCTGTAATTCTTTGTTGAGAAATTTACTCACCGACTCGTCTGTGTTCGCAACTTTTAGGCTGTTATCTTTGTGACTACTTTCATTTCTACTTTCGACCATTGTTGTACAAGTGGCCGCATCCTCCTCCTGATTGCTTGTGTTCAAGGTTAGCGTTTGTTCTCCGCATCTCATCTCCATGTTCACCTTCGCTAGGTAATCCGTTCCAAGCACCACTTCGTCGACTAGTCCTGGTAGGATTAGCATTTCATTTTGCAGCACTTGGTTACTCTTTCCCACTTCAACATCTACCGCTTCTATGATCGTCTTCGGTTTGCCATCTCCCAGTATCACTCGTGTTTCTATCGCCTTGAATATACCTGTCTTCAGCCTTCTTGCCAATGTTCCACTCACAAAGCTTCGCGTCGCCCCTGTGTCGATTGCTGCTACTACCTCTTCGCCATTCACCGTAATATTCGCCAAGATCCGGCCCTTTGTATGTCTTAACGTGTTTAGTTTTCCCGAGGTTGCGTTTGGGGAGACCCCACTCTTCGGTGCCAATGAGGTCTCTGGCCGTTTCCCTGCGTTCGTCTACAACAATTTCGTGTGAGTGTGCCTACTTTTCCGCATGTCCAGCAGAATTCGATGCGAGCGCTACGGCAACCGTATGCGACATGGCCGCCTCCTCCGCATCGTCTGCACGCCGTGTTTGTATCGATGTATCTTGGTGCCGGGTCTGATTTCTGGGATGGTTGTTTCTCTGTCTGCTGTTCCCGCTCTTCTGCCTGTATATATTGGTAACGTTCTTCTGGGCGCCTTGGTACAAATGGTCTTGCCGTTGGTCGCATCGGATCTCTGTCAGAGGTAATATTTTCATAATCTTCTACCAAACTTACCAATTCTTCCAGGCTGCTGATCTCGCCTCTTTTAACATACAGCTGGATTTCTCTGCAGGAGTTCCTGTATATGCGGTTTAGCTTTTTGTCTTCGGTGTAGTTGGCATGTCGCATCAGCCCTTGTAGTGCTAGCACATAATCCTTGAACTTCTCTCCTGGTCTTTGCATGCGTGCCCGTATCTCGTCGTCCAACTGCTCAAAATATCTGGAGCTGAGGAAAAATTTTAGGAAATCTTTCTTGAATGAGTCCCACTCTTTCCAAATCCGGTTGTTATTTCGGTACCAAACCAACGCTTTGTCTTTGAGTAGCTCCGGCAATGCTCGTGGTATCGAGTTGACGTTTATTTCGTATCCTTCTGCCAGTTCTTCCACGCGTTCTATGAACGCTAGAGGATCCTTGCCCCCGTCGTATTTCAAACCCCATTTTCTTACCCGGTCCATAGTGGTTGCGTATGTGCCTGGCTGTTGCATCGTATATCGTTGTTTTGACTTTATTTCCGTAAGTCGCTGTTACCTTCCTTTGAATATCCTTTATGTAAAGCCTTGTTGATTTCCTTGATCTTTATTTAGTCTGCTTGGGTGCCATATGTGTTTTTAATTATAAGCCTGCTCGGGCGCCATATGTGACGGACTTATTCCTGCTGAGGTATGCCCAGTCCGTCCAGGGTTCCTATATTTGATGGGAGAACCTATTCCGATGAAAACGAATAGACAAAGGAGTTCTGAAAAACGTTATAAAGTTTATTTAAAAAATTCAATGCCCTTAAGAGCTACTCCTATTCTTTGTCCCTGTCTAAATAAGAGTAGCTGAGGTAGAACCCCTCTGCTAGCTCTCCGTCAGTTGGAGTAGAAACCTCCTACTGAATATAAAATAATTCACGAAATGAAGTAGAAACCTTCAGGTCGTGTTGGTCAGTGGTAGAAGCCCACTGACTCGTATGCCTATCTCCTAGCTTCTGATCTTACAAGCTAATTTGCCTCCCTTATATACGATTTTGTACGCCGGTGGACAGTTATTTCCTAAAAACAATTCATTGTAATAATTCCTCAGTTATAAAATTATGTAGGACTGCACGTAGGCAGTCAGTAATTTTACAATAACAATTATAAAAGTTGGAAATGCAAAAATCGAATTTTAGTTTAACGCTACTTTCGCTGTATTCTATTGGTACATACATACGCTTACATGCTAACATGCGTTTTCCCTCTTTCCATTATCATACATATGGTGGTACATCGGTATATATACATATATGCATATTTTCGATCATGTATGACGATCCGCTATCCCGGCGTTTCATATCCCAATTTTAGGGAGCCCTAATATACATACCGAACAATGTACCAAATCTCGTACGTACGCTTGTTGTATGCCTGCCGTGTTTTCCAGTCTTTGCTTTACCTATCGAATTCGATCATTTGTGTTTATGCGTATGTTCGCTGTCACTTGGTTTTGATGGTGCGTTGGCCTCGTTTGATGCTTTCGGCTTCTGCTTAGGGCGGGCGTTGGTGTGTCGTATGCTTGTACGTAAGTATATAGAGAAAAGTCCCAATTAGCAGCGGCGCTTAGTTTGGCGACTTTTACTGCTGATATTAGTTTATCCAAATTATTATGTATGTTGTATTTGTGGCTGAGTGCATTGGATGCGCAAAGGGTTGGTTGACCGGCATAATTTTATGTTTTGTGCGTTTCCATTTTCCTTCCAAATGTTTTAGTGTATGTTAGGGTGACCTATATTTGAACCTTATGTGGGCGAAAAATGTAAATATTTTGCTTGCGTGCAAAAGTACGCAAGTCTGGTTTATCTTTCAATTTAGTAAATAATAATTCAATATGCAACCGCATGTATTTTGACGTGTAATTCATAAATATATAATTCATGTTATAAAAATGAACAAATGTTAAATTCGGAGTTAAGTTCAATCATTGTATAACATGTAAAAAATGAGAAAATAGATATATGTTGTGAGAGTACAAAACCCTCGGTTTTGGGGTCCTCACAGTATATCATGAGCGTTTATCTAGTTAGGCATATGGGTACATATGTATGTACATACCCACCTACAAATTATCGTGTCTATAAGTGTTTCCGATGAATACCTGGGGAGCGCATATTGTTTTATGGCAAAACAATATGCGCAAACAATATGTATGAGTAATACTACTTAGGTTGATGGCTGATAGCTTCACTTCCAACTGGAGCGATCCTCTAAGTTGTCATTCATCATCATGATTAGTTGTCTAACCAAAGGTTGTTATATCCCAGATAAATTTATTAACATATGTCCATGTACATTAGATTAAAACTTCTTTTTATTTCCTTATGATTACGTCTAGGATATTTTCTATAAAATCTTAAGTTTTGCGTAGTGAGCGATACTCTTAGTATTAACAACGGAAATTACAGGAAAGTGAAGTTTCGTCCCAATCTAATGTACATGCTCAATGGTACAGTTAGAAAATGTAAGCGTTAGTAATTTCATGTTATTATACTCAGTTGAGCAGAGCTCACAGAGTATATTAACTTTGATTGGATAACGGTTGGTTGTACAGGTATAAAGGAATCGAGATATATATAGACTTCCATATATCAAAATCATCAGTATCGAAAAAAAATTTGATTAAGCCATGTCCGTCCGTCTGTTCGTTAACACGATAACTTGAGTACATTTTGAGATATCTTGACGAAATTTGGTATGTGGGTTCCTGAGCGCTCATCTCAGATCGCTATTTAAAATGAACGATATCGGACTATAACCACGCCCACTTTTTCGATATCGAAAATTTCGAAAAATCGAAAAATTGCGATAATTCATTACCAAAGAGGGATAAAGCGATGAAACTTGGTAGGTGGGTTCAGCTTATGACGCAGAATAGAAAATAACTAAAATTTTGGACAATGGGCGTGGCACCGCCCACTTTTAAAAGAAGGTAATTTAGAAGTTTTGCGAGCTGTAATTTGGCAGGCGTTGAAGATATCATGATGACATTTGGCAGGAACGTTACTCCTATTACTATATGTATGCTTAATAAAAATTAGCAAAATCGGAGAACCACCACGCCCACTTTTAAAAAAATTTTTTTTTAAGTGACATTTTTACAAAAAATTTAATATCTTTACAGTATATAAGTAAATTATGTCAACATTCAACTCCAGTAATGCTATGGTGCAACAAAATACAAAAAAAAAGAAAATTTCAAAATGGGCGTGGCTCCGCCCTTTTTCATTTGATTTGTCTAGGATACATTTAATGCCATAAGTCGAACAAAAATTTACCAATCCTTGTGAAATTTGGTAGCGGCTTAGATTCTAGGACGATAACTGTTTTCTGTGAAAAAGTGCGAAATCGGTTAAAGCCACGCCCAGTTTTTATACACAGTCGACCGTCTGTCCTTCCGCTCGGCCATTAACACGATAACTTGAGCAAAAATCGATATATCTTTACTAAACTCAGTTCACATAATTATCTGAACTCACTTTCTATTGGTATAAAAAATGGCCGAAATCTGACTATGACCACGCCCACTTTTTCGATATCGAAAATTACGAAAAATAAAAAGTGCCATAATTCTATACCAAATACGAAAAAAGGGTTGAAACATGGTAATCGGATTGGTTTATTGACGCAAAATATAACTTTCGAAAAAAACTTTGTAAAATAGGTGTGACACCTACCATATTAAGTAGAAGAAAATGAAAAAGTTCTGCAGGGCGAAATCAAAAGCCCTTGGAATCATGGCAGGATTACTGTTCGTGGTATTATTTTGGTCGATATCTCCAAAACGCCTTCACATATACAACTACCACCACTCCCTTTTAAAATTCTTATTAATACATTTAATTTGACACTCATATTGTACAAACACATTATAGAGTCACCCCTGGTCCACCTTTATGGCGATATATCGAAAAGGCGTCCACCTATAGAACTAAGGACCACTCCCTTTTAAAATACTCATTATCACCTTTCGTTTGATACCCATAATGTACAAACGCATTCTAGAGTCAACCCTGGTTCCACCTGGTCCTTCCAACGGAGTGGGGGCCGCCCTCTACCTCTGCTTCCATAGGCGGGTTCCGATAGAAACACTTTCTTGGCCGGAGCATCATCTTTCATTCGCATAACATGGCCTAGCCAGCGCAGCCGCTGCGTTTTAATTCGCTGGACTATGTTGATGTCTGCGTATAGCTCGTACAGCTCATCATTAAATCTTCTTCGGTACTCACCATCGCCAACGCGTAGAGGTCCATAAATCTTTCGAAGAACTTTTCTCTCGAACACTCCCAAAGCCTCTTCATCTGCTGTTGTCATGGTCCATGCTTCTGCCCCATATAGCAGGACGGCTACGATAAGTGACTTGTAGAGTATGATTTTCGTTCGCCGAGAGAGGACTTTACTTTTCAATTGCCTACCTAGTCCAAAGTAGCATTTATTGGCATGATTGATTCTTCGCTGGGTTTCAGTGCTGATGTTGTTGCTAGTGTTGATGCTGGTTCCCAAATAAACCAAGTCTTTTACTATTTCGAAATTATGGCTGCCAACTGTAGCGTGGTTGCCAAGGCGCATATGCGCTGACTCTTTGCTCGATGACAGCAGGTACTTCGTTTTGTCCTCATTCACCATCAAACCCATCTTTACCGCTTCTTTTTCCAGTTTGGAGTAAGCAGAACTAACAGCGCGGGTGTTTAGGCCGATGATATCAATGTCATCAGCATATGCCAGCAATTGCACCCTTTTATAGTATATTGTTCCAGTGCGGTTAAGTTCTGCAGCTAGTATAATTTTCTCCAGCATCAAATTAAAGAAATCGCACGATAGGGGGTCACCCTGTCTGAAACCTCGTTTAGCTTCGAACGGCTCGGAGAGGTCCTTCCCAATTCTGACTGAGCTGATGGTGTTGCTCAACGTCATTTTGCACAGCCGTATAAGTTTTGCGGGGAAACCAAATTCAGACATAGCGCCATATAGGCAGCTCCTTTTCGTGCTGTCGAAGGCGGCTTTAAAGTCGACGAAGATGTGATGTGTGTCGATTCTCTTTTCACGGGTTTTTTTCCAAGATTTGGCGCATTGTGAAAATCTGGTGATGGTAGATTTACCAGGTCTGAAGCCGCACTGATAAGGTCCAATCAGCCGGTTCACGGTGGGCTTCAATCTTTCGCACAATACACTTGAAAGGACCTTATATGCGATATTAAGAAGGCTGATTCCATGCTTTCGTCCGCCCATATTTTGCTAAGAAGCTGCTGCATGCGCCTTACCAACTCCTCGCCGCCGAACTTGAATAGCTCCGCAGGCAATCCATCAGCGCCCGCGGCCTTGTTGTTTTTCAATCTGGTTATTGCTATTCTAACTTCGTCATAATCGGGCGGGGGGACATATATTCCATCATCATCGATTGCGGGATCGGGTTCTTCATCTCTGCGCGGTGAACTGCTGCCTCCATTTAGGAGAGCAGAGAAGTATTCCCTCCATAATCTAAGCACTCTCTGGACATCAGTTACAAGGTCGCCGTTTTCACTCCTAAAAGAGTTTGCCCCGGTCTTAAAACCTTCCGTCTGTCGCCGTATTTTTTGGTAGAATTTTGAGCGTTATTCCTGGTGGCTAGCAGCTCAAGCTCCTCGCACTAACGCCTTTCTGCTTCTGCTTTTTTCTTCCTGAAAAGGCGTCTCGCTTCCCTTTTCAATAGCGTTCACACTCTCCTCTTGTCACGCTCGCTTTTAACTTAGCCCTGTAGGCAGCGTCTTTTCTTTCGGTTGCAACGCGGCATTCTTCATCATACCAGTTGTTTTTTCGTGGCCGCCCATAACCAATTTTTTCCTCGGCGGCAGTACGAAGTGCTTTGGAGATATGCTCCCACTGCTCCTGTATTCCTTCAGGATGAGTTGTGCCCTCAGAGAGCAGGTGTGAGAGTCGAGTTGCGAAATCATTGGCAGTCTGTTGTGATTGAAGCTTTTCGACGTCTAGCTTTCCTTGAAAATGCGTCCACCTATAGAATTAAGGCCCACTCCCTTTTAAAATACTCGTTAACACCTTTCATTTGATACCCATATCGTAAAAAAATTCTAAAGTCACCCCTGGTCCACCTTTATGGCGATATCTCGAAAAGGCGTCCACCTACAGAACTAAGGCCCCCTCCCTTTTAAAATACTCATTAACACCTTTCATTTGATATCCATATCGTACAAACAAATTCTGGGGTCACCCCTGGTCCACCTTTATATCGATATCTCGAAAAGGCGTCCACCCATAGAACTAAGGCCCACTCCCTTTTAAAATACTCATTAACACCTTTCGTTTGATACCCATATCGTACAAACGCATTCTAGAGTCATCCCTGGTCCACCTTTATATCGATATCTCGAAAAGGCGTCCACCCATAGAACTAAGGCCCACCCACTTTTAAAATACTCATTAACACCTTTCATTTGATACCCATATCGTACAAATTAATTCTAGAGTCACCCCTGGTCCACCTTTATGGCAATATCTCGAAAAGGCGTCCACCCATAGAACTAAGGCCCACTGCCTTTTAAAATACTCATTAACACCTTTTATTTGGTACCCATATCGTACAAACTAATTCTAGAGTCACCCCTGGTCCACCTTTATAACGATATCCCGAAAAGGCGTCCACGTATAGAACTAAGGCCCACTCCCTTTTAAAATACTCATCAATACCTTTCATTTGATACCCATATCGTACAAACAAATTCTAGCGTCACCCCTGGTCCACCTTTATGGCAATATCTCGAAAAGGCGTCAACCCATAGAACTAAGGCCCACTCCCTTTTAAAAAACTCATTAACACCTTTCGTTTGATACCCTTATTGTACAAACGCATTCTAGAGCCACCCCTGGTCCAACTTTATAACGATATCCCGAAAAGGCGTCCACCTATAGAACTATGGCCCTTTCCCTCTTAAAATACTCTTTAATACCTGCCATTTGATACGCATGTCATACAAACACATTCCAGGGTTACCCTAGGTTCACTTTCCTACATGGTGATTTTCCTTTACTTTACCCGAACTTAGCTTTCCTTACTTGTTTTTTATTAATTTTATATATATGTGTTTTTGTAAACATAAAAATTGCACAGGTTGATGTTTTACAAGGAAGTAATGATGTTATGAAATGTGTATCTAATTAATAATTATTTGCATCAATAAAATGGTTTCATTAAATTTACATTGCCAAAAATAACGATATTTCGATGGAAATCAAAACTTAAAAGAAAGTAAAATAAGAGGTATTTATGTATATTCATTATCTAAAAGTTGTTTATAGCGTTTTCTTTTCTGAAATAAATTGTTGCCTAAGTAAATGGTAAGGCCTTAATAGAGTTACTCCTATCCCAGAGAATTTTCAACATTTATAGTGCTTACAGAGAACATTTCAACTCACCATATTCACTCATATTAACAGAGTATATGTGGAACTTAAGAGCGAATTGAGAGTTTCACAGAGTTGCACTGCCACACCGCCATTTTATACAGGGTAAAAGTGTAACGATTTGCGTTGCGAGCAGGCAACAATTTTCACAAAAGAACGAAATACCCCGTAAAGGCGTTGTCTGTTTTTTAGAATAGAACAGCAATCCTTGCGCGGCGTACAAAAAGCGTAACACTTTAGCCAGATATTACGATATTAGTCTTTATAACAGATTTGCATTTGCTTTCAATAAAGTTATGGTTTCGATGAAACGTCCGACAAAGGCTGACGCCTTTGAGGATTAATAATTCCTGCAAAGAAAAATAGTCGCTCAACAGGAGCAGAAGAAGTTAAAGGCGTGTTGAAGAGTTTTGCAGTTTCTTTCAACGCACTTCGTGTTTTCCAAATGTCCATGCTAGTATATGAATCACCCAGACAGCTATACACCTCATTTTGTGCCAAATTTTTCAGTCCACCTTTTGTTGGAGAACATTACCCCACACTGGCATATCATCGCCAAACCAATATTATACCAATATTACTAGAATAAAGCGAACATTATGATAAACTTTGATTACAAAACAATCAGTGCATAGCCATAACTTAAAAAATGGCGGATTTATTAATTTTGGATACAAAACAAAATTGGCTTGACTTAAGTATGAAACCATTATTATTTTATAATATGAGTGTAATAATACACATGTATATATACTTACCGGAGAATATGTTTAGATCAACGCTCATATACCATTCGCCCTATATGTTGCACGTATATATTTGCCTCGATAAGCGGTTACGATTTAATATTGCATCCTAAAATAGACTTGACAAAGCGGAAAAATAATCAATAGTAATAAAAAAAAAAAAAATCAGAAAAATAAAAAATAATCGAAAAAATCAAAAATTATTATATTCTTGTTATCGTCCTTTAAATACTACTTGGTTGAAGATTATTCGAACTCGAGGCCAAATACAAATATATTATTAAAACACGATTGCTTTATCAATATATATCATGGTTTTATTGGTGTCGATATTTCGAGTCCGTTCTGAGCTCATTATCAAGACTGTAACTAAACATAAAAACGTCAAAAAATTAAAATCATAAAAAACATATAATAATGCATAAGCACGTACCTCCACTCTTCAGCAGTGTCACTAATCGACTGGTTTAACAATATTAAAATACAGAAGATCAAGTAGTTAAAATAGATAGAAATTTGTAAACAAATAAAAAACCGCAATTGTACACAAAAATAATACACTAACAATTATACATTGAATATCAATAGTGAGCGATGATCAGCTTATTGGTTGTTATATATGTAACATAATGAGAATGGAACATAATGCGGGGTACACATGTGCAAATTGGTTTACCAAACGTGTTTATGTTTCAGAATATTGTGTAAATGGTAAAATCTATTTAATTTAAAATATTTTTAAAATCTTAGGGTCTAAATCGCCGTTATCCTACATACAAAAATTACATCATGTGATGTTTATTATTATTTATTAAATGTATATACGCAGAATCACATTTTTCCGTATCCGCTTTGAAATTCATTCGATGTTCTCTCCTTAAATTAATTATATGTAGCATCTCTAATGTATATCTTTTGTTATAATTCCTCTCTTGTTGTAGTATTGCTACCTTATCCAAATCTGGTGCATGTCCGGTTTCGCTGCAATGTTGAGTTAAAGCGGTATTATTTTCGCCAGTTTTGTCGCGGTTTTAAACATTCGATTTATGCGCGCAAATCCTTGTCTTTAATCTAGATTTTGTAGTACCCATATATACTTTATTGCATACGTGGGACCCGTCACCATTGCATGGAATCTTGTATACCACATCAGATTTTTCGAATTTTTCTATTTTGCTTTTTGTATTGCTAAAGATTTATTGGACCGTATTATTATAAGTAAACGCTATTTGGAATTTCTCATTATCAAACATTTTGGAATGTTTTATTCTGTTTGACAGCCCCGGAACAAATGTCGGTGTTTTATAAATTTTACTATTCGCGTGGTCAATTGTTTTATTGGTGTTAATTTTTGTATAGTAAGCGTATATAGCCTTTTATTATACTCAGTTGAGCAGAGCTCACAGAGTATATTAACTTTGATTGGATAACGGTTGGTTGTACAGGTATAAAGGAATCGAGATAGATATAGACTTCCTTATATCAAAATCATCAGTATCGAAAAAAAATTTGATTAAGCCATGTCCGTCCGTCCGTCTGTCCGTTAACACGATAACTTGAGTAAATTTTGAGATATCTTGACAAAATTTGGTATGTAGGTTCCTGAGCGCTCATCTCAGATCGCTATTTAAAATGAACGATATCGGACTATAACCACGCCCACTTTTTCGATATCGAAAATTTCGAAAAATCGAAAAATTGGGATAATTCATTACCAAAGAGGGATAAAGCGATGAAACTTGGTAGGTGGGTTCAGCTTATGACGCAGAATAGAAAATAACTAAAATTTTGGACAATGGGCGTGGCACCGCCCACTTTTAAAAGAAGGTAATTTAGAAGTTTTGCAAGCTGTAATTTGGCAGTCGTTGAAGATATCATGATGAGATTTGGCAGGAGCGTTACTCGTATTACTATATGTGTGCTTAATAAAAATTAGCAAAATCGGAGAACGACCACGCCCACTTTAAAAAAAAAATTGTTTTTTAAGTGAAATTTTTACAAAAAATTTAATATCTTTACAGTATATAAGTAAATTATGTCAACATTCAACTGCAGTAATGCTATGGTGCAACAAAATACAAAAATAAAAGAAAATTTCAAAATGGGCGTGGCTCCGCCCTTTTTCATTTGATTTGTATAGGATACATTTAATGCCATAAGTCGAACAAAAATTTACCAATCCTTGTGAAATTTGGTAGCGGCTTAGATTCTAGGACGATAACTGTTTTCTGTGAAAAAGTGCGAAATCGGCTGAAGCCACGCCCAGTTTTTATACACAGTCGACCGTCTGTCCTTCCGCTCGGCCATTAACACGATAATTTGAGCAAAAATCGATATATCTTTACTAAACTCAGTTCACATAATTATCTGAACTCACTTTCTATTGGTATATAAAATGGCCGAAATCTGACTATGACAACGCCCACTTTTTCGATATCGAAAATTACGAAAAATGAAAAAAGTGCCATAATTCTATACCAGATATGAAAAAAGTGTTGAAACATGGTAATTGGATTGGTTTATTGACGCAAAATATAACTTTAGAAAAAAACTTTGTAAAATTGGTGTGACACCTACCATATTAAGTAGAAGAAAATGAAAAAGTTCTGCAGGGCGAAATCAAAAGCCCTTGGAATCATGGCAGGATTACTGTTCGTGGTATTACATATATAAATAAATTAGCGGTACCTGACAGATGATGTTCTGGGTCACCCTGGTCCACATTTTGGTCGATATCTCGAAAACACCTTCACATATACAACTACCACCAGTCCCTTTTAAAATTCTTATTAATACATTTAATTTGACACCCATATTGTACAAATACATTATAGAGTCACCCCTAGTCCACCTTTATGGTGATATATCGAAAAGGCGTCCACCTATAGAACTAAGGCCCACTCCCTTTTAAATACTTATTATCACCTTTCGTTTGATACCCATAATGTACAAACGCATTCTAGAGTCAACCCTGGTCCACCTTTATAACGATATCCCGAAAAGGCGTCCACCTATAGAACTAAGGCCCACTCGCTTTTAAAATACTCGTTAACACCTTTCATTTGATACCCATAACGTGCAAAAATTCTAAAGTCACCCCTGGTCCACCTTTATGGCGATATCTCGCAAAGGCGTCCACCTATATAACTAAGGCCCCCTCCCTTTTAAAATACTCATTAACACCTTTCATTTGATATCCATATCGTACAAACAAATTCTAGAGTCACCCCTGGTCCACCTTTATAACGATATCCCGAAAAGGCGTCCACCTATAGAACTATGGCCCTTTCCCTCTTAAAATACTCTTTAATACCTGCCATTCGATACTCATATCATACAAACACATTCCAGGGTTACCCTAGGTTCTTTTTCCTACATGGTGGTTTTCCCTTATTTTGTCTCCATAGCTCTCAGCTGAGTATGTAATGTTCGGTTACACCCGAACTTAGCCTTCCTTACTTGTTAAATATGTGGGAAAGCCGTTGTCCTTAACTATTTCTTCAATAGTTTCAATATTTTTCGAGTAATACATTGTGTTACTAATTGACAGAACTCTCTTTACGAAGTTTTTTGCTGTGTTGATTGGTCTGTCGTGTTTGGAATGAAAATTAATCAATCGGCCTGATGCCGTGGGCTTTTTATACCAATCGAAGTCTAATTGGTTGTACTTTCTTACCACTAAAGTATCCAAAAATGGTAATGACCAATCCTTTTCTACCTCGCATGTGAACCTAATAGATCTGTTATAGCTGTTTGGGCAACTCAACATATCTTCTACTGCATCAGTTTTCACAATCGCGAACAAATCATCAACATATTTGGCCAGCAAACGAGGCTTATGGGGCGTATTTTCTTCAAATTTCATCAGCAGTTCCTCCATAACTATGTCTGCTTGACAGGTGATGCTGGGGATCCCATAGGCATTCCTGAACGTTGCTCGTATATTTTATTGTTAAGTTTAAAATATCTATTTTCCTTAATACAAAAACGGACGACTTCCATAAATAGTTCTTTTGTTAGGGTTGTATAGGGTGCTATCAGACACCACTTTGAGGCTATTATTTCTAAGGCATGATCCACAGGAATGCTGGGAAATAAGGAAACAACGTCGAAGCAAACTAAACACTCATCATCATATACGTACGTATCTTTGATTTTGTTTTTAAATTCAATGGCGTCTTTTACATTATATTTATACGTTGTGGTTATATTTTTAAGAATGTTGACAACATATTTACATAAACTATATGACGGAGAGTTAACGGACGAACAGATGGGTCTCAGGGGCACTCCTTCTTTGTGGATCTTATGAAGTTCATATAATCGTGGGGCATTAGCCGTTTTACTGAGAAGTTTTTGTTTTTCTTTTGCATCTATCATTTTGTTTTTGAATAATTTTTCCACAATATTGTTGTTTTTATCCTGTAGTTTGTTGGTTGGGTTACGTTTTAGAACACGGTACGCTTAATTTTATTGACAATATGCTGTATTTTTGTCTCATAATCCGATTTATTCATTAGAACTGTAGCATTCCCTTTTTCGGTATTTAAAACCAACAAATCCTTGTTTTTTTAAGGAAAGTTTTGGCAATTTTAGAGTATTCAAAATAAATTTGTCACGCTCGCTATTATTTGCTCCCTTTAAGTAATCTGTTATTAATGTAGTGAAGTTGTTCCTCTCAATTTCCTGTTTTTCTTTGTCTTTCACTGTCTGAATGCAGTCCTCTCCGTCCACTATTAATTTAAATAATGGAGAGCTCTCCTTTGTCATTAGTAGCGGGTATTTGGGGCCTAAAGAGAGGAGCCACTGTATGTTCGTCGGCACGTTTGTCTGTGTTGTGTTAAAAACCACTCAGGTATGTTATTAATGTTCGGTGATTGTTGTTGTAAATCTTTTAGTCTCTCAAATTTATTGGTTTGTGTTTTCTTAATTTTTGTTGTGATATTTGCATTTAGTAATTTTTCACTATTAAAAATGGCGATCGAGTCATCGGTACGTAATTGTTTTTGCAATTTGCTTTTTATGTTATTTACCTCATTCTCTTTCAATTTCCGAAAGGCATGTTTTCTTTTTATTATAATATTTAAAAGTTTGTTCTCCACCGTAGTTAAATATACTGTAGCTGCGTTCCTTATCTTCTTTGGTAGTCTCTTCTCACTGATGTTGTTGTTAAGCATATACGATATGTTTTTTACGGCATTGCTTATAAATTTGGGTGTCATTCCGTTCTTTCTGCATCTCACTAGAAACCTCGTCGACTGCGTCAGCTTTGCTAGTTGTTGTGTGTTGTGTTGGTGAAGTTTTACATATTTTTTGGTTTCAATCCCATATTTGTTTTTAATGTCTTTGTAGATGTTGTATGTTTTTCTGTTGACACGGTGTGCTCTCCGTTCCATAATTATTATATTCTTATTATCGGCCATTAAATACTACTTTGTTGAAGATTATTCGAGCTCGAGGCCAAATACATATATATTATTAAAACACGATTGCTTTATCAATATATATCATGATTTTATTGGTGTCGATATTTCGAGTTCATTCTGAGCTCATTATCAAGACTGTAACTAAACATAAAAACGTCCAAAAATTTAAATCATAAAAAACATATAATAATGCATAAGCACGTCCCTCCACTCTTCAGCAGTGTCACTGATCGACTGGTTTAACAATATTAAAATACAGAAGAACAAGTAGTTAAAATAGATAGAAATATGTAAACAAATAAAAAACCGCAATTGTACACAAAAATAATACACTAACAATTATACATTGAATATCAATAGTGAGCGATGCTCAGCTTATTGGTTGTTATATATGTAACATAATGAGAATGGAACATAATGGGGGTACACATGTGCAAATTTGTTTGCCAAACGTGTTTATGTTTCAGAAAACTGTTTTCAAACTATTGTGTAAATGGTGAAATCTATTTAATTTAAAATATTTTTTAAACCTTAGGGTCTAAATCGCCATTATCGTACATACAAAAATTACAACATGTGATATGTTTATTATCATTTATTAAATGTATATACGCGGAAGCACATTTTTCGGTATCCGATTTGAAATTCATTTGATGTTCTCTCCATAAATTAATTATATGTAGCATATCTTTTGTTATAATGCCTCTCTTGTTGTATTATTGCTACATTATCCAAATCTGGGGCATGTCCGGTTTTGCTGCAATGTTGAGGCCTTTTTTGGTTACTTTTGATTATTTTTGATTTTTTATGACTTTCAATAATCGGAAAAAATCATTATTTTTTTGAATATTTTTTTAAATTAATTGAAAAGTAATCATTAAAAATAGAAAATAAAGGGAAGTAATCATTAAATGGCGTTTAAAGAAAATAATCAATGGAACGGCTAATCATTACCATTAGTAATCATTATTTAACAGGTCTGGCCTGGAGTTGTTATTTTATTACCAAAAGTGCTGTGCCTTCATTCCGATGTTGTTGTGTTGTATGTGGAATCTCATAAAGGGATGTATGTTAGCAACTGTTGTTGTGACAGGGCGCTGTTTTGTTATGTGACCGCAAAACCGGTACCCAATAGATTTATTTTCAAAAATTATAGTGATCTGGATTTCCTCTGCCGCGGGATGTTATGACCAATCGCTTGCGGTTGATAGCTTTTTTCTTGTCGGTACTTATTGCGGAGATCTTTCGACGCGCCCCGTATATTTATAAAACTTAAATACGGCATTGGTTAGCGCACTGATTTTATAAATAAATAAATGTAACGCGCTATAACCTCCGAAGAGATCTTAAGCCGAGCTTCTTTTCCAAATTATGTAGTGCTCCTTTTAAATTGTTCCTACAAATTTGGAGGGTCTGGACCTATATATTTTATGCCGACTCCGAACGGTAGCAGAGAACGCTACCACCACGGATTTTATTTGCACTCTATACTTTGCATAGCTTTATTTGGCACTACGTTTTCAACAGAAAATCGCTTTGCGTGCGAGTTGAAAACAAATTCTGGTAAGACTATGGATACTTTCAGTCTATGTGAAGCTATTTCAACCTAATCTTAGCTTACTTATAATACATAATAATATAGTTTAACTGCAGAAGCAAATTCAGGTCAGATTATAATTGGTGGTTTCGTTCATTAATGTACTTACAGTTCCCATTGTGTGATAATGTGCCACCAACAGGTATGGCATCGTAAATAACGTAGAGTACATAACTCCTGCAGTCCAGCTAAAAATTATGACGCTAGATTTAGCTCGCGTTAAGGCCATTAGAGTCATTCCAACGCTGTAAAATAACAATCCGCCTACGTACACAGCTTTTGCGCTTAATTAAAGAGAAATATGGGCTTGTGGTTATTTGCATGTACTATCAAGTTATTCACTTATTTAAGATACTTGAAAAATAATCGTCTTTGTAACATATGCCACAATAAGCAAGTATATGGCTTGGGTGACATCATATAATCCCAAATGACAAGGACGCAAAGATTTTACTTGGGTTTAAGACACTGAGTGGGGGTGAGATAATCCCAAGTATAAAAGAGACAATCGCGAAAATGTCTGTGACAAAATTTCCACGCAGAACTTAGAAATTCTACTAAGGGTTTTTTGCTTTATAAGACAACATTACATTAAAACAAGTAAAGACGGCTTTGCCAAACGCTCAATACTTTTCAGGAATGGAGCTGAACAATAATCTTATCCCATTAGTAATATGCGAAAAATCGGCTCTATAAGATATGCAATGTATAGAAAACCTACATCCGTAAGCGACATTTTCTATAGATATAAAATAAAAAATAGATCGGTTATGGATGCAAAGTTTCATGTTTATTGTGGTCTGCATGGGATAGCTATAACCGTTAATCACTTATCTAAACATTATATGTCTACGTATTTGATGAAATTTGAAATTTTTTGATGAAATTTAGCTGTTAAAAATAGGCGTTGGTTCCACATTACAATCGAAGAGGTGGTTAGTGTCATGTGGCGACACATTGCAAGCAGGACAAACATTTCGTATGACAGGGTTGATTCTGGATAGGTAAGAGTTTGACCTGTTACAGTATCCAGATCGAAGTTGAGCTAGAGTGACGCGCGTTTTCCTAGGGAGAGTGCGTTCCTCTTCTGCGAGTTCTGGATATTTTTCTTTAAGAATTGGATTCGCCGGGCAGTTCCTGACACAGAGGTCAGACACCTGTTTGTGGATATCACTGAAGACCTGCTTGTGCTTTTTTGCTTCATACGGTTGTGTTTTCAGGTGCCGTATTTCCTCACAATGCTTACGGAGATGACCCCTTAAGCCCCTGGGAGGTGTCGCCTCATCAATCAGATGTGTGTTGGGATGCCCAGGTTTTTGGGTATTCAACAAAAACTGTTTTTTCAGCGTTTGATTTTTCTCCCTAATGGGGAGTACTCTCGCTTCATTGTGTAGGTGGTGTTCTGGGGACATAAGAAGACAACCAGTAGCGGTTCTGAGGGCAGCATTTTGGCAGGCCTGTACTTTCTTCCAGTGAGTAACCTTTAGGCTTGGCGACCATATCGGGGACGCGTAGCATGCAATCGGCCGGCCAATTGCTTTGTAAGTGGTAATGAGCGTTCCTTTATCTTTATCCCAAGTGCAGCCGGCAAGAGATTTGAGGCTTTTGTTACCGCTCCGGATTTGGAACAATTGTGGTTCATTGCTCTCCAAAATGTAGATCCTGATCGAACGTCACAACAAGATTTTTGTGTGTGAGACAGCCGGTAGCGTCTCTCATCGATACGTGGGCCTGGACCTGTGGCCATTATTGTGCAGTCATCGGCGTAGGAAACGATAGAGACTCCTACTGTTGGTGAAGGTAGCTTCGATATGCAGAAGTTAAACAGAAGTGGGGATATGACACCATCCTACGGTATCCCTTGTACAATTCTTCTGAGTCTAGATTTTGTGTTCCTGGTTTGCACAGATGCTCGCCGACCAGACAGATAACTTGCACTCCACCTTTTTGAAACTTTGGCCCTCCGCCCTTCCATGTCTTGTATTAACGTGCCGTGTTTGACCGTATTAAAAGCTTTTGACAGGTGTAGCGCAACGAGTACTGTCCTACGGTGGGGTTTTTGATTACATCCGCAATTTATTTGCGTGTTAATGGTGTTTAGCGCAGTGGTTCTGCTAAAAGTTTTCGAAGCCATATTGATGATACGCAAGATGTAAAGTTGCAGTGAAATAAGGAAGCATTATGGCTTCAAGTGTCTTGGCTACTGGCGATAGGAGAGATACCGGACCATAAGAATCTCCTATGTTAGCGGGTTTCCCAGGCTTTAATAGCGGAACCACCCTGGACATTTTCCATTTTTCCGGGATGACGAAGGTGGACAAGGCCAGGTTGAAGACATAATAAAAATAAATAAATGTAAAGCGCGATAACCTCCGAAGAGATCTAAGGCCGAGCTTCTCTTCCAATTTGCGTCGTGCTCCTCTTGATTTTTCCCTACAAATTGGCCGGACGGGACCTACATGTTTTATGCCGACTCCGAACGGCATCTGCAAGGCAGATGAGTTTTCACTGAGAGCTTTTCATGGCAGAAATACAATCGGAGCGCTTGCCAGACACTGCCGAGGGGCGACCCCGCTTAGAAAAATTTTCTTCTAATTGAAAAATCTTATTTCTAAAATTTTGATGTTGCTTTGCCCGGGAGTTGAACCCAGGGCATACGGTGTGATAGGCGGAGCACGCTACCATCACACCACGGTGGCCGCCACGGTTGAAGACATATGCTAGATAATTAAATCCCTATTTGCTTAGTTTTTTAAGCATCGGCATGGCTTTGCCGTCTGGGCCTACTGCTTTAGATGGTTTGGCGTGAACTATGCTATCTTCAACCTCTTTGGCGGTAATGATAATTGGGTACGCGCTGTATCTACCGCAGAATGCATTACATATTGTCGGCTAGAAGCGATCGCGCATTTTTTCGCATTTGACAGCACTTCATCGCCAAAGGCGATTGAGATTTCGTCATTGTGCTTAGTCGCGTTCGATATGTACTTTACGGTGGACTATAGCTTACCTACAACATCAAAGAGGTTACAGTTCTTTAAGTGCACCTCCCAGTTTTCCCGCTTGTGTTCATCCAGGAGCAAACTGATGCGTTGGTTTATATCCCTTTGGGGGTCGCCGGGGTCGTGCTGTCTTATGAGGTTACGTTCTCTCGCTAGAGCTGCGGCTTCCGATGGAAAATGAGGCCAGATTTCCAGGATTTTTCCGGCGGGAATAAAACGAGCGGAAGCGGATTTAATGACTTTGCGGAAAGCCCGGTCCCCTTGACGCGAATCAGTCGGGATAGGCAGGGCAGCAGAACGATTGACAGTATAGGTTTTGTAATCGCGCGACTTTCCTTTCTTATAATTGATGAAAGTGCGTTTTTCAGTGGTGATGAAGTCGGCAGTTCGCTCGATCCTTTCGCTCGATGGTATGGGTAGGTGATCGGATGCCAATGTTATCATCGGCTGCCAGTTGACGCAGTTTACTAATCCCGCGCTCATATTGATAAATCTGGCGAACTATGATAGCTTCCTACCATGCGAGTGGGGGTGTCTCCGTTTATGGTGCAGAACGTGATTTCTTCTATTTGGTCCGGCAACATCTCATATGCTGTCCACATGTAGGTTAGAATGGATCGTGGTGGGCATTGAAATCGCCTAAGATAATCCGATCATCGCCAGTGCGCTGATATCAGGGCAGTATCCACTGGGGCAACAAGTGACGGATAGATGTTGATGATTCCTAAATTTACATCGCCTGGCCGGACAGAAATGCCTTGACGTTCCAGGCCATTGTCTCTGCGGCCGATGTCGCGTTCAAATAGACTATATTGTACAGAGTGGTGGACGATAAACGCGAAACCTCCTCCATTTCCGCTCTTGCGATCTTTTCTGTGGACGTTATACCCATAGCAGGTCTACAAAGCAGATCTTGCTGTGAGTTTGGTCTCTTGGATTGCAGCAATGCGGATGTTAGGACGCTTCATAAAATCAACTATCTCCGTAATATTCCCATTTAACCCATTACAGTTTAGCTGCAACGGCGAGACGTCGTCACTCTGGGGGTAAGTGACGGGTGACTACGCCTGAGTTGAGGGAGGCCAGGACGCAAGTGCCGTTGTGCCCCAGGGACTGGACGTCCCTGGGTGAGCATTGGGGTACCCGGTATAGTTGGGTTTGCGGCCTGGCAGCATACCGCGATGAAACCCGTCGGGGGTTGCCGTCACTGAGACAGAACATCTAGGAATATGGCACCGTCCAAGGCAGGAGCTGCATTGGGCAGATGTCGCAAACAGGGCAGCGGTTGATGCTCGCTATTGCTACCTACTCTACTACGCAGATTGTAGTTATGAGACGTAGCAACATTGCGTAGCAACATTGCGGTAAATTAAAATACGGGAAAGCCGAAAGATAGTTCTGCTCGTATAGGTAAAAATTTTCCGTTCTAAGTAACGTTCTCTGCCACGGCGGGAGCTATAAAACAACGTTTAGCAACGGATAAAGTGTAAGTCTATAAGTGCCCAGTTCAAGTCCCAATATTGCAAGTGAATCCATAACAACAGTGCAAAGTGAGTGCAGTGCGCGGCTTTAAATCCGAACAAAAAAAAAAGCTTTTGTTTTGTTTTTTGTTGTGCGTGTCAGCCAGGAAACCTGCCCAGAAAGTCGAGAGTCAAGGTAAGTCAAAAAATCTCCTACCTAGCGTGCATACAGGTAATTTGTTCCCACCTAGCAAATTTCCCAAGCACGCCAATTAGGAAAACTGCATTAATGCAGATGCACATATATGCGTATGCCCATGCAAACACAAAAGCCCCCATGTACATGTCTGAAATTAGTGAAATATTACATTATATTTGATTAAAATTATTAATATTACATTATATATATTAACTAATCCCCACCAATTTTATTCCAGGCCACCTCGGCAACGCAAGGACCCACTGGGTACAACATTCCGACGAAACACAACACCTACAACAACTACACCATTTCCTTTCTTCGACGGCACACAACGCCTACAACAACACCGCATATTTTTTCATCGGCGGCCCAACGGTAACAACAATTACGACACATTTTTACAGCTGGCAATTACAACTACTACCTGCATCAACAGCAGCGGCAAAAACAACACTTATTTTTATCTGTGAGTTTAGCTGACTCGAGGTCTGGTTCAAAAAAAACACAAGAATTTTTCGATTAGCTTCGATTAGCGATTAGCAAGTTTCGATAAGCTTCAGTAATCGTCCTCAGGGCAAATTTATTTTCACGCCTGCAGCGTCTGACGTGGAGTATTATAATCCTCCTATATCGGTTATACAAGAACTTTTTGTGTTTTTTATTACACCTGACCTCGAGCCAGCTTAATTCACAGATACATTATTAAAGGTCACCAAATTAACTTAAAACACTTTTTATTGGCGGCCACACTTTTTGTCATCGGCGGGATATCGCCAGCTCGTTCAGCCTCCAGGGGCGAAAAACAACATCACCCAGAATAAGGCAAGGTTATTAGAATTTATGTTATACACACGTGAGTATTTGGCAAAAACAACGAGGTCAACAAGAAAAGAAGCCTAAAAGCGGCATTGGCGGCGGTCACTCCCAACAACTAAAAGACACCACACCGGAAGCAGAAAAAAAACCTCAATCACAAAATTTTGTTTTATTTTCGATAGATTGTATATATTACATATTTGCTATTTTTGCATATTTGTATATATACATCCCTATTATATATTTTTTTGAACATAAGTTTTTGATAGTAAAGGGTATAACGGTTGGTTGTACAGGTATAAAGGAATCGGGATAGATATCGACTTCCATATATCAAAATCATCAGTATCGAAAAAAAATTCGATTGAGCCATGTCCGTCCGTCCGTCCGTCCGTCCGTCTGCCCGTTAACACGATATCTTTAGTAAATTTTGAGGTATCTTGATGAAACTTGGTATGTAGGTTCCTGGGCACTCATCTCGGATCGCTATTTAAAATGAACGATATCGGACAATAACCACGCCCACTTTTTCGATATCGAAAATTTCGAAAAATTTAAAAACTGCGATAATTCATTACCCAATACGGATTAAGCGATGAAACTTGGTAGGTGAGTTGAACTTATTACGCAGAATAGAAAACTAGTAAAATTTTGGACAATGGGCGTGGCACCGCCCACTTTTAAAAGAAGGTAATTTAGAAGTTTTGCAAGCTGTAATTTGGCAGTCGTTGAAGATATCATGATGCAATTTGGCAGGAACGTTACTCTTATTACTATATGTCTGCTGAATAAAAATTAGCAAAATCGGAGAACGACCACGCCCACTTTTTAAAAAAAAAGTTTTTTTAATTCAAATTTTAAAAGAAAAGTTAATATCTTTACAGTATATAAGTAAATTATGTCAACATTCAACTCCAGTAATGATATGTTGCAACAAAATACAAAAATATAAGAAAATTTCAAAATGGGCGTGGCTCCGAATTTTTCATTTAATTTGTCTAGCATACTTTTAATGCCATAAGTCGAACAAAAATTTACCAATCCTTGTGAAATTTGGTAGAGGCTTAGATTCTAGGACGATAACTGTTTTCTGTGAAAAAAGGCGAAATGGGTTGAAACCACGCCCAGTTTTTATACACAGTCGGACGTCTGTCCTTCCGCTCGGCCGTTAACACGATAACTTGAGCAAAAATCGATATATCTTTACTAAACTCAGTTCACGTACTTATCTGAACTCACTTTGTATTGGTGTAAAAATGGCCGAAATCCGACTATGACAGCGCCCACTTTTTCGATATCGAAAATTACTAAAAATCAAAAAAATGCCATAATTATATACCAAATACGAAAAAAGGGATGAAACATGGTAATTGTATTGGTCTATTGACGCAAAATATAACTTTAGAAAAAAACTTGGTAAAATGGGTGTGACACCTACCATATTAAGTAGAAGAAAATGAAAAAGTTTTGCAGGGCGAAATCAAAAGCCCTTGATCACCCTGGTCCACATTTTGGTCGATATCTCGAAAATGCCTTCACATATACAACTAAGGGCCACTCCCTTTTAAAACCCTCATTAATACCTTTAATTTGATACCCATATCGTACAAACACATTCTAGAGTCACACCTGGTCCACGTTTATGGCGATATCTCGAAAAGGCGTCCACATATAGAACTAAGGCCCACTCCTTTTTAAAATATTCATTAACACCTTTCATTTGATACCCATATCGTACAAAAAAATTCTAGAGTCACCCCTAGCCCACCTTTATGGCGATATCTCGAAAAGGCATCCACCTATAGAACTAAGGCCCACTCCCTTTTAAAATACTCATTAACACCTTTCATTTGATACCCATATCGTACAAACAAAATTTATGGCGATATCTTGAAAAGGCGTCCACCTATAGAACTAAGGCCCACGCCCTCTTAAAATACTCATTAACACCTTTCATTTGATACTCATATCTTACAAACAAATTCTATATAAGTAAATTATGTCAACATTAAACTCCAGTAATGATATGGTGCAACAAAATACCAAAACAAAAGAAAATTTAAAAATGGGCGTGGCTCCGCCCTTTTTCATTTAATTTGTCTAGAATACTGAAACAAATGAAACAAATGGAGAGTAAACTGGAGAGCATGGTGGCGAATTTAAGTGGAAACATAAAGAGCAGTGAAGAGCGACTTATGCAGCGATTCAATGACATTGCAGTAGAGTTGCAAAGTATTAAGACCACTGTCAAACTATTTGATGTGAGGTTGACTGCGGTAGAAGCAGCGTGTGAAGAAACTGCCGCGCTTAAGGCAGAGGTGGTTTTGCTGAAAAATGAGTTGGCAAAGCAAGAGAACGCAGCTGCTGCTACTGACATTATAATTAACGGCGTACCCAATTGTTCAAATAAGAGTTGCTTGGAGATCTTTTCTGATATTTGCAAAGCAGTGAAACATGAGATGCCAGCAGTAAGAGAAATTTTCCGAGTACCTGATACGAAATCAAACCGTGGCAGCAGCTCCCCACACACTTCGACGTCGACTTCCTCACCCATCATTGTGAAACTTCACTCGTCTTACGCTCGCAGTAGACTCTTCATGTCGGTAGCTAGCTACTGCAAAGCCAATAAGAGAGCTCTTACTTTATATGATATTGCTGTTGAAGGTGCAGCGAACATTCACCTGCACGAAAGTTTGTCGAGAGCAAAACGTGAGCTAATGCATTATGCAGCCCAGCTCAAACGCCAAAAACATCTGGCAGCTGCTTTCTCGATACGCGGGCAAGTGTTTGTACGTAAAAGAGACGGGGAGAAGGCGACTTGTGTAAATGGTAAACAAGAAATTGATGAAATTGTCGGCACATCATAGATTAGGAAGAATGATTCTCTCATGCAGTGATTTATTTGTTATGTTTAATTTAAGTTTCACTAAGCATTTTTCTCTCACATCTCTTATTGCTTTTTCAATCTCTGGTGTTGCTTTTTTCTGTATTCTTATTTGCTCTAATTTTTGCTTACACTTCCTCTTTTTCCTGTTTACTTCTTCAATTCTTCTTACACTTGTTTTTCCTGTACTATTCACTTGCCCTCTGTTGGCGTATCTTTACCTTACTTGTATTACTAGGCAAATTTGCATATTTGTTTTACTGCTGATTAGAAATGTTTTCATTGAAGTTGTGTATCATTTAACGTGACAGTTCAACAAATATTCGGCTCTAATGATAAACACAAGGTGATGTTGGATATACTGTGTAAACAATCGAATGGTCTTAACGTAGTTCACTTTAATGCACGGAGCCTGTGCTCTGATAAGATGGACTATGTTAGATATATTTTTAATAATTCGTTGGTAGATATTATTTGTATATCTGAGACCTGGTTCGGTGAACATGTCACTGACCTTCATTGCTGCATTAGCAACTATAATGTTATGCGAAATGATCGAAAGCACAAAAAAGGGGGTGGGGTAGCTATATATTGCAGAAAATCGCTTAAAATCAAAACTCTGGTTAAATCTGAAAGTTGTGGTACTGAATATATTATTTCAGAAGTTACAGATGGTATCACCAAAATACTTGTTTCATGCGTATACAACCCGAATAAATTTTTATTATTAGATGGCTACTTTTCTGATTTATCTGTTCATGTTATTGAGTATGAGTGTTATGTTATATGTGGTGATTTTAATGTAAACTTACTTGTCAAAGATTCGATTAGTATCAAACTGCGTGATCAAATATCAGCAGCTGGACTAACTATTGTTAATGAGCAAATACCTACAAGAAACGCTAATAACGCTAGACCAAGCCTTCTAGATTTTTTTATTACCACTGATCTGGCCTTAGTTCTTAAATTTGACCAACTATTTTTCATATCGGACCATGATTTGCTTTTCTGTACTGTTGATGTAGTGTTAGAACGTCCTGCTGCTGGTGTTACTTTCTCGTACCGTGATTTCCGTTCTATAGATACCAGTGCTTTGTTCTCTGATTGTAACGCAATTTATTGGAATCAGTGTTGGAATTACGAGTCGGTAGACTCAAAGCTCGAGTTTTTTAATAATCAATTGACTTTCCTTTTTGATCGAAATGTGCCCCTACGTAGTGCTAAAGTCATAAATAAATCTTGCCCATGGTTTAACAAGAGAGTTAGTGCTGCAATCCAAAAACGAAATAAGTTGCATGCAAAGTGGAGAAGACTAAAGACGAATGCATCATGGTGTGAGTATAAAGTTGCCCGCAACTCGGCGACAGTTGTTACTAGGCAAGCAAAAAGATGGTACTGTCAACTAAAATTGAATCCGTCTCTCCCATCTAAGAAGCTGTGGAGCAATCTGAAAAGTCTGCACATCCATGGAAAGAATAATGTGCAATGTGAAATTGACCCTGATGTTATAAACGATTATTTCACTGAGAATTTCACTGAGAATGTAAACTCCGTCAGTATTAGTGACGACACAGAGTTGCCCTCACAACTTTTAATCCAAAACCCCTTTGAATTCATCTGCGTCAGCGAAAATGAAGTGTACAAAGCTGTAATGGCGATCAAGTCTTACGCAGTTGGAAATGATGGTATATACTTGAAATTTGTTAAAATTTTACTTCCGTATATAGTAGGTGCTCTCACTCACATTATTAACCATATCTTCACATGTGGCTATTTTCCGGATGCTTGGAAAAAGGCAATTATTTTTCCGACTCCTAAAAAACCTCTTGCGTCCAACAAGAGTGACTATAGACCAATTAGTATCCTGCCATCATTTTCCAAAGTGTGTGAAAATTTGATGGCTGACCAAATTGCGGTGCATATTCAAAAGAATAATTTGCTTTCTCCATTGCAGTCTGGGTTTAGGCCTGGGCACAGTTGTGCTACTGCTATGCTTAAAATTGTAGATGACATAAGAACGCCTTTTGATAAAGGAGATATAACTATACTTTGCCTCTTAGATTTCTCTAAGGCATTTGACTCAGTCAACCATTCTCTGTTATGCTGGAAGTTAAGGCATTTTTTCGGGTTCTCTGATAGCTCTTCGAAACTGTTGTTAAGTTATTTAACGGGAAGGGTTCAACGTGTTATATGTGGTAATGCCTCATCTCAGTTCAAAGCTATCAAAACAGGTGTCCCGCAAGGCTCAATACTTGGCCCGCTCTTGTTTAGTATGTTTATTAACGACGCTGTGGTGATCATGTTAACAAATTGGTAAGCAATGTTTATTTTATTCTGCGTAGGTTGAGAATGTCTGCAGCGTTTACGCCACAAGAGACACGTAAAAAACTCGCGATACAATTGATTGTGCCCCATTTTACGTACGCGGAATTAGTATATAGTAAACTTGACTCGCTATCAGCAAATAAGGTAATTGTAGCCTTCAACAATGTTACACGGTATGTTTATGGCATAAGTCGTTATGCTCACATATCACCATGGCACGACAAAATTTTGGGTTGTAGTATTATGCAATATTTGGCCGCCAGGAACTGTATTTTCATGTTTAAGTTGCTAGAATGGAAAACCCCTAAATATCTGTATGACAAGATTCAATTAACCAGATCTCAGAGACTAAACAGCTTAATAATCCCGAAATATAGTACACTAACATCTAGCCGGCTGTTTTTCATTAGTGCTATTAAAATGTGGAACAGGATTCCAGAAAATTTAAAATCAGAACTAAATAGAAGCAACTTCAGAAAGCTAATATACAAATATTTTAGTGACCTTGATATGACGCTGGCCTCGTAAATACAAATAAGCTGCTAGTATCTTAATCTCTATTTTCTGTCTCTCTCTATTTTCTAAATTTCACTTACTATCTATATCACTTACTACCTTTTAAATTGTTAAGTGCCATTGCATTAGTATTAAGCTTGAATCAAATATTTTATAAATACTAAATAATAGAATGTATCCCATTGCTGATGTACATATAAAAGACTGACTAGTCTTAGTTGTACAATGAAATTAATTAAATAAATGTTATGTTATGTTATGTTATGTTACTTTTAATGCCATAAGTCGTACAAAAATTCACCAATCCTTGTGAAATTTGGTAGGGACATAGACTCTATGGCGGTAACTGTTTTCTGTGAAAATGGACGAAATTGGTTGCAGCCACGCCCAGTTTTTATACACAGTCGACCGTCCGTCCTTCCGCTCGGCCGTTAACACGATAAATTGAGCAAAAATCCATTTATCTTTACTAAACTTAGTTATCTGAACTCACTTTATCTTGGTGTGAAAAATGCCCGCAATCCGACTATGACCACGCCCACTTTTTCGTTATCGAAAATTACGAAAAATGAAAAAAATGCCATAATTCTATACAAAATATAAAACAAAGGGATGTAACGTGGTAATTGGATTGGTTTATTGACGAAAAATATAACTTTAGAAAAAACTTTGTTAAATGGATGTGACACCTACCATATTAAGTAGAAAAAAATGAAAAAGTTCTGCAGGGCGAAATCAAATATAAATAAATTAGCGGTACCCGACAGATGATGTTCTGGGTCACCCTGGTCCACATTTTGGTCGATATCTCGAAAACGCCTTCACATACACAACTAAGGGCCACTCCCTTTTAACACCATCATTAAAACTTTTAATTGTATGCCCATATCGTACAAACACATTATAGAGTCACCCCTGATCCACATTTATGGCGATATCTCGAAAAGGCGTCCACTTATAGAACTAAGGCCCACTTCCTTTTAAATAATTATTAACACCTTTCATTTGATACCCATATCATACAAACGCATTCTAGAGTCACTCCTGGTCCACCTTTAAGGCGATATCTCGAAAAGGCGTCCACCTACAGAACTAAGGCCCACTCCCTTTTAAAATATTCATTCACACCTCTCATTTGATTCCCATATCGTACATACACATTCTTGAGTCAGCCCTGGTTCACCTTTATGGCGATATCTCGAAAAGGCGTTGTTGAAGACATGATCCAATTTTCGGACTAAGTCCGCCCCCCTCCGTCTGGCAACACCCGGCCAGTGCGGCCAAGCGCAGGCAGTGCAGCTCAGCTGTGGCTTGCCAGCCACCACGGCTCTCACTCTCATTGTTTTTAGTTTACCTTAAACTACCCACGCAAACGCATCATCGTGCCAGCAACGTTCGCCTTTTTATTTTTTACCGCCCGCCCGCCGTCGCGCAGTTTTCCATTTCAGTTTACATATATAGCTCATTAATTTTTTATAACTTTTTCCACATGTTAAGTTTGAAGAGTGAATAAAATACATTTAGTAACGTAAACCTATGTGCCCTCTTTTACCTTTGAAAGGTGTTTAGTGCAGCGAGTAATTTTTAAACATGGTCCTTTTGTGCCAAAAAAGGTAATCAGCGGCAAAAAGAGAAAAAAGTAAAAATAGAAAAAACAACACAAGCTTTTCACAAAAATTTATATTTTTAAATAAATACATAACAACCAAAAAAGTAAACGCGGTCGGCACGGACACAAAAAACAAAAGTGTAATAAACAGAAATTATTTAAACATACATACATATACATATGTGCACTAACACAAAACATTAAGGTGAAAAAAATAATAATAAAATTTTTAGTGAGAAATCAAAAAAAAAAAAAAAACCCAAAAATACATGAATAAAGTGAAGATTTATTTGAGGAAAAATAAATAAAATAAATTTTACATTTTTTTACAAAAAAAAAAAAAAAATAAGAAGTGAAAATTTTTGAAAAAAAACGAAAGTTTTAAGAAAAAATTGGGAAAAATTTAAAATTTGAGAAAATATATATATATAAATAAATTTGAAAAAACAAGTAATAAAAAAAAAAAAAATATATATCCAAATATACAACATACAAAACAAAAGAAAAATATAAGCTCTACATAAAGGTGGAAAAGAAAAGCTTATGTGATATACTCTTAAAAATTTGTACAACAAAAAAGGGTTGTGACACAAAAAAAATTATTTCACAAACATCAAAAAATTTTTAAGACCAGAAATTAAGTTTGGCACAAACAAAATACAACATATAAGTGCACATTAGAAAAAGAAAAAATTTTCGTACTTTACAAAAAATAATAAAATTTACATTGAGAAATAGAAAAGGGAAAGCCAAGAAAAACATAGGAGGGGTTGAAAAAGAAACAGTTTTGAAGAAAAAAAGGAAAAGTTTTGAAAAAACATAAGATTTATTTACAAAAAATCAAAGAATATTAAGGTTTGGAAAAAAAGTGGGTGAAGAAAGGAAAGAAAAGTTTAAAGCAAATAAAAATTTATTTGAAAAATAACTCTTAGAGACCAATTGTACAGCGAACAACGGAACATTCATATGGCGTAGCAGCTAAAAAAGGCTTGCACTGATATGAATGTTGGAGACTCGAGTTCAACGCTCAGCTCCCGAAAAGCTAGCTGATGAAGAAGTGAAATTCAGAAACATGTCCTAGTAACCATCGCCGTTTGTAAACTTACAATTTTTCTCTAATATCAATTACAAAAACCATTGTATAAAGCAATATGAGCAAAGCTCGCTAATTAAATACAAAAAATATAATTGTTTGAAAGAAAAAACCAGAGGAAAAATACAATTTTTTAAATAAAATAAAAGTTGGAAAGCATTACAACAACGACACACAATATCAAAGAATATACAACAACAACATTAACTAAATATACCAACAAGGAGGTACAACACAACATATCAACGAGGAGAACATTACAACAAAAGCTAAAGGACAACACAAAACAAACAAGTCACACACAGTTCACATAAAAATACCTGAGTAAGTACCCTCGTTACCCAATATATTCCCATATATATTCCCTCCGTCTAAAGTACGGACCCCGACCTCCGGTCTAAAGATCGGACCCTGGGTATATAACCCACATCAAAAGCCTAAACGGCAAAATATTTCATTTGCTTACTCACTGTTACCAACAGGTACAGTCCCTTCAAAAAACCCATATAAAGTTTTATACAAATAAATTTGCATTCCCGTATCAACGGAAAATCCTCTGCCCGGTTCTATATACCCAAAAAGTTCGTTGCGCTAAATATCGATTTGATTATAAAAATATATACGTACATATGTAATATATGTATATACCCACTTAGTTCGGTAATATCACCCGAGCTACATATTTTTCCAGCGTGACATTCACCGCTGCCCAATTTACCCTTATATACATATATTACATAAAGTATATTTTATAAAAAACCCATAGCAACGAACTTTGCCAAATTTTTGTCACTTTTCTCAAAGTTTATTTTACCGGTGCACCCAATATTAATTTTGCATACAAACCTACAATTATATGCACCCATAATACCCACACGCACTTGTATATCTTTTGGCATAAGCCAAAAACCCACCCTCAACAAAGTAATTGCATGAGCAGACGTAACAACATAATAGAAGGAATCAACAAAGAAGATCATCGGTTACATATTTTGCATACATTTACTTTGTCAATACAGATCAAGTGCATTGGCACGGCAAACAAAAGGTTGTTGGTACACCACAGTTTGTCGGCAAATATATTTCACCCTCTTATATATATACATACATACGTACTATATACCCATATTACTTGTGCTCAGACGCGCTGAGACAAGTACATATAACAAAAAGCCGGTACACATTAGGCCGGTCTCAAAAATTAAAAAATAAAATCCCAGTGAACACAAATATTATAATATTTATATTATTATATACTCACATTACTTGTACTCAGAAGCGCTGAGACAAGCCCGTATTAAAAACCAAGCGTACATTAGGCTGGTTTCAAAAAAAATTTTTTTTGCACTTTTGACAAAATTTTTTTTCGATTTTCACAGCTTAATAAAAGCTCCCATTTCTTAATAAACCAAACTAATTTATAATGCCGAAATCGTCGGACGAAACCCAAAAATTGACCACTGCAGACCAACGCCTGCAGGAATTTATATATGACGGTAACCAATTAGAGGTTTACTGCTCGAGATGGTCACCCTCCCAAGCTACCGATTTATCAGAGTGTATGCTTAAGGTCAAACTAGAAGACCTTGATAAAATATGGGCAAAGGTGCTAGAGTCCCATCGAGAAGTAAGTTTCTCAGATAATTACACAGAGGTCAGCGGCTCGGTTGAGCAAAAATTCGCTAAATGCATGGAAACGTACCAAACATGCAAATCAGAAATTTTAGAAGCCTTACAGCTTTTTAATACTGCAGGCACCAACCAACAACAAATACCCGCCCACCCAATGAACAATTCAAACGCAAACGGTTTTTATTTAAAAGTACCACCATGCGACACCGAAGTATTTCATGGTGGATACGAAGACTGGCCATCCTTTAGAGATATGTTCACGGCAGTCTATAAAAATGTTGCAGCAACAACTCTGGATGGAAGGAACGGATTGGGACGAAGACGTGAAGCCCGGAGCTCTCCAAAAATGGACCTCAATTTATGAAAATTTACCTCATATCAGAGACATTAAAATCCCTAGGTGGGTACAGTATTCCCCCGATAAACTAATCCAGCTGCATGGATTCTCAGATGCTTCAGAAAAAGCATTTTGTGCCTGTATATATTTACGAGTACAAACCCATGAAAATAGTTTTTCATCCCATTTGCTAGCTGCTAAAAGCAAAGTAGCACCCCTCCAAACCGTGAGTCTTCCACGGTTGGAACTCTGTGGAGCAGTTTTACTCTCCAAGTTAGTGAAACAGCTGCGAAGTGAGCTGAATCTACCCCAACACGAACTCATTCTCTGGTGCGATTCTGCCATCGTACTGGCCTGGTTAGAAAAACCACCCCATACCTGGAAAACGTATGTCGCCAACAGAACCTCTGAAATTCTTAAGAACGTTGACAACGCCACTTGGAGGCACGTTTCTAGTAAGGATAACCCAGCGGATTTGGGCACTCGAGGCTGCAAGCCTCAGGATTTAGTCCAATGTCCATTATGGTGGGAAGGACCTAATTGGCTTATCAATCCATCAACTTCGTGGCCAAAGGATATTTCTCACCACCCAACTCCCCCCGAACAACGACATGTGGAAGTATTCCACACCCTGCAGGAAGAAAATATAGATATAATCGACCGTTTTTCGTCATTTTCTCGAGCGCTTAGAGTCGTGGCCTATATGTTGCGGTTTATCAAGAAAGCAAGGAAACTGAAAGTTCCAGCCACGCTTAACCTCACCCACGCCGAAGTGAATGATGCCAAAATCAAAATCATCATTCAAACTCAACGGAATCATTACGGAGACACGATAGAGCTGCTTCAAACGTCAGGACCCTTACCCAAAAAGAACACCCTTCTGACATTAAACCCCATGCTAGATGACTCAGGAATCATGCGAGTTTCTAGAAGATTAGCATATGCCACCTATAGCTTTAATGAGCGGCACCCAATTATCATACCCGAAAACTCTCGATTTTGTTCTCTTCTGTTAGACTTCCTCCATTCGCACCTGCTGCACGCCGACAAACAGCTGATGATCCGAATGGTACAGCAACAGTACTACATTCCACGTTTGAAGCAAAAGGTCAAAAAGCTCGTCTTCCACTGCAAAACCTGCACCATCTATAAACAGCAGATGAAAACGCAGATAATGGCAGCCTTGCCACCCGAGAGGTCAACATATTCTCTACCCTTTCATACAACAGGAGTCGATTTTGCTGGACCATTTATGGTAAAAACTTCTCCCCTTCGCAGAGCTTCGTATGTGAAAGCTTACGTTTGTGTGTTCGTCTGTTTTTCCACAAAGGCTGTTCATTTAGAAGTGTGTTCTGACCTCACCACCAACGCCTTCAACGCAGCCTTTGCCCGATTCACTGGTCGCCGTGGCCTACCCCATCAGATATTTTCTGACAACGGAAAGACGTTCGTCGGCGCACAACGCGTATTTCAAAGGGAATTCACCACATTTCTCAAGGAAGTCGCTACAGACGTCGCAGAAAAATATGCAACTCACGGATTCTCATGGAAATTCATCCCACCATACGCTCCACACATGGGTGGGCTATGGGAAGCGGCCGTGAAAAGTTTCAAGATACACTTTACGAAAGTAGCAGGAAACCAGAAGTTCTCCTTCGAAGAGCTTACTACCCTCTTAGTACGCATAGAGGCGGTCCTCAACTCCCGACCGCTCTCCCCTATGTCCGAAGATCCAATGGATCCCCTAGTCATAACCCCAGGGCATTTCCTACGTGGCGCGCCGCTCTTGTCGTTACCGGAACCAACTGCGGAGCATCTCACCTTGGTCAACAAATGGCAGAAACTGAAAGTGCTTCACCACCAATTCAGCACACGATGGAAGAGCGAGTATCTCAAGGAGCTGCATAAGCGGTATAAATGGAAATGCCCTCAACGCAATATTCAAGTTGGAGATTTAGTCGTGGTAAAGGATGATTTACTACCCCCGAACGAATGGCGTTTGGGACGGGTAATCACTTTACACCCTGGATCGGATAAACATGTTCGAGTTGTGGAACTCAAAACACAAAACGGACTAATAACCCGAAATATTGCCAAACTGTGCGTGCTACCAACTGCCTAGTAGTGCCAACCCTACCTCTGATACGCTCTGCTTCATGCCCCTAGCAATCTGGAAAGATATCTAAGCTACCCTCACCAACCCATTGTTTTGAAAAATACGTATTTTTTTCTTGTCTTTACAGGACCCGCAGACGTATGGAGATGCCAAAATGTCGGCTGTGTGGCCAGCGACACGCGCTAAGGCAGTGCCGGGCGTTCCTCGCGATGAAGCCGGAGGAGCGCTACGAGTGCGCGAGGAACCACCGGTACTGCATCAACTGTCTGGCAGTGCCGCACAGCACCGGGGCATGTGACTCAAAATCAAGCTGCCGCAAATGCTCCCTCGGCCATCCCACGCTCCTATACAGAGCTCGACGCACGCCCACCAACCAGCGTCGCACTGACAGCGGCCCACAGCGCGCAACAACAGCCCAACATCGCCAACGGGCAACTCAAAGCCGGTCGGCTAGACAGCGCGACGACAAACTTCGCAAATTAGTAGCCGAGGCACGAGCAGCCTTAGATAGGGTTGATGCCGCCCTGAACCCATCAACGCGTCGGGCGGGGGGGGGGAGCATGTTGAAGACATGATCCAATTTTCGGACTAAGTCCGCCCCCCTCCGTCTGGCAACACCCGGCCAGTGCGGCCAAGCGCAGGCAGTGCAGCTCAGCTGTGGCTTGCCAGCCACCACGGCTCTCACTCTCATTGTTTTTAGTTTACCTTAAACTACCCACGCAAACGCATCATCGTGCCAGCAACGTTCGCCTTTTTATTTTTTACCGCCCGCCCGCCGTCGCGCAGTTTTCCATTTCAGTTTACATATATAGTTCATTAATTTTTTATAACTTTTTCCACATGTTAAGTTTGAAGAGTGAATAAAATACATTTAGTAACGTAAACCTATGTGCCCTCTTTTACCTTTGAAAGGTGTTTAGTGCAGCGAGTAATTTTTAAACGGGCGTCCACCTACAGAACTAAGGCCCACTCCCTTTCAAAATACTCATTAACATCTTTCATTTGATACCCATATCGTACAAACACATTCTAGAGTCACCCCTGCTCCACCTTTACGGCGATATCTCAAAAAGGCGTCCACCTATAGAACTAAGGCCCACTCCCTTTTAAAATACTCATTACCACCTTTCATTTAATACCCATATCATACAAAAACATTCTAGAGTCACCCCTGGGCCACCTTTATGGCGATATCCCGAAATAGCATCCACCTATAGAACTATGGCCCACTCCCTTTTAAAATACTCTTTAATACCTTCCATTTGATATCCACGTTATACAGTAGCGGGTTTGAG
Organism: Eurosta solidaginis; assembly: GCF_040869045.1. NCBI lineage: Eukaryota > Metazoa > Arthropoda > Insecta > Diptera > Tephritidae > Eurosta > Eurosta solidaginis. Next base: position 165,684,563 of record NC_090319.1, on the reverse strand, counting down.
GGGGGTTGGGCCGAAGGGTCGCTTGCGAAAACGTCGAAAGTTCTTCAAACAAAGGATTGTATTGCGTTGATGAAAAAAATTATCAGTTTTCCAAACCAGTCTCCGAAAGGTACCATAGTTTTCAAAAAACATCTGCAGGAATCATTAAGTGAACTATGTGAAACGCACTGATCTGAAAAAGATGATGGTATAATGCCGTTTAAAGAAAACACCACAAAAATGGTTGCTTCGTTTCAAGAAATTTCTACTTGGCAAGATTCAACAACAAGTTCTGAGGCCCGTTCTATGTTGAAATCTATTTGCGAGACAGAGTTCGTGACTTCAATGATTTGTTTGAGCAATGTACTTTCTGTTACACGACCACTAAGCTTACTTTTGCAAACACCGTCAATAGATTTGATTCAAGCATCTTAAGCATTGAGTGACACTTTGCGAACATTAAAAAACCATAGACTTGAAGCATAAGGTCGTTTTTCGGGACTTTACAAAAAATAGTCGCTTTAGCAGATGAGTTGAAGTTTGATATTGTCCTCCTGCGAATTGCTAAAAAGCAAATACATCGAGTGAATTACACTTCATCAGACGCTGAAGAGTATTATCGAAAAGCAATTTATATACCTCTTCTTGATCATATCATTCTTGATTTACAAGATAGATTACCTGAAGATAAATTGCAAGTTTTTATACTCAGTTGAGCAGAGCTCACAGAGTATATTAACTTTGATTGGATAACGGTTGGTTGTACAGGTATAAAGGAATCGAAATAGATATAGACTTCCATATATCAAAATCATCAGTATCGAAAAAAAATTCGATTGAGCCATGTCCGTCCGTCCGTCCGTCCGTCTGTCCGTTAACACGATAACATGAGTAAATTTTGAGGTATCTTGATTACAATTGTAGGTTCCTTGGCACTCATCTCAGATCGCTATTTAAAATGAACGATATCGGACAATAACCACGCCCACTTTTTCGATATCGAAAATTTCGAAAAATCTAAAAAGTTCGATAATTCATTACCAAATACGGATTAAGCGATGAAACTTGGTAGGTGAGTTGAACTTATTACGCAGAATAGAAAACTAGTAAAATTTTGAACAATGGGCGTGGCACCGCCCACTTTTAAAAGAAGATAATTTAGAAGCTTTGCAAGCTGTAATTTGGCAGTCGTTGAAGATATCATGATGCAATTTGGCAGGAACGTTACTCTTATTACTATATGTCTGCTGAATAAAAATTAGCAAAATCGGAGAACGACCACGCCCACTTTTAAAAAAAAAAATTTTTTTAATTCAAATTTTAAAAGAAAAGTTAATATCTTTACAGTATATAAGTAAATTATGTCAACATTCAACTCCATTAATGAAATTTCAAAATGGGCGTGGCTCCGAATTTTTCATTTAATTTGTCTAGGATACTTTTAATGCCATAAGTCGAACAAAAATTTACCAATCCTTGTGAAATTTGGTAGAGGCTTAGATTCTAGGACGATAACTGTTTTCAGTGAAAAAGGGCGAAATCGGTTGAAACCACGCCCAGTTTTTATACACAGTCGACCGTCTGTCCTTCCGCTCGGCCGTTAACACGATAACTTGAGCAAAAATCGATATATCTTTACTAAACTCAGTTCACGTACTTATCTGAACTCACTTTGTATTGGTGTAAAAAATGGCCGAAATCCGACTATGACCACGCCCACTTTTTCGATATCGAAAATTACTACAAATGAAAAAAATGCCATAATTATATACCAAATACGAAAAAAGGGATGAAACATGGTAATTGTATTGGTCTATTGACGCAAAATATAACTTTAGAAAAAAACTTGGTAAAATGGGTGTGACACCTACCATATTAAGTAGAAAAAAATGAAAAAGTTTTGCAGGGCGAAATCAAAAGCCCTTGGAATCTTGGAAGGAATACTGTTCGTGGTATTACATATATAAATAAATTAGCGGTACCCGGCAGATGATGTTCTGGATCACCCTGGTCCACATTTTGGTCGATATCTCGAAAACGCCTTCACATATACAACTAAGGGCCACTCCCTTTTAAAATACTCATTAACACCTTTCATTTGATACCCATATTGTACAAACGCATTCTAGAGTCACCCCTGGTCCATGTTTATGGCGATATCCCGAAAAGGCGGTCACCCATAGAACTAAGGCCCACTCCCTTTTAAAACAATTATTAACACCATTCGTTTGATACCCATATTGTACAAACGCATTCTAGAGTCAACCCTGGTCCACTTTTATAACGATATTCCGAAAAGGCGTCCACCTATAGAACTAAGGCCCACTCCCTTTTAAAATACTCATTAGCACCTTTCATTTGATACCCATATAGTACAAACAAATTCTAGAGTCACCCCTGGTCCACATTAGAACTAAGGCCCACGCCCTCTTAAAATACTCATTAACACCTTTCATTTGTTACCCATATCGTACAAAATAAATTCTAGAGTCACCCCTGGTCCATCTTTATGGCGATATCTCGAAAAGGCTTCCATCTATTGAACTTAGGCCCACGCCCTTTTAAAATACTCATTAATACCTTTCATTTGATACCCATATCGTACAAAATAAATTTTAGAGTCACCCCTGGTCCACCTTTATGGCGATATCTCGAAAAGGCGTCCACCTATAGAACTTAGGCCCACTCCCTTTTAAAATTATCATTAACACATTTCATTTGATACTCATATCTTACAAACAAATTCTAGAGTCACCCCTGGTCCACCTTTATGGCGATATCTCGAAAAGGCGTCCACATATAGAACTAAGGCCCACGCCCTCTTAAAATACTCATTAACACCTTTCATTTGATACTCATATCGTACAAACAAATTCTAGAATCACCCCTGGTCCACCTTTATAGCGATATCTCGAAAAGGCGTCCACATATAGAACTAAGGCCCACGCCCTTTTAAAATACTCATTAACACCTTTCATTTGATACTCATATCGTACAAACAAATTCTAGAGTCACCCCTGGTCCACCTGTATGGCGATATCTTGAAAAGGCGTCCACATATAGAACTAAGGCCCACGCCCTCTTAAAATACTCATTAACACCTTTCATTTGATACCCATATCGTACAAAATAATCTCTAGAGTCACCCCTGGTCCATCTTTATGGCGATATCTCGAAAAGGCGCCCATTTATAGAACTTAGGCCCACGCCCTTTTAAAATACTCATTAATACCTTTCATTTGATACCCATATCGTACAAAATAAATTCTAGAGTCACCCCTGGTCCACCTTTATGGCGATATCTCGAAAAAGCGTCCACCTATAGAACTAAGGCCCACTCCCTTTTAAAATAGTCATTAGCACCTTTCATTTGATACCCATATCGTACAAACGCATTCTAGAGTCACCTCTGGTCCACCTTTATGGCGATATCTCGAAAAGGCGTCCACCTATAGAACTAAGGCCCACGCCCTTTTAAAATACTCATTAATACTTTTCATTTGATATCCATATCGTACAAAATAAATTCTAGAGTAACCCCTGGTCCACCTTTATGGCGATATCTCGAAAAGGTGTCCACCTATAAAACTAAGGCCCACTCCCTTTTAAAATACTCATTAACACCTTTCATTTGATACCCATATCGTCCAAACAAATTCTAGTCAGGCCTGGCCACCTTTATGGCGATATGCCTAAATGGCGTCCATCTATAGAACTATGGCCCACTTCCTCTTAAAATACTCTTTAATACCTTCCATTTGATACACATGTCATACAAACAAATTCCAGGGTTACCCAAGGTTCTTTTTACAACATGGTGATTTTCCCTTACTTTGTCTCCACAGCTCTCAACTGAGTATGTAATGTTCGGTTACACCCGAACTTAGCCTTCCTTACTTGTTAATCTTAATTTGCTACTCCCATCACAAATAATCAAATATAATACACTGCAAAAAAGAATTTGTCTAAAGAGATTGGCCAAGATCTTGATAAAGGATACGCTTCTCTTATTGGAGGAAATAAAATTAATCTAGATGGAGTACGAAGTGTGGTCAGAACGCTGGTTTAATAAGCAACACAAAAAATCAATTCCACTATCAGCTGAAAAAGTTTTAAATGATTGCAATGATTTTTGATGAAGTGAACAAAATAAAAGTACTGGGCTGGCTGCTATTGGTGTTGAAATAATATAAATTTAGAAAATTTTTTTTCTAATATAGGGTAGAAGGGGGCACGTTCACCACTGGGGTACATACGCCTAACCGTGTTTTCTCTAAATTCATCAGTGCTATGGCACTTTGATAATCGATACAATTTACTGCAGTTGACCACCCCTAGTCTAACTTAGTTTGACATCTGATATTTTCAAGGGTTTGAAAACAGTCGCGCATATTCACTTTTTTACCTTGGTAGAGCCATTTTTACATGTAAGTATATTTTGTAATGACTCTATTACTTTTTGTGATTTGCAAAAGCTTTTCATAAGTGTGATATGAGTTATGCTTTTGTAAATCAGACCTAAAATTAGTTTTACAAAAGTGCTGTGGAGTGCAAAGTTAAATTAACTTTTGTAAGAGTGGGTGCACCTGGGGCACATACGCCAGCTCAAAAGTGGGGTAGATTCGCCGGCGTATGTGCCCCATGGGGGCAGTATCGCCGGCGCATGTGCCCCATGAAAATGTAGATGCACTAAATTAAAAGACTAGATGCTGTAATAAAGTTTTATATTTGGGTTGTTAGTATAAATATGGTTCGCAGCTATAAGAAAAAAACTGACCGGAGCAATTTGGATGAGGGTAAATTTAAACTTGCAATCAAGGACGTTCTTTCAAAAAAGTTAAACATAAGTGAGTCTGCTCGAACATATGCTTTAAGTCGTACAACATTAAGAGAAAGAATAACAAAAATTAGCAAAAAAAGAGCTGAACCACTTGATGAATCGGAAAATTCCTCGGAAGACGAACCATTCCTCTTCTCCTCAAAATACAGCGCAACGCAAGTATTCACAAAAAACAGGAAAACGAGATAGCAGAGTACTTCAAGGTGTGCTCTAATCTCCAACATGGATTCACGTACAGCGCAGCGTGGAAATTTGTTTTCGATTATGCCCATTTGAACGATATAAAAACTCCTGTAACGTGGATAACTACCAAAACAGCAGGAGTTGATTGGATGCAAGGCTTCATGAAAAGAAACAAAGACTTAAGCTTAACAAAGCCTGAAAATACTAGCATATTTCGTTGTTCATCTTTCACAAAAGCAGCTGTAATGGCTTCGACAATATCTGAATTCGGGCCATTTAGAAAATATTTGACGACCTCGTCAATGATTGTCTTTTATCTAATCCTGGCCGGGCTATAACTATATACGATATACCTCAGCTGTACAAAATTCCTCTCCAAAAGGCATTTGTATCTTAGGATATTTGCAAGGGTTTTGACGCAGCCGGGATATGTCCATTTAACAGGCAAATATTCCTCGAATAAGACTTTCTGGATATAGCTATAGGTCACGCAACTGCTGACGACAATGATGACGCTGAACCTGGCATGACCTGCGAATTTCTATCTATACCACCACCTAAAAAAACTCCAGAGCAAGTTCGCCTGTTACCTAAACTCAGAATAACTCATAACTCTTCAAATCCAAGAAAGGGCTCATCTAAAATTCCTACATCCACTCCATCGAAGGAAGAAAAAGAAAGTACTGCATTGAAGAAAATACCACCGCGTAAAAAGAGCCTGAATTTTAAAAAGCGTAAACCTTCGGATGAATCACCAGAGGATTCAGAACCTATAAGTGTAACTACGGATAAATCAATTGGCTCGTTCACTGACACCGATAATTTGGACATAAATAACTATGTTCTTGTGCGTTTTGAAGGTCAAACAGATAAATTTGATGTTGGTCGAATAGTAGGTGAGTGGGAAGATTTATACGAAATTGAATTTCTATGAAAAAGAAACCAATCTTGGGTATTTTTTGAACCATCTATTAAAGATGTTTCATACGTACCCAAAACAGATATTGTACTCAAGCTTTCCGAACCTATTCATCCACCTGGAACTTCTTGAGCTGCTGCAACATTTATATTTGAGTCCGATTAATCACAATTTAATGTTAACTGAAGGGTATGTTTTGTTATTAAATAAAACGTATATGTTATTTTCATAACAATAACTTCACTAGTTTACTTACAAAAGGTTTAATAAAAATATGAACAGTATACTTATTTCTTTTAAAATAATTTCATAGGTGGTGGCGATTGTACCCCACCCCCTCGGCGTATATGCGCCATGGATGGGGCAGTTTCGCCAAATTGGGAAAGTTCATATAATCGTTAAAAAAAATACGAAGTCATTAAAAAAAGCAGACATACAGATACAAAAACGAAAGCTGAAATGTGTACGTTTCCTGGGAAACAAACTTCAAGCAAAAACAATTAGTGGTTTGATCTCCACAGCAATTAAAAAAAAAAAAAGTGGCGAATGTGCCTCTTTTGTACCCTATTCTTTTTCGTCCGTGCTTTTTTTCGTTTCAAAAAACAAACAAATATCCAAATAAAAACTTATTACTTCATTATACAACTGTGTCCGGTGATTATTAAAGATGTCATTGCTAAATAAATTTTCGATGGCTATGAGATCGTCCATGATACTATTGGAGAATGCATCTCTGTATTTCGAAAAATTTTATTTACTATAATATCATTATTTTTGCATTTCCAATTGGGCATGCCTTGAGAACTTGTCTTAAAGCTTTCTCTGACGCTATACAAGTATTACATACGTGCACAGATGGTGCGACAAACGGACCTTTATTTTTGTACGCTGAAAGTAAAGACTATTCTTCACCTAAAATTCGTACATCCACTCCATCGAAGGAAGAAAAATTGCCCTTGACATGTGGAACATTTTATTTTCTTTTGTACCTTCCAAGCAACATAGCCAGCAATATAAGGAACAACATGGTCCACATATACAGACAATCCCCACATCGTATTAACATAAACATTTGCTAACTCGAAATCTATTACTTCGCTATTTTTTTTAAGGATACTAGTAGACGCTGATGGCGCCTCTAGAATGAATACGCCGTCGAAGGTACAATTCCCACTTTCAATCGCACTTAACTCGTGCCTTACTAAGATTCGTCTATAAATTTACTTATAACAGCTGAAAATCTTACGACCGCTAACAAGATTTGTTTTCAATTTATGACATTCGTGGCGCCTACCCATATTTTGTAACTGTTAATTCTGTGCAAAAAACAACAAGGCCCTGGGCGCTGATGGATTGCCTGCGGAGCTATTCAAGTACGACGGCGAGGAGTTGGTAAGGCGCATGCAGCAGCTTTTTAGCAAAATATGGGCGGACGAGTGCATGCCCGACGGTTGAAATCTAAGTGTTGTTTGCCCAGTCCACAAGAAGGGGGTTACTGCAAAATGTACCAACTATCGTGGAATCAGCCTTCTTAATATCGCATATACGGTCTTTTCAAGTGTATTGTGCGAAAGATTGAAGCCCACCGTGAACCGGCTGATTGGACCTTATCAGTGCGGCTTCAGACCTGGTAAATCTACCATCGGTAAATGACCCTCTATCGTGCGATTTCTTTAATTTGATGCTGGAGAAGATTATACTAGCTGCAGAACTTAACTGCACTGGAGCAATATACTATAAAAGCGTGCAATTACTGGCATATGCTTATGAGGTGGGTTTTGTCGGAGGATGAGGTAGCATTCAGTCAATCCAGGGTCAAGTAGAGGTCCCACAAACCCCCACTTAATAAGAACACAGTTGTTATGTGTTAATGACGAATACACGCACACACACACGGCTTGGCGGGCAGTGAAGGCAGCAGCTTTCCCTGCAAAGATGGCGGGGGAGGGAGGCGAGCGGCGGCTAAAGGTCGTTGTAATAGCAGAGGGGTCGGTGCTGCGGTCGAACGGCGGGATCAGCACGGCGGCCGGACGGCGGACAGTATTAGCGGACAGATTTGTACAGCGGTATGCAGTGGCGGGATTAGCACGGCGGCTGGACGGCGGACAGTATTAGCGGACGGATGGATGTAGTGGTATGGACTTAGTGACGGTACCAACGAGCTGGTTGGACGGTGGTGAGGTAGAAGCGTCTAACGGTCGTCGTAGCAGCGGCGCAACGGCGGTAGGATAGCAGGCGGCCAACGGTCGTCGGAGCAGCGGCGCAACGGCGGTAGGATAGCGGCGGCAACAACAGGGCGACGGAGCGCGTACCAGGGGCGTGGCCAAGGCGAGGTGGCGGTGCAAACATTCTACTTGGTTACCTTTTCGGGGGGGTTACCAGTAGCGGCGGTTGCGGGTGGCGGCTTCCCGTGATAACGCTGTCCCAGTGGCGGCGGCGGGGGACCTGCGAGGAATGAATAAAAGAGTTATGGTTAGTGCCGGTCCGCTAGCTGGACACCACCGCCTCCATGCCCGCACGAATGCAAGGCTGAACGCGGAGTTGTACCAGCCGGAATTCCATAGGCCGATCCATGGGCTGAGGGGAAGTGCACCTTACGGCACAGCGGTAGCCCCTTTAGCTGCTGCACCGGTCGACGGCCGGAGCCGGGGCGGAGGGGAAAAGGGCCGGATGGTCATAATGCGGCGAGCCCCCCCCCCCCCCCCCCCCGCACCTAGCTGGGACACGGGCGAGAAAACCTTAAAGGCGATAACCCGTTGTCCCCGCAAGCGAGGGTGACCCGTTCCCTGACAGCGCCCCTTTCCACTCCGTGGTGTGGTTGGCACACTCGCCGTGGCGGCACCCCCCCCTTTCCCTCTGGAGGTGGGATTTGCTCGTTCGCTGGACATCGCTCACCCCGTGGTTGCACACTAAGGTAAGGTGCCGGGGGGCGGTGCATTAGCTCTGTCCTTGCCGGTTCGTAGGCTGCGAGGAGAAACTGGGGCCCGAAGGTACCACGCTACGCAGCTGCCGAACCGGGTCGGCTGCAGCCTTAGCTGAGAGGAAGGGCGGGATAGCCCTAAGGCGGCGGCCCCCCCCTTTACTTAGCTGGGACACGGGCGAGAAAACCATAAAGGCGACAACCCTTGTCCTCGCAAGCAAGGGGTAACCAGTGCCAAGGCAGCACCCCTTCAACTCAGATAGTCAGGAGGAGTGACTAGGTTGCTTAATACAGCAACCACTTCCTCTGACTAACCTGCGAGGAATGAAGTGACAACAGCAAATTCATTCTCCTTTATACGGCTTCTGCTATGATGCGAGTCAGAACTGAACCGCTAATTGCGTACTTCAGTTTGCCATTTACTGTGAGTTGGCGTACTGTGTGCATATTATTGTTATCGCCAAATGCTATTCGCATGCATTGGTATGTAGCTGCTGCTGAGAAAAAGGGTTACAGTGGGGGCCGTACTATTGTAACGCTACGTTACATGCTGATGACATTGATATCATCGGCCTAAACACCCGCGCTGTTAGTTCTGCTTAATCCAAACTGGAAAAAGAAGCGGTAAAGATAGGTTTGATGGTGAATGAGGACAAAACGAAGTACCTGCTGTCATCGAGTAAAGAGCCAGCACATACGCGCCTTGGCAACCACACTACTGTTGGCAGCCATAATTTCGAAACAGTAAAAGATTTCGTTTATTTGGTAACCAGCATCAACACTAGCAACAACATCAGCACTGAAATTCAGCGAAGAAACAATCTTGCCAATAAAAGCTACTTTTGACTAGGTAGGCAATTGAAAAGTAAAGTCCTCTCTCGGCGAACGAAAATCATACTCTACAAGTCACTTATCGTACCCGTCCTGCCATATAGGGCAGAAGCATGGACCATGACAACAGCAGATGAAGCGGCTTTGGGAGTGTTCGAGAGAAAAGTTCTTCGAAAGATTTATGGACCTCTGCGCGTTGGCGATGGCGAGTACCGAAGAAGATTTAATGATGAGCTGTACGAGCTATACGCAGACATCAACATAGTTCAGCGAATTAAAACGCAGCGGTTGCGCTGGCTAGGCCATGTTATGGGAATGAAAGATGATGCTCCTTCCAAGAAAGTGTTTCTGTCGGAACCCGCCTATGGAAGCAGAGGTAGAGGGCGGCCCCCACTCCGTTGGAAGGACCATGTGGAAAACGATTTAAACTCCCTTGGTGTGACCAATTGGCGCCGGTTGGCGGAGCGAAGGAGCGACTGGCGCGCCTTGTTGGACGGCCATAACCGTTTAGACGGTTAAGCGCCAATTAAGTAAGTAAGTAATTCTGTGCATGAGAAATTCGTAGTTGTCAGTTGGCATTATTTGCTTTTTTTGTCGCTTTTTGGGCACTAAGGGCTCATTTGCATACGTATATCTGCACACTCAGCACAAATGGGTAATGCTATTCTGCGGAGTTCTTAAAACAATAAAAATTTTATAATACTAATGGAAAACAAAAGCTTACTTTTTCATTTGGAGAACGAAGTAGCCTATTGAACAATATTGATAAAAGCAAGACGGCTTGTTGAAATATACATATATTTAGACCCTTTTTTACAAAAATTTTACGACAGCCTTTTTGTCTCCTCTCGTTGTATATCTGTACTGTAATGTTTGACAGGCTGCACAGTTCAGTAGTAGTGATATAGAAGTATTACATATATGGTATATTGTCACCACGGCTATAAATTTATTACTATTTATCCACTCATTATCTAAGATCGTAAGCGATCGATCTGGATCAGCGATTGAGTGTGGTCAGATGTATATGAATATATGTATGTTTGAGTTTTTTGTTTCAGCTACTCAACTGCGGCGGCGCCGTTGGAGAAGACGAGTAATTTGTTGAGTGCTTTAAGAGAGACATCATAATGTATGCAAATACACCGTATAGATGTATGTATGTACATACGTTGGCAAAGATTCCTGATCTTGCGAAAATAGAAGAGGAATTAGCAAATTCAAAAAAAGAATAATAAATTGCAATGAAAATATGTAAATACATAACAATTTTACACACCTACATTTGTACTTACATAACTTTTATATATATACATACGTTGGCAAATATTCCTGATCTTGCGAAAATAGAAGAGGAATTAGAAAATTCAAAAAAAGAATAATAAATTGCAACGAACATATGTAAATACATAACAATTTTACACACCTACATTTGTACTTACATAACTTTTATATATATTTATAAATTCCTCTTTCTTTGATGACCTAACTCTGCTAGATACAAAATTGATTTTGGATTTACTTGTGCGTTTGCGGTAGGTCAGGGATTAGGGTGTAGAATTTTTTGTTTTCCATTTTATTGTATTTTGCTACCCCAAGGAGATTTGCCTGAATTTTGTATCTGTAGATTTTAAGATAGTTTGGTAGGATAATACATTAGGGTGGCTCATAAATATTTTTTTTACTGATATAAGGAACCTCACCCATTGTTTTCTATTTTAAATTTTTTTGTTTACAAAGAATTGAATTGAATTTAATGGAAATCGTATGTTATTATTTTCTTTGCTTTTTAAATTTAATTTTACCCGCGGCTTCGAATCGAGCTAAGGCCTAATAATAATTATTTTATCATTATTATTGTCGAACCCGCGATCTTAAAAATCAGTAGGCCGATATGACAACAAAAATTTTTAATTTTAATCGAATTTCTTACTGTTACAACAATCTCTGTTTTGCATTCGATAGAATAGATAGCTTCAGGGTATAGATTTTAAAAAGATTAAATTGTTAATAAATTTGTATTATGTATGGATGAAAACATTGATTTTCAATAATGTAGGGCTAGAATTTTAACTTTTGGTGTGGGTGCTGCACTTGTGCGCACCAAGGAAAGTGAAGGTGAGTGTTTAGGGAAAATGACTGAGTGACAGGGGACGGACCAATGTCAGGATTGGGGGCGCTGTAAGTTAGATAGGAGTCAGCACAGTGCCCACGGTTCAGCGCAAGTTGCGCTGATGAGGGCGGGAAGACTCCACTTGACAGGGCAGGCCTTCATATTTTTCTCCCCTTATGCTTTCCCCTTCTAACTTTGCCCCTCACGTGTGTTTCCTTCGTTTTCAGCCTTTTACTTTTTTCTTTCACTACACATGCAGGTATGAACCTTTTTCACTTCTACTTTTATCAAAATTTCCCACCTTTTAGTTAGTTCTTCCTGTTTCCAAACCCATTGTCCTTCAAATCCCAATCCCTATTTCCGTCTTTTGACAGGACAGGGACCGTCATGATGGTAACGCAGATTGGGCTCTTCTAGTTGACAAGTGTCGTCATGACAATAGGTTAGGGATAAGCTGAGTGCCCATACCAGGGTTCCTTCTACGGGTTTCTACAACTTGATTAAGTAGTACCTGGTATGATACTTACCTGGAAGATGGACATTAGTAGGAAGTCGTGGCGAGATGTTCAAGCTGCCTTGCTGTAGATCCAGCATTTCCAGTAAGTGAGGCTTACAGTCGTTGCCACGATAGTTAGGAGAGGAGGTGTGGCAAAAAATTGGCTCGTTGGCGGTGCGCAAGGCGGAATGCAAGAGAACCGGGAAGCTAATTAAGGAAACAGCAGGAAAACAAAAAGAAGGAGTAGGGTGGTCATCGAAATAGGTTTTGAGCAGTCAGGGATAAAAGCAGACGCAAAAATGGAAGCGTTCAAAATGAAACGACAACCTCCACCCCAATACCAATCCCAATTTCCACCCCAACACCAAACCACAGCCAATCCTAGTAGTGTTCGTCCATCTTTTACTCTTTCCGTGTCCAAGCGTTGTATTTTTCGTGTGGCACGCCGGTGTATCACTTTGTGAAAAAACCGGCAGAAGCACAAAACCCGAATAATTGTTGGTCGTCATTCTACAATATGGTCTGTTTGCGTGTGGTAGTGATTCGTCCTTTTGTGTGTTCAAACCGAAGAAGGGAAACCCCAGGCTGGCGTAGGGGACCGGGGACTCCACACAGGAGGCAGGAAACCTGACAGCGCTAAAGTAAAAGTATTAGAAATAGGAGAGATAGAAAAGCGGGGAGAAGTCGGGAAAGCAGATGCAACAGAGAAGAAAAGGGAGGTAAAAAGTAACATCAGCGTAAGCTAGAGTATGAGGCAGCACGAAAAATAATATTTTGTGACATATTAAGTAGAAGTAAGAGAAGTAGACATTTTAGGACAGAAAAAATGAGGGAAAATGAAATGAGGAAATATTTTAAAACGTTGAAGAATAAAATAATTTCCACAATTATAACTGTGAAAGTAGATAATAGGTTTTATGAAAAAAACTACGATAGTAGATTTTGCTCTCTTGGATTCAGGGGCGAGTACCAGCTGCTTAGGGAAGGTCTCAGCGGCACTTCTGCGCAGTAAAGAGGACCTGATCATGCCAATCAAGGCCCAAATATCCGGACCGCGAACGGGAGGAAACCGCCGCCGTAGGGGTGATAAAGTTACCCGTGGTGTGGGAAAACGCCACTAGAGAGTTGGAATTTCTTTCTTTACCCGATCTTCAGCAAGAAGTATACGTGGGATTAGACTTTTGGCAGGCATTTGGTATGAATGTTGTAAGTAGAGGTGTGAATGTGAGTGTGAATATTGCCAGTGTGGCAGAGCTCGTACCCGCCGAGGGTGATCTTTCGTTTGATGCCGTGCAACATGTTCCGACAACGGAATAGAGCACCATTTTCGAGCATGTAAAGGCCCAATTCCCGTCCTTCGCGGTGTTTGGGGCCAACCCGACAAGGAAGAGCATGTCATCTAGGTTTTCAACGAGAATCTGCCAGTGAAGCAGCGCCACTACCCGATTTCACCAGCTATTCAAAAACTTATTTATGCTGAGCCGGATCGTATGTTACGCTTGGGAGCGATCGAGGAGTCCAACACCAGCTAGAATTCGCTGGTATCACTGGTAGTTAAAGGGACAAAAAACCGCCGGTGCCTCGACGCTCGCAGAGTCAACGAACGAACAATTAAGGATGCCTGGGGATGGAGGTGGCTTAAACATCCTGCCCGCCCTGCAGGGAGGTGCTGGTAAGCACCTTCTGTAGTTTTTGTAAGGCGCGGGTGGTGGTATCTAAGGCGCCACTGGCCGTGTTGCGCCGTTTGCAGACTTTTCGGGGTGTGCGCGATCATGCGCTTGGCCATTCGTTCGGTTTTAGGGGTTGCCGCTGGTTTCTACTCTTGTTCGATCCGCTGCGCGTGGTAGCTGCGGCAGAGCCGACACTGAAGGCAGCTGTCGGTCTCTGTCGTGAGAGCCAGATGGGTGTCGTCTTGGAAGTATAAGAGCAGACAGAGAAACGAGAAGTAGTTTAATACTGCAAATGATAAGCGGACATTTAATACGGAAATTTTGATATACAAAGAAAGCGTATATAAGTTATAGTGCCGGGCGCGAAGAGTGCTCCATTGGAAGAAAGCACAGTTTTACTAAGGGGCGCATGACAAGCCCATTTTGAGTGGGAACTTCTACAACCCGAACATGGTTGTCAGGGCCGAGGCGAACGTTCTCGATTCGTCCCAGACGCCTCTCGGTGGGTGGGAGGGAATCTTCTTTAATTACGACGAGGTCGCCTGGTTGAGGATTTCGCTGTGGCGTTTGCCATTTATAGCGCCTCTGAAGGTCCTTCAGATAATCCTCTTTCCAGCGTCGACTGAATTGGTGATGAAGCGATTTGAGTTTTTCCAATCAATTTATCCAGGAGAGGTCTTCCGCGTTTGGCTCAGGAATGGATAACAGCGGTGCACCTCGAAGGAAGTGACCCGGATTGAGCGCTGTGAAGTCAGCTTGTTCCTGGGATAGTGAGGTTAGAGGCCTCGAATTGAGAACTGCTTCAATACGCTCCAACAGCGTCGTGAATTCTTCGAATGTAAACTTGTGGGATGCAGCGGTTTTTTTGAAGTGGGTTTTAAAACTTTTTGCTGCGGATTCCCACAAGCCGCCCATATGAGGGGCGCTAGGTGGAATGTACTGCCAGTTTATTCTGGACAATGTCCGCAGAGCATTCGTTAAGAAATTTAACGAAGTCGCGTTCGAATACGCGCTGAGCGCCAATGAACGTTTTACCCTTGTCGCTCATCATTTTTGAGGGATAACCTCGTCTGCCAACGAACCGAGCGAATGCTGCTCAAAAGGCTTCGGTAGTAAGATCCGAGCATAGCCCGAGGGGTACTGCCTTTGTGGAAAAACAGACGAATACAGCCACGTACCCTTTTATGATAGTGGTCGACCTCAGAACCGATGCTTTTATTTGGAATGGACCCGCAAAGTCTACTCCTGTTGTGGAAAAGGGGAGTGAGAAATTGCAGCGCTCAGGTGCTAGAGCTGCCATTATTTGCGTGCGCGTTTTCTGTTTGAAAAGCGTGCACGATTTGCATTGAAAAATGCATTTCTTTATGAGAGGCTTTAGTTTTGGTACGTAGTACTCTTGCCTCACCATTTGGAGCATTAACCGCATTTCTGCATGAAGAAGCAGGCGGTGTAAAAACTCTAGATACATCTGGCAGAGCCTTGAATCCGGAGGAAGGATTACTGGATGCTTCTCGTTGTATTGCATTGTAGAATGTTCCAATCTTCCACCGATACGTAGGAGTCCGTATCCATCCAGAAATGGGTCAAGAGCCAGAAGGGAACTATTTTTGCTTATTGGCATTTTGTTTTGTAAGGCGCTCTTTTCCGCCCCGAAATGGCGAGATTGTGCCATTGCCACAAGCCGCGTTTTCACATGTTGCAACTCTTTGTACGTCAGATGGGGATTATGTGTTGTTGCCATCGATTTGGATTGGTTGCAGGCATTGTTCGCAAAGCGGAACACGTATGCAATTACACGGAGAGCTTGAGAGTATGAGGAGAAACGTTGATGAATATCGTCCTCTTCCTCGAGTGCGTGATATGCTTCGACCTTGCGTTTCTCGGGTGGAGAAGCGCTACCTGCTTTCGGCTTTGGCCATGCCGAAATGTGGCAAGAAAGCCATTGTGGTCCGTGCCACCAAAGTGAAGAGCCTATCAAAGCATGCGGCTTGCAACCACGTGTGCCAAGATCAGCAGGGTTGTCTTGGCTAGATACGTGGCGCCAGGTGCCGGTAGGAAGATATTCTCGAATTTGAGAGGTACGGTTGGCCACATAAGTTTTCCAGGTCGGTGGAGATTTTTCTAGCCAGGCTAGTACAATCTCTGAATCTGACCATAATAATGTGTTGCATGCTTGTAAGTCAAACTGTTTTCGAACAGTTAAAGCCAGTTTGGCGAGTAGGACTGCACCACATAGCTCTAAGCGGGGTAAGCTTACAGTTTTTATGGGGGCAACTTTGCATTTCGCAACCAAAAGTGAAGATTTTATTTGGTTGCCACATGTGTGCGGATGTAAATCGCTGCGCAATATGCTTTTTCCGAGGCATCACAGAACCCGTGGATTTGGGTGTCTTGCCCTGGAACGACATTAACCCATCGAGGGATTTCGATCTGGCAAATGGCTGGCAGATTTTCTGCGAAATATTGCCATTTTCATAATGTTGCGGGCTTGGCGCTTTCATCCCAATCGCTGCCATCCTGCCAGGTTTCTTGGAGAAACATCTTGGCCTGGATCATAACTGGCGACAGCCATCCTGCCGGGTCAAAAAGTTTTACAACAGAGGATAAAATTTGTCGCTTTGTGACCGCATTTTGGGTGTGTTCCGGCAGAATGGTGTATGAAAATTTGTCCGTGAGCGCTATCCATCGAATGCCAAGAGTTTTGGTATTGGAAGTGCTCTCAAATTTCAAGAAGTTGGAGTCTAGAAGATCCTCCTTCGGAAACTGTTCTAATATGGCCGGGTGATTAGCCGTTAATTTCTTTAGTATGAAACCAGCTGATTTTAGGGCTTTAATCACTTGAACGAGTGATTCAGTGGCGTTATCGATGGTGTGATTTCGTGATAGGATGTCGTCGACATACGTCTGCATCTTGAGAATTGTTGCAGCAAACGGGAATGTCGCTTTCGTGTCATCGGATAGTTGATGCAACGTACGAATAGCGAGATATTGTGCACAATTGACGCCGAATGTAACCGTTTTTAGACTCAAATCGCTAACATTGGAGCTGGCCGATTTGCGAAATAGGATTCGCTGAAAATCTTTGTCGTCCTCGTGTATAAGGATCTGACGGTACATTTTTTCAATGTCTCCATTGAACACATACTTATGCATACGCCACTGTAGAATTAGTAGCATAAGATCTGCTTGGAGAGTTGGACCAGTATATAGCACGTCATTCAGGGATTTTCCTGACCCAGATTTTTTAGAGGCGTTGAAAACCACACGAACTTTGGTGGTGACCTTATGTGGTTTGACTACCGCATGATGTGGCAAGTAAAATGAGAAGATTTTGCCATTCGAAGTTATTTCGCATGGGTCGGTAGATTCCATGTGATCAAGGTCGAGATATTCTTGACACATTGTTGTACATTGTACCTAACTCCCCTTTTTCTGAAGCGATCGCTCCATGCTGAAGAGCTGCTGCAGAGCAGCCGGGCGGTATTTGCCGAGGGAGAGTTATTCAGGAAACTCTTCCTTGAATGGAAGTCGCACAATGTATCGACCGTTGTGTGCACGGGTCGTGGTTGTTGCGTATATCTGCTCACACGCTTGATCCTCGGGGGATATCTGTGGAGGTTGTGGAATTTCCCCCTCTTCCCAAAATTTTCTCAGTTGAGAACTGAGTGTCTCGCTTGACGCTTGGACTTGCGTCGAGAATGACATAACATTTTCAGTTATTGGACCACTGAGAATCCAACCAAAAATGGTTTGTTGCGCAAGTATGCTACCACACACCATTTTTATACCTTCCACCAGAATTTGTGGAAGTATGTCGCTGCCAATGACCATGTCAGTCTGACCCGGTATGTGGCAACTGGGGTCAGCGAGCTCAAGGAGTTTGAACTGCTCCCAGATTTTGCGACTAATGGTGGATGTTGGCAGATTCTTTGTGAGTTGCGGCAACACAATGGCATGAGCCTTTATCCTTTTTATGGCCTTGGATGCAACCAGTGTCAAAGGACAAAGTTTGGAGGACTTTTGTACGACTTGTCCACCCATGCCAGAGATTTCGAACTTTGAATGGAAGTTTCAACCGTTTTTGAACTTTCGAGGAAATGAAAGTTCTTTCCTAGCCCTGGTCGATAAGGGCCCTTAGTTGAAATAATTCCCCTTCGTGTTCGACTGCGACCAAGCAGTTGTGAGGAGAATTTGGTTATCATTGACTGCATGCAATGATTGAACCGGTGCGTGTTTTGAACAACACGGTAGCTCGCTAGAATCGGAGCTATTCTGCATTTGTCGATCGGGAGGTGTTGACTCATCAATTGTGTGTTTGGTGCATTCGTTCGCGGGGTGGAACGTGGAGCTTGTGGGCTCGCTTGCAATAGCGTGTGATGCCGTTGATGACATGTCGAACATGACCACTTGTTCGTGCAGTTTGTGCACAGCTTAGCTTGTTTTACGAATTGTGTCCGGTTTTGCACAGACATTCGTTTGAATCGTGGACAGAATCTAATAAGATGCAGAGAGTTACAACATTGCCAAGTTTCCTTTTTAGATTCTGCCACAAGGGTTTGTGTCGTGTTGAAGGATCTGTTTTGCGCGGAATTTTGATGAGCGCCTGGTTTTTGTTTGCTTGGTTGAAGCCTATTGACTCTTTCAACGACATCGTATCTCGAGGTGAGAAAGTCGTTCATTTGTGACCATGAGGGTAGATCTCTTCGAGAAGATAGATATTGTTCCCAAAGTGACAGGGTTGTTTCTGGGAGCTTTGATGAACAAATGTACACCAGAATCGGATCCCAACTGTCTGTCGTAACTCCTTGGGAGTGAAGGACGGATAGGCAGTTGTCGATTGTATTTTGCAATTTCTGAAGTTGCTCACTGTTTTCGGATGGAATAGTGGCAAGAGTCAGTAAGGATTTTATCTGGTTGTCAACCAAGATACGCTTGTTTTCGTATCGTGACCGTAAAGCTTCCCAGGCAAGGTCAAAGTTATCATCGCTCAACGCATATTGTTTGACGATGGAGCCGGCTTTGCCTTGCGTTTTGTACCGGAGATGGTACAATTTCTGAGCACGGGAGAGCCTTGGATGTTAATGTACACCGCTGTGGACATGTCACGAAAAGCGGGCCATTCTTCATAGCCACCATAAAAAGTCTCCGTGTCGCATGCTGGGACCTTGAGGTAAATATTTGTCTCAGGCGGGGGTTGTTACACGCGGAGTGGTGGACTCGGCGTTGCCATCATTTTGATCAACGAAAGTTGATCGGCAATCTTTGCCTTTGTCACTTCATACATATCAAGGCAGGCGCATTGTTTGCCTTGTACTAAACTCTTGAAGTCTTCAGGGAAACTTTCGTCTGGTTTCGAAAATACCAGATCGTAAACCGATTGAAGTCGTGCCCAATAATCATCTAGTGATTTGTCCTTTATCATGAGATACGATTCAGTGTGATCCTGAATCGGTGCTTCGTTAAATTTTGCACAGTATCTCATCAGATTGTCACTTTCCGCGATGAACTTTTGCGCGGATGGGTCAACTGATTTGGATTTCTGGCGGGGGGATGTTGACCTTTCCTTGGCCGTTTCTTCCTTTGGGCCACCTTTTGGTTTTGTCCCGGTTTCGGACGTTTTTGGGGGACTGAGAGGCATTTAATGAAAACTTTTGGGTTTGCACCAAAAAAAAACCGAATAAAATATTTGTACGCTCAGAGAAGTTCGCAAAATTCGAAGATGGAAAACTCTTCGTGCCACAGAAATTTAAAAAAGAGAATTTAAATTAGTAGCGGTGTTTGTGTTTTCTTTTTTTTTGAAAAATAGAGTCGAGCACGGACAACGGGACGTTGTTTTGTAAAAAAAAAAATATAAAATTAAAAAAAATCACAAACTCTTTTCACTTATATATACGTGTAAATATACGTGTGGAAATAAACGTGTATTTGTAAATTACTGGTATATATAGGTACGTATATATTAGAAAATAATAATATGTACTTGAAGTTTGTATGGATATTTTTTTTGAAAGTTCCTATAGGGACGAAAATATCTCAAATTTAGTTTTGTACGCTAGAATAAGTTCAAATGTACGTGCGCAATATACAAACGTATGTATGTATATATTTGTTTGTGCGAACGTATGCACGAGAATCAGATGAGCTTCTCTGTTTATGTTTGCAAACAGAAGAGTTTGTTTAGATCCGCTTCTTCCTCGCTGTTTAGGCCACAGGCCCTCGTAACATAATTTTCTTTAGTTATTTTCCTTCGTTTACTACCACCCACATATGCTTGTGATCACTAATACACACGGGCATGTGTGAGTGGTGGTACGTATGTATCCTAGATTTTTACCGCTGTGAGCCCGCGGTACAGCAACTTTGTTGCCGGGAAACCCAACGAAGGAGCTGTATCGTGGGTTCATCGGCTCATGTGGCAAAGAGGCTCGACCTCTTTGAATCCAGCAGCCAGCGAAGGTACACGTTATCCCACGTTCACGTAAGTGTAAATTTAATATAAATATATTTAATATTTTAAACTTTCACAACATTTGTTAAAATCTTCCTTAACACTTGTTGTATTTATATACATTGAATAAAAAATACTCTGTGAATTCCTTTTTTTATTAACACAAAACTTTTTTGGTGTTTTTATTTTCTTCCCTTTTTTTCGCGTTAACTAATCTTTAACAAATACGTGGGTCCGCGCCGTTGCCACCCCGCATTTGTCCATGGTCCTTACCGCGCCGGTAAAGAGAACCAGTCACATAATTACAGTCCACTCAACTCTCTAGGCACTAAAGCAAGGAAGCATTCCAAACTCGTGATAATACACAGGAAAAACCACTAATTTCAACGTCAAATATCAGCAATTGTTCATGGTGATACAACCTTCGTGGTGATACCAGCGAGTTTATATTGAAGACAACAACAACAGCCAATATACAACAACTGATACACTTTTGGTGGTACCTTGGAAACATCCAACAATATTTAAATCACATTCGATTACTCCGGATCAACACTTTGATAAAAGGTACGTGGTTTTATAAATATTCCGTACAAGGTAGGGGTTTCCTTTTCACTTTTAATAAAATTTCAAAATAAAAATAACAAACTACAAAGTGATTATTTATATTAAACAGTGCAAGTGATTTTTTTCGTGAAGTGGGAAGTCTTATTTTGTGCAAAAATAGGAAAAGCGCTTAACGCAGTTATTTAAAGTTTGTGCAACATGCCCTGTGACTATCCGGAACAATCCCCCACCAGCGGTAAGATTTTCCGGACACAGCTCAAGGTAGCACAACACTGCTCTAAAAGGTTAACATAACCTCAAACACCGCTTTGCGCCACTTTCTACTTTCACCTTTGCAGGATTTATCTGAAAACAAAAAAATTCATTTAATCCACAGCACAAAAATTCGATTTGTTAAGGTTACTTATTCAGAAACCTATAGATTTAATTTAGGCGCACATTTAATTAAATACAATTTTTCTCACATACAAATCACTTGCACTTATTTACACGGGCAATACGATCGCAATTTAGTTTGTTGCTATAGCACAAAGTGCACTTAGTTTCATACACACATATTGTTGTTGTTGTTTGGGTGGCCAATAGCCTTATTCCTTGCACAATTATTTGAAAAATTGAAGAATTATTATTCTCATTTGCGGCAATACACAAATCAGTTTTTACTGATCTCATTTTTCTGATACAAAAGTTCACAGTCCTTGGTTAAATTACCAAAAGTCCATAAAGTGTGATTCGTTCTTTCTTTCACTAACACCATTTTTCACTAGCCATTACTCATTGGCTTAGACAATTCAGTAGCAAATCTGCATTAGCACATTCCTTAACATTTACGTGGGTGCGCGCCGTTGCCACCACGAAATTGTACTTATCCCACTTAGCACACAAGCCTCAATACAGTCCTTTTTTCCACTTTAGCCATAACTTATCGGCTTACATAATTAGAATATTCACTGTTCTTCTTGCTTATTGGCAAATTTATATATACATACGCATACACCAAATCTTTTCACTTGTCACATTATCACTTCCAAGTTCTGTCCTTTGGCGACATTTTCACTCACTACTCTCTGCAAAGGCAATTTCCTTTTAATTTTTGTATAAACGTTTGGGTTTTTATTTTTGTCCACAATGGAGACCTATACACGCCAAGCAGATGCAGTGACCGAGTATGAAAATGACTTGCACGATATGTCACCTTAACAACACAGTAAACACTCCCTAATATACCAAAGGGATGAGTTAAAAACTCTGTGGGAAGCTACGAAGGTGACATACGAAAAGCTCGTAGGTTCATCAGAGCTTGAGTCAAAGGACCTATCAGCTATCAAAAAGAAGCATAAAATGTGCTATTTCGGCTTCCTAAAGTGTCAGACGGCAATAGCTGAGCTTTTGGAAGAATTTGAAAAGAAAGAGAAAAAGGTAGGAGTCTCAGATAATATGGAATATCATGTGCGCCTGCCAGCATGTGATACGGATATTTTCAAGGGAGACTATATTTCATGGCCGTCCTTTAGGGACATGTTCACTGCCATATATATTAATAATAGTAAACTCCATGCAGTACAAAAGCTATACTATTTAAGGCAAAACACCCAAGGGGAGGCCAAAGAAATAGTGGAACGGTGTTCCTTAACGACAGACGGTTTCGATACAGCGTGGAAAAATTTATGTGACCGATACGAAAACAAACGTATCTTGGTCAATGCCCAATTAAAAATTCTTTTAAGTTTAAAAGCAGTTGAGAGTGAATGCTCTAGCTCCATTAAAAAACTGCAACGTGAAATAAACAATTGTATCTCAGCGCTTCAATGTCACAAGATTGACATATCAAACTGGGATGCAATTCTAACGTATTTGTGCTCCACAAAACTGCCAGAAACCACACTGGCTCTATGGGAACAAACCATAGAAAATAAAACAGAAATTTTAAAATGGGAAGACATGGATAAATTCTTATCCAGCAGATTCCAAACGTTGGAAACTGTCGTAGATATAAGAGGGGATACGGTTTCAAAACCCTCTAAGCCACATGCTTCTCGTTCCTCGGCAGATACATCGTCGAAGCGATTAGGGTCCTACCAGGCAAGTGCAAGTGTAGCGAAACCTACGTGTAAGATGTGCAAAAGACCTGCACATCGAATTTCAAAGTGTGAAAAGTTCTTACGTTTAACACCCAATAAACGGTTTGAACAAATTAAGAGCAGCCGTGGATGTATAAACTGCCTTTCTGCTGGCCATTCGGTAACAAAGTGCACCAGTCAATTGAACTGTGCCACATGTCATTTAAGACATCATACGCTGCTTCATATTTCGAATCAGCCAAAATCAACAAATACTTCAGACACTATCGGAGCATCTACCTCACGGGAAGCTCAAATACGACGCAATGCTGAAAGAGAAAATGCTCCGATTAATAATGTGAACTCATGTTTTGCTAATACAAATAAAGGGGTATTACTAGGGACAGCTCAGGTTAATATTCATTTTAATGGTGTTGACTATTCGGCGAGAGCCCTAATAGACTCGGGATCAGAATGTTCATTCATTACCGAGAAACTAAAGCGCAGAATTAATCTGCCATCCAAACACCTGCATGCCCAAGTTTCGGGCATCAATAATACAATGTCTGCACAAGTAAAAGAAGCGTGCAACATACAACTGCGGTCACCAGCCGACCCATTAATCAAGATCAATACGATCATGCTGGTTTTACCACAATTGACAAGGAATCTTCCAACTTGCCAAATAAACGCAATGACTATGCAAGCATTCCCTGACTTAGTACTGGCTGACAAACGATTCTTTGTCAATGGGCCAGTCGATCTAATTCTGGGCGGAGACATATACCCCCAAATTATGTTAGGCGGCATTAGGAAAGATGTGCTAAACACATTAATAGCACAGGAAACGGTGTTCGGCCGGATTTTGACAGGCCGGACAGATGCGGTTGATACAAATAAGACCCTAGTTTCATATTTTAACGAGGTCACTTTAGACAAACAACTGGCGGCTTTCTGGGAGATAGAAGAAATTCCAAAGAAGAGGAGCATCAATAACGATGACACTTACTGCGAGGAGCTATACAAATCCACAACAGTTCGGAACAACGATGGCAAATACGTAGTCTCCTTACCCTTTAGGAAAGAGTTTAACTTAGGCCCCTCATTAAGAAGTGTGTGTGCTCAATTCTATCGCAACGAGACACGACTTGCGAAAAACCCAGTCCTTCAAACGGAATACAATATAGTTGTATCAGAATATGAAACCTTAGGGCATATGAGACAAATAGGCAATATTTCGCCAGACTCAAATGATTGCTACTTCCTACCTCACCATGCTGTCATAAAGTCAGAGTCGTATTTAATGCATCTTGTCCTACCACTAATGGCAAAAGTCTGAATGATGCCTTATATTCAGGTCCGATTCTTCAATCCGACCTGACAATCCTTATACTACGTTGGAGGCTGTTCAAATACGTATTTAACAGCGACATAGAAAAAATTTACCGCCAAATATGGGTTAATGAAAATCAAATCAAATTCCAGCGAATCGTATTTCGCAACTGCCACAAGGATCCAATTAACATTTACGAATTGAAAACGGTAATCTTTGGGGTTAATTGTGCTCCGTATCTTGCGATTCGGACGCTGCACGAACTAGCTAATGACATGGAGACATCGCATCCAATGGCAGCAGATATCCTGCGAAATTGCATGTACGTTGATGACGTACTCGCCGGTGGACACAGCATTGAAATTGCAATCAAGGTAAGGGACGAAATATCATCGGCATTGCAATCGGCAGGTTTTCCATTGCGGAAATGGACGTTCAACTGCAAGAGAATTCTACAGGGTATACCGAAGCAACACTTAATAAGTGAGGATTTTCTTGAGTTTGAAGACACCAGCATGGTCAAAGCACTCGGTATCAGGTGGAACGCCCATTTCGACTACTTCTACTTCACAGCGAAACCCTTTGACAATAACTATGCTGTAACATAAAGGTCAATACTTTCTGCGATCGCAAAACTTTTCGACCCTCTTGGCTGGCTGGCACCAGTCATAATATTAGCCAAGATAATAATGCAAAATATTTGGTTGGAAGGGACAGGCTGGAATGAAGATGTGTCTGAAACTACTCTCCATCGGTGGCAATCATTCATGACTGACTACGAAAAGATCAACGATATACGCATACCGCGATGGATTCACTACACATTGAAGGACAATATCGAAATACATGGATTCAGCGATGCTTCGGAAAAAGCATATGCCGCTACTGTTTTCCTGAGGGTACAAACAAAGGATCAAGTCTTCACCAACCTGTTGATGGCCAAGACGAGAGTAGACCCGGTCAAAACCATATCCTTGCCTCGACTCGAACTCTGCGGTGCAGTTCTACTAGCAGAAATAATCGAATCTGTGGTCGAAAATATGAAACTTTCGAACATTAAAGTAACCCTTTGGACAAATCCAACCATAGTGCTGGCATGGATCTGAAAACCACCTTGTTCGTGGTCAACGTTCGTGGCACATCGAATAACTAAAATCATCGACAAAGTAGGAGACAAAGTATGGCGGCACGTAGAATCCGCGTCAAATCCTGCAGATTTGGCGAGCAGAGCCTCTACGCTTCGGACCTAATCAACAATTCTTTGTGGTGGAAGGGACCTTCTTGGACAACGAAAATTGGTCAACACAAGAAGAAGATTATAATACGAATATTGAGGAAAAGAGGGTGAAAGTTCATACAACTTCGGTCAAAAATAACTTTGACATTCTGAATAAGTTTTCCGATTTACCAAGGGCTTTGCGGGTTATATCCTATATTCTTCGGTTTTTCCAGAATACGCACCCAACAACTAAAGCCTCATTTAAAAGGGATTCTCATTCGATAGCCCCTGACGAAATAGAAAAAACAGCACATATCTTGATAACAATATGCCAAAGGCAACACTATCAAGAAGAGTACGCAAATTTGAAGTCAGGAAAACTAATAAATGGCAAGAGTGCGATTTTACCCCTGGATCGATATATCGATGAAGAAGGCATCATTCGAACTGGGGGCGGACTGGGGCATACAAAGACATGTCCCATAACGAAAGTCATCCCATTATTCTTCCTTATACTTGCAGGTTATCCAGACTTATAGTTCAATCCTCTCATAAGACCACCCTGCATGGAGGGAACCAGCTGATGCTACGTCATATCCGCACTCAGTACTGGATCCCACGTGTTAAAATAATGATACGGTCTGTTATCCACAACTGCAAGGTCTGTACTATTTACAGGAAGCGGACACAAACGCAACTTAAGGGGATCCTTCCGAAGGAGCACACCACCTTTACTAGGGCCTGCACCAACACCGGGGTAGATTTCGCGGGACCATTCGATATAAAATCCTACCGAGGGAGGGGATGTCGAATTTCAAAAGGATACATTTGCCTGTTTGTCTGCTTTTCGACGAAAGCCATCCATCTAGAAGCGACAAACGATCTTAGTACCGGGTCCTTCCCAGCTGCCTTCGCCAGATTTGTATCCAGACGAGGCTGTCCAAAAAACGTTTTCTCCGACAATGGTACTAACTTTGTCGGAGCTTCGCGATCTTTACGATCCGAGTTTAAAGCATTTCTGCGTGAAGCAAGGGACGGAACATTGAATAAATATAGCCATCACACTTTAGAATGGTATTTTATACCGCCAAGCGCTCCTCACATGGGAGATTTGTGGGAAGCGGGGGTAAAAAGTTTTAAGACCCATTTTAAAAAGATCGCGTCCGATCATAAATATACTTTTGAGGAGTTTACTACCCTTTTATGTCGAATTGAGGCCTGCCTCAACTCTAGGCTCCTCAGTCCCTCATCCAATGACCCTTCCGACCTGGAGCCGCTTACTCCAGGCCACTTTCTCGTAGGTGGACATCCTTTAGCCTCACCTGAACTCGATTGTAGCGAAAATCCTGCCTCAATCGTAAACCGATGGCAAAGGATGAAAGCCCTACATCAAACATTCTGCAAAAGGTGGAAATCGGAATATCTCACCGAGATCCAGAAACGGTATAAGTGGAAACATCCACAGCCCAACTTTAAACGCGGGGACCTAGTCGTCATCAAGGAGGATAACCTACAACCGAACGAGTGGAGAATGGGGAGAATCGTCAACACACGCCCAGGTTCCGATAACCGTATACGAGTTGTTGACGTCAATACAATTAAAGGACAAATTACGAGACCAATCGCGAAATTGGTACTACTTCCGCCCAAGAATGAGGAAAATGGACTGCAACACCCCACATTCCACGATCCCAAATAACCCAGCTCTCGTTCACCCCGAACGAGGCCAACACACCTATAACCCAGCTCTCGTTCCCCTGAACGAGGCCAACATACCTTAATTTAGATTCACTATCTGCCACAGAATACCTCTTCCAAAAATTGCGTTAGTGTGCCGTTGCCACCACGCAATTGTTCAGAAGACAATTAAATGTAAGAATTGATCCCCGAATTTTAGTCATATCGGCACCGGAATATCTCCGTACCTCCCCCATCTCACCGTGCGTATTCATCACACAGCTGATGTCACGGTGTTTAAACCTTTTCCACATTATAAATAAATTATAAATTAAAAAATTGCTTTAAATAATTGTTTTCATCCATTTAAAGCAATAAGGGCTATCTCCCATGCACTATAGCCAAGATTTCTTTAATTAACTGACGAAGGATTTTATGTGAATATACTTGCGACTTTCGTTCTAAAAAGCAAAATGGGAACTTATTTCACTTGTGTACAATATTGTTTAATTTTCTACACCTAAAGCAATTGCATTATCAAAGAGTATCACCAGCGGACATAATCCCAAGGAAAATGATAACATGAGTCTCTTGGTCATGAACGTGTGTAACCTTTGTGGACCCTCACGTATGTGCTCATTTATAGGCGGCAAGATTGGCAGCCATGCGCACAGTCCATGAGCGCCAGAATACAACCACAAGCAGTCACGCATCGGATTCTTCTCCAATGCATTAGACAACCAAAAGCATCCAACATACGAAGCCAAGCAAGACGCCATTAGAGAATTGATTACACTATTACGTGATTCCCTTTGAATTATCAAACTTCGTGCACAAACGTTACCAATAATTGTCTCAACTGTATCAGGTGAAGTAGATGAAGACCTCACTGATAAATCATTTCGCAAAGTTGTAACCGGGAGGGACACTATACCCGCTGGATGTATACCTGTACTTCTAACATCTACTTCGTAAGCGCCATTGACGCTTAAGGAACAAGAATCCTACGGTCTTAACTCAAAAGGGCTAACAACGCCATCCAAAAAAGTGTCATCAGCTGATTTCGAAGTAGATGTTTAATGAAATTACAGGAGCGCGAACCTGAATCTTGGTCGCAAAATGGTTATCCAATTGGTATTCCTCAGAATAGCAGATTAATTGCTGAATATCGAATAGGCCAATTACTAGCTG
The DNA here is from genome assembly GCF_040869045.1 of Eurosta solidaginis. Taxonomy (NCBI): domain Eukaryota; kingdom Metazoa; phylum Arthropoda; class Insecta; order Diptera; family Tephritidae; genus Eurosta; species Eurosta solidaginis. The sequence continues at coordinate 165,656,117 of NC_090319.1, read as the reverse complement.
CATAAGTTTGATGAATCTGTATCATATTCCATAATTTACCTTCTGATAGAATGCTCGATACATCGACGGACTTCTTTACTTCCATACTATCATCCTTGTTCCCATGGATATCGGTTGATTTTCATGCTATTGTTGGGAAATGTGAACTGGGAGCCCAAATATATTTTTGTTAGTTTTTCCCCTTGGTTCGCATATAATATCTGGTCCCCTTGTAGTAGGACATGGAAATTTGATGCCACACAGGGGTTCATTGACAAAGTATCTTTAACAAAATTTAATTGTAAAACATCACAAATATCTTAATTTTCTTCAAAAGCCCTACCTGATGGTCAACGGGTGGCTGCTGGCAGCTTTGTTCACATTGATCCCATCAATTCAATTTCGTGACGCTTCTGAGGTTTGACCCACTTATAGAAAGCGTGCTTTAGCTGAATGGCTTACAATAGGACTGTGTGAAGAACTCAAAGTCAAGTCAGTACCTTTCTGAACGCCTGGGATACACAATTGCCGTAATAGACTATGCAAAGCTAACAGCGTTAAGGGCCAAACACCAGCCCGTCATCGCACAGGCTGCCCATTGAAATTTACTAAGCCCTAAGCTGCTTAGGAGGTATATGTACCAATGTTACCGCCAACCTTTGGGGAGCTTTTCCTTTGTTTTTCTTACTTATTATATATGTCTATTTTTTATAACTGCTTATTAATAATAATACATAAAAACTCACATACAAATATCAAAGTTCGTCATTCACTCCATAATGCCCTTAAGATAATTTGTATTTTTAATAAACCTAAAATCAGCTCGTAATTGTATGAATTGTCGCTCAACCGACTTATCCAGATAATTCAAAGTTTCGCCAGTGCAAACTTCTTGTAAATTTTCTGGCTTCACCAACAACAAGTTGCACAATGCATGTAGTATATCAAATAGTTGTGTTACCAGTGGATTCTCCAATTCGCGAATACATTTACGATACTCATTCACATCACAAATGGCACACATAGCACCGGCGGTATTATATTGCATTGTTTGCAAATGATCGAATATAACCCGATGAAAGCGTACACCAGACTCGTGTAATATATTTTGTAAATTATCACCATCTACACAACGTTTTATCTGCTTTAAGGATGGCTGCAAGTTTTGTACAACTTGTAAACATGCCGTTGACGAAATTGTGTCCGTATCGGTTTCTGGCTTATAATCTGTTTTCTTTTGTTCACTTGGCAAGTATAATTTAACCCAGCTAATTATTGCGTTGATTGAACGCTCAAGTCCCTGATCTAGTGATTTTTCAATTTGCTCCTTTAACAAACGTCTTTTAAATATATAATCCGAGTCTTTGGGACTATTTATTATACACGGGATTACAGCGCTGTTTGAGAGTTTATCCAATAAATGCACAATAATGTTTGTTTTTTATACAACATCAAAGAAATACAACTGCAGATATGTTTTCCCTTCGGCTATGGGTATTGCTTGCAAACCTAATTCAAGTGCATATACAACATGTTCATGCATTAGACAGCGTAATAATATCTCATTCAATTGTATCACCAGTTGGCAGTTCGATGGCACTGGAACGTAACCGACAGCGTATAAGTGCCGCTTTTGCTTCTTGTAACATATTTATAGCTAATTCTTCGCATAAAAATGTTTCACAGCCATAATCTTCGATTTGCGCGATATTAATGTTGGCACGTGTACAATCAATGCCTGCATATCACGTCGCAGTTCTTGAAAGCGTTCCGTTGGCTTCTTTTGATGTTTTTTACTGGCGTAAAAGCGTTCCAGTTCTGTTGAACATTTTGCTGTTAAACATCTTGACTCAACTTCTACATAGTTTGCTAAATGTTTTGTAAACATTTGTTGTGTCAACTTTTGCAGCACATCATCATCGATGGTGGACATATATATTTGTAGTTCTGATGACAACTTTATGGTTCGAGAATATAGTTCATAGAGCGTACGTAAATACTTTTCCTCGTCCTTTTTATCATCCAATTTAGTTAACGCATATTGATGCGATTTCAATTGATAAATATTGAGTATAAATTTGGACATAACTTGAACTGGATTGGCGAATACTTTTTTAATAATTTCATAATGATGTTTGCACATTGGCGCTATAACCATAAAAAAATCCTTCCCGCCATTGGGTGTCATTTGACTTTGTTCTATATAAGCATCGACACATTGGGCATATCCTTTGAATTGAGATAATATCTATGCTAGTTTTTTCATTTTTCTCAATATCTTCACACTTTTGCGCTGTAACAAATTCTTCAATTAAACAGCGCTCAATATCATCGTACATCTGTTCAATTTTTTGCTTTGATTCAACAAATTTTTCTATTGGTAAAATCTTGTGATATTGTATAAAGTTTTTGTACAACATCAGCTGCCTCATGAAGACGCTTGGATCCGTGAAAGTATCGTTGAGTATTGGACCAGATACCAAGAATTCGGACATATGATTTAATAGTTTTTGCGCTTGCACTGTACGACTACGTGGCGTATTCACATTTTCTAATTGCTCTCCTAAATGTATAATTTTTCTCGCAACCGAAATAATTGTTTCATCTAATTGACCAAACCAAGCGATGGCCACTTTATAACGTATACCTGTAAATAAAAGAGCAAAATTAATTAATGAAAAAGAGATTACAACTTCTAGCCACTATACTCACCGCGTGTTTTAAATCAATGACATTTTTTTCCATTCAGGAAATGGAAAAGCGTAGCAGATGTCAAAATCTCTACATTTAATGTCTGACTGTCAATGATTATTGCAATACAAACGTTAGGCCTCATGCGCAAGCATCTCGCGCACTACACGTCACGCACTACATGCCGCACTACACGTCACGCAATATATGCCGCACGACATATCGCGCACAACATGCCACACGACAGGTGGCGACCTGCATATATCGATCAATCAATCGTTTGGTTGAAAAAAAAAAAATATATATATATATATAGACTTAATTCCACGAATCTCAACATTATGGACAATACATGTCGAAAATAATGTTGAATGGTGGAAGTGCAACTCTTTAACACCTTTTCAGCCAGGTTTCGAACCGTTCCGTGTGGTGGCAGGCCACTTGTTGTTTAATCAAAGTTCACCACAAATCTAGAAAAAAATAAATAAATTTTAGAAATACGTCGGCGACATCTACCGACACAAATCAAATTATAAAATGTACCAAAGGCGCTAAAGCACCAGCCACATCGCATGGATGCGTGCTAAATCCGTTTTTTCTTCAACTCTTTGCGCGCATATGTATGTACTTATGGCCTTCAATTTTTTATTTCAATTAAAATTTATTTCAAATATAAATATAAAATATATCAGAGATAATTTTTTTTTTGGTTTACGCCACCCAAACAACATTCCGCAAACCTCAATTTGGGCATGATCAATGATACCAATATTCTTTCAGATCATGACCCGTTACCAAACCTTATTGGCCAAGTCAGAGGGAGGCGGAAAGCGTTTCGACGTTGCTTGCCAGCTCTGCGGCAGGGATCATAGCCTTAGGATCTGTGCCGAATACCGTAAAAAATCCCCAGAAGAGAGGTTGCGGGCAGTACTTCTGCATAAGTACTGTCCAAACTGTTTGTCGCCCTTTCACCGCGTGGACAAATGTAACAGCAAGTATCGCTGCAAGAGGTGGCAAGAGAAGCACCACACCACGCTTCATTTAGATGAGCGTCGACCGGTAAGCGACGAGACGACCAAAAACGGCGAAGACAACACGTCCGACGATGCTTTGTCGATCAACCTCTCGGGGCCGGCTAAATCCTGGGCTCAGCAGGTGGAGGAAGAGGAAATGGAGGAAGAGAGAGCGAAAATGGAAGAAGAGCGAGCAAAAATGGAGACAACACCGTCAACGGTAAATCATGGGATGCGCAGCTTCCGGCCACTGTTACAGCATGAAGGAAGCGCGCGGCGAAAGCAAATAAACGTCGAAACGAACGAGACAACTGGCGGCACCGCGACATCGGACTCCAAGGAGGCCCGACCAAGTCATCCAAACGCGGAAAACAGCAGCGGCGAAATAAGTCGACGCCATACCCTTCTGACGCCCAAAATACACGAGCACTATCGCGGGGTACACCGGAAGGCTTCTCAACCGGCAGACTGCCCTAAGCTACTCCAGCACCCATCATGCGGCCTTTCGTGCCCATTGCGCCGACGGCCATAGTGCGCATCGAATCGCGGGGGCATCTGCACCTGGTTCGTGATATCATTGATCCCTGCGCCACCAGCACAATCGTCGATGCAGAGCTGGTACGTGATCTCCAATTGGAGTGCCAAGGACCAGGGCAATGCACCCTTATTCTGCGCGGCAAATTCGGGTCATCGACGCACGTAACCACTCAGGCCGTAGTGGTCAAAGGTCACTATCGAGTGAGTCCGCCGACTAATGTGGACCCTAAGATTGCGGCGCCTTTTGAATTGAGCGGTACACCGGCATCGACAGTTGGCGGTCTCCTAACCCAACCGACCGTGTTCGGGTTGGTGGTCTCGGGAACCTGCCCAAAATAAATATCCCATTTTCACGCCTCACACATGTGCCATCTTATAAATATTTAAGTAAATATGCACGGAATTTAAAACCACGTACGTATATCTAATAAAATTTTTTCTTTTTCCACAGGAGAGCGAAACGCGAGGTCAACCATCTGGCGTGCAGTGCTTGCAGTCCGCATCTGCACTGCCTTCTTTCGTTACAGCGCCTTACTGGACGTGCGATCACGTGGCATTCCTTTTTTTAATTTTTTCCTTTTTGTTGCTTACGGCAAGGGGCCGGTATGTTTAGGCCACAGGCCTAGATATATCTCCCCCCCCCCCCCCCTCTCGTTACATAATTTTCTTTAGTTATTTTCCTTCGTTTACTACCACCCACATATGCTTGTGATCACTAATACACACGGGCATGTGTGAGTGGCGGTACGTATGTATCCTAGATTTTTACCGCTGTGAGCCCGCGGTACAGCAACTTTGTTGCCGGGAAACCCAACGAAGGGGCTGTATCGTGGGTTCATCGGCTCATGTGGCAAAGAGGCTCGACCTCTTTGAATCCAGCAGCCAGCGAAGGTACACGTTATCCCACGTTTACGTAAGTGTAAATTTAATATAAATATATCTAATATTTTAAACTTTCACAACATTTGTTAAAATCTTCCTTAACACTTGTTGTATTTATATACATTGAATAAAAAACACACTGTGAATTCCTTTTTTTATTAACACGAAACTTTTTTGGTGTTTTTATTTTCTTCCCTTTTTTTCGCCTTAACTAATCTTTAACAAATACGCGGGTGCGCGCTTTAATGTCGCGTTTCTTTTGTGAAGCTGAGTGCGCTTGATTGCACTGTTGGGAGAGTGCAGCAAAGAAAGATGAAAAAATTGCAAATATGAGAGAGGTTGAGAAATTTGATCAGCAGTAAACAACTCTCGTTGCCTATGTAGCTATATGTGCTGGGAGAATGTCGCTGGAAGAGCGACTTGAACGTGTGAGTAAACACGTATGTATATATATATATATATATGATGTTCTCAGAGTGGAGAAATAGGAATGTTGGAAAAGCAACTTGAAATTATTTGTACATGTATGTACGTATGAATATTATACTTTTCTATATGCTGCGAAGCAGAAAAAATGATTTGGAAGTTGAACTGTATCGCCAAGTTCAACGCTCTGTGTGAACAACGGGGTAAACTCAGCTGTAGAAGAAATTTTTACTGATGTTCTTGCACAGTGGGTTTGAGTAGGCAAGTAAACTGCAATTTTTTGTTGGTTAAACACCACTAGAAATATGTATACATATATATATATATATAATTGGCGAATTTTCCCTATTGGTATAGCGGCCACCGTGGTGTGATGGTAGCGTGCTCCGCACCACACCGTATGCCCTGGGTTCACACCCCGGACAAAGCAACATCAAAAATGGTTTTTCAATTAGAAGACAATTTTTCTAAGCGGGGTCGCCCCTCGGCAGTGTTTGGCAAGCGCTCCGGGTGTTTTTCTGCCATGAACAGCTTTCAGTGAAAACTCATCTGCCTTGCAGATGACGTTCCGAGTCGGCATAAAATATGTAGGTCCCGTCCGGCCGATTTGTAGGAAAAATCAATAGGAGCACGACGCAAATTGGAAGAGAAGCTCGGCCTTAGATCTCTTCGGAGGTTATCGCGCCTTACATTTATTTATTTTTATTTTTTATAGCGAAATATTTTCTACCAATTTTTGGCTGCAAAACGTTTGCAGTAAAACCAACGGTAAGAAAATTTCCGTAATATTCATGTATAAACTTTTTTGAAAAAAAGTTTTATAAGATCGCGAGTTTGAATCGAGCTCAAGGCCTAACAATAATTATTTTATCATTATTATTGTTATAATATATTTTTTCTTAATTGAAAAAATTTTTAAATTAGAATAGAAGAAAGAAAAAATTTAGACAACTGCTAAAGCTCGTTGTATAGATCCATTTCGGGAACTGCTAAATTCCTTCATCGGCAACGTTTAGGCGCCGCTGCTATAACCATTCAGCCACCACAGCGGTTTTTTGTTTGTCTTCATTATTCCTACTTCAATTCTGTTTCTTGCCAATTGATATTCACAGCACTGCGACATCTGTTACAGAATAGTTGTGAAAATTGGACTTTGTTTATGGCGATGATGCCATAGTGTCATATTTTATTGACACTTTTTCCCCGTGCTCTGGGATGTATTAACAATTTTTGTTGTTATATCGGCCTACAGATTTGTAAGATCGCGAGTTTGAATCGAGCTCAAGGCCTAACAATAATTATTTTATCATTATTATTGTTATAATATATTTTTTCTTAATTGAAAAAATTTTTAAATTAGAATAGAAGAAAGAAAAAATTTAGACAACTGCCAAAGCTCGTTGTATAGATCCATTTCGGGAACTGCTAAATTCCTTCATCGGCAACGTTTAGGCGCCGCTGCTATAACCATTCAGCCACCACAGCGGTTTTTTGTTTGTCTTCATTATTCCTACTTCAATTCTGTTTCTTGCCAATTGATATTCACAGCACTGCGACATCTGTTACAGAATAGTTGTGAAAATTGGACTTTGTTTATGGCGATGATGCTATAGTGTCATATTTTATTGACACTTTTTCCCCGTGCTCTGGGATGTATTAACAATTTTTGTTGTTATATCGGCCTACAGATTTGTAAGATCGCGAGTTTGAATCGAGCTCAAGGCCTAACAATAATTATTTTATCATTATTATTGTTATAATATATTTTTTCTTAATTGAAAAAATTTTTAAATTAGAATAGAAGAAAGAAAAAATTTAGACAACTGCCAAAGCTCGTTGTATAGATCCATTTCGGGAACTGCTAAATTCCTTCATCGGCAACGTTTAGGCGCCGCTGCTATAACCATTCAGCCACCACAGCGGTTTTTTGTTTGTCTTCATTATTCCTACTTCAATTCTGTTTCTTGCCAATTGATATTCACAGCACTGCGACATCTGTTACAGAATAGTTGTGAAAATTGGACTTTGTTTATGGCGATGATGCCATAGTGTCATATTTTATTGACACTTTTTCCCCGTGCTCTGGGATGTATTAACAATTTTTGTTGTTATATCGGCCTACAGATTTGTAAGATCGCGAGTTTGAATCGAGCTCAAGGCCTAACAATAATTATTTTATCATTATTATTGTTATAATATATTTTTTCTTAATTGAAAAAATTTTTAAATTAGAATAGAAGAAAGAAAAAATTTAGACAACTGCCAAAGCTCGTTGTATAGATCCATTTCGGGAACTGCTAAATTCCTTCATCGGCAACGTTTAGGCGCCGCTGCTATAACCATTCAGCCACCACAGCGGTTTTTTGTTTGTCTTCATTATTCCTACTTCAATTCTGTTTCTTGCCAATTGATATTCACAGCACTGCGACATCTGTTACAGAATAGTTGTGAAAATTGGACTTTGTTTATGGCGATGATGCCATAGTGTCATATTTTATTGACACTTTTTCCCCGTGCTCTGGGATGTATTAACAATTTTTGTTGTTATATCGGCCTACAGATTTGTAAGATCGCGAGTTTGAATCGAGCTCAAGGCCTAACAATAATTATTTTATCATTATTATTGTTATAATATATTTTTTCTTAATTGAAAAAATTTTTAAATTAGAATAGAAGAAAGAAAAAATTTAGACAACTGCCAAAGCTCGTTGTATAGATCCATTTCGGGAACTGCTAAATTCCTTCATCGGCAATGTTTAGGCGCCGCTGCTATAACCATTCAGCCACCACAGCGGTTTTTTGTTTGTCTTCATTATTCCTACTTCAATTCTGTTTCTTGCCAATTGATATTCACAGCACTGCGACATCTGTTACAGAATAGTTGTGAAAATTGGACTTTGTTTATGGCGATGATGCCATAGTGTCATATTTTATTGACACTTTTTCCCCGTGCTCTGGGATGTATTAACAATTTTTGTTGTTATATCGGCCTACAGATTTGTAAGATCGCGAGTTTGAATCGAGCTCAAGGCCTAACAATAATTATTTTATCATTATTATTGTTATAATATATTTTTTCTTAATTGAAAAAATTTTTAAATTAGAATAGAAGAAAGAAAAAATTTAGACAACTGCCAAAGCTCGTTGTATAGATCCATTTCGGGAACTGCTAAATTCCTTCATCGGCAACGTTTAGGCGCCGCTGCTATAACCATTCAGCCACCACAGCGGTTTTTTGTTTGTCTTCATTATTCCTACTTCAATTCTGTTTCTTGCCAATTGATATTCACAGCACTGCGACATCTGTTACAGAATAGTTGTGAAAATTGGACTTTGTTTATGGCGATGATGCCATAGTGTCATATTTTATTGACACTTTTTCCCCGTGCTCTGGGATGTATTAACAATTTTTGTTGTTATATCGGCCTACAGATTTGTAAGATCGCGAGTTTGAATCGAGCTCAAGGCCTAACAATAATTATTTTATCATTATTATTGTTATAATATATTTTTTCTTAATTGAAAAAATTTTTAAATTAGAATAGAAGAAAGAAAAAATTTAGACAACTGCCAAAGCTCGTTGTATAGATCCATTTCGGGAACTGCTAAATTCCTTCATCGGCAACGTTTAGGCGCCGCTGCTATAACCATTCAGCCACCACAGCTATTCTAATTTAAAAAATTTTTTCAATTAAGAAAAAATATATTATAACAATAATAATGATAAAATAATTATTGTTAGGCCTTGAGCTCGATTCAACCTCGCGATCTTACAAATCTGTAGGCCGATATAACAACAAAAATTGTTAATACATCCCAGAGCACGGGGAAAAAGTGTCAATAAAATATGACACTATGGCATCATCGCCATAAACAAAGTCCAATTTTCACAACTATTCTGTAACAGATGTCGCAGTGCTGTGAATATCAATTGGCAAGAAACAGAATTGAAGTAGGAATAATGAAGACAAACAAAAAACCGCTGTGGTGGCTGAATGGTTATAGCAGCGGCGCCTAAACGTTGCCGATGAAGGAATTTAGCAGTTCCCGAAATGGATCTATACAACGAGCTTTGGCAGTTGTCTAAATTTTTTCTTTCTTCTATTCTAATTTAAAAATTTTTTCAATTACGAAAAAATATATTATAACAATAATAATGATAAAATAATTATTGTTAGGCCTTGAGCTCGATTCAAACTCGCGATCTTACAAATCTGTAGGCCGATATAACAACAAAAATTGTTAATACATCCCAGAGCACGGGGAAAAAGTGTCAATAAAATATGACACTATGGCATCATCGCCATAAACAAAGTCCAATTTTCACAACTATTCTGTAACAGATGTCGCAGTGCTGTGAATATCAATTGGCAAGAAACAGAATTGAAGTAGGAATAATGAAGACAAACAAAAAACCGCTGTGGTGGCTGAATGGTTATAGCAGCGGCGCCTAAACGTTGCCGATGAAGGAATTTAGCAGTTCCCGAAATGGATCTATACAACGAGCTTTGGCAGTTGTCTAAATTTTTTCTTTCTTCTATTCTAATTTAAAAATTTTTTCAATTAAGAAAAAATATATTATAACAATAATAATGATAAAATAATTATTGTTAGGCCTTGAGCTCGATTCAAACTCGCGATCTTACAAATCTGTAGGCCGATATAACAACAAAAATTGTTAATACATCCCAGAGCACGGGGAAAAAGTGTCAATAAAATATGACACTATGGCATCATCGCCATAAACAAAGTCCAATTTTCACAACTATTCTGTAACAGATGTCGCAGTGCTGTGAATATCAATTGGCAAGAAACAGAATTGAAGTAGGAATAATGAAGACAAACAAAAAACCGCTGTGATGGCTGAATGGTTATAGCAGCGGCGCCTAAACGTTGCCGATGAAGGAATTTAGCAGTTCCCGAAATGGATCTATACAACGAGCTTTGGCAGTTGTCTAAATTTTTTCTTTCTTCTATTCTAATTTAAAAATTTTTTCAATTAAGAAAAAATATATTATAACAATAATAATGATAAAATAATTATTGTTAGGCCTTGAGCTCGATTCAAACTCGCGATCTTACAAATCTGTAGGCCGATATAACAACAAAAATTGTTAATACATCCCAGAGCACGGGGAAAAAGTGTCAATAAAATATGACACTATGGCATCATCGCCATAAACAAAGTCCAATTTTCACAACTATTCTGTAACAGATGTCGCAGTGCTGTGAATATCAATTGGCAAGAAACAGAATTGAGGTAGGAATAATGAAGACAAACAAAAAACCGCTGTGGTGGCTGAATGGTTATAGCAGCGGCACCTAAACGTTGCCGATGAAGGAATTTAGCAGTTCCCGAAATGGATCTATACAACGAGCTTTAGCAGTTGTCTAAATTTTTTCTTTCTTCTATTCTAATTTAAAAATTTTTTCAATTAAGAAAAAATATATTATAACAATAATAATGATAAAATAATTATTGTTAGGCCTTGAGCTCGATTCAAACTCGCGATCTTACAAATCTGTAGGCCGATATAACAACAAAAATTGTTAATACATCCCAGAGCACGGGGAAAAAGTGTCAATAAAATATGACACTATGGCATCATCGCCATAAACAAAGTCCAATTTTCACAACTATTCTGTAACAGATGTCGCAGTGCTGTGAATATCAATTGGCAAGAAACAGAATTGAAGTAGGAATAATGAAGACAAACAAAAAACCGCTGTGGTGGCTGAATGGTTATAGCAGCGGCGCCTAAACGTTGCCGATGAAGGAATTTAGCAGTTCCCGAAATGGATCTATACAACGAGCTTTGGCAGTTGTCTAAATTTTTTCTTTCTTCTATTCTAATTTAAAAATTTTTTCAATTAAGAAAAAATATATTATAACAATAATAATGATAAAATAATTATTGTTAGGCCTTGAGCTCGATTCAAACTCGCGATCTTACAAATCTGTAGGCCGATATAACAACAAAAATTGTTAATACATCCCAGAGCACGGGGAAAAAGTGTCAATAAAATATGACACTATGGCATCATCGCCATAAACTAAGTCCAATTTTCACAACTATTCTGTAACAGATGTCGCAGTGCTGTGAATATCAATTGGCAAGAAACAGAATTGAAGTAGGAATAATGAAGACAAACAAAAAACCGCTGTGGTGGCTGAATGGTTATAGCAGCGGCGCCTAAACGTTGCCGATGAAGGAATTTAGCAGTTCCCGAAATGGATCTATACAACGAGCTTTGGCAGTTATCTAAATTTTTTCTTTCTTCTATTCTAATTTAAAAATTTTTTCAATTAAGAAAAAATATATTATAACAATAATAATGATAAAATAATTATTGTTAGGCCTTGAGCTCGATTCAAACTCGCGATCTTACAAATCTGTAGGCCGATATAACAACAAAAATTGTTAATACATCCCAGAGCACGGGGAAAAAGTGTCAATAAAATATGACACTATGGCATCATCGCCATAAACAAAGTCCAATTTTCACAACTATTCTGTAACAGATGTCGCAGTGCTGTGAATATCAATTGGCAAGAAACAGAATTGAAGTAGGAATAATGAAGACAAACAAAAAACCGCTGTGGTGGCTGAATGGTTATAGCAGCGGCGCCTAAACGTTGCCGATGAAGGAATTTAGCAGTTCCCGAAATGGATCTATACAACGAGCTTTGGCAGTTGTCTAAATTTTTTCTTTCTTCTATTCTAATTTAAAAATTTTTTCAATTAAGAAAAAATATATTATAACAATAATAATGATAAAATAATTATTGTTAGGCCTTGAGCTCGATTCAAACTCGCGATCTTACAAATCTGTAGGCCGATATAACAACAAAAATTGTTAATACATCCCAGAGCACGGGGAAAAAGTGTCAATAAAATATGACACTATGGCATCATCGCCATAAACAAAGTCCAATTTTCACAACTATTCTGTAACAGATGTCGCAGTGCTGTGAATATCAATTGGCAAGAAACAGAATTGAAGTAGGAATAATGAAGACAAACAAAAAACCGCTGTGGTGGCTGAATGGTTATAGCAGCGGCGCCTAAACGTTGCCGATGAAGGAATTTAGCAGTTCCCGAAATGGATCTATACAACGAGCTTTGGCAGTTGTCTAAATTTTTTCTTTCTTCTATTCTAATTTAAAAATTTTTTCAATTAAGAAAAAATATATTATAACAATAATAATGATAAAATAATTATTGTTAGGCCTTGAGCTCGATTCAAACTCGCGATCTTACAAATCTGTAGGCCGATATAACAACAAAAATTGTTAATACATCCCAGAGCACGGGGAAAAAGTGTCAATAAAATATGACACTATGGCATCATCGCCATAAACAAAGTCCAATTTTCACAACTATTCTGTAACAGATGTCGCAGTGCTGTGAATATCAATTGGCAAGAAACAGAATTGAAGTAGGAATAATGAAGACAAACAAAAAAAAAAACCGCTGTGGTGGCTGAATGGTTATAGCAGCGGCGCCTAAACGTTGCCGATGAAGGAATTTAGCAGTTCCCGAAATGGATCTATACAACGAGCTTTGGCAGTTGTCTAAATTTTTTCTTTCTTCTATTCTAATTTAAAAATTTTTTCAATTAAGAAGAAATATATTATAACAATAATAATGATAAAATAATTATTGTTAGGCCTTGAGCTCGATTCAAACTCGCGATCTTACAAATCTGTAGGCCGATATAACAACAAAAATTGTTAATACATCCCAGAGCACGGGGAAAAAGTGTCAATAAAATATGACACTATGGCATCATCGCCATAAACAAAGTCCAATTTTCACAACTATTCTGTAACAGATGTCGCAGTGCTGTGAATATCAATTGGCAAGAAACAGAATTGAAGTAGGAATAATGAAGACAAACAAAAAACCGCTGTGGTGGCTGAATGGTTATAGCAGCGGCGCCTAAACGTTGCCGATGAAGGAATTTAGCAGTTCCCGAAATGGATCTATACAACGAGCTTTGGCAGTTGTCTAAATTTTTTCTTTCTTCTATTCTAATTTAAAAATTTTTTCAATTAAGAAAAAATATATTATAACAATAATAATGATAAAATAATTATTGTTAGGCCTTGAGCTCGATTCAAACTCGCGATCTTACAAATCTGTAGGCCGATATAACAACAAAAATTGTTAATACATCCCAGAGCACGGGGAAAAAGTGTCAATAAAATATGACACTATGGCATCATCGCCATAAACAAAGTCCAATTTTCACAACTATTCTGTAACAGATGTCGCAGTGCTGTGAATATCAATTGGCAAGAAACAGAATTGAAGTAGGAATAATGAAGACAAACAAAAAACCGCTGTGGTGGCTGAATGGTTATAGCAGCGGCGCCTAAACGTTGCCGATGAAGGAATTTAGCAGTTCCCGAAATGGATCTATACAACGAGCTTTGGCAATTGTCTAAATTTTTTCTTTCTTCTATTCTAATTTAAAAATTTTTTCAATTAAGAAAAAATATATTATAACAATAATAATGATAAAATAATTATTGTTAGGCCTTGAGCTCGATTCAAACTCGCGATCTTACAAATCTGTAGGCCGATATAACAACAAAAATTGTTAATACATCCCAGAGCACGGGGAAAAAGTGTCAATAAAATATGACACTATGGCATCATCGCCATAAACAAAGTCCAATTTAAACAACTATTCTGTAACAGATGTCGCAGTGCTGTGAATATCAATTGGCAAGAAACAGAATTGAAGTAGGAATAATGAAGACAAACAAAAAACCGCTGTGGTGGCTGAATGGTTATAGCAGCGGCGCCTAAACGTTGCCGATGAAGGAATTTAGCAGTTCCCGAAATGGATCTATACAACGAGCTTTGGCAGTTGTCTAAATTTTTTCTTTCTTCTATTCTAATTTAAAAATTTTTTCAATTAAGAAAAAATATATTATAACAATAATAATGATAAAATAATTATTGTTAGGCCTTGAGCTCGATTCAAACTCGCGATCTTACAAATCTGTAGGCCGATATAACAACAAAAATTGTTAAAAAAGTTTTATTTTCTATATTTTTATGAAAAATAAAAACTGCCTACTCACCAATTCCTGTATGTTCTGCTCCTTATTGTTTGTCTGCTCTGCTTGTTGTTGCTCGCCTGGTGATTATTAGCTGGTTGATGTTGCTGCTGCTTGGCTTGCTTTTTTTTAAATTAAATTTTTTTTTGAAATATAGAAGTGTATGTAGTTAACTTATTTTTGTACTCTTTTTTGGCTGAGCTTTTTCTCAATATTTTTATTTGTTTTTTTGAATTTGCTCGATTTTCTGTTTTGGGTGGATTGAGTTTTGCACTTTTTTTTTCAAATTTTTTTCGTTTATATTTGTATGCTTTTTTGTCTATGTATGTAGGTAAATGTTTTCTCCACTCAATTTTAACTCACTGTGTTTGGTGTTTTTAAATGTTTTTTTTTTTGTTAAGCGAACGACATTTTTCGATTAAAATTGAATAATATTTGTTGTGTGTTGGTTAATTTAAGGGCGGGCCAAAGATGGCTGCGAAGGACCATGAACAACTTTGGTCTCTCCTCGCTTCATTCAAACGCACAAATAAAAAGAGGTTTATATTTTTTTGGTTTTTTCCGAAAACGTTATAATTTTCTTTAATGTTATTATTGAAATGAATGCAAACTTTCACAAAATTCACTTTCTACAGATTGGTAACTTCAAATATCAATAACTCTATATATGTATAAAAATGTATACAAAAAAGGATCGCGTCCGCGGTTGCCGGTTGATAGTGCAAGACTAGCGAATGGAATATTGTTTATGCGCGATGGCAGTGGTGGGTGTTCGTTGGCGCCTTTCCATTCGCCGCGCATGGCTGCGCATAGGAATTGCCGCCATCTAATGGAGATGGAGGCGACTTAAACACCCCACATTGATAGAATCCTCTCCCGGCTAAAAAATACAAGATTCATATCCGCCATCGACTTAAAGGACGCGTTCTGGCAGATTCCTCTGGAGAAGAAACCAAGGGAAAAACTGCTTTCACTGTCCCTGGCCGACCCCTATACAAGTTTCCTGAAATGCCTTTCGGGTTGTGCAATGCAGCGCAACGAATGTATCGTCTTATGGACAAGGTCAATCCGGCCGCTTTATGTGAATGTGTTTTTGTTTATCTTGATGATTTGTCAGTATGTTCCGAAGATTTCTCTTCTCATATGTGTTTATTGGAAAAGGTCGTTCGATGTCCTCGCGAGGCTAAGTTAACAATCAATGTCGAAAAGAGCAAGTTTTGTTTTAAAGAGGTTCGTTATTTAGGATACGTAGTCGGGGATGGTTGTATTAGGATGGACGCCAAAGAAGTGGTGGCTGCGAGGGAATTCCTCTACCAAAAACCCCGAAGCAACTACGACGGGTCCTGATTATATCGGGATGGTAACGACGTTTCATTAAGGACTAAGCGACGATAGCAGTTCCGCTACACGACTACCTCAAGAAAAACGAAATTAAATTAAATTGTTTGAAATTTTAAAGCAAAGTTTGATTTCTGCACCGGTGCTTACGCATCCGGATTTTAAGAGGAGATTCTATATTCAATGCGACGCATCAACTTACGGAGTGGGAGGAGTTCTTTGCCAATTGGACGATGACCAGAACGAAAGAACGATTGCCTACGTTACGGCAAAAGTTAATAAGGCGTAGAAAAACTACAGCCTTACGGAACTAGAATGCTACGTCGCCACCTTATGTGGAAGGAAGACCGTTCACCATCATAACTGATCATGTTGTTGTTGTTGTTGTAGCGATAAGGATACCTTCCTCTGCATCGTCCCCTGCTCAGTAGGCCCTACTCTCCTGGGAGGTATGTATCGTCTCGCGCTCTTCTTCTTCCTCCTCCTCCACTTGCTGTGCCCAACTCTTATAACGCTCTGCTTGCCGAGGAAGGTCTTCTATTGGTGAAGGTATTTTGGTGTGGTGTTGATCATCCATTGGTAGATGCAGTGTGGTGTGGTGTTATCGGCCACATCGTCGGCACCTGCCGTCGCTGGTACAATTTTTCGGCCGACGCACCACCGATAGACAATTCTGGCAGTAGCCAATGCGAATGATCTCGCGCAATTTTTGCAGATGTGTCTTCGCCCTATAAACAGTGCACGATCGAATCGGATGTCGCGCGTTACATAGCGGACATGGTTTGGCATAGCGAGCGGCCTGGCGCTCGGTTCTCTTGCGCAATGAAGCGTAGCGAGTCATTCTATTCAGAGAAGTAGGAAGAAAAAATAAAGGAACCTCGTTGAGTGATTATGATTGTGTCACGCGTTCGGTGGCGAGTAAGCCCCAATTCTATTATCGGCGCTTTTGAAATTTCGCGCGTGAGTAGGGTGAAAACATCTCTAGATGCCTACGAAAATATATTCATATCTCGCGCACGTTGTGTGCGTGGCCGCTTTCCCCGCACGTTATGTGCCTGGGTCTTTAGTGCCCTGTTTTTATTATTTTTGTGTCACCCGGTAGCGTTTTAGTTAGCCACGGACACACTAGTGCTGCAGAAAAATGAGCATTTACGATTTTCGGTTCGCACATCGTGGTACCGAATCGGGTAGAGAGTGTATAACGTGGGTGTGGTAGCCGATAAATATACCACTATTAAATTATGAACACACTGTTTTATTTTCATAAAATACCTTTATTATAATCACTCCTAAATGTATGCTAACAATTCGTTTTAAAAATTTATATCAGAATGAAAATTTTTGAAAAAATAATTTCAAAATTGAAATATAAAAAATTAACAAGAACCAAAAATTCAATTTATTTAAAGTAGGTACATTTAAAGTTGAATATAAATATAACCCTACAATACTCCCCCTTCCGGAGATTTAACGTTAAATAAATTAAAAGTAACTTTCTTTTTTGTTTTTGTGTTAGGTATCTGTATTTTAACAATCATTGCTGGTTTTAAACGATCAATAGGAATAGATTTAATTTCATTATTTATCTCAATTTTAAAGTTTTTAATATCTTTTTCAATAATTCTATAAGGACCCTCATACGGACGCTGCAAGGAATGTTTGTTTATTACACGTACAAAAACAAAATGACAATCTTAAATCTTTTGGAACAAAAATACCGCTAGAATTTTGATGATGTTCCAAATTTGATTTAAAATTTTTAAAATGTTCGCGCAAACTACTTAAAACATCCGCTGAAGTTACAATCTCTGTAGTTGAAACAAATAATTCACCAGGTAATCTTAAATTTTGGCCATAAACCATTTCAGCTGGTGTTGCCGAAATATCTTCGTTAAAAATCGATCGCAAACCCATAAGCACTATTGGTAACTCTTCATACCAATCTCTGGACCCATTACTAGCCATTATTGAAGATTTAAGCTGTCTATGGAAACGTCCTATTATTCCATTAGCTTGGGGATGATAGGAAGAAGTCGTTATTTGATGACTTCTAAGAAGTTTCATTAATTCTGAAAACAAGTTTGAAGTAAACTGAGATCCCTGATCCGTTGTTATTTCCAATGGAACCCCAAAACGTGAAATATATTCCTTAAAAAATTTATTTACAACCGTAACTGCAGAAATATCTCTTAGCGCGAATGCCTCTGGCCAACGTGTAAAACTATCAATTATAGTTAATATGTAACGATATCTCTTTGAAACAGGCAAGGGCCCGACAATATCTAAGTGAATGTGTTCAAATCTAGCTTTTGGAATTGGAATTTTCACAACTGAAGATTTTGTATGACGATGTACTTTCGATTTTTGACAACTTATACATTCTTTGGACCAAGTATTGATGTCTTTATTCATTTTTGGCCAAAAATATTTCTTAACTATCAAACGACGTGTAGCTCTACTACCAGGATGTGAAATCCCATGTAACATATCAAATATTATTTTTCTTAAATTGTTTGGAATGAATGGTCTAGGATTTTCTCCTGACACTTCGCACCATATATTAAAGTTAAGAACAGGAATTTTTATTAGTTTCAAATTTTAAAATGTTTGTTCTGAGTTAAGTTTGCCTAATTCACTATCTTGTTGTTGTTCACTTTGTAAATTTTTTAAATTAATGTCCGAATTATTAATCGCTTCTACTTCAAACGCACGAGATAATGTATCAGCTACAACATTTTCCTGTCCTTTAATATACCTAATGTCTTTCGTAAACTGTGCAATGAATTCCATATGTCTAGTTTGTCTTGGACTGCGTTCTGTTTTTGAATTTAAAGCAAATACTAGAGGCTTGTGATCTGTGAAAACTGTAAATAGACGTCCTTCTAGAAGGTAACGAAAATGTTTAATGTTCAAATAAATAGCTAACAGTTCCCTATCAAATGCATTATATTTAATTTCGGATGGAGACAATTTCTTTGAAAAGAATGCAAGTGGTTCTGATTTATTATTAAACGTTTGATGTATGACACCACCTATTGCCGTATTGGATGCATCTACATTTAAAGAAAGTTTTGCATCTTTGTTAAAATGATTTAACAATATCGCAGATGCAAACTTTTCTTTAATGCATTCGAAAGATTTATTAGATGTATCGTCCCAAATTAAAATCTTGTCTCGTTTCTTATTTGTTCTATTATTAAATCATAGATAACTGTCGTAAACTCTGCTAATTTTGGTATATATCGATGGTAATAATTAACCATACCAATAAATTTTTGTGTCTGCTTAATAGATTTTGGACGATCAAAATTTCGAATGGCTAAAACTTTTTCTTCCGAGGGCCTAATTCCCGTTTCAGAAATATTATGTCCTAAAAAGTCAACATTTGTTACGCCAAAAGTACATTTACTTGGTTTTATATTTAAACCGTACTCCGTGAGGCGCTGATATAGTACGCGAAGATCTTTGAAATGTTGTTCCTCATTTTCGCTTGCCACTAAGAGATCATCAATATATGTAAAAACAAAGTCTAAATCATTAACTACTTCATTAATAAACCGTTGAAAAGTTTGTGCGGATTTTCTAAGCCCGAAAGGCATTCGTACAAATTCAAACATGCCAAAAAGCGTAGTAATTGCAGTTTTATAGATATCCTCTTCTGCCATTGGAATTTGGTTGTAAGCTCTTACCAAATCTAGCTTCGAGAATACTTTCTTATTTCTGAGATTCATGTTGAAGTCATGAACATGGGGCAAAGGATAACGAACAGGGACTGTTACAACGTTTAATCTTCTAAAATCTCCACAAGGACGCCAGTCATTTAACTCCTTCTTGGGTACAAGATGCAAAGGAGATGCTACCGCTGAATTAGAAGGCCTACATATCCCTGTCTTTACTAAAAAATCGAACTCAGTTTTAGCTACTTTGAATTTAATAGGGTCTAAATGCCTTGGTTTAGAAAATGGCAAATTTCCTTCAGTGACAAGTCTGTGAACTGTTGTATGTCTCAATGGTTGTGAATAATCTGGTTCAGAAAATAAAGAAGGAAATTCTTTCAATAACTTTGTAAATTTGTTATCAACAGCGAAAACTTTTGGTAGCGAAACATTACAAACACATGAAATTGCGTTAACTGAAAGACTTGTTACCGGATCTACTAAGCATTTGCGTTTAACACCAATTAAGAGACCATATTTACACAGAAAATCAGCACCGATAATTGGTTTAGCTATATCTGCTATTAAAAACGTGAACGGAAATTCGCGACGTAGTCCTAAATTTATATTTAAAAGTTTTTTACCGTATGTCGAAATCGTTGAACCGTTAGCTGCCGTTAAAATAATATCTGATGACTTTTTGGAACATGAAGATTTTGAAACCGGAAGCACTGAAATCTCTGCTCCACTATCTATTAAAAAATTCAATTTGTTTGTTTTATCAAAAATAAATAAGCGACGTGTAAAGGTGTCTAAATTTCCGTTGTTTGTCGCCGCAACAACGGATGACTTTAGTTTGACGAACTATTGTTATTTTTAAAAGCGCATGGTTGTTCGCACTTCAAAGCTTGATTACCAAACTTATAATGATACCTACAGAGCCAATTTGGGTTGTCACGAGACTTTAATCTATATCTAGAGGGACTTCTAAAGCGATTCCTACTAAAAGATCGGGACCTTGAATAATTTTGACTCATCTGATTTTTAATTTCACTGATCACTAATGATATTTTTTTCATAATTTTTGCAAATAATGTTAGTTGTTTGAACTAAATTTGAAATAATTGTATTTTCGCCTTTAGAATTTGGAAAATTACTAACTGAAGCTATTTCATTTTTATTATAAGCTTCCCAAATATTATCGGCTAATTTAACTAATTCACTTATTTCAGTCGAATTCGAACTAGCAAGGATAATACTTAAATTTGTTGGCAACTTCCTTATCCAAAGCTTTTTAAGAATTTCCTTGTTAAAATTGTTTCCAGAGAGCAGCACTAGAGACCGATAAAATTCAGAAGGTTTACGATCTCCCATTTCTGAATCGGATAACACTCGATCTAACTTGGCATTCTCACTTAATGAATGCCGTTCAATTAAAATTTTCTTTAATGCAGAATATTTGTTATCTTCAGGTTGATTTTGAATAAAATCAAGAATTGTCATAATTACTTCCTGCGGAAGTGCAGTTATGACATATTCATATTTTGTCCCCTCCTGAGTAATGTTCTTTCGACTAAATTGCATTTCAGCATGGATGAGCCATGCTTCAGGGTAATTAGTCCAAAATTGGGGAAGTTTTACCGATGTAGCAAAAATTTCGTTATTTTGATTCGCATATGGATTTGGTAAATTATTTTGAAAATTTTCATTATCCAAATCAATAAGCGAATCGTTTACTTGATTTCGTGGTGTAGATGTACGTGGTGAATGAAACATTGTTAATAAAAATAATAACACAAATTATATTATAGGAAGAAATAAAAATGTTCGGAAAGGAGCGTTTACATAACAAAAATTTTTAATCTATTTTGATACATATACATATAAATAATATCAATTTAAATAAACTAAATGTTAGATACAGCTCACCAAATTCCTTTATTTGTTGTTGATAGTTGTCGCAATTGTATATTTTTACTGATTTTGAAATAAGGTGTTTGTCCAGAAGACCCAAAACTTCGTAACAAATTTCCTAAGAGCCTTCCCACACGTTCTCTGTACTCACGGGCGAGCTGTTGTTTCTACTACATTTGTTGTTGTTGTTGTTGTGTGTTCCGGCTTTCTATTGTAGTTGTTGTAGTTGCTGCTGCTGATCCTTTAAGTTATTCGATATTGCTTTTGTTGTATTTTAACGTTTGAAATCTCTGCCTCTGAACGATGATGATGTACGGTAGCAATTGTTTGAAGTTGGTGCGATGATAACGTGTTGGCGCCACTTGTGTACTTTTTATTGTGTTGGTTGTTGATAATCCCGCAGTGGAATTTGTTGATGTCACGTTTTAGTTTAATAGTCGTTTTTATTGGATCGAACTAACTGTCAAATAAATCTGCCAACTCCGTCTTATTCTCTGACTTTAATTCCTCAATAATTTGCAATACTTCATAAAAACCATCATTTTGTTTTGCACTTAATAGAGTATTCAAGGTACGATGATATAATGTTGTTTTGAAATAATTCAAAAATACTGGATCGAACGAATTTTGACGCTCCAAATTCTCAATGTAGTAGTTGGTTCAAATCACATTCGATCGGTTGCGTATACGGCTTTAGAATGTTAAGTAAACTATCTAATCCAGCTGGTGAATCAATGGATACTGATGGTATCTTATTATCTTGTGATTTGTTGCTCAACTGCAGTGCTACTCCATATGATAATTTAGCACACACACACCAAAAAGGTTTCTTGTTTTATTTAACTATTATCTAATTATTTAAATAATTAGTAGATTATATAATTTTTCAACAAGCATTTTCTTCGAATAAATTAAGTTATTTCCACGATTCACGACTGTTGTGACTGGCTGGATCGCCAATGTATGTATGTATGTATGTATGTATGTATTTATTTGAAAATTTGTTCCTAGCACAACAATTTTGACAAATTATTTAACAGTGCTAGTCATGAATAGCATGAGCTATAAAAATTGAACATTTATAATAATAAATTAGATTAATCAAATTAAATTAAATATAGCGGACAATAGTGAAATATTTATGTATGTAAATGTAAATCTTAAAACTAAAGAAAAGTAGTTAATAAATATTAAAAGACAGCAGTAGTGATGATAACCTTTGGCTGGTTATAGATTGAATAGTATTTAACAAACAAAGAAAGAAGACACAGAGAAAGGAAAAGGACTTAGAAATGAACATTTTAACAACAACAATTTGAGATCCAGTTTAAGAGTCGTTAAAAAATGATGTTAGCTCTTTTCTGAAGTGCAGAGCATTACTTAAGAGTCGAAGACTAGTAGGTAGCGAGTTCCAAAGACGTATTGCAGTAACAAAGAATTGGCGCTCAGAGGTTAGCGAGCGGTATCTGATGTGCTTAAGAAGAAGCACCGACCTTGATGATTGCAGAAAAATAAGCTTACGATATAGATAGTCAGGTTCCTTCGTGTGTATCAATTTATGGAGGAAGGACAGTGTTTTGACTTTTAAAAGATTTTCGAAAGAAATGTTTAGCAACCTTTCAGCATGTTGAGATACGTGGTCAAATCTTTTCAACCCATAAACATATCTAGCAATGTTGTTGTAAACAACATTTAGTTTGTTCTTGCACAGATAGTCACAGTTTGAGTAAATCACACAACCATGGAGTAGCGTAGGTATTAAGTACGCTTTAGCCAGAAGTAGTCGTATGTGCAAAGGCGTGAAATACTGTGTTAACCATAGTGTACGAAGCATTCCATACACTTTCCCAACCGTTCTAAAAATATGGTCTTTCCATGTCAATGTTTTGTTAAAAATTACACCTAAGTTTTTCGCCGTATCTACGTATTCTATAACGGAATTGTCGAACACTACATTCTCTAAATCATTAGTGGGAAAAGACCTTCTATGAATAACAATACATTTTGACTTATTCGGGTTTATACATAAGCCATTCATAGCAGCCCATGAAAATATTTGATTCAAATCGTGGTTTAAGTTACTTATGCACAAGCTAGTTTGATCACGAGGACAACACGTAAATAACTGCACATCATCAGCGTAGATATGAACATTACAATACTTAAGGACATCGGGTAAGTCATTGATGTACAGAACAAATAACAGAGGACCCAGGATAGAGCCTTGAGGGACGCCTCTTAAGACATGAAGGAAGTCAGACTTTTCACCATCTATACATACTGCTTGAGTCCTATCGCCAAGATATGATCTTATAAGGGCAACTGCATGACCAGAGAAGTTAAATAGGTTTTCCAGCTTCCTACAGAGCAGAGTGTGGTCTACAGAATCGAAAGCTTTGGAGTGGTCAAGAAGTGTTAAGAAGGCAATGTCACAGATAATAGTAGTGCCGTTGTGCAGCTCCGCTTTGACCTGAAACCGGACTGACTATCTGACAGGAGCTTGTATTCATGTACATATGATACGATTTGCCCATGTAGAATACGTTCAACGACCTTAGAGAGGAAAGGGAGTATGGCTATTGGTCGATACTCATTATTTTGTTTACGGATTGGAATAACTTTTGCAGCTTTCCAGTATATTGGGAAGACACCGGTCGTCAAAATTGAGTTGACCAAGTAAGTAATGTGGGGAAGGATTTTGGGAAGAATGACTTTTAAAAACTTTGAACATATACCATCAAGCCCCATTGCGTTAAACTTCACAGAAAGTATGGCTTGGATAACATCACAATTATCGACACAAACAAACTCGAAAGGGCTAGTCTCAACATTAACACGCACGGAGTAGTTATCAATACACACATTGTCGGCTGAGTTTTGTAGTCTTACAAAAGTATTATTTATTTCGTTGATGTCGACATCAGGGGGATGAGACAGGTCACTTTTGGGCTTACCAATTCCTATTTGTTTGATTTTGGAATTGGTAAGCCCAAAAGTGACCTGTCTCATCCCCCTGATGTCGACATCAACGAAATAAATAATACTATACAATGTGGTAGCCGATAAATATACCACTATTAAATTATGCACACACTGTTTTATATTTATAAAATACCTCTTTTATAATCACTCCTAAATGTATGCAAACAATTCGTTTTAAAAATTTATATCAGAATGAAAATTTTTGAAACAATAATTTCAAAATTGAAACATAAAAAATTAACAAGAACCAAAAATTCAATTTATTTAAAGTAGGTACATTTAAAGTTGAATAGAAATATAACCCTACAGTGGGTTCTTTTGAGTCGTTGTTATTTGTGTTGTTGGTGCTAGAAACCAACAACTTTCCTGCCCGCCGAGAAAAAAATGTTTGGACAGCAAAATGTTATGCTGTATAAAGAAAAAAAATTAAATATGTTCGTTTTGGAAGAGGGAAAAAATTTTATAAAATGTGTAATTTTTTATTTTTTTGTTTAAAATAAAAAAAAATGTAAGGCGCGATAACCTCCGAAATGATCTAAGGCCGAGCTTCTCTTCCAATTTGCGTCGTGCTGCTCTTGATTTTCCCTACAAATTGGACGGACGGGACCTACATGATTTTATGCCGATTCCGAACGGCATCTGCAAGGCAGATGAGTTTTCACTTAGAGCTTTTCATGGCAGAAATACACCCGGAGCGCTTGCCAAACACTGCCGAGGGGCGACCCTGCTTAGAAAAATTTTCTTCTAATTGAAAAACCTTATTTCTAAAATTTTTGATGTTGCTTTGCCCGGGGTTTGAACCCAGGGCATCCGTTGTGGTAGGTGGAGCACGCTACCATCACACCACGGTGACCGCCATTTTTTGTATTGCCCTTCGATTATTTGTCCAAATTTTCTCCAGTTAAATGACGGCCTTTAGCCATGACATGGTTCCCGAAGTGTATTTGGCTCCGATACAGATTTGTCAGAAACGGGTTTTTGGGTACCCGTTTGCATCTTTTTATGCATCTTTATAAATGATAACCTTTATACTGTTTTCACACAGACGGCTTATTGAATAATAAAGGCAGTTTTCTACATTAAGACACTTATTGAGCTCAATCTTCCCTACAAAATTCGAATCTATTATTATTTCATTAGTAGCTAATCGAATGCCTAATGAAGTCAAAAGCACAATGCAACTCTGTTGGCAGCGTTCCGTTTCCGTTTCCGTTTCTTAGTTTTAAAAGCAAATGTCATTGTCTACATGGCGGAACGATACAAGGTGGCCGCATCGAACAGCTGATTATAACCTTTTTTATTTGATTTGATACATCAACTACCGGCGCAGTACTATTTTGACATTTGTCCATCGAATTTACAAGTACATGGAATTTTTTTTGTTTGTAGGTATGTCACCATGCTCCCACCTTGTATCGTTCCGCCATGATTGTCTGTCTCATCCTTCATACAATCGAGCAGTTACTTCTGTGTGAAAGCAACAAATTTACGATTTCATTAGCAGGTGAAATGAGATCACTAAGTTTCTGTGTGAAAACAGTATTATTTTCGTAATATTATATCGAATACATAATACTGTCACGGATATTAGCATCACTAACCTATACCATCACTAAGGCGATGCTAAGGCCATGCCAAGCAGTATTTACGTCAATAATCAAATCATGTATACACATATATAAGGCAGCCGAAAGAGATGTCACACACAGATGCATTTACTTATGCGCCTATGTATGCGCGAGAGACTGTAAACTACAAACATTCACATCAATAATTCAATCATTATGAATCTACATAAACGAATAAATAATTGCGTCTACACATATGTACGTATACGAGCAGCGGAGCGGCAATGCACAGACACATGAATATATCTTATCTGAGTTGTCACAAGAGAGAGCAATAATTTGTGCACGTAGTTGTGGCTGGCGATTTTGTAGCGCAAATCTGGAAATCGAAGAGCCTAGAAGTATGCAGCGTAAACTATAAAAGCGGGGCAGGCGAGTAAGAAGTAATTTAGTTTGAGTTGAGCTATCAATCAGTTTGATTAAGCACGCGATCTGGCGGCCAATAGTAAAGTTTCATTTGAGTTATCAATCAGTTTGGTTATTAAGCCAGCGAGTAGCAAATTATAAGTGTTATTGTGAAGTACTTAATAAAGGCCATTTTTCCATCATTCAATATTGGAGTTATTTATTCAACAGTTTAGTGATTCGAACTTAGCAGAGGATTGCAAATAAGAGGATTTGCGGCAGATTCGTTACAATTGGTGTCAGAAGAGGAATTGTTGAATAAATTCCAGAGGACAACAAGGACATGGCAAAGTTCAGTGAATTGAAGATCCAGCAACTAAAGAAGGAGTTGGAGAGCCGTGGATTGAATACAAGCGGCGTTAAACTTGAACTTCAGGCACGGCTACGAGAGGCAATAGAAGCAGAAGGAATCGATGTGGAAGAGTATGACTCTCATCTTGATGGCGAGGAAATAACAAAAATGGAAGAAACACCGCAGACAATGGCAAACACAGACCTGAACATGATATTGGCTGCAATATCTGCTCAAACATCGACAATGTCATCACAGATGGAATCTCAAGAGACACGTATAACATCAAAGATAGAAGCACAAGAAACGCGTATAACATCAAAGATTGAAGCACAAGAAACGCGTATGTCAGAAATGTCGACACAGATTACATCGAAGATGGAAGCACAAGAAACGCGTTTATCCGAAATGTCGGCTCAAATTTCAGCACAGATATCATCGCAGATCTCTGCTCAACTGGAAGAGCAAGAAGGACGTATTTCCTCGAAGTTGGAGGCGCAAGATACAAAAATTTTACAGTTTGAAGAAAAAATCGAGGCCGAGGTGGATGCTTTGAGAGGACGTACCGAGCAGTTGGAACTGAATCGCCCAGCAGTTTCAACTAGTAATTCAAAGGTAAAAACACCATCCTTTGACGGTTCTGTTCCTTTCCAGGTCTTTAATCTACAGTTTGAGAAGACCGCAGCAGTGAACAACTGGAATGTGGAAGATAAAGTTGCCGCACTCTTCGTAGCATTGAAAGGACCAGCTGCCGAAATCTTATAGACTATTCCAGAGTACGAACGGAACAGTTATGACGCATTGATGGCTGCTGTAGAACGGCGATACGGAAGCGAACACAGGAAACAGATATTTCAAATAGAATTGCAAAACCGCTACCAAAAAGCTAACGAGACTTTGCAGGAGTTTGCTTCGGACATTGAAAGATTGGCTCATCTTGCAAATGCGGATGCACCCGTGGAATACACGGAAAGAGTGAATATTCAGAGCTTTATAAATGGCATAAGGGACGTCGAAACGAAGCGAGCCACATACGCGAACCCAAAGCCAACATTCGCAGAAACGGTGTCACAAGCTCTGATTCAGGAAACGGCGTCGCTTCTGTGTAAGCCAGTTTTCAAAGCACGCCGTGTGGAAGTAGAAAGGCCAGAGTGGGTAGACGCAATATTGGAGGCACTGAAAGGATCGCAAAAGCGAAGTGAAAAAGGTATCAAATGCTTCAAATGCGGGAAGTCCGGTCACATAGCACGTCATTGCGGTCTTGGTCAAACGCAAAGCTGGAGGAGATGAGCAAGAGCGAGTAAGAGGTAGAGAGCTAGATCCAGCTATTGAATGCCCTGTGATATCTGTGTCGCAAATTGGAAGGAAATCAAGCAGTCTTACCGTCAGAGGGAATGTGGATGGCAAAGAACGAGTACTGACTGTAGATACGGGCGCATCTCATTCCTTGATCCGATCTGACTTGGTCAACAGGAGAGTAAAACCGTTACCTGGAGCAAAGTTGCGTACGGTCACTGGCGAGTATAACCAAGTTCAAGGAGAAGTGATATGTGAAGTATTGATTGGGAAGGTCGTGGTTCTACACAAATTTGTTGTGGCGGAGATTGTTGATGAAGTTATATTGGGAGTGGATTTCTTGGTTGACCATGACATCAAGATCGATATGCAGAGAAGGGTGATGTGTTATGAGAACCAAGATGTGCCACTTAACTTTAGTTTGGAAAAAGGGTTCAGCAGTAATCGGGTACTGGTGGAGAAGACTCGACGAAGGCCACGAAATTCAAAGGTAAAGGTTGATGGAACAAATGGGCCAAACAAATCAAAACCGAAGGTACCTGTGAGAGAAACACTGGCATTGAAAAGCCCTAACGGACGTACTGAAACGAAGAAAGAATGCAAGGGTGGTTTCAAGCCAAGGCACACTACTGTTGTGAAGCGTCGGAACGATACTGATTATGCAAAGGAAATCCGTCCAGCGCAAGCTCTGCGAAGTAGTTCTTCATTGGTCAAGCAACAGAGTGCGAGGGAACGATCCAGGATAATGAGTAGTAAGATGAAACACAGGTACGACAAGGAAAATAATTCGAAAGGTTTCCTGGCGGGAGATTTGGTACTGTTATACAACCCTCACCGGCGGAAAGGTGTTCCATCCAAATTTCGGTGCAGTTGGGAAGGCCCGTACAAGGTTGTGAAGAAGATCAGTGATACCATCTACCGCATACAAAGCATTGAGAAACCACGGAGTAGAAGAGTGGTACATTTGGCGATGCTAGCAGCGTTTAGATCGAGAGATTTGTCTGATCGGGACGATCAGACTTAGGTGGAGGGCAGTGTCAATGATATTAGCATCACTAACCTATACCATCACTAAGGCGATGCTAAGGCCATGCCAAGCAGTATTTACGTCAATAATCAAATCATGTATGCGCCTATGTATGCGCGAGAGACTGTAAACTACAAACATTCAAATCAATAATTCAATCATTATGAATCTACATAAACGAATAAATAATTGCGTCTACACATATGTACGTATACGAGCAGCGGAGCGGCAATGCACAGACACATGCATATATCTTATCTGAGTTGTCACAAAAGAGAGCAATAATTTGTGCACGTAGTTGTGGCTGGCGATTTTGTAGCGAAAATAACTAGTAAGTTCTGGAAGTCGAAGAGCCTAGAAGTATGCAGCGTAAACTATAAAAGCGGGGCAGGCGAGTAAGAAGTAATTCAGTTTGAGTTGAGCTATCAATCAGTTTGATTAAGCACGCGATCTGGCGGCCAATAGTAAAGTTTCATTTGAGTTATCAATCAGTTTGGTTATTAAGCCAGCGAGTAGCAAATTATAAGTGTTATTGTGAAGTACTTAATAAAGGCCATTTTTCCATCATTCAATATTGGAGTTATTTATTCAACAGTTTAGTGATTCGAACTTAGCAGAGGATTGCAAATAAGAGGATTTGCGGCAGATTCGTTACAATATGTATGTAAATCTACTCACTAAGATTGAGATTCATGCATACACTAACTGGAGAATGGCCGCAATTTTAATTGGTTGTTGGAGAATCCAAAAAAAAAAAAAATGATTTAAAGCAGCCATTCTCTCTTATGTAATCATTTGAAATTTGCCAAACTATGTATACAGGGAGAGTAGACCAATTGTGTTCATAGGTATAGAAATTGAAAATTGCTGAGGGGGCATTAGCTCTTAAATGGTGAATCGGATTAAGAAACCATGGTAAATAGGGTATATTCACATTTCCGATTTTATCGAATCGATAAAACAAAATAAATATACAACATAATTAGACATCAGTAAACTCCTTTGCATATTTTACAATGCTTGAAATATGAAGAGCTTCCTCTTCATAATCTTCAAAGTTACTAACATCATTGACCCCTGCTGTGGGGTGTATACCAAACGAAATCCCGATACCCATTCTAACACCAAGGGTAGTAAACCAACAAAACAGCATTCCAACTTTTATCGGGATCTTTATATATACGTTGTGTAGGGCAAAGACATTGACTAGCACAACTATCATTAAACACCCACAATGTAAAGATATACCCATCATAAGTGCATAGAGTGCATTGGCTCCAACCCGCACCACCAATGAACAGAAAGTGGGTAGGAGGTAGAGTAGGGTCGTTTCGGTCTGAACTTTGTTCGTCCATCAGAAAAAATAGGAAAGAGCCGAATCTCTGAAATGAACGAAAAAACACAACTCTAGTAGGAAGCTAAGATGTTCACCCTGTCCACGTGTGTAGACGAGTTGCTTTTCTATTTACCTAACCATACCTAAATTCACCATCAAAATGTGCCTCTGACAAGAGTATGAGAGTATGAGATAGATATTCTCCGAAATTTGAAAAAAAAAAACTAGATTCTCGAACCAGGGTTGGGTTCATTGCCTTTCCGGAGCAGAAGGGTATGGAGCAGACCAGCGGCAGTCAGTTGGGAAAGTTGGTATGAAACTTACCCAGCCGGGGCGCTATTTAATTTTTTTTAATTTACGATTTTTGAACACACTTGTACGCCCAGCTTACACAGTTATATTTATTAAATTATCATAGAACGAGTATTGAAGCATTACTAATTGTGGGGTTCAGTAGATGAAATGGAGAAGAAAACCCAGCCCGTACGAAATCCATACAATTTTAGGTACCCCATTAGTGCAACTTACCCTTCATTTGTTATCATCAAGTCCATCTTCGGTCCAACGTTCTTCCTGTACTGTCCCTTTCACCACAGAGATCATGTCCTCGCGCCAGCCGTGAGCGGCCGACCTGTTTCATTCCTTCTCAATGTTTGGTTTTCATTTGACGTATGCGCGTCTTGCCTAAAGAGGCACGCCTGTTATAAATCTTGCACACCATTCAGATACAATATTCATGGAAATTGAGCAGCTGCACCGAAACTTACATTTTTCGAAATACAAATGCAAATTCGAGCACCGCTCGTTTTTATTTACCTTTCAAAATTAAAGCTCCACAACCAATTTCCATTCGTCAGGATTGCCCGAAAACAGGGTTGGTTCCTGGTTTACAGCACCTATAAAACTACGTAACCAAACTGGACTTAACTCTAGCATATCGATATCATCCAACCTTACAGTGGATCATATAAACGTAGTCCTAATGTAGAAATTGTTTTTTGTTCCCGAATCACTTCGTCCGACTACTGCTGTGGACTCACCCGGTTGAAGCGTGAAATGCACGCGCCGGAAAACGAAATCGTACGTTTTCAAAGGTCACCTTGCCACGCGGTGGCGTTTTTTTTTTGACAATATACCAATGTGTAGTGGAATTGTACATTATCGGTCGAGTATTTCCCAACCACGTTGCGTTGCTCCCACGCCATTATTGAGTTCAGTATAACAGTTGGATAAACCATTTATGGATATCGCTGAATAACCAGCGTCTAATATGAAAGAAGTTAATGCACCACCACTGAGCGCATCGTATATGACCAACGTGCCTCCATAATCGATTACAGAAATTATTCTCACCAGAAAACCCAGTCAAACCAAAGAATATTGAACGCGCTTGGACTTCTTTATAGCCAAGATTCAACGCATCTGTAAGCAGTGCGTCATAAGCTTTGCTCTCTTCATGTTCCTTGCAAAATCCTTTCGACAATTTTTACATTGCCTAAATGTTCCTCAGCTGACTTCGATATATCAGTGAATTTGTTCAGTAGGTTACGTGTAATGTTGCGTACATAGCGACCGCATACTATGGCCATACCAGCAATGCATGGTACAATACATGTACTAACAAGCGCCAAGCTCTGTGAGGTGTACATTATCATTGAAGTGCCAGCACTAATCAATACTGTTGAGCGCAGATAAATTTTGACTGAGCGAATTCCCGACCATATATGTATCATTCACTAAACGATTAAGTAGCTCACCAGTACCCTTTGTATCAAACCAGCCTGTTTCCTGTAAGAGCATGCGACGATAAACTTTTGAGCGTAAATCCTTTATTATACGTAATGATGCACTATTGGAAAGGTAAACTCTTAGATAGTTCATCAACGTCCCACAATAGAATGAGCCCACAATGCATCTTCAGCATATTGCGGCAATACCAAATTACTCAGTTCGGGAGGTTCGGTCAACTTCTGCCCCAATGCTATTTCTTCTGTAATCCAAAATATCGTTTTATTCAGGTTGACCATGGTTTTGTTCATATTTGTGACGTCTTAAAAAACTACTCATAGCCTACATCCCACCTCTGGCAGTGCAGCAATGTCCTTATCGCACTCAGTCAGTTCAACATCACGGCATTTAGAAGTCAATCGTCCTCTTCGAATTTCAGGCGTAATCTTTGGATCTTTTCCTCATTGAATTCATTAACGCTTCCCTTGTTCTGACGATATACCATGTTTATAACATTGTGAGAAAAAAATTGTAAACACGTAGAGTATCTCTTTAATTGCATTTCATTAATAATCGAACTGCGAAGGAATTACATTTTTTCAAGTTTTTGATATTGCCTCACAACATGCTAAAATTACTTCCCAACTCTACATTTGTAAGCGGTGCGAATGCCAAATGTGGGGAGATTTATTGCCACAGTCCTACTGAATTTACCATTCTTTGCACTCACTGCGAGCTAAAGTCATTCGATTACGAAGATTTCATGCGGCACATTAAAAACGTACATTTTGAAAATGATTTGTTAAAAACTGAAGATGTACTTGTTGAGGTAACCCCGTATCTGACGACGAAAACTAGTGTGAAGGGCGAAGTAAATATTGAGGATGACAGTTTTGAACGGTATTCCTTTGGTATCCCTGACGATTATGATGATTATCCAGAGGAAGAGGAGCAAAGTGGATTACGTATAGTTAAATGGGAAGAGTATACGACCACTCCAGAGCCGCACAATGGTGGATAATAAAATGAATTTGATGAAGATGATGACGAGTATATACCAACTACGTTTAACAAGCAACAGATAAAGGGTTTACAAAAGCTAATATTCAGTTCACGCACATATAAAAGTGAAAATAATTTACGATTGCATTTGGAAAAATTCCACAAACCTGGTAAAACAGATGGTATAATACAAATGCGTAAATGCGACGATTGTACGGATGAGTTTAAAACGTTGCGTAGCTTAGAAGAACATTGTCTCCCTGTTCATGGTGGTATGAAATGCCCGTATTGTGATAAAAGAGATGTACATGTCGCACTAATCAGCAACGTCATATAGAACTACATACGCATGGAAATGAGCGTAAATTTGCCTTCGATTACGAAGATTGTACCAAACGCTTCTTCACGCGTCGGCAATATCAAGCACACAAACGTACCCATACAAGAGGCAAGGATTATATACGCAATCAATGTGGCTATACATGTCGTGCACCCGATATGCTGAAAGTACATTATCGTTCACATACGGGTGAGAGGCCATTCGCCTGTGATGTGTGTGGTAAAAATTTCATATCTAAATCTGCTGTAATAGAGCACAGAGTAGCACATGGCACGGAGCGACCACATGTGTGCCAGGTATGCGGTCGCACTTTTGCGCGAGCTAAATCACTTTATCATCATAAATTTTTGCAACTTTGATGAGAAAAAATTCAAATGTGAAATATGCGGACAATCATATGCACAGCTAGCAGGACTTCCAGGCCATACGAGACGACACCGTGAGGATGGGCCACAAGTAGGGTTAGATACTAGAAAAAGTAAAACAGCTTCAGATGGATCAGATGAAACCTCACAAATAGCCGCAAAATAAATTCGCGTCCGCGGTTTTTGTAGTAAACTAAAAGCCCAAACAACTCTGTAAATACAAAATTGTATAGTTTGCACCCTCGAACTGTTTCAGTTCTAATTGTATTGCAGCGATAAGGCGGTTATATTCAGCTGAATTCTTTTGTAGTTTCTCGCTCTGCTCCAGCTTCTGCAGAATTGCATATTTCCTCAATGTTTATCAAATTTAATTTTTTGTCCAATTCATTACTCATCGTTTTGCGTTGAGACTTTCCCTTGAGTTAAGTCTTGTTATTCATTGAGACCAAAAACTTGAAAAGAAAAAAATCCATTAGTAAATGCATAAATGGGCATCGCAAAGGTGTGACAACTGACAGCGCGGCCGACGCCGCAGTTGGAGCACCCCCTTTTGCGATACCGGTATATGTACATAAAATTAAAAAAAAAATCCGATACAAAACCATCTGGACCTATACAACCAGCCACCTAGAAATAAAAGAGGTGTCCTCGCTCGGGGTGAGCGAGTGAATTTTGGGTTTGATTTTTATTTTTAAAAATTTAATGGGCCGAATGCCTTTGTTTTCTGTTGCAGATGCGGATCTGCATTAGGGTTGTTGGTTGGCCTCGTTTCGGGTGAACGAGAGCTGGGTTTAATCTTTTTTTGAAACTAGGGATATGGAGCAACGGAGGGATTGTTAGGAGGAGCTCTTGGTCCTCTCGCAATCTATCTCCTCCGTGGGAAGAAGGATCAGTTTTACCAAAGGTCGTCTGACTTGACCCTTCTCGGTAAAGAGTTCAACAACGCGAACTCGGTTATCTTCGCCGGGGTGTACGTTAACGACTCTACCTAACCTCCATTCGTTGGGAGATAAGTTGTCCTCTTTGAGGGCAGCGAGATCTCCCACTTGTATATTTTGTTTGGGGAGCTTCCATTTCACACGTTTTTGAAGTTCGGATAAATATTCGGTTTTCCATCGCCGGAAGAAGGTTTGATGGAGGGCCTTGAGCTTCTGCCATCTATTTAGTATGGAGGCAGGGCTTTCGTTCGCATACGGTTCTGGCGGCGCCAGAAAATGGCTGCCCGTTAGGATGTGTCCTGGGGTTAGTGGCTCCAGGTCCCTTGGGTCATTGGACGCCGGGCTGAGAGGCCGTGGATTTAGACATGCGGATCCGGCACAGAAGGGTTTGGAACTCCTCCATGGTATATTTACGGAGAGAAGCGACCTTCTTGAAGTGGCTTTTGAAACTCTTCACTCCCGCTTCCCACAGGCCGCCCATATGTGGAGCACCGGAGGGGATAAAATGCCAAGTTAATGCTTGATGGCTATACTTGGAGACTGTTTTGTCTCGACTTTCTGCCACAAAGGCTTGAAATTCGGATCGTAAGGATCTTGACGCTCCGACAAAATTTGTACCGTTGTCGGAATAGATGTTTTTCGGACATCCTCTTCTCGCGATAAAGCGTGCAAAAGCTGCGAGAAAGCAAGGGTGCTGAGGTCACTAGTGGCTTATAGGTGAATTGCCTTAGTTGTGAAACAGACAAAAAGGCACACGTAGCCTTTGGACAATCGACATCCCCTACCGCGGTAGCTTTTGATGTCGAAAGGCCCGGCAAAGTCTACCCCGGTATTGGTAAACGCGCGGGTAAAGGTCGTACGTTCGCAGGGAAGGGTACCCATAAGTTGGGACTGCGCCTGCTTTCGGTGAATGATGCAGGTTTTGCAATAGTGGATGATGGCTCTGATCATGGTCTTGACATTCGGAATCCAATATTGGGTTCGAATAAGACGGAGCATGACCTGGTTCTCGCCATGAAGGGAGTCATGGTGAGTCATCATGACTGTAAGGCGAGACAGCCTGCAATTGTACGGCAAGATCATCGGATGACGCTCGTTGAATGACATGTCTTTTGAAGCCCCTAGACGCCCCCCCCCCCCCCCCCCCCCTGTTCTAATAATATCA
The DNA here is from genome assembly GCF_040869045.1 of Eurosta solidaginis. Taxonomy (NCBI): domain Eukaryota; kingdom Metazoa; phylum Arthropoda; class Insecta; order Diptera; family Tephritidae; genus Eurosta; species Eurosta solidaginis. The sequence continues at coordinate 165,620,104 of NC_090319.1, read as the reverse complement.
TCTTTGTCGGTATATGGGTTGAGTGACAGTATTTCAATATTTCGATCAAGATGTTCCCTATTTTTCAATTTTAAATATTATGTACCGTAAAATTGTTTCTGGCAGACTCCTATTAATGCTTTAGTCGTTGCCTTAATCTCATCGGCTGAGATTATGCACGAACACTGCTTTAGTTTTAGGATGCGTTCTTTTATAGAATCTCCTAACATAAGACAGGACTTTCAAAGCTCGTGGCAAATCTGAAAATCGGTCAAGTATATCTATATGATCTACCCTTGTCGTGGCATATGATTGTGCCCTCTTTTCCTCAACGGACGTGTTGTAATCGGCGTCTTGTGCTGGCCAGTGCGAATTGTCTTCTTGTAGCCAAGAAGGACCCTGCCACCACAACGAATTGTTGACCAAATCTGACGCTAATAGTTCTTTGCTTCCTAAATCCGCTGGGTCAGATTCCGAGTCAACGTGAAGCCAGTCCTTGTTACCGACCATGTCGAGGATCTTGGTGATGCGATGTGCGACGAAGGTTGACCAAGTACAGGGCGGCTTGCGTATCCATGCGAGTACGATGGTTGAATCCGTCAAGAGGTGAACTTTTGCTGGTCCCAAATGAATCTTTAGGAATATTGATTCCATCAGTTCTGCGAGCAGCACGGCTCCGCAAATTTCTAAACGTGGTAGCGAGATGGTTTTCACTGGAGCTACTCTGGTTTTTGCTAAGAGTAAGTGTATGAAAACCTGATCGTCTCTTTTTACGCGCATATATAACGCTGCAGCATATGCTTTCTCGGAAGCGTCACAGAAGCCGTGAATTTCTATTTCGTCTTCCGGGGAAAAATTTACCCACCGCGGTATCCGTACGTTATCTATTTCGCCATAGTGTTGGGTGAAGTTTTTCCACCGTTCTGATGTATTTGGTGAGACAGGTCCGGTGCCTTCTAACCAAATATTCTGCATTAATATTTTTGCCACTATGCCCATTGGGGCGAGCCGCCCTAATGGGTCGAAAAGCTTGGCGATGGCTGACAATATTTCTCGCTTAGTTAAATTTTCCGGATCCTCCAGTGGTCCTGCTCTAAAATAAAAGAGATCGGAGTGCGCATTCCATCTTATGCCCAATGCCTTCACGGTGCTGGTGTCTTCGAACGCCAGAAAGTCTTCGCTTAGTCGATCAGTTTTCGGGATGTCTTTTAGAACTGCCTCCCAGTTTGATGTCCATTTACGAAGTGGAAAACCAGCTGACTGAAGTGCCTGTCGGATTTCATCCCTTGTCCTCCGGCTAACACGTCGTCTACGTACATGCATTCTCGCAGGATGCTCGATGCTGTTCGATGGGAATTTTCAACATCGTCAGCTAGCTGTAAAGGCGTTGTGATGGCCAGGTAAAGAGCGCAGTTAACTCCGGACGTTACCGTCTTTAGTTCGTAGAGGCCTATTGGTTCACTAATGTCGTTTCGGAAAACAATTCTCTGAAATTTGGTATGGTTGCATCCATCCAAATTTGCCTATACATTTTTTCTATATCACTGTTGAAAACATATCGATCTGCTTGTAGTACTGGGCCAGGTAGGAGAATGTCGTTTAGACTGGTGCCATTAGCCGTCGGGCTTGAGGCATTGAAAACGACTCGGACTTTTGCCGTTATACTTTCTGCTTTGACAACGGCGTGGTGTGGCAGAAAGTAATTATTTGTGTCATCTGCGGCGACTATACTGTTGATTTTTTGCATATATCCGAGCGTCTCATATTCCGAGAGTACCCTAATATATTCTTTCCCTAAATCCGGATTTTTTATTAACCGAGATTCGTTTCGAAAATATTGCGAGCATGCGCGCTTAAGAGATCCTCCTAAACTAAACTGTTCTGAGTAACCTTGCTTGAATGGGAGAGATACGATGTACCTCACATCTTCATTTCTTTAGGTTGTTTCTCTGTAAAGTTTTTCGCAATATGCGTCATCCGCATTAATGCTTTTGCCTTTTGGTAAATTTTCTAACTCCCAGAATGCTTTTAGTTGGTTGTCCAACGCAACCTCGTTGTAAAATTACACGATGCTCTTCGTTCGACTCGGTACTTCGATGCGACCGGTTAGTATCCAACCGAAAACTGTCTCTTGGGCCAAAAGTGTATTAATTACATTCTTTTTCAGACCCTCAATATAATTTGGGGATATATGTCTCCGCCAAGTATGAGGTCTACATCTTCGTTGACGTAGAATCTCTTGTCTGCCAAAACCAAATCTGGGAATGCCTGCATAGTCATTGTGTTGATATGGCAGATTTCCAGTAAGCTTGGCTAAAATAAAAACCGGAGTAGTCAAGCTGAAGCATGGATCCACTGGGGAACGTAGCTCGATGGTGGACGCCTCTTTCGCTTGAGCAGATACTGCGTTGGTGATGCCTGAAACTTGGACATGCATTTTTCTTGGGGGCAAATTGATTCTGCGTTTGAGTCTTTCTGTCATGAAAGAGCATTCAGACTGAATCAATTAGTGCCCGCGCGGAGAAGTCGGTACCATTATGATGAATGTGTACGCGAGCAGTTCCTAATAGTACGCCTGTGCTCGAATTAGCATGACAGGATTTTACATTCTGGTTCGCAGAAGAATGTGGTTGCCCCGATTCCTGTCTTTTTTGTGCCTGTACTGAAGTTGTCGGGATATTATCCGCGCCTTTAAATGGATTGCGCCTCGTAGTCTGCTGAACTGTATCTGCATGCAGGAGCGTGTGATGACGAGAGTGGCATTTGGCACAGTTGTACGAACTAGTGCACCTCGTCACTGTGTGTCCTGGGGATAAACAGTTCAGGCATCCCCCACTGGGGTCAAATCACAGAATCGGGGACAATTCCGTAACCTGTGTTCAGATTTGCACATTTTGCAAAAAACCCTTGATGTTGATTTTGAAGTAGGTTTTGATACCTTCGTTTGGAAGGCACCAAGTCTTTTTATGGTGGTTTCGGTTGTATGCGAAGTATTTCATGGCTTTTGTCCCTTTTGGGCGATAGTGTCAGTGAAGCTGGACACTGTCTGACAGTGTCTGAAATCTATTTGATAGAAACTTAGATATGTCCATTTTATGGTCTATGCTCTGTTCCCATAGAGCCAAGGTACTTTCCGGTACTTTGTCGAACACAAATATGTTAGTATTGCATCCCAAATGGATGTGTCGATTTTGTGACACTTGAGGGACGATAGACAATTGTTTATATCGCTATGTAATTTCTTTAACGTGCTCCCACACTCACTCTCTACCTTCTTTAAATTAAAAAGAATTTGTAATTGCGTGTTGACTAATATACGCTTGTTTTCAAATCTTTCGCACAGATTTTTCCAGGCCCTGTGTCTTGTTGTTCAGATGGAATAGTTTTTCCACCCCCTGTAGGTCGGAATTATTTATGTATATGGCCGTAAACAGGTCACGAAAGGTTGGCCATGATAAGTAATCGCCTTTGAAAATCTCCGTGGCGCAAGGAGGGACTTATGCCCGCGAGGTGTGGCTGGTGGTGCTTGCTCAGAGCTATTTTCTACTTTTTGTATGTATGATGACTTTGTGTTGAGGACGGTGTTTTAGTAGATTCTGCGCGATTTTTTTGTTTGGGTTAGACTTGGCAGACTCGTCTGATTTTCCCCAGGAAAGAATAAAACACCCGTGTGGTTTACTCGCCACCCGCACGTAAATAGTATATGTATATAGTGTTGGTGTGGTAATTTATTTCTAAGGGGTTGTTGCTGAGGTAAAAGGAGCAAAGTGCAGAGTGCGAGATATAATAAACATCTCGAACTAGTGAAAATTACAAGTGCCAAAATTTGTGAAACTAAATTATCGTATTCGTGAGTGGATATACGTGCAGAGTCACTGTAGTTGCTTTTGGTGTTTTTAAAAAAGTGGCGTTATGGTACCCTTGTGTATTATCTTGCCGTGGTCGTGGAATACTCCGGATCGACACACGCGGTAGGGGGAAAGTAATTGCACAAAACAAAAAATTGAGGCACTATATCGCACAGACTGGTCACTGATAATTTTCACTTTTCACTATTTAGGGGTTCGGAGCACTCGCGGCACTTTTTTAAATAAATATTAACCTCAAAAATGACCAAACAACAAAAAAAAGTGGCAAGAAATATATAAACTTACGTAGCAACTGGGTGAAGTTTGTAGTTGGTTTGTTTGATGTTTAATGCGGCTTGTACCAGGTTGTGTACCAAGATATTCGCTTGAAAGTTATGTAGTACCACCAGAAAACTGTAGAAATACCACCAAAAATATATCACCAAAAGTATAAAAATGCTAGTATCACGAAGAAATGTATGAGTTGTGTATATCACCAAGACCAATTTTTGTGTAATGTGGACGACGCGTATCACCAAAAGGTTGAAGAATACTACCACGAATTATATACCAAAGTGTTGAGTGTATGTGGATTGCACCAAGAGTGTATGAGAGAAGATTTGTATGAAAATTGTTGATATCACCAAGAAGTGAAGAGTGGCGGCGGACTGGGGCATCCAAAGATATGTCCCATAACGAAAGGCATCCCAATATCCTTCCTTACACTTGCAGGTTATCCAGACTTATAGTTCAATCCTCTCATAAGATCACCCTGCATGGAGGGAACCAGCGGATGCTGCGTCATATCCGCACTCAGTACTGGTTCCCACGCGTTAAAATTATGATAAGGTTTGTTATACCCAACTGTAAGGTCTGTACTATTTACAGGAAGCGGACACAAACGCAACTTATGGGGATCCTTCCGAAAGAGCGCACCGCCTTTACTAGGGCCTTCACTAACACTGGGGTAGATTTCACCGGCCCATTCGATATAAAATCCTACCGAGGGAGGGGATGTCGAATTTCAAAAGGATACGTTTGTCTGTTCGTCTGCTTTTCGACGAAAGCCATCCATCTAGAAGCGACAAACGATCGTAGTATCGGGTCCTTCCTAGTTGCCATCGCCAGATTTGTATCCAGACGAGGCTGTACGAAAAACGTTTACTCCGACAATGATATTAACTTTGTCGGAGCTTCGCGATCTGTACCATCCGAGTTTAAGGCATTTCTGCGTGAAGCAAGGGACGACACATTGAATAAATATAACCAATACCTTTTAAAATGACATTTTATACCGCCAAGCGCTCCTCACATGGGAGATTTGTGGGAAGCGGGGGTAAAAAGTTTTACGACCCATTTAAAAAGATCGCGACAGATCAGAAATACACTATTGAAGAGTTTACGACCCTCTTATGCCGAATTGAGACTTGCCTCAACTGTAGGCCTCTCAGTACCTCATCCGCTGACCCCTCCGACCTGGAGCCGCTTACTCCAGGCCACTTTCTCGTGGGTGGTCATCTTTTAGCTCCACCTCTACTCGATTGTAGTGAAAATCTTGCCTCAATCGTAAACCGATGGCAAAAGATGAAATCCCTTCATCAAACATTTTGCAAGAGATGGAAATCGGAATATCTCACCGAAATCCAAAAACGCTATAAGTTGAAACATCCACAGTCCACTTAAAACCCGGGGACCTAGTTGTCATAAAGGAGGATAACCTACAACCAAACGTGTGGAGAATGGGGAGAATCGTCAACACACATCCAGGTTCCGATAACCGTGTACGTGTTGTTGACGTCAATACAATTAAGGGACAAATTACCAGAACAATCGCGAAACTGGTACTACTTCCGCCCAACGACAAGGAAAATGAACTTTATTGGTCCACATTCCTCTAATAACCCAGCTCCCGTTCTCCCGAACGAAGCCAAAATACCCTAACGCAGATTCACTATCTGCCACAGAATCCGCAATTAGCAAAATTAGTAATCACACTCCCAAAGAAATTTAATCATATCGTCACCAGAATATCCAGCGACTCCAAAAATATTCAAATATAAATAAAGTCGAAAATTAAGACATTGAAAATGTGCCATAATATCCTTTATTGGATTTCTAATAAATAATTTAAAATTGCTCCAAATTTAATTTGGAAATAGTTGGACATAATGTACTGCAATGCATATACACAAAATAGGCTTCCTCAAAGTTGGTGATATTTCGTACGCCAATTCAAAAATTTGCCTAAGATTGTATTTTGTGAATACGTCACTTTAAGTATAGTGAGATCCACTAGAATCACAAGAAGTTTGCTCGGCTGAAAAATTTCTGATGTCAAAATGCATTGAACTTATGCTCATATAGGGAGTTTTTGAAAAAAAAATGTTTTTTGGAAATACATCGCATGTCTTTGAATAAAATTCGGACGTACGGCATTCTTCAAACAAATTCTGAAAGAATAAAAAATCCAACATAACCCTTTTCAATTCACGAAATATTAAGTAAAAAATTAGTTATTTCCTCACGTTCATGACACACAATTTCTTTATTATTCTACATTTAAATTTGTAACAAGTGCGTATCCTTGAAATCAATTATAAAGTCATACATGAATCCATATTTGCAATACGTAAAGTTGCCAAAAAAAGGGGGTTGGCTTCCACCTTCTTGTATTGATAACAGTAGCCTTAATAAATAATTCAGTTGCATGGTTACCCCTTGCGATCGGTAGGCGACATTTTATTACACATATCCTACTTGTACACCTGTACTATGTGCGCGCCTATTAGTAATTATGCAAATTGCAAATTTTGTAAAAAAACATTCTTATCTAAATTTGGTTTGTGCACAGAAGGAACTTCAACGACATTAACAACGAAAAAAATATTGCGTAGGCCTTCATCGTATACACACAACACAGCATGGCAAGGCAGCGACTGGTGCCACCAATGCAAAGGCAAACAACAAACAGTGCCACGTTAGGTGGAAGAAGATGCTCGATAGAAAGTTGTAGTAACTTGAGCGCCTATACACACACCTTAATTGGCAAATCTTTAGTCAGCAACAATTGCATTATACAACTAACCAAGCATACTGTCTCTATAGAATCGTGCCAAGTGATTTTTATCGTTTAATTAATGTTTTCATTGAAACTAAAATGGCGTGTATAGTTGTATTGGCATATTCGGCTACAATTGAAAATGAGGTTCCTGTCTGACTTAAATTAAGGTAATGCCATTACTTTCCTATAATTTCAGGATTAATTCCTTCAGCACCTATACAAGCTTGAAACACGATTATAGTTTCGTCATGCTCCCAAATATCCACCATTGACATTGTGTCATAAACCAATTTTATAGATAAATCTATATGTATCGACTTTGGCAGTTTTTTTTAATACAGACTCACGATACGTGTCACATATATGCAAATATTTTTTTTATACTCAGTTGAGCAGAGCTCAGAGTATATTAATTTTGATTGGATAACGGTTGATTCTACAGGTATAAAGGAATCGAGATAGATATAGACTTCCATATATCAAAATCATCAGTATCGAAAAAAAATTTGATTGAGCCATGTCCGTCCGTCCGTATGACCGTTAACACGATAACTTGAGTAATTTTTGAGGTATATTGATGAAATTTGGTACGTAGGTTCCTGAGCACTCATCCCAGATTGCTATTCAAAATGAAAGATATCAGCCTATAACCACCCCCACTTTTTCGATGTCGAAAATTTCGAAAAACAGAAAAAGTGCGATAATTCATTACCAAAGACGGATAAAGCGATGAAACTTGGTAGGTGAGTTGAACTTATGACGCAGAATATAAAATTAGTAAAATTTAGGACAATGGGCGTGGCACCGCCCACTTTTAAAAGAAGGTAATTTAAAAGTTTTGCAAGCTGTAATTTGGCAGTCGTTGAAGATATCATCATTAAATTTGGCAGAAACGTTACTCCTATTACTATATGCATGCCTAATAAATTAGCAAAATCGGAGAACGACCACGCCCACTTTAAAAGTTTGTTGTTGTTGTTTTAAGTCAAATTGTTGTTGTTTTAAGTCAAGTTGTTTTAAGTAAAATTTTTGCAAAAAATTTAATATCTTTACAGTATATAAGTAAATTATGTCAACATTCGACTCCAGTAATGATATGGTGCAATAAAATACAAAAATAAAAGAAAATTTCAATATAGGCGTGGCTCCGCCCTTTTTCATTTAATTTGTCTAGGATACTTTTAATGCCATAAGTCGAACAAAAATTTACCAATCCTTTCGAAATTTGGTAGGGGCTTAGATTCTAGGACGATAACTGTTTTTTGTGAAAAAGGGCGAAATATACAGTCGACCGTCTGACCCTCCGCTCGGCCGTTAACACGATAACTTGAGCAAAAATAGATATATCTTTACTAAACTCCGTTCACGTACTTATCTGAACTCACTTTGTATTGGTGTAAAAAATGGCCGAAATCTGACTATGACCACGCCCACTTTTTCGATATCGAAAGTTACGAAAAATGAAAGAAATGCCATAATTCTATACCAAATACGAAAAAAGGGATGAAACATGGTAATTGGATTGGTTTATTAACGCAAAATATAACTTTAGAAAAAAACTTTGCAAAATAGGTGTGACACCTACCATATTAAGTAGAAGAAAATGAAAAAGTTCTGCAGGGCGAAATCAAAAGTCCTTGGAATCTTTGCAGGAATATTGTTCGTGGTATTACATATATAAATAAATTAGCGGTACCCGACAGATGATGTTCTGGGTCACCCTGGTCCACATTTTGGTCAATATCTCGAAAACGCCTTTACATATACAACTACCACCACTTCTTTTTAAAGTACTCATTAACACCTTTCATTTGATGCCCATATCGTGCAAACAAATTCTGGAGTAACCCCTGGTCCACCTTTATGGCGATATCTCGAAAAGGTGTCAACCTATAGAACTAAGGCCCATTCCCTTTTAAAATTCTCATTAACACTTTTCATTTGATACCCATATCGTACACACAATTTCTGAAATCACCCCTGGTCCACCTTTATGGCGATATCTCGAAAAGCCGTCCACCTATAGAACTAAGGCCCACTCCCTCTTAAAATACTCTTTAATACCTTCCATATGATACACATGTCATACAAACACATTCCAGGGTTACCCTAGGTTCATTTTCCTACATGGTGATTTTCCCTTATTTTGTCTCCATAGCTCTCAGCTGAGTATGTTATGTTCGGTTACACCCGAACTTAGCCTTCCTTACTTTTTATTATATACCTTTGAAAGATTCCTGTTCTTCAAAATCCTTTAAACATAATTTCGTTCAATACAATTTTTTTATTTGATTGTAAGCCGCAATGCCGAGCTCTTTAAAATTATTTACATCAACTTGTTGCTCATCTCCACTCCACTGATTGTGTAAGAATTTAGCGAAATAATATGATGATAACGTTGATAAACCTATAAGTATAAAGTCTTCATTATAATGAATATCAACTAACATCCAAGCTGTAAGTTCAATATTTTGTTCTACCTGACACATACTATATTCAAGCGTTTGTTAAAATATAAATGAGAGCAAGTCTAACGTGGCTGATAATTTATGATGTAATTCATGAACAACCGTTCCAAGTTTGTTGCTGGTTGTGTTGATGTTGTTGTGATGCAGACGCTTCTTTTCTTTGTTGACATTCACCACCAGCACCATCCTGTTGTTGTATAGCTTCCTTATTACGTGGTCCACCAAATTTCAATAAATTCCAATCAAACACATAATCATAAGTAAAACCAGGGCGATGGAATAAATTGCGAAATAGTTTTCTTAAATAGCAATAATATGGCCGTTGTTCAAAATGCATTTGACGGCAAAAATTGAAGTAGTTAACAAATTCACTGGGAAAACCCTTACATAGTGATAATATCGTAGTTGATAGTTTCTTTTCGGAGATACGTTCATATTTTTGATGTTTATTGGCAGCCTTGAGTCCTTGCCACGGCAGCGCACCCAAATTAAAATACATTAATACATAGCAGAGCGATTCTAAATCATCACGTCGTGATTGATTAACACCTAAATGTGTATTTATTGAGGCATAACGTGCAGTGCCACCGGCGTTTTTTTATGTATCCAGCAATTAGAAATATTTTCAACAAATTTTAACCCGAAATAATTTAATAGCACAACTTTGAATAATGGATGGCACGAGTTTATCCTTTCGTGAAGTTTTGACGGACACGACTTGAGATACAATTGAACACAGGCGCTACACAAAGCACACTACAAGACATTGAAGTGGTGGAAAAGGCGGGCTGATATTATTTTAAAAAATGTATAACTTAACCATAATAGGAATCGCTTCATATATTGGCGAAGCTATCAAGATATTCTGGAGCTATCGAAAGCGTGTCTAGACTTAACGTTGTACAAAATAATGTACGTTACAAATTTTCAGACAATCCCGTACTAAATGTTTCCATAAGCTGTCAAGATCGATATGTAACAATTTTGGTAACAACAATTTGTAGTCTACATCACACACACTTTCCGCATCCAGATACCTTGGCCGATAGTGGGGCAAATAATACTAACTTGCAGAATGGACAAGCAATGTGCAAGTAACAAGGAATTTCTATAGATTTTAATGAGTTTCAAACATTTTCTATTTTTCACGATACCAATAACTCATTTGTACGCGTTGCAAGCAGTTTATGTTATTAATGCTGCTAAGTGCGCTGTACCATTCGTTGCAATTAGCTTTCTATCTCCTAGTAGTGGCGAAGCTTATTCGCTTTAGCCTGTCATTCTGAATTAGTTTTATACATAATGAATTGTGAAACTGGTCATGCAACATCCCAACCATTGAAGGAGAATAATATCATGCCCCGTTAATTTTCAAATCTGAAGAACGCCTTTACTGGCAAAAGTGACTTCTCTGATGCTAATCATGCTAATTCGCTAGTATTTAGTTATATCAATGGTCAAATATATTTATTGGCTTTATATCATGATGATCAATTACGCGTATGGTCAACGACAAGTTCGCAGTATGTCTCATCAATTGAATGCGTACGCGATAGGAGTAGGGATCGAACCCAAGGACCTCAACTTAGTGCCCTACGAAAAATAAATTATATATCTGTTTGCGCATTCTTGTTGTACGCTACCATACTGAATTTTTATGCATAGACATACACACAGACGCTGGTGCTTTCGCCCAGTGGTGGTCTGAGTTTAATTTATCGTAAGAATATACCTGCGGCACTATTACATTTAGCAGGTTTTGCTGTTGCTGAAAGTGGAGATTGGGCATTATGGACAAATTCCGAAGGAGAATTTAGCATATCCACTTACCCATTAATGCGTGGTTTTGGAATTATTTGGACAACAGTGGCATTGGAAGCACCACCCGATCGATATCATATTAGCAATGAGCATAGCATGGATCCACGAGAAGCATATTGCAATTACATTTTTCAACGTGGCAAATTTGGGTGTGAAGTTGTTGCAAAAGCATTATTCATGTTTCGTCGAACAAATTTGCGCTTAGAATCGGAACACTGTACACTGTCTTTATTGAAAGGCCAAGTCTGACGAGCAGTTGAAGATTAAATTCAAAATGCGTCAAAGAGTTTGATGATGCTTGTGAGATTTTTGTTTTCCCGATATGGTGTATGTTTTAATTAGCGAGCATTGCGGAATTTTCGCTTAAACCCATGAGGAATTTTAAATACTGCCAATTGTTTCTGAAAATAAAAAGAGAAATTAATTATTAAAAAACTAGATTACGCATCTCAGAAATATACTCACCACCGCGTGTTTTAAATCAGTGACTTTTTTCATTCAGGAAGTGAAAAAGCGTAGCAAATGTCAAATGTCTACACTTTACTTCTGACAGTCAATGCATGGCAACACCGACATTAGGCCTCATGCGCAATGCGCATTACACGCACTACACGTCGCGCATTACATGCGCCGTTTATTTTGAAAGTGGCATAAGTCATTTCCAATTCATGGTCTTAAATGCATTGTTATTTTTGAACGAATGCATATATACATGGTTCTACAATTATAAAATAATAATAAGAATTGCATCTTTTGGATATTGGACTCTAAAAAACTGGAGGCGAGGAGAGATACAAACAAATTACCACTGAACCTAAACGACATGAAATGACTTATGCCACTTTCAAAATAAACGGCTCACATATATCGATCAATCATTCATTTGGTCGAGATTTTTAGATTCATAATTCCACGAATTTCAGCATTGTCGACAATACACGTCAAAATAGTGTTGAATGGTGGAAATGCAACTGCACAGGCAGCCTTTTATTCCTTTTGAGCCAAGTTGCGAACTGTTCCGTGCGGTGGCAGGCCACTTGTGGCAAAACAAAATACAACACAAATTATGTAGCACAAGATTTAGCGATATCGACCGACAAAGGTCAAATTATAAATGTACTAAAACACCATCCACATTGAAGGAATGAGTGCTAAAACCAGTTTTTTGTTTCTTTGCGCTCATAAGTCTTTACTTATTGCCTTTAATCTTTTTACTTCAATTAAATTTTTTTTGCTTTCTTTTGCACAAATACATTGGACATACTTTTTTTTTTACGCCACCCTAACAACATTCCGTCAACCTCAATTTGGTCCTGATCAATGATACCAATATTCTTTCAGATTATGACCCGTTACCAAACTTTATTGGCCAAGTCAGAAGGAGGCGCAAAGCTTTTCAACGCCGCTTGCTAGCTCTGCGACAGGGATCATATTCTCCGACTCTGTGCCGAATAACGAAAAAAATTCCCAGAGGAGAGGTACCGGGCAGTGCTTCTGCATAAATGTTGTCCAAACTGTCTGTCGCCCTTTCACCGTGTGGACAAGTGTAACAGCAAGTATCGCTGCAAGAGGTGCCAAGAAAAGCACCTCACCACGCTTCATTTAGAGAACGTCGGTCGGCATGCGACCGTCTGACGACGCGTTGTCAATCAACCTAACGGGACCGACGAAATCCTGGGCTCAGCAGGTGGAGGTATTAGAAATGGAGGAAGAGAGAGCTAAAATGGAGCAAGAGAGAGCGCAAGCGGAGGAAGAGTGAGCGAAAGCGGAAGTAAGACCCTCTACAACCAATAATGGAATGCGCAGTTTCCGTCAGCTGTTACAGCATGAACGAGGCGCGGCGAAAGCAAATAAACTTCGAAACGACCGGGACCATTGGCGGCACCACAACATTGGACTCCAACGAGGCCTGACCAAGTCATCCAAACGCGAAAGACAGCAGCGGCGAAATAAATCGACGCACTACTCTCCTGACGCCCAAAATACAAAGGGGCTGTTGTTGTTGTTGTAGCAATGCTCGCCCCACCTAATAGCCCCGACCGATCACAAATTGTCATCAATATCCTCTAACGGGAGTCCAAGGAAACTTGCCGTTTCAACAGGGGTGGACCATAAGGAAAGGGGTGTTAGAGGCGTTGGTTCCACATTACAATTGAAGATATTGTTGGTGTCATGTGGGGACACATTACAAGCGGGGCATACATTTTGTATGTCGGGGTTGATTCTGGATAGGTAGGAGTTTAACCTGTTACAGTATCCAGAACGAAGTTGAGCAAGAGTGACACGCGTTTCCCTGGGGAGTATGCGTTCCTCTTCCGCGAGTTTTGGATAATTTTCGTTAAGTACTGGATTCACTGGGCAATTCCCGTCATAAAGGTCCGACGCCTGTTTATGGAGTTCACCAAGGACCTGCTTGTGTTTTTTCACTTCATACGGCTGGGTTCTCAGGTGCCGTATTTCCTCAAAATGCTTACGGAGATGACTCCTTAAGCCCCTAGGCGGTGCTGGTTCATCAATCAGATGTCTGTTGGGATGCCCAGGTTTCTGGGTATTCAACAGGAACTGTTTGGTCAGCATCTCATTTCTTTCCCTGATGGGGAGAATTCTCACCTCATTATGCAGATGGTGTTCTGGGGACATAAGAAGACAGCCCGTGGCGATTCTGAGAGCAGTATTTTGGCAGGCCTGTAGTTTCTTCCAGTGGGTGATTTTTAGGCTTGGCGACCATATGGGTGACGCGTAGCACGTAATCGGCTGGCTAATTGCTTTGTATGTAGTCATGAGCGTTTCTTTATCTTTTCCCCAAGTACTGCCAGCGAGGGATTTGAGGATTTTGTTACGGCTCTGAATTCTCGGAACAATTGCGGCTGCGTGCTCACCAAAATGTAGATCCTGATCAAACGTCACACCCAAGATTTTGGGGTGTAGGACAGTCGGTAGCGTAGTGCCATCGACGTGGATGTTCAAAATGGTCGACATTTGGGACGTCCATGTTGTAAATAAGGTCGCGGAAGATTTAGTCGGTGATAATGCCAGGTTTCGCGAGGCGAAAAAACTAGAGAGAACAGGGAGGTAGCCGTTTATTTTATTGCATAGCGCATCGATTTTTGGGCCTGGGCCTGTGGCCATTATTGTGCAGTCATCGGCGTAGGAAACGATTGTGACTCCTTCCGGTGGTGAAGGTAGCTTGGATATGTAGAAATTAAACAAAAGTGGGGATAGGACACCACCCTGTGGCACCCCTTGTTTAATTCTCCTTGGTTTTGATGTTTCGTTTCTAAATTGCACCGATGCCTGCCGACCACCCAGATAATTTACGGTCCACCTTTTAAGACATGGGGGAAGGGTAGACCCTTCCAGGTCCTGCAGTAACGAGCCATGGTTGACCGTATCAAAAGCTTTTGATAGGTCTAGCGCTACGAGTACTGTTCTATGGTGGGGGTATTGATTTAAACCGCAATTTATCTGGGTGCTAATGGCATTTAGCGCGGTGGTAGTGCTATGGAGTTTTCTGAAGCCATGCTGATGAGGGGCTAGCTGCAAATTTGCTTGGAAATAAGGGAGCAAAATGGCTTCAAGCGTCTTTGCCACTGGTGATAGGAGAGATATCGGACGATACGACTACCTATGTTAGCTGGTTTCCCAGGCATTAGTAGCGGGACCACCTTGACCATTTTCCATTTCTCAGGTATGACAAAGGTGGAAAGAGACAGGTTGAAGACATGCGCTAAATATCTGAAACCCTCTTTCCCTAGGCTTTTAAGCATCGGCATGGCTATGCCGTCTGGGCCCACTGCTTTGGATGGTTTAGCACTACCAATGGCGTCCTCAACCTCTTTAGCGGTGATGGTGATTGGTGACCCGCTGAATTTGTGTTTATGTGCGCGTCTATTGGCTCTCCGTGGTGTGATGGTAGCGTGCTCCGCCTATCACACCGTATGCCCCGGGTTCAACTCCCGGGCAAAGCAACATCAAAATTTTAGAAATAAAATTTTTCAATTAGAAGAAAATTTTTCTAAGCGGGGTCGCCCCTCGGCAGTGTCTGGCAAGCGCTCCGATTGTATTTCTGCCATGAAAAGCTCTCAGTGAAAACTCATCTGCCTTGCAGATGCCGTTCGGAGTCGGCATAAAACATGTAGGTCCCGTCCGGGCAATTTGTAGGGAAAATCAAGAGGAGCACGACGCAAATTGGAAGAGAAGCTCGGCCTTAGATCTCTTCGGAGGTTATCGCGCCTTACATTTATTTATTATTTTTATTGGCTCTCTGTCTATCTTCGTCGACCGTGGGATGCATTATATATTTTCGGCAGAAAGCGCTCGCGCATTTTTTCGCGTCCGACAGCACTTTGTCGCCAAAGGGGATGGAAACTTTGTCTTTGTGCTTAGTCGGATTCGATAGGGACTTTACGGTGGACCAAAGTTTACCCACATCGGTAGAGAGGTTACAACCTCTTAGGTGCTCCTCCCATTTCGCCCGCTTGTGTTCATCCACAAGCAATCTGATGCGTTGGTTTATATCCCTTATTTGGGGGTCGCCTGGATCAAACTGTCTTATAAGGTCACGTTCTCTCGCTAAGTTTGCGGCCTCCGCCGGGAAGTGGGGCCGGATCTCGGGAATTCTCCCGGCGGGAATGAAATGTGCCGAGGCGGATTTAATGACCTTACGGAAGGCACGCTCCCCTTGGCGGGCATCAGTCGGGATAGGGAGGGCAGCAAAGCGGCTGTCTGTAAAGGATTTATATTCTTCCCGCTTTTCTTTTTTGAAGTTTATGAAAGTGCGTTTTTCAGTGACGATAAAGTCGGCGGTACGCTCAAGCGAAATAAGTATGGGCAGGTGGTCGGATGCCAATGTTACCATCGGCTGCCAGTTGACGTATTTTACGAGTTCTGCGCTCACGATTGAAATATCTGGCGAGCTGTGACAGCTTCCTACCATACGCGTGGGGCGTCTCCGTTTATTGTGCAGAACGTCGTTTCTTCTATTTCATCCGCCAACATCTCACCCCTACTGTCCGCCCGCAAGTTTGAATGCCATAGATCATGATGGGCATTGAAATGGCCTAAGATAATGCGATTGTTGCCAGTGAGTAAGGCCCTGATATTAGGGCGGTATCCACTGGGGCAACAGGGGAAGGAGGGATGTAGATGTTGATGATTTCTAGGTTTGCATCGCCTGACCGGACAGATAGGCCTTGACGTTCTAAGACATTGTCCCTGCGGTCGATGCCAGGATCAAATATATAATATTGCACAGAGTGGTGTATGATAAACGCAAGACCGCCTCCATTTCCGCTCTCGCGGTCTTTCCTGTGGACATTATACACAGAGCAGGTCTGCAATGCAGATCTTGCTGTGAGTTTAGTCTCTTGTATCGCAGCAATGCGATTTTGTGCCGCTTCATGAAATCGACTATCTCCGTAATCTTCCCAGTTAGTCCATTACAGTTTAACTGCTGAATTCTGAAGTGCATAAGGGGAGACGTCGCCACTCTGGGGGTAAGTGACGGGTGACTATGCCTGGGTTGTGGAAGGCCAGGACGCAATTGCTGTTGTAGCCTTGGGACTGGGCGTCCTTGGGCAAGCATTGGGGTACCCGGATGATTTGGGTTTGCGACCTGGCAACATGGCGCGATGAAACCCGTCGGGGGGTTGCCGTCGCGGAGACCAGAACATCTAGGAAAGTGGCACCACCCAAGGCAGGAGCTGCATTGGGCGGATGTCGCAAACCTATATATTCTGTGCTGGCAGACGGTGCAAACGGAGGTAGGGACTAAGAGTCTGTTTCCCTGACCTGCACGATTGCTGCCGGAAAAGAGGGGGGGAGAAGACGGGGGCAGGGGCTGATGCTCAGCATTGCTACCAACTCTACTACGAAGGTAGTAGTTATGAATGGTATCAGCTGTTTGAGTTGTTGGCGCCGTGGGGCGCGAGCAGCAGCGGGTACTTGTTGAGGCTTGCTGAGCAGAGGGGCTGCTGGAAGGTAGTGGGGAGGCGCTTAGGCGTGGACTACGTGAACAGCAAGGAGCCACAAAAGATTTATAAAAGTTACGTGAACGTCGGGTTTTGGGATCAAGCCCAGAACAACCTGTCCGATGCAACCATCCCTTGCACGAGACACACTGAACAGAGTATGACCGTCCTAAAAAGATTCTTTTCCGGCAGATTCAGCAAACCCATTTCTCAGGACCGGGGTCAGGAGACGGACCCGGATTGGATTCGATGCCTTCCCGGAGTAAGAGAATGTGGAGCAGTCCTGCTGCAAGGAGCTGCTGAGAGGATGACAATTTGTGGGAGGGACGAAACAAATTAGATGGGGTCACACTGAAATGACAGTCCTTGGTCGGGAAAAATCCCGAGTCGCTCCGGTACATAGAACCGACTGCCTTGGGAAGAAGGGGGCTGTAGCGCGGCACGCCGGAAGGCTTTCGGGCGGCTGCTCCAGGCTACTCCATCGCCCATCATATGGCCTTTCGTGCCCATTGCGCCGACGGCCAACGTACGCATCGAATCGCGTGGGCATTTACACCTGGTTCGTGCCATTATTGATCCCTGCGCCAGAAGCACGATCGTCGATGCAGAGCTGGTACGCGACTTACAATTGGAGCGCTAGGGACATAGGCAATGCACACTCATGCTGCGCGGCAAATTTGGGTCGTCGACGCACATAACAACTCAAGCAGCCGTCGTCAAAAGCCATTACCGCTTGAGTCCACCGTCCAATGTGGACCCGAAGATTACCGCGCCCTTTGAATTCATGCGGCTAGCGGATCCGCAATTCTACCGCTCATCACCAATACGCCTTACACTCGGCGCTGAGTTATGTATACGCTGAAATGATGGTGAGCGGTACACCTGCATCGACAGTTGGCGGTCTCCTAACACAACCGACCGTGTTCGTGTTGGTGGTCTCGGGAGCCTGCCAAAAATAAATTTCCGATCTTCACGCCTCACACATGCGCAATCTTATATATACTTAAGTAAATATGCACGGAATTCAAAACAACGTACTTATATTTAATAACTTCTTTTCTTTTTCCACAGGAGAGGGAAACGTGAGGTCAACCATATGGCGTGCAGTGCTTGCAGTCCGCATATGCACTGCATTATTTCGATACAGCGCTTTACTGGACGTGCGATGACGTGGCATTGCTTTTTTTCATTTTCTTTTGTTGCTTACGGCAAGGGGGCCGGAATGTTTAGGCCACAGGCCTAAATATATCCTCCCCCCCCCCCCCCCCCCTTCGTAACATAATTTCCTTTAATTTGTTTTCTTTAGTTTACAAATATGCTAATACATACATGCATCTGTGAGTGGTAGTACGTATGCATATTATATTTTTACCACTGTGAGCCCGCGGTATAGCAACTTTGTTGCCGGGAAACCCAACGAACGAACTGTATCGTGTGTTCATCGGCTTATGTTGCAAAGAGGCTCGTCCTCTTCGTATCCAGCAGCCAGCGAAGGAACACCGATTCTACCGTCCACATAAGTGCTAATTCCCACAATATAATATAATTTTCCGAATATTTTTAATATTCTATTTCACAATATTTGTTAAACCTTTTTCTTAACACTTGTTGTTTCCTTTCAACATATTGAATAAAAACCATTGTATTTCCTTTAACTAATCGAAACTGTTTTGGTGTTTTTAATTTCATATCCTTTTCTCGCCTAACCATTCTATAACAAATACGTGGGTGCGCGCCGTTGCCACCACGATTTTGTACACTAGGTTTAGAAATTTCGTTCCTAAATTCAACTGACGCCTGCCGATCACTCAAGTAATTAGCGGTCCACCATTTTAGTCAAGCAGGTGTGAGTTTTCTATTTCTTGGAGTACCGTGCCGTGGTTGATTTTGTCAAAAGCTTTTGACAGGTCAAGTGCCACAAGCACCGTCCTATGATGGGATTTTTGCTGATTTAACCCGTAATTAATCTGAGTGTTGATGGCATTAAGCGCGGTGGTGGTGCTGTGCATTTTACGGAAGCCATGTTGGTGCGTGGCTAGGCCAAGATTTGCCGTGAAATGAGGGAGCAAAACAGTTTCCAATGTCTCTACTACTGGCGAAAGCAGTGATATCGGTCGATACGACTAGCCTTCGTTGGCAGGTTTACCAGGCTTTCGTAGCGGGATTATCCCTGACATTTTCCATTTTTCAGGAATGACGAAGGATTCCAGTGACAGATTGAAAACATGTGTTAGGTATTTTATTCTCTCATCGCCAAGGTGTTTAAGCATTGGCATGGTTATTCCGTAGGGGCCTATCGACTTGGAAGGCCTGGCCTTACGGATGGCTGCTTCAACCTCTGTGGGGGTGATGGTAATGGGTGGGACGTCGTGTTTATGTTTATGGGCTCTTTTGTTAGCTCGACGTCTGGCTTTGTCTACAGAAGAATGCAATATAAATTGTCGGCAAAAGCCGCTCGCGCATTTTTTCACCGAAGGCTATAGAAACTTTATCATTGTGTTTGGTTGGATTAGACAAGGATTTGACGGTTGACCAAAATTTATCAACACCCACAGACAGGTTGCAGTTCTTTAGATGCTCCTCCCATTTGGCACGTTTATGTTCATTTACCAGCAGAATGATATCCAAATTAAGACTCCTAGTAAAGGGTCTCTAAGGTTGATGTGTCTCGCAAGGTCACGTTCTCTTGCTAAATTTGCGGCTTCGGCCTGGAAATGCGGTATGATTTCAGGTATTCTACCGGCCGCGACGAAGCTTGCAGAAGCTGAAGCGATGATCTTGCGGAAATCACGCTCGCCCTGCCGGACATCGGTCGAAACGGGAAGGGCAACAAAAGATTGGTTTGTAAAGGATGTGTAATATTCCCAATTGGTTTTTTAAATGAATGAAAGTCCGCTTTCCAAAAGTGATAAGCCCTGCACTGACGATTGAGATATCAGGTGAGCTGTGGCGATGACCTGCAATTCTGGTGGGGACATCGCCGTTTATCATGCAGAAAGTCGTATTGTCTATTTGCTCTGCTAGCTGCCTGCCTCTGCTGTCGACTGGCAAGCTGGAATGCCAGAGATCGTGGTGAGCGTTGAAATCGCCAAGGATAAGACACTTTTCGCCACAGAGTAGCGTACTGATATCAGGGCGATACCCACTTGCACAGGAGGTGGCAGGGGGAATATAGATGATAATTATTTCTAGGTCAACATCGATTGACCGGATATTAGGTGGAAGCGCCGTTAGGCGCGAGCAACAGCGCACGGTTGATGCGTACTGCTGAGCAGCGTCGCTGCTAGGCGTTGGCGGAGGTACGTTTGAGAGGGAACCGCGGGACATCCATGGACGTGAACTGCAGGGAGCCACAACAGTTTCATAGAAGTTTCGGGGCGACGAACATTGGGTTCTAACCTAACGATGCAACCATCTTTTACACGTGAAACTCTAACAAGAATATGACCCTCTAAGATAAATCCTTTTCCGACATATGCAGCAGAACCACAGCCTCGGATCGGGGTTAGGTTCAATACCTTGCCGGAGCATGAGGGTGTGGAGCAGTACAGCTGCAAGGAGCTGCTCCCAGGATGACAATTTGTGGGAGGGACGCAACGAATTAAATGGGGTTACACTGGAATGACAGCCCTTGGTCGGGAAAAAAATACCGAGTCGCTCCGGTGCGAAGAACCGGCTGCCGTGGTAGAGTCGTCCCTAACTCACCGTCGGCTGGACATGGCGGTATCCACAAAACGATATCCCGACTACGTCAGAAATATTACTGGCCAGGCATGGTTTCAGATCTTTGCACATATATTAAAGAGTGTGAAACTTGGAAAATTATCAAAACTCAAAACGTTTTCAAACAACCCTTAATGGGAAAAGCAAAGCTCACGGAACGACCTTTCCAACGTCTGTTCATAAATTTTATGGGTCCGTATCCTTGTTCTAGTGATGGTAACGTGTATATCTTTCTTTGTTTATATCCCTTTACTAAGTTTGTGTTTTTAAAACCGATGAGAAGGGCCACTTCAGCTGCGGTTATAAAATTTTTCACATGTTCGGCGTGCCCAAATATGTCCATTCGGACAACGGCAAACAAATCGTATCTGCAATCTGAGTTTTGGAGAAGTACGACACGACACACGTGAAAACTGCATTTTATTCACCTCAGGGAACGCTGCGGAGAGATTCAATTGATCTGCATTTGCACTACGCAGCGTTACTCACTCAGCCATCAACATGTCACCATACTATGCCACTTTCGGTATGCCTATGATACAGCATGCTGCATTATATGACCTATACCGAAAGTTGGCGGCATTGAAGGATGTTGACATTAAGATGGATACGGCTGGTGATAGAATGCAGATCATAAGAAACAAAGTTATGAAGGAGCTGAAGTTGGCCGATGATAGAAGTCAAAAGGTATATGACACCAGGCGTAAAGATATAAAGTTTCAGATCGGACAAGTGGTGTATCGCCGAAACTTTAAACAAAGTTCTCAACCTGATAACTACAACGCCAAGTAAGCTCCGAAAAAATTAAGTGTAAGCTATACGCCGATATCCATATAGTCCAGCGAATTAAAACGCAGCGGCAGCGCTGGCTAGGCCATGCTATGAGAATAAAAGATGATGCTCCGGCCAAGAAAGTGTTTCTATCGGAACCCGCCTCTGGAAGCTGAGGAAGAGGGGGGCCCCCACTCCATTGGAAGGACCTGGTGGAGAACGATTTTAACTCGGAGCTTGGCAAAATGTCCTTTGGTGCAGGCAAAATTTATATGCGACTCAGGAAAACAAGTCCAGAGGATAAAAATCGCAACACGCTAGCAGTGGGCAAAGGACGGGTGCGAGCTGTAGTCATGGTAAGGAAACAGCTGCATTCATATATGCTGCTTAATTACGCTACTGAGGAGCTCGTAGTGGTGGCCATTGAGCAAAAGAATAAGCAGGCATTTATCCTGACATCCTGCTATGTGACCCATGCTGAAGAGGTTTCACCGATGGAGTGCAAAAGGCTAGTGCAGTACGAAGGGCGGTTGGTCATAGGCGCGCACCACAATACGTAGGGAGGAGGAGGAGAGAGGCGAATCTCTATTTTGTTACGTCCTGCAAACCAATTTGCAGATGGCCCACAGGGGAAGTGTCCCTACATACATTGGTCCAACATCCAGGAATGTTTCGGATATTACACTGAGCTCCGAAAGTGACATATCAAGGTATGATTGCATGGTTCTTGATAGACCATCCTTCTCCGACCATGCGTATATCAGCTTCAGCATCCCCCTAAAAAGGGTAGAGAAGCGAGGAACCTTTAGAAACCCTTGGTCAAGAAATTGGACTAAATTCCAGAAACAGGTAGAAACGAAACTGGGACAACCCAAAGAGGTGGTTGCCAATGTGGAAGAACTGGAGGAGTCTAATGAATTCCTAACAAGGGCTCTTATGACTGCGTATAACAAAATTGCCCTCTAAGAAGATGCAAAAGAAAAGCAAAGCCGCCATGGTGGAGCAATGAGCTGAGCCTTCTAAGAAGACAGGTAAAAGAAATATTTAAGCTAGCAAAGACCGCGGACAGCGAAGCGTGTCGGTACGAGTACAGAGATCTACTGAGTATCTACAAGCGTGAAACTTCCAGGGCGAAGAGAATCTCATGGAAAAGTTTCTGTACGGACATAGAGGGCTCCAGTGAAACAGCACGTTGGAAAAAGACCTAGCAAGGGGAAACATAGTCCAGGAACTAATAAAGAAAGAGAAATGGGAATGGTCACGTAATAGTGAGGAATCCCTTGAGGTGTTTTCGGCACATATTTGCCATCGGGAGATGGGTTAGAAGAGCCAGCAGAGAGCACTCACACTTCGATCACGGAACGGGTAGTGCCGGGCTTGGTGAACGATACCAAGATCGAATGGGTGGTGAAGACGTTTTCTAAGTTTAAATCGCCGGGCCCAGATGGTATATTAACGGCCATGCTACAAGTTCAAGCAGGGTGGTCGTGGAATGACTTAAAATAATATTCGATAGGTGCATAAGACTGAATCATGTACCGCACTCTTGGAGAACTGCTCGTGTATTCTTCCTACCAAAGGCGGGAAAAGTCGGTCACATGCATCTCAAAGACTACAGACCCATTAAATTAACATCATTTCTGCTCAAAACCTTTGAGAGGCTGATAGATATGTACATAAAATCAACGTGAATGAAAAGCTGCTCTCCACAACACAACATGCGTACACCAAAGGCAAGTCGGTAGACACCGCATTACATAGGGTGGTAACAAGCATAAAGAAAGCCTGGAATATAAAGAATATGCTCTAGGAGTCTCTTAGGATATTGCCCGAGTTTCAAGAATGTTTCTAAAATTGCAGGAAGATTACATCGACAACGAAATCAGACTCCAGCTATTAGGAGTGATACAGCTGACAGATCAAAAAGCAGCAAGTGGCTTAAGTCCTAGAAAGCTTCTAGTCTTTGCCAAGAGGACGGAGTTATTTATAACATAGGTCCTGGTTTTTGATAGGGGTTTTCAGATTGGTCGTTAAAACAAACTTCTAGTAACACTACGGACTCATTTCAGTCTATGTGAGGTCCTCATGGACCGGCAAGTTCAACCTAACGCGACATGCGTTTTTTTGCTCCTTTTTGGTTAGACCCACGACTAACTCGAAATTATGGAATTTTGAACATTTATGATTTTTTTTTTGCCCAGACTTCTCTCACATATAATCGCCAGAACGATTCCGGCAAACATACCTCTGTCTTTCACACATTTAGCCTCAGGAGATTGCTTTATAGACTTCCATATATCAAGATCATCAGTATCGAAAAAAAATTTGATTGAGCCATGTCCGTCCGCCCGTCCGTCTGCCGTTAACACAATAACTGGAGTAAATTTTGAGGTATCTTGATGAAATTTGGTATGTAGGTTCCTGGGCACTCATCTCAGATCTCTATTTAAAATGAACGATATCGGACTATCACCACGCCCCACTTTTTTCGATATCGAAAATTTCGAAAAACCGAAAAAGTGCGATAATTCATTACCAAAGGACGGATAAAGCGATGAAACTTGGTAGGTGAGTTGAACTTATGGACGCAGAATAGAAAATTTAGTAAAATTTTGGACAATGGGCGTGGCACCGCCCACTTTTAAAAGAAGGTAATTTAAAAGTTTTGCAAGCTGTAATTTTGCAGTCGTTGAAGATATCGTGATGAAATTTGGCAGGAACGTTACTCCTATTACCATATTGTAAACGAATTTACTTGCAAATCCTCTTATTTGCCCTTCTGCTAAGTTCGAGTCACTAAACTGTTGAATAAATAACTCCAATATGAAATAATGCAAAATGGCCTTTATTAAAGTACTTCACAATAACACTCAAACTGTGCAACGAATAGCTTGCTTAATAACCAAACTTATTAATAGATTAAATGAAACTGAATTCCAGCGCCTCTACAATTGCTGCCTTTTATACTCTCGGATTTCAACGTTCGCATCTTCTAGGCGCTTCCAGAATCTACTAGTCCAGCAGCTCTCAAACTTCTCAGCTGTAACTAAAATTGCACAATTTTATAGTTTTTCTCATTGCATACTTTCAGGAGTATCTCAGATATATGCATGTGTTTGTGCATTGACTCTCCGCCGCTCGTATACGTACATGGTACATATGTGTAGACGCAATTATTGTTTCGTTTATGTAGATACATAATGATTGAATTATTGATGTGAATTCACGTCACTGCTTAGCATCGGCTTAGAGACGATAGCATCGCTCAGTGCTGCTAACATTCGTTACACTGCCCTCCACCTAAGTCTGATCGTCAGACAAATCTCTCGATCTAAACGTTGCCAGCCTTTCCAAATGGACCACTTTCATTTTGGTTCGTGGTTTACCGATGGTTTGTATGCGGTACACTACATCGTTGATCCGTTTTACAACTTATAGGCCTTCCCAATTACACTGCAGTTTCGGGGACAAACCTTTTTTACGTTGTGGGTTGTATAACAGCACCAAATCTCCTTCATGAAAACCCGAATTAATGGCTTTCATCTTGTCACTCATAATCTTTGTTCGTTGCCTTATCAGATCATGTATTTCTCTTAGCTCTTCTTCCAAATCACTAGTGGATTTCTTGAGATTTCTCTCTGCATTGGCATCTATCCCAAACTTCAAATCAGCTGGCAGTCTAAGGTCATTGCCAAAAATTACTTTTGCAGGGGTTTGGCCCGTTGTCTCTTGCACTGCTGATCGGTAATCCATCAAGAATAATGGTATGCGGGTATCCCACTCTTTATGGTACTTGTCTACTACTTTCCTTAAGTGCTCCTCCAAAGTTCTATTGAATCGTTCTACCGTACCATCGGATTGAAGATGCAATGCAGTTGTCCGTGTTTTCCGAATGCCTAATGATTTACACATTTCCTGGAACACAGCTGATTCGAAATTCCTGCCTTGGTCAGAATGTAACTCCATTGGTACACCATACCTTGCAACCCAATTGTTTATAAACACTTCTGCTACCGTTTCCGGTTCTTGATTTGGGATTGGGTATACCTCTGGCCATTTGCTGAAATAATCCATAACTACCAGTAGATATTTGTTTCCGCCGTTGCTAGTAGGAAATGGACCGGCGATATCCATAGCGATCCTTAAAAACGGCGCACCTGAGTTATATTGCTTCATCTGGCCATGACTTCGGGTTCTGGGCCCTTTCGCTCTGCTGCAAACCTCGCAGTTCGCAATCCACTCTGTTACTGACTGACGGCAACCAACCCAATAGAATCTCTGTTTAATCTTCTCGAGCGTCTTCGTGATTCCAAGATGGCCTCCGCTTGGACCATTATGCAGCTCGCTTAGCACGTAAGAAATCCTCTTTCTGGGAACAACTATCACTTTCTTCTTGCATTTACCATCCTCACTCTCCCATACTCGATGAAGGCAACCGGATATCAATTCTAAAGTGTTCCACTGTGCCCAATATGACTTCGCAATGAGACTCTCTGCTGACATCTCTTCCCTGTTTGGTCTTTCGTTTCGTTCGAGCCCTTCATAACACGTGACAGATCTGTATATTCTTTCTGACATTTTCTTAGCTGTTCCTTGTCCCATTCATCTGTACATGTTATAGTCATTAGCCGAACATCTATAATGTCTTCTTTAGCCTCGGCCTTTGAACAGTGCTTGCATTCCAAACTACATGTTCTTCGTGACATTGCATCAGTATTTCCATGGGTACTACTTTTCGATGCTCAATGGAAAAGTATTAGCTTTGTAGTCGCTCGATCCACCGTGCCAATTGTCCTTCCGGATTACGGAACTGTAGAAGCCATTTCAACGCTGCGTGATCTGTCCTGACGCGGAATCGCTGGCCGTAGAAGTATTTGTGGAAATGTTTAATGCACTATACCAATGAACGATATCGGACTATAACCACGCCCACTTTTTCGATATCGAAAATTTCGAAAAACCGAAAAAGTGCGATAATTCATTACCAAAGACGGATAAAGCGATGAAACTTGGTAGGTGAGTTGAACTTATGACGCAGAATAGAAAATTAGTAAAATTTTGGACAATGGGCGTGGCACCGCCCACTTTTAAAAGGTAATTTAAATGTTTTGCAAGCTGTAATTTTGCAGTCGTTGAAGATATCATGATGAAGTTTGGCAGGAACGTTACTCCTATTACTATATTGTAACGAATTTACTTGCAAATCCTCTTATTTGCCCTTCTGGTAAGTTCGAGTCACTAAACTGTTGAATAAATAACTCCAATATGTAATAATGCAAAATGGCCTTTATTAAAGTACTTCACAATAACACTCAAACTGTGCAATGAATAGCTTGCTTAATAACCAAACTTATTAATAGCTTAAATGAAACTGAATTCCAGCGCCTCTACAATTGCCGCCTTTTATACTCTCGGATTTCAACGTTCGCATCTTCTAGGCGCTTCCAGAATCTACTAGTCCAGCAGCTCTCAAACTTCTCAGCTGTAACTAAAATTGCACAATTTTATAGTTTTTCTCATTGCATACTTTCAGGAGTACCTCAGATATATGCATGTGTTTGTGCATTGACTCTCCGCTGCTCGTATACGTACATGGTACATATGTGTAGACGCAATTATTGTTTCGTTTATGTAGATACATAATGATTGAATTATTGATGTGAATTCACGTCACTGCTTAGCATCGGCTTAGAGACGATAGCATCGCTCAGTGCTAACATTCATTACAATATGCATGCTTAATAAAAATTAGCAAAATCGGAAACGAATTTCAAATTTTAACAAAAAATTTAATATCTTTACAGTCTATAAGTAAATTATGTCAACATTCGACTCCAGTAATGATATGGTGCAGTAAAATACAAAAATAAAAGAAAATTTCAAAATGGGCGTGGCTCCGCCCTTTTTCATTTAATTTGTCTAGGATACTTTTAATGCCATAAGTTGAACAAAAATTTACCAATCCTTGCGAAATTTGGTAGGGGCTTAGATTCTAGAACGATAACTGTTTTTTGTGAAAAAGGGCGAAATCGGTTGAAGCCACGCCCAGTTTTTATACACAGTCGACCGTCTGTCCCTCCGCTCGGCCGTTAACACGATAACTTGAGCAAAAATCGATAAATCTTTACTAAACTCAGTTCACGTACTTACCTGAACTCACTTTGTATTGGTGTAAAAAATGGCCGAAATCCGACTATGACCACGCCCACTTTCTCGATATCGAAAGTTATGAAAAATTAAAAAAATGCCATAATTCTATACCAAATACGAAAAAAGGGATGAAACATGGTTATTTGATTGGTTTATTGACACAAAATATAACTTCAGAAAAAAGGTTTGCAAAATGGGTGTGACACCTACCATATTAAGTAGAAGAAAATGAAAAAGTTCTGCAGGGCGAAAAAGTTCTAAGGCCCACTCATTAACACCTTTCATTTGATACCCATATCGTACAAACCAATTCAACAGTCACCCCTGGTCCACATTTAATGCGATATCTCGAAAAGGTGTCAACCTATAGAGCTAAGGCCCATTCCCTTTTAAAATTCTTATTAATACCTTCCATTTGATACACATGTCATACAAACACTTTCCAGGGTTACCCTGGGTTCATTTTCCTACATGGTGATTTTCCCTTATTTTGTCTCCATAGCTCTCAGCTGAGTATGTAATGTTCGGTTACATCCGAACTTAGCCGTCCTTACTTGTTTTATCTATTTCGAATTTTTACGTTTTTTTTATTTCTTGCACACGCCTTTTTTGGTATACTGTCACCGCGGCTATAAATTTACTAGCTTTACCCGGCGTACGTTGTAACGCCCAAGATCGAATTAATGTTGCGTTATTTTTCCTGTTTTGTTTGTTGTTTATTGTGTCGTAAATTGAATTGAATTATGAACGTATATATGGTGAAATTTTCGTTTAAAATATTTTATTATTGTATCTTATTGTAATGCAAGTGGGTACATAATATTTTTGGTTCTTTCGTTCGGTGCAAAGCTAAACAAATTTTTTGGCGTTACAACTCTAGAGCAAGCGCATCATATATGTAGCTGGCCATGGGAAAAGCATGGACTCTCTAAATTTAATCCTGCAACAGTAAGCGATTGTCCTTGTGCTTTGTTGATTGTAATTGCAAAAGCAAGGCGTACAGGAAACTGTAACAGCTTAAAATTGAATGGCAAATCTGTAGGAATCATTGGGATCCGTGGTATGAGCACATCCTCACTTTTGCTTTTACCGCTGATGATTGTTGCTTCGATTACATTCGGCATTAATTTCTTAACGCAAATTCTGGTTCCATTGAACAATTTTGGTGGGTCTAAATTCCGAAGAAGCATGGTTGGTAAGCCAATTTTCAAATTTGATATATGCGCAGGCTTTGCAGGTGGTTCTAAAGAGTGTAGAAATTCAATTGGACAATTCACAATTTGATCTTCATCTGTAACTGTGTCGATCGATTTATATTCCGTCACTTCACCAGGAATTTGGTTTTGAATGCGATCATTGATTTTGTTAACATGATCATTATTGGGAACTAAGCTTGCTCTTTCGCATAGCAAAAAAAAAATTGTTTATTTAAAATTCTTAATTCTGAAATACCTTCGTCTTGATCGAAGGAACCTATAGCCAAAATTTGGTGATGATTGAAGTATGGGAAATACGTTTCCATAGGGAAAACACACACAGAATTTGATTTTCATAGAAGATGTAGATAGACTGAAGCTAACATATTTTTTTAACGGCGGGAGATTACTAAACGTCCAAAATGAATAACAGCCAAACTCAACAATGCAGTCAAACTTTAGGTATTAAAATAACCTAAGTTTCTGAAAAATTCCATCTGTAGGGAAGTGCCACGCCCCTTTTTTCCCCATTCCACATTTTACTGGAGGTGTTGGGACTTAAGGTCATATAGCTCCTTAGCAATTTTCATTATCCTACCACTACTACATCCAGAGATATGCAGTATGATATATTCCATTTGGTATGGGAGGTAACACGGTAGGGAAGGTGCCACGCTCCTTTTTCCCAATTCCACATTTTACTGGAGGTGTTAGAACTTAAGGTCATATAGCTCCTTACCAATTTTCATTATCCTACCATTACTACATCCAGAGATATGCAGTATGATATATTCCATTTGTGTGGGAGGTGCCACGCCCCCTTTTTCCTAATTCGACATTTTCTTGGTGGTGTTAGGGATTGACTTCAAGTAACTCCTTACTGAATTTCAATATTCTGGCATGTATACCTTCAGAGTTATGAAGTACCAGAGATTCCATTTGTATGGGAGGTGCCACGCCTCTTTTATATATCGAAATTAGTTTTAGCTTAAAACCTTCGTGTTGAGCGAAGGAACCTATAGCCAAAATTTGGCTATTTGATTTTTATATATATAGAAAATTACTATCTCTCCACTCATTATCCAAGATCGTAAGCGATCGATCTGGATCAGCGATTGAGTGTGGTCAGATGTACATATGTATGTTTGAGTTTTTTTGTTTCAGCTAATAAACTGCAGCGGCGCCGTTGGAGAAGACGAGTAATTTGGTGAGTGCTTTAAGATAGACATAATATATACAAATACACCTGTTTAGATGTATGTATGTACATACGTTAGCAAAAATTCCTGATCTTGCGAAAATAGAACAGGAATTAGAAAAGTCAGAAAAAGAATAATAGATTGCAAGGAACATATGTACATACATAAAAATTTTACAAACATTCATTTGTACTTACATACCTTTTTTATAGACATATAAATTCCTCTTTCTTTGATGACCTACTTCTGCTATATACAAAATTGATTTTAGATTTACTTGTGCGTTTGCGGTAGGTTAGGGTTTAGGGTTTAGAATTTTTTTTGCCATTTTATTGTATTTTGCTACACCAAGGAGATTTGCCTGAATTTTGTATCTGTAGATTTTAAGATAGGCGTTGGTAGGTTAATACATTAGGGTGGCTCATAAATATTTTTTTAACTGATATAACCCACCCCTTGTTTTATTTTTTTATTTTTTTTTATACAAATAATTGAATTGAGTTGAAATCGTATGTTATTATTTTCTTTGCTTTTTGAAATTTAATTTTAATCGACTTTCTTACTGTTACAACAATCTCTGTTTTGCATTCGATAGAATAGAAAGCTTCAGGGTATATATTAGAGAAAGATTAAATTGTTAATAAAACTGTATAATGATTCGATGAAAACATAGATTTTACATAATGGTATGTGTGCTGTACATGTACGCACCAAGGAAAGTGAAGGTGAGTGTTTAGGGAAAATGACTGAGTGACAGGGCACGGACCAATGTCATGATTGGGGGGGGGGGGGGACTGCAAGTTATATAGGAGTCAGCACAGTGCCCACGGTTGCGCTGAAGAGGGTGGGAAGAATTCACCTGACAGGACACGCCTTCATTTCCCCTAATGCTTTCCCCCTTCAAACTTTGCCCCTCACGTATGTTTCCTTCTTTTCAGCCTTTTCTTTTTTGCTTATTTTCTTTCACTACATATGAAGGTATAAATCCTTTTTGTTCATGTAGCTGCGGTTTGTTAATGTGGCTGCGGTTTGTTTGTGTGGCTGCGGGTGAGGACGGTGGTGTAATACCCCGCCCAAGACGACAAGCTAGCCTGGGTTGCAAGCATACCTGCTTGCCGCCGCTCCTCACCACCCCAACAAGCCATCCACGTAACATATGGGGTATATTTAATATATACGACCTAATCGTTTGGTGACATTTAAAGCTTAAAGTTGTTAAAATGATGTAGAAATTGCGAAATGTTTCTTATCTGAACAACCGGTTGAATGAGATATATGCTATAAATATCACCGATCTAAAAATTTTTTCAGACAGCAATATGTGCCGTATACAAAAGCATTTTGTGAAATTTAAAACTTCTGACCGATAAATTGAGGAAGATATAGAACCTTTATGGAACCTCATAAGGTTGTTGTAAAGAATGCCTATTAATTAAACAAACACAAAAACAAGGGCACAGGGTACCTAAACTAAGTTTTAATTCTAAGGTGAGGTGGCCTGACAGATTTTTTTCGGATTCAGCATTAAAATTTTTAGAAAATTCCCCGAGGGCTTTTTGAGAAAACTGCATTTGTGTACAGCATCATATAACATCAATTGCATTGTTTGACAGTGAAAATATACACTGGCGATATGTACCGCAGTTTGCAGGTGTAGTTGAAGACATAAGCCCTACGTTCTTAGAATTTGGAATATATCCTTAAATTTCGGAGTTAGGGGCCAAAAA
Organism: Eurosta solidaginis; assembly: GCF_040869045.1. NCBI lineage: Eukaryota > Metazoa > Arthropoda > Insecta > Diptera > Tephritidae > Eurosta > Eurosta solidaginis. Next base: position 165,588,192 of record NC_090319.1, on the reverse strand, counting down.
CCCTTTTTTTTATAGGTTGATTCATATATTGGCTTATGACTTTATTTCTGTTTGTGCTACGAACAAAAATTGCCATCGGAAAAAGGGCATATTTTCGCATCCAGCAAGGTATAACTTGTAAATTTATATGTAAAAATGTCAGAGAAACCTTTCAAAATATATTTAGAATTCAACGTAGTGCGTCACTTGTTCATTTTGTATAACGGTTTGGTTACGCGTATATACAAAGGATTATTAAAGAGAATGCTTCCAACAAAATACGAATTTCAAAGATTACTTAAGGTTTTATTATTGTATTCTAAGGGTTCATATAAAGTCCCAAAAAAAAAGATGTATAAAACTGTATCTTGATTTTTTTGAATTTTAAAAGTTTTTGAAATCGTTCGTTACAGAAGCAATATTTTTTGCCCAAAATTGGTCAAACATTGAAATTTGGCTGAGATATTCCACCTCGACCACTTCTAAGCGAAAAATATTGGTTACTTAACAAACGAAAATTAAATTTTATATTTTTTTTGTGGAAGCAGAATTGGCTGCGGAATATTTCCAATAATTTTCTATTTATACACGTAATCAAAATACTCAAGAAAATCGTTATACAAAACAACTTGTGATGCAATACGTTGAATTTTGAATATATTTTGTGAGGTTTCTTTGACATTTCTACATATAAATTTATTATTATTATTTATTAAGTAATATATTTTTTTACTAGCAGCTATTGCCATAGACTCGACTTAAAATAGTAGTAAAAATTATATATCTAAATAAAGTTATAATACTGTATCGAATTTAGCGAAATTCCGTCTATTAGCAACTTTCTGCTTACGTTCGTATCGCTAAACTGTTGAATAAAACACGCATTTATTATGTATTACAAAATGGTTTTTATTAGTCTACTTTGAAAGTACTTTGCAATTAAACTTCATTTCGCAACTGATAGCGTGCTTAAATCAAACTGATCTTGCGACTACTCAGCTTGCGCTCTTAATCTCTGCTGCTTCATTCGCATATTTCTACTACAGTCTAAACGTTTCGCCTGCTAGAACTGCTGTACATATCTCCTACTTAGTTATATATATGTATATTTGTAGTTTCTGCGTTTCTCATAATCATGTGCGTGTGTATGTGTAGCAACTTTCGGGTACAACTGTGCTCGCGTAATATCACTTCGTGCCTTATGTATTTTGGTGTAAATGATGATTGATGTGTTTATGTACACAGTGCGGCTCGCTTCAATATTTTTGTGCTGGGAGTTTATTACTAGTGATGGTAATATTCGTCACATTGTCCTCCAACTAAGTTTGATTTTGTGTTGGGAGTTTATTACTAGTGATGGTAATATTCGTCACATTGTCCTCCACCTAAGTTTGATCGACCCGATCACACAAATCTCCTGATCCAACCGCTGCTAGTCTCTCGAACTGAACCACCGTCGTATTTCGTGGTTTCCCAATTGTTTGTATGCGGTAGATGGGATTACTGTTCCTCTTCACAACTTTGTACGGGCCTTCCCAACTGCACCAAACTTTGGGTGGAACACCTTTCCGCCATTAAGGGTTGTATATCAGTAACAAATTTCCCTCCAAGAAACCTTCCGAATTATTGTTCTTGTCGTACCTGTGTTTCATCCTACTACTCATTATCCTGGACCGTTCCCTCACACTCTGCTGTTTGGCGAATTAACTACTTCGTAGGGCTTTGTCTTGACGAATTGGCTTTGCATAATCAGTATCGTGTTGACTTTTCACAACACTAGTGCGCGCTGGCTTGAAACCACCCTTGCATTCTTCCTGGAAAATTCTTTCAGTCGTTTTAGTGCGCCCATTAGGATTTTTCAATGCCAGTGTTTTTCTCGCAGGTACCTTCGTACACAATCTTGCTCCAGGTAATGGTTTTACTCTCCTGTTGCCCAAATCAGATCGGATTAAAGAATGAGAAGCGCCCGTATCTACAGAAAGTACACTCCCCAAAGCCTTCGGGGAGCAACCTTCTCTCTACAACCACAACAACAACAACAGTCAGTACACGCTCCTTGTCATCCACATTTCCTTTGACGGTAAGACTGCTCGATTCCCTTCCAGTTTGCGATATAGGTATCACACGACGTTTAATAGCTGGGGCAAGTTCTCGATCTTTACATCTGACTCGCTCTTGCTTATTTCCTTCAGCTTTGCGTTTACGACCAGCCAAGTTGGAACTACCATGACCGGTGCTGCAATGACGTGCAATGTAACTTGGGTTACCGCACTTGAAACACTTCATAACTCCGGCATTTTTCTGTTGTAATCCCTTCAGTGCTTCACAAATTGTGTCTACCCAATCTGGCCTTTCCACTTCCACGCGATGAGCTTTGTATGCGGGCTTACTAAAAAGTGACGCTGTTTCCTGAGTCAGTACATGCGATACCGTTTCAGCAAATTTGGCTTTGGGTTCACATATGTAGCTCGTTTCGTTTCGGCTTCCCGTATGCCATTTACAAAGCTCTTAATCTTTACCCGTTCAGTATATTCCACGGGTGCGTCCGCATTTGCCAAATGAGCCAGCCTATCAACATCCGCAGAAAACTCCTGCAATGTCTCATTCCCTTTTTGGTAACGGTTTTGCAACTCAATTTGGTATATCTGTTTTCAATGCTCGCTTCCGTAACGTCTCTCGACAGCGGGCATCAATGCGTCATAACTGTTCCGTTCGTACTCTGGCATAGTCTGTAAGATTCCGGCAGCTGGTTCTTTCAATGCTACGAAGGGTGCAGCAACTCTATATTCACCATTCCAGTTGTTCACTGTTGCGGTCTTCTCAAAATGTAGCTTAAAGACCTGGAAAGGAACATAACCGTCAATGGATGGTGTTTTTAGCTTTGGATTACTCGCTGAAACTGCTGGGCGATTTATTTGCAACTCCTGAATATGACCTCTCAAAGTTTCTATCTCGGCATCAGTTTTGTCCTCGAGCTGTACAATTTTTGTATCCTGTGCTTCCAGCTTTGATGTTACCCTTGTGACGGACTTATTCCTGCTGAAGTATGCACAGTCCGTCCAGGGTTTTTTTGTATCCTGTGCTTCCAGCTTTGATGTTACCCTTGTGACGGACTTATTCCTGCTGAAGTATGCACAGTCCGTCCAGGGTTCCTATATTTGGTGGGAGAACCTGTCTAAATAAGAGTAGCTGAGGTAGAACCCCTCTGCTAGCTCTCCGTCAGTTGGAGCAGAAACCTCCTACTGAATATAAAATAATTCACGAAATGAAGTAGAAACCTTCAGGTCGTGTTGGTCAGTGGTAGAAGCCCACTGACTCGTATGCCTATCTCCTAGCTTCTGATCTTTCAAGCTAATTTGCCGCCCTTATATACGACTTTGTACGCCGGTGGACAGTTATTTCCTTAAAACAATTCATTGTAATAATTCCTCAGTTATAAAATTATGTAGGACTGCACGCAGGCAGTCAGTAATTTTACAATAACAATTATAAAAGTTGGAAATGCAAAAATCGAATTCTAGTTTAACGCTACTTTCTCTGTATTCTATTGGTACATACATACGCTGACATGCATATATGCATATTTTCGATCATGTATGACGATCCGCTATCCCGGCATTTCATATCCCAATTTTCGGGAGCCCTAATATACATAGCGAACAATGTACCAAATCTCGTACGTACGCTTGTTGTATGCCTGCCGTGTTTTCCAGTCTTTGCTTTACCTATCGAATTCGATCATTTGTGTTTATGCGTATGTTCGCTGTCACTTGGTTTTGATGGTGCGTTGGCCTCGTTTGACGCTTTCGGCTTCTGCTTAGGGCGTGCGTTGGTGTGTCGTATGCTTGTACGTAAGTATGTAGAGAAAAGTCCCAACTAGTAGCGGCGCTTAGTTTGGCGACTTTTACTGTTGGTCTTCGTTTATCCAAATTATTATGTATGTTGTATTTGTAGCTGAGTGCATTGGATGCGCAAAGGGTTGGTTGACCGGCACAATTTTATGTTTTGTGCATTTCCACTTTCCTTCCAAATGTTTGAGTGTACGTTAGGGTGACCTATATTTGAAATTTATGTGGGCGAAAAATGTAAATATTTTGCTTGCGTGCAAAAGTGCGCAAGTCTGCTTTGTCCTTCAATTTAGTAAATAATAATTCAATATGCAACCGCATGTATGTGTTTTGACGTGTAATTCATAAAGATATAATTCATGTCATAAGAATGTATAAATGTTAAATTCAGAGTTAGATTCAATTCTTGTATAACATGTATGTAAGAAAAATGGAAAAATAGGTATATGTTGTGAGGGTACAAAACCCTCGGTTTTGGGGTCCTCACACCCTTGCTTCCTGTACTTCTAACTGCGAACACATTTGTGCCACCTGCAATGATAAGCGCTCCTCTTGTGCTTCCATCTTCGATGTTATTTGTGACATTTCTGAAAAACGTGCTTCTTGTCGTGTCTTCTGTGATTCCAGTTGGGAGGCCATATATGTCTTCTGTTTTTCCAGTTGAGTTTCCATCTTGGATGTTATACGGTTCTCCTTGGATTCAAGTTGAGATGCCATATATGTCTTCTGGGATTCCAGTTGAGATGCCACTGTCGATGTTTGAGCAGATATCGCAGTCAATATCATGTTCAAGTCTGTGCTCGTTACTGTCTGCGATGCTTCGTTTTTCTCTTAAATTTTTGTTGTTGTCTCGTCCCCATCAAGATAAATAACATCATCGTCCACATTAATTCCTTCCGACTCCATGGCATCTCGTAGGCGTGCTTGAAGTTCGATCTTATTGCCGGTTGTATTCAATATCGGTTTTCCAACTCCTATTTCGGTTGCTGGATCCTTAATTCACCTAACTTTACCATGTCCAAGTTGTATTCGAAATCTTTGGAATTTATTCAACAATTCTACTTCTGACACCAATTGTAACGAATTTAGTGAAATTCCGCCTCTTTGCAACCTTCTTCTTACGTTCGTATCGCTAAACTGTTGAATAAAACAGTCCAATATTCTGTATTACAAAATGGTGTTTATTAGTCTACTTTGAAAGTTCTTCGCAATTAAAGTTCACTTCGCAACTGATAGCGTGCTTAAATCAAACTGATCTTACGACTACTCAGATTGCGCTCTTTTATACTCTCTGCTGCTTCATTCGCATATTTCTACTACAGTCTAGATGTTTCGCCTGCTAGAACTGCTGTACATATCTCCTACTTAGCTATATACATGTATATTTGTAGTTTATGCGTTTCTCATAATCATATGCGTGTGTATGTGTAGCACCTTTCGGCGTAATATCTCTTTGTGCCTTATATATATGGGAGTAAATCAGAGTTAACCATTTAGTTGAATAATTATTGGCGCCACTTCTCACGTATTTGTTATACCCTTTCGTCTTTAGTTGTCGCTCAACAAGCAGAGTCACTGATGACTTGATACGAAACATTCATTCTCTCTCAATTCGTTTCCAAGAATGGGTCTTGAAGTTCATTCGATTGTAAACAAAAGTTAATTCGGTTCCAAGAATGGGTCTTGAACATAAGATGGCTATAGAATTGCCTAAAATACCCCAAAAAAAACTCCAAGAAAACCGTTCGGTTTCATTCTTATCAAATAAATCAGCAAGTTGGGTGATAAAAACTTATTAAAATTTATAAAGAAGGCAAAGTGTTGTAAAAATATTTTGTAGTAAATAAGTGAAAAAGATGAAATAATATAATTCGATTGCGTTGCTTTGCTTTGTTGCTCTGGCACCGCCATAAGATAACAATGAACGGCTAGCCCCTTTTTTCACTTTGATGCGACCAAAACGTTTATGTACATATATACATATGTATATCCACATACAATAAAAAACGCAAAAAAAGTATAAGAAATTATGAAATTAGATCACCTGGTGAAGTATCTGCGTTGTCGTCCTCAAAACGCTGTTAATTGAACGCTCCACAAAATCATGGCCTTCATCCACTTACATAAATGCAAAGGCTGAGAAGCTGACTTTTTCACCAATCGAAACTTGCTACCAAAAGCCGTTTCGTGTGCAGCCCTTTGATGAAAGGTGTTGTCACTGATAAATTTTCCACGGGTGAAAAAGAGTTATTTTTTCCTTCGGATTAGTAATCGTGACATAAATTCGAGTTTTTCGATATCCCATTTGACAATTTTGAGTAAATTTTCGGTGAAAATCATAAATTAAACCTTTACCATGTAAAATACCCCAAAGTTGTTCTGAAATGCCCAAATTTGATTTTGGGCATGATGGCATCTATGGCCAATATTATAAAAAATGCACATTTTCACTAGCTCTCATAGAGCGAGAAGTTTCATATCCAGTGTTGTCACTTCTAAAATCTATTTAGTGGTAGATTTTCAAAAAAAAAGGGTGGTAGATCTCCTAAAAATAGTGGTAGAATTTTCAAAAACATTAAAACCATTTTTTTTCAAATTATTATTATTCAACCATTAAAACGAACATAACAACTTCAAGTGCATTAACTACATACATACAAACATCTGTATGAAGAGTATGTGTATACTGTATAGACCTTATCAAATAAAAAAATATAATTAAATAATATTGGTACTCTTAAAAAAAAAAATAAATGTAAGGCGCGATAACCTCCGAAGAGATCTAAGGCCGAGCTTCTCTTCCAATTTGCGTCGTGCTCCTCTTGATTTTTCCCTACAAATTGGCCGGACGGGACCTACATGTTTTATGCCGACTCCGAACGGCATCTGCAAGGCAGATGAGTTTTCACTGAGAGCTTTTCATGGCAGAAATACAATCGGAGCGCTTGCCAGACACTGCCGAGGGGCGACCCCGCTTAGAAAAATTTTCTTCTAATTGAAAAATCTTATTTCTAAAATTTTGATGTTGCTTTGCCCGGGAGTTGAACCCAGGGCATACGGTGTGATAGGCGGAGCACGCTACCATCACACCACGGTGGCCGCCAGATCAGATTATTACAAAGTTTTTGGCACGAATTTCCCATCAATAAAGTTAAATTTTACATAAAATTATATAAGTTATTTCGAAGGTACGTAAGTATTGTAACGAATTTACTTGCAAATCCTCTTATTTGCAACCCTCTGCTAAGTTCGAATCACTAAACTGTTGAATAAATAACTCCAATTTGTAATAATGCAAAATGGCGTTTATAACTTCTCATTTGAGTAATACTTGCACAAATTATTGCCCTCCCTTGGGACAACTCAGATAAGATATATGCATGTGTTTGTGCATTGGTTCTCCGCTGGTCCTATACGTACATATATGTAGACGCAATTATTGATTCGTTTATGTAGATACATAATGATTGAATTATTGATGTGAATTCACGTCACTGCTTAGCATCGGCCTGGAGATGGCAGTACCCCTTAGTATTGCTAATATTCGTAACAGTATTATAAAAATCACAAATTTCTTTGGTGAAAATTTGATTTTCCACACATAATACACTCAGACGATTTCTATTACAAGATTTAATTGCATTCATTAGTGAGAGCAATCTTTCAGCGCCAGCAGTGCTATGGGGAAGGACTGCCAAATTGCACATATATGCCGATAATTCAGCAAACATAAAATCATCGCAGAAATTATTTTCATTTTTTAGCGCAGTCCAACCTGTAACCAAGTCGTCTTGAAATAATTTTTCAATTTTGTTTTTGTCATAAATGAAATTTCTCCACTCGCTATTTAATGACTCTTCCGATCCCTCAAAAAAAGGATAAAACTATAATGGTGGTAAAATAGTTTGCATATCACCTTGCTGTATAATAAATGGATCAAAATATGATAACAGTTTCAAGCTTTTGTCAGAAAAACCAAAGCGTCTAGATATTTCATCGCACAGCTTGATATAATAATTTAAAGGTTTACATTTAACTGCATTGATATCAATATCACCACAGTCGCTTCCCTCAAATTTTTTAAATTGAAGCCCAAAATACTTTTGAGAAAGATACAAGTACAATTTTGTATCATGGTAGTCAACTTTTAGGTCTAAATAACCGATTTTAATAAAATTTTGCAAAATACTTTTGAAGAAAATTGTAATTCGTTCATATAACAAGTGAATGTGAGTACCACGGGATTGGTACAATTAATTTAATTTATTTATTTCGCCTAGTAATAAGATAAAAACAAGAAAAATCCTTTGTTGGTATTGTTAAGATTGTTCAGTATATCTGAAGCAGTAGATTCGTGTAATTCCTCAAAGGACATGAGCAAAAAATAATGTCTAAGTGGTTGCCATTGCTCAAGGACCCTTTTAACTGGAGCTTCAAGCGAAAGCCACCTTGTGTTTAACAAGCGCAACAATTGGTGTGTGTCTACATCAAATGCATCTTGAAATTCTGCAAAGTCTTTCTTGCGCTTCAAGCTATGTGCGAAAAATGCCTATATATCCCTCACCACTTTCTCTAGCTCTAACGGCAATTTTCTAGAAGCAGCAGATGAGCAAAGGTTAAGCGAGTGAGAAGTACAACCAAAATAGAACATGTTCTTATTCACTTCTCTTAGTTTGGCTTTTACCCCACCTTTTTCCCCTTTCATAACCGATGCGTTATCCGTTGCCAAACCAATGAGATTACCAACTGGGATTTCAAGCTCTGACAGATAATTTATTATTGTATCGAATATTTTTTGGGCACTTCCATCGTCGATTTCTTTTAAACCAAAAAATCTATCAGTTACAAAACATTTTCCTTCTGGTATATATCGAGCTATCAACTCTAAACATTTCTTAGTGGCTATATCGGTACCTTCATCGATCAACAATGAAAATTTTTTCTTTTTCAACTCTTCTACAATTTCTTGCTTGGCAAATGGTCCTCAGATTAAGTTCATCATTTCACTTGCTTTGGTTTTGCTACATTTGGGAACTGATTGTTGTTCATTAGCGAACAAGAGGTTCGACATTTTTGGCAAAGTATTCATTATAGAAAATGGCAGAGTGTTTTGTATTGCGTACATCACCATTCCAAGTTCTTGCTCTTTTTACACTCAGTTGAGCAGAGCTCACAGAGTATAATAACTTTGATTGGATAACAATTGGTTGTACAGGTATAAAGGAATCGAGATAGATATAGACTTCCATATATCAAAATCATTAGTATCGAAAAAAAATTTGATTGAGCCATGTCTGTCCGTCCGTCCGTTAACACGATAACTTGAGTAAATTTTGAGGTATCTTGATGAAATTTGGTATGTAAGTTCCTGGGCCTCATCTCAGATCGCTATTTAAAATTAACGAAATCGGACTATAACCACGCCCACTTTTTCGATATCGAAAATTTCGAAAAACACAAAAAGTGCGATAATTCATAACCAAAGACGGATAAAGCGATGAAACTTGGTAGGTGAGTTGAACTTATGACGCAGAATAGAGAATTAGAAAAAATTTGGACAATGGGCGTGGCACCGCCCACTTTTAAAAGAAGGTAATTTAAAAGTTTTGCAAGCTGTAATTTGGCAGTCGTTGAAGATATCATTATGAAATTTGGCAGGGTCTTTACTCCTATTACTATATGTATGCTTAATAAAGATTAGCAAAATCTGAGAACGACCACGCCAACTTTAAAAAAAAAAAATTTTAAGTAAAATTTTAACAAAAAATTTAATATCTTTACAGTATATAAGTAAATTATGTCAACGTTCAACTCCAGTAATGATATGGTGCAACAAAATACAAAATAAAAGAAAATTTCAAAATGGGCGTGTCTCCGCCCTTTTTCATTTAATTTGTCTTGAATACTTTTAATGCCATAATTCGAACAACAATTTACCAATCCTTATGAAATTTGGTAGGGGCATAGATTCTAGGACGATAACTGTTTTCTGTGAAAATGAGCGAAATCGGTTGAAGTCACGCCCAGTTTTTATACACAGTCGGCCGTCTGTCCTTCCGCTCGGCCCTTAACACGATATATTGAGCAAAATCGATATATCTTTGCTAAACCCAGTTCAAGTGTTTATCTGAACCCACTTTGTATTGGTATAAAAAATGGCCGAAATCCGACAATGTCTACGCCCACTTTTTCGATTTCGAAAATTACGAAAAATTAAAAAAAGGCCATAATTCTATTCCAAATACGAAAAAAGGGATGAAACATGGTAATTTGATTGGTTTTAGAAAAAAACTTTGTAAAATGGGTGTGACACCTACCATATTAAATAGAAGAAAATAAAAAAATTCTGCAGGGCGAAATCAAAAGCCCTTGGAATCATGGCAGGAAACCTGTTCGTGGTATTACATATATAAATAAATTAGTGGTTGCCCAAAAATGATGTTCTGGGTCACCCTGGTCTACATTTTGGTCCATATCTCGAAAACGCCTTCACATATAGAACTACCACCACTCCCTTTTAAAACCCTCATTAATACCTTTAATTTGATACCCATATCGTACAAACACATTATAGAGTCACCCCTGGCCCACCTTTATGGCGATATCTGGAAAAGTTGTCCACCTATAGAACTAAGGCCCACTCCCTTTTAAAATACTCATTAACACCTTTCATTCGATACGCATATCGTGCAAACAAATTCTAGAGTCACCCCTGGTCCACCTTTATGGCGATATCTCGAAAAGGCGTTCACCTATAGAACTAAGGCCCACTCCCTTGTAAAATACTCATTAATACCTTTCATTTGATACCCATATCGTACAAACAAATTCTAGAGTCACCCCTGCTCCACCTTTATGGCTATATCTCGAAAAGGCGTCCATCCATAGAAATAAGGCCCACTCCCTTTTAAAATACTCATTAACACTTTTCCTTTGATACCCATATTGTACAAACGCATTCTAGAGTCACCCCTGGTCCACCTTTATGGCGATATCTCGAAAAGGCGTCCACCTATAGAACTAAGGCCCACTCCCTTTTAAAATACTCATTAACACTTTTCATTTGATGCCCATATCGTACAAACAAATTCTAGAGAATTCGATATCCCTAAATGGCGTCCACCTATAGAACTATGGCCCACTCCCTCTTAAAATACTCTTTAATACCTTCCATTTGATACACATGTCATACAAACACAATGATAAGCGCTCCTCTTGTGCTTCCATCTTCGATGTTAATTGTGACATTTCTGAAAAACGTGCTTCTTGTCGTGTCTTCTGTGATTCCAGTTGGGAGGCCATATATGTCTTCTGTTTTTCCAGTTGAGTTTCCATCTTGGATGTTATACGGTTCTCCTTGGATTCAAGTTGAGATGCCATATATGTCTTCTGGGATTCCAGTTGAGATGCCACTGTCGATGTTTGAGCTGATATCGCAGCCAATATCATGTTCAAGTCTGTGCTCGTTACTGTCTGCGATGCTTCGTTTTTCTCTTAAATTTTTGTTGTTGTCTCGTCCCCATCAAGATGAATAACATCATCGTCCACATTAATTCCTTCCGACTCCATGGCATCTCGTAGTCGTGCTTGAAGTTAGATCTTATTGCCGGTTGTATTCAATACACGGTTTTCCAACTCCTATTTCAGTTGCTGGATCCTTAATTCACTTAACTTTGCCATGTCCAAGTTGTATTCGAAATCTTTGGAATTTATTCAACAATTCTACTTCTGACACCAATTGTAACGAATTTAGTGAAATTCCGCCTCTTTGCAACCTTCTTCTTACGTTCGTATCGCTAAACTGTTGATTAAAACACTCCAATATTCTGTATTACGAAATGGTGTTTATTAGTCTACTTTGAAAGTTCTTCGCAAATAAAGTTCACTTCGCAACTGATAGCGTGCTTAATTCAAACTGATCTTACGACTACTCAGCTTGCGCTCTTTTATACTCTCTGCTGCTTCATTCGCATATTTCTACTACGGTCTAGATGTTTCGCCTGCGAGAACTGCTGTACATATCTCCTACTTAGCTATATACATGTATATTTGTAGTTTATGCCTTTATCATAATCATATGCGTGTGTATGTGTAGCACCTTTCGGCGTAATATATCTTCGTGCCTTATATATATGGGAGTAAATCAGAGTTAACCATTTAGTTGAATAATTATTGGCGCCACTTCTCACGTATTTGTTATGCCCTTTCGTCTTTAGTTGTCGCTCAGCAAGCAGAGTCACTGATGACTTGATACGAAACATTCATTCTCTCTCAATTCGTTTCCAAAAATGGGTCCTGAAGTTCATTCGATTGTAAACAAAAGTTCATTCGTTTCCAAGAATGGGTCTTGAACATCAGATGGCTATAGAATTGCCTAAAATACCCAAAAAAAAACTCGAAGAAATCTGTTCGGTTTCATTCTTATCAAATAAATCATCAAGTTGGGTGATAAAAACTTATTAAAATTTATAAAGAAGGCAAAGTGTTGTAAAAATATTTTGTGGTAAATAAGTGAAAAAAGATGAAATAATATAATTCGATTGCGTTGCTTTGCTTTGTTGCTCTGGCACCGCCATAAGATAACAATGAACGGCTAGCCCCATTTTTCACTTTGATGCGACCAAAACGTTTATGTACATATATATGTATATCCACATACAATAAAAAACACAAAAAAAGTATAAGAAATTATGAAATTAGATCACTTGGTGAAGTATCTGCGTTGTCGTCCTCAAAACGCTGTTAATTGAACGCTCCACAAAATCATGGCCTTTATGCATTCACTTACATAAATGCGGGTTAAAAAGAGTTATTTTTTCCTTCGGATTAGTAATCGTGACATAAATTCGATTTTTTCGATATCCCATTTGACAATTTTGAGTAAATTTTCGGTGAAAATCATAAATTAAACCTTTACCATGTAAAATACCCCAAATTTGTTCTTAAATGCCCAAATTTGATTTTGGGCATGATGGCATCTATGGCCAATATTATAAAAAATGCACATTTTCACTAGCTCTCATAGAGCGAGAAGTTTCATATCCAGTGTTGTCACTTCTAAAATCTATTTAGTGGTAGATTTTCAAAAAAAAAGGGTGGTAGATCTCCTAAAAATAGTGGTAGAATTTTCAAAAACATTAAAACCATTTTTTTTCAAATTATTATTATTCAACCATTAAAACGAACATAACAACTTCAAGTGCATTAACAACATACATATAAACATCTGTATGAAGAGTATGTGTATACTGTATAGACCTTATCAAATAAAACAAGTAAGGAAGGCTAAGTTCGGGTGTAACCGAACATTACATACTCAGTTGAGAGCTATGTAGACAAAATAAGGAAAATCACCATGTAGGAAAATGAACCTAGGGTAACCCTGGAATGTGGTTGTATGACATGTGTATCAAATGGAAGGTATTAAAGAGTATTTTAAGAGAGAGTAGGCCATAGTTCTATAGATGGACGCCATTTAGGGATATCGCCATAAAGGTGGACCAGGGCTGACTCTAGAATTTGTTTGTACGATGTGGGTATCAAATGAAGGGTGTTACTGAGCATTTTAAGAGGGAGTGGGCCTTAGGTCTATCGGTGGACGCCTTTTCGAGATATCGCCATTAAGGTGGACCAGGGGTGACTCTAGAATGTGTTTGTACGATATGGGTATCAAATGAAAGGTGGTAATGAGTATTTTAAAAGGGAATGGCTTTAGTTCTATAGGTGAACGCCTTTTCGAGAAATCGCCATAAAGGTGGGCCAGGGGTGACTCTAGAATATGTTTGTACGATATGGGTATCAAATGAAAGCTGGTAATGAGGATTTTGAAAATGAGTGACCCTTAGTTCCATAGGTGGACGCCGTTTCGAGATATCGCCATAAAGGTGGACCAGGGGTGTCTCTAGAATGTGTTTGTACGATATGGGTATCAAACGAAAAGTGTTACTGAGCATTTTAAGAGGGAGTGGGCATTATGTCTATAGGTGGACGCCTTTTCGAAATGTCGCCATTAGGGTGGGCCAGGGGTGACTCTAGAATGTTTGTACGATATGGGTATCAAACGAAAGGTGTTACTGAGCATTTTAAGAGGGAGTGGGCATGAGGTCTATAGGTGGACGCCTTTTCGAGATATCGTCATTAGGGTGGGCCAGGGGTGACTCTAGAATGTGTTTGTACTATATGGGTATCAAACGAAAGGTGTTACTGAGCATTTTAAGAGGGAGTGGGCATTATGTCTATAGGTGGACGCCTTTTCGAGATATCGCCATAAAGGTGGACCAAGGGTGACTCTAGAATGTTTGTACGATATGGGTATCAAACGAAAGGTGTTACTGAGCATTTTAAGAGGGAGTGGGCATTTGGTCTATAGGTGGACGCCTTTTCGAGATATCGCCATTAGGGTGGGCCAGGGTGACTCTAGAATGTGTTTGTACGATATGGGTATCAAATGAAATGTGGTAGTGAGTATTTTAAAAGGGAGTAATCCTTAGTTCTATAGGTGGACGCCTTTTCGAGATATCGCCATAAAGGTGGACCAAGGGTGACTCTAGAATGTTTGTACGATATGGGTATCAAACGAAAGGTGTTACTAAGCATTTTAAGAGGGAGTGGGCATTAGGTCTATAGGTGGACGCCTTTTCGAGATATCGCCATTAGGGTGGGCCAGGGGTGACTCTAGAATATTTGTACGTTATGGGTATCAAACGAAAGGTGTTACTGAGCATTTTAAGATGGAGTGGGCATTAGGTCTATAGGTGGACACCTTTTCGAGATATCGCCATTAGGGTGGGCCAGGGGTGACTCTAGAATGTTTGTACGATATGGGTATCAAACGAAAGGTGTTACTAAGCATTTTAAGAGGGAGTGGACATTAGGTCTATAGGTGGACGCCTTTTCGAGATATCGCCATTGGGGTGGGCCAAGGGTGACTCTAGAATGTTTGTACGATATGGGTATCAAACGAAAGGTGTTACTGAGCATTTTAAGAGGGAGTGGGCATTAGGTCTATAGGTGGACGTCTTTTCGAGATATCGCCATTAGTGTGGGCCAGGGGTGACTCTAGAATGTGTTTGTACGATATGGATATCAAATTAAAGGTATTAATGAGGGTTTTAAAAGCGAGTGTCCCTTAGATGTATATGTGAAGGCGTTCTCGCGATATCGACCAAAATGTGGACCAGGTGATCCAGAAAATCATCTGTCGGGTGCTGCTAATTTATTTATATATGCAATACCACTAACAGTATTCCTGCCAAGATTCCAAATGCTGTTGATTTCGCCTTGTAGAACTTTTTCATTTTCTGCTACTTAATATGGTAGGTGTCACACCCATTTTACAAAGTTTTTTCCAAAGCTATATTTTGCGTCAATAAACCAATCCAGTTACCATGTTTCATCCCTTTTTTCGTATTTGGTATAGAATTATGGCATTTTTTTCATTTTTCGTAATTTTCGATATCGATAAAGTGGGCGTGGTTATGGTCGGATTTCGGCCCTTTTTTATACCAAGATAAAGTGAGGTCAGATAAGTACGTGGGCTAAGTTTAGTAAAGATATATCGGTTTTTGCTCAAGTTATTGTGTTAACGGCCGAGCGGAAGGAAAGGCGGTGGACTGTGTATAAAAACTGGGCGTGGCTTTCACCGATTTCGCCCATTTTCGCAGAGAACAGTTACCGTCATAGAATCTATGCCCCTACCAAAGGAAGGATTGGTAAATTTTTGTTCGACTTATGGCATTAAAAGTATTCTAGACAAACTAAATGAAAATGGGCGGAGCTACGCCCATTTTGAAATTTTCTTTTATTTTTGTATTTTGCTGCATCATATCATTACTGGAGTTGAATTTTGACTTAATTTACTTATATACAGTAAAGATATTAAATTTTTTGTTAAAATTTGAATTAAAAAAAAAAAATTTGTTTAAAAAGTGGGCGTGTTCTTCATCCAATTTCGCTAATTTTTATTTAGCACATATATAGTAATAGTAGTAACGTTCCTGCCAAATTTCATCATGATATCTTCAACGACTGCCAAATTACAGCTTGCAAAACTTTTAAATTGCCTTCTTGTAAAAGTGGGTGGTGCCACGCCCATTGTCCAAGATCTTACTAATTTTATATTCTGCGTCATAACGTCAACTCACCTACCAAGTTTCATCGCTTTATCCGTCTTTGGTAATGAATTATCGCACTTTTTCTGTTTTTCGAAATTTTCGACATCGAAAAAGTGGGCGTGGTTATAGTCCGATATCGTTCATTTTAAATAGCGATCTGACATGAGTGCCCAGGAATCTACATACCAAATTTCATCGAGATACCTCAAAATTTACTCAAGTTATCGTGTTAACGGACAGACGGACGGACGGACGGACGGAAATGGCTCAATCAAATTTGTTTTCGATACTGATGATTTTGATATATGGAAGTCTATATCTATCTCGATTCATTTATACCTGTACAACCAACCGTTATCCAATCAAAGTTAATATACTCTGTGAGCTCTGCTCAACTGAGTATAAAAATATAATTAAATAATATTGGTACTCTTACCAGATCAGATTATTACAAAGTTTTTGGCACGAATTTCCCATCAATAAAGTTAAATTTTACATAAAATTGTATAAGTTCTTTCGAAGGTACGTAAGTATTGTAACGAATTTACTTGCAAATCCTCTTATTTGCAACCCTCTGCTAAGTTCGAATCACTAAACTGTTGAATAAATAACTCCAATTTGTAATAATGGAAAATGGCCTTTATTTAAAGTATAACACTCAATAAAAAAATAACACTCAAACTGTGCAACGAATATCTTGCTTAATAACCAAACTGTTTGATAGCCCAAATGAAACTCTACTATTCAAAATAACACTGCTCTTGCTCGCTAGATAGCGTCTTAGTCGAAACTGCTTGACAACTCAAATCAAACTGAATTCCAGCGCCTCTACAATTGTCGCCTTTTATACTCTTTGATTTCAACCTTCGCATCTTCTAGGCGCTTCCAGAATCTACTAGTCCAGCAGCTCTCAAACATCTCAGCTGTAACTACAATTGCACAATTTTAGAGTTTTTCTCATTGCATACTTATAGGAGTATCTCAGATATATGCATGTGTTTGTGCATTGACTCTCCGCCGCTCGTATACGTACATGGTACATATATGTAGGCGCAGTTATTGTTTCGTTTGTACAGATACATAATGATTGAATTATTGATGTGCATTCACGTCACTGCTTAGCATCGGCTTAGAGACGATAGCATCGCTCAGTGCTGCTAACATTCGTTACAGTATTTTAAATAAACATCCCAATCAGAAAAAGTATCTTTCAAATATACACGTAAGTATTCATTAAAAACTCTATGATTAGGTACAATTGTACTACCAGTTTCGTGATGGTATGCAGTTGAAAAATTATGTTTAATATTTAAAAGTTATGTTAATTCTTCGAATAATTCATATTTAAATTCTGTACCTAAATCTGATTTTATGGCATTCATTGTTCCGTATGTTAAAATGAATCCTTCAAAAATTGCTGAAGCGATTGTTTTTGCAAATTTGTCTGGCACAGCGACTGTTACCAAATATTTAGTCATGTCGCAAATCATGGTAAGTGCGAACTTGTTACTATATTTGGACTCAGGTAGGGGTCCTATTGTGTCAATTACTAGTATATCGAATGGTTTGCAAGGAGTTGGTGTTAAAGCAAGTTTTTCTTTTGTTTTAGGTTTCACCTTGTTTAAAAGACAATCCTTACAACTTTTGATATATTTCGATATATCACGAGTCATATCTTTCCAATAAAATTTTGTTTGTAGTTTTGCGTAGAGTCTTTTCATTCCGCAATGTCCACCAGAAATGGGACCATTATGGTAAATTTTCATTAGCTTTAATTTTGTATCTTCACCTGTTACTGTCTCCACTGGATCTGTTAAAATAATTTCTAATGATTTTAAAATATTATTTCCAAAATTTTTGAAATTTGTAATAGTATAATTTTCGAACAAAATATCGTTTTTAGGCTGTCTTGGCCGGTCCACAGCTCAGGGATGCTGCCGGTCAAGATATAGTGCAGAAAAGGAAAAAAGTGGTATTAGAATTTTTAATTTAAATATAAAAATCTTTATTTGCAATAAAGATTGTGCACAAAAATTAATATATATATTTTTAGGTTACCTGTACAATTTGGTTGTTGAATCTGGAACTTGCGACACGCAAGTTCGCAGAATTTGTTTTAATTAAGCTTAAAACTATTTTCAGCTCAGGTTCCGTTTGAATTACCTAAAGTCGAAAATTGAATAAAAATAAATAATAGATGTACATGGTTCAATCTCAGTGGCACATTCATTTTTATTTCATGTATGTATGTATAAAATATGTCATTGCTTATGTATATATGTTTATGCATAAACAATATTTAAAACTTCATTCTTTTTGTAAAACAGTATACCTATGTAAAAAAGTATATATGTATAAAGAGTATTTACAGTTCATCATTTTTGTAAAAAATATTTATGTATATAAAGTATTTGAGAATTACTTTCCCGTAAAAAAAATGTATATGATAAAATTCAATTTATATTCAATTTTACAACAAGTGTTCTAATTAAATTTCCAAAAATAATTATGAAAAATTTTTAAATTCCATTTTGGTTTGAAAATCATTAATAAATTTTTTAAAATCGCTATATGTATAAAAAAAACAATTTAGAAGGCGCCAGACAACACCCAGCCAAAGATGGTATTCTGTGCCAACAGGGGCCCCAAAGTTCCCGCTGGTATGGCGCCCAGCAGAACCTTCGGAACCACGTCGGCACCGAGCACCAACTGGACTGGGGCGGCGACGTAGAACCGCGGGCCTGCGAGCCTGATGTTTGCATATGGCGTGCCTACAGTTGCGTCAAGGCTTGTTAGTGGGGTTTGCCTCCGGAAATGAGGCAACGCCACGGCATAAGTGGAGACGGTTGCCGTCTGCCCATGCTTGCCCCGCAGCTTGATGAAGCACCCACGCCGATCCCCCAGAATCGTGACCTCAAGGCGGAGTCGGCGGTGATGGACGTTGCAGCGCACGGATCGAGTAGAGCTCGAGGCGCCCACACGACTCGACTTTGACAACGGCCGTGAGTGCAACCGCCCCAGTCCGGAAGGCACTCGTTGGATGGAGGTGGAATGCAGGTGATTCCGCCCTTTTGGCGGGGCGACTATGATGCGCTTGATGCTTGCGTCGATTCCTTTTGCTTTTTCCTTTGTAGCTATTCTTCTGCGGTTGGAAAGTTTGCATTTCCAATCCGCTCGCGCTCACCTCATGTCGAAGCATAGGTCGAAAACGGCGCGGTGGGAAAGTTTTCATATCCAATCCGCTCGTAGAAGGTGGGTGGAATGCCGATGATTCCACTCCAATTGAGACCCCAGGGCGGAAAGCGGACTTTTCTGCTCCAGAGGACTCTGTTTCGACCTCGGAAGCAATGATGGAAAGGTTGTCGCTTTCCTCGGTGGTTCTCTGTGGCCTGATGCGTCTCCAAGGATTGCGTTGTCGCCGCGTCGTCTCCTGCAATTCCTCAATGTGCAGCATGGTGTGGTGGTCGTCATCGCACTTCTTGCACCTCCCCTCATGTGTGTAGTGTGCTGCACTATGCAAAGAGGATAGGCAGTTGGTGCAATAGCGTTTCTTAATCACAAAATACCACCTCCTTTCCGGCGTACTATCGCGGAAGATAGGGCACACCCTAAGTGGATGTTTCTTCTCGCATAAGCGGCAGGCCATAGAGAACCCCTTAGCCTCAGATGTCTTGCGAATTGCAGTGAATCGCGTCATTTTTCTGAAAAGGAAAATAATTTGTTCTCATTTTATCGACGTAGCGACCGTATTTCAGTTGGCGAGCAATTCTGGTAAAGTAAATGTAGACTTCACCTTATAAGGGATTGTTGGTGGAAGCAGGGTAAAGCATGCGATATATGTATAAATACGCTATGGATGTATCGTATTGCAGTATAATTGATATTCATTTGTTTTGCAAATGATACCCTCGGATCCCCAAGACAGAAACAAAGCCAACCCAAACATTAACAGGAACAAACAATGTTTAATTGATATATTTCCAAGCATTTATAGCATTTATTTTTGTTTACTAACTCATTTCTCAAAAATGTAAATGTCCACGTCATGCTTTTCCATATGTGAAGCATGTAGCCTTACGGATAATTGAGGATGTGTCAACACCCTTATGCTACCGTACTAGTGAATCGATTGTTTGCAATATCGATATATTGCACGTTTCACTAACTTCAGTTCCGGATTAATTAATGAAAATGAAAAACGAAAAGAAAAGTGCGGGAGTGAATTTTTTCTTAAAAGTGTAATTTTAATTAGTGCGTGTGCGGGCGAGTAATGTAAATCGCGGGCACTTAACTTTTCCGTCGTTAATTTGTCGTTAGTGAAGTGTTTTAGTGCAAAAATAAAATATGCATATATTGCAAATAAAAATGAGGAAAAAGGATGTGTTAATGAAGACCTATGAAAGGTCAAGCAAAAAAAACCTCCACCAAAGCAGAGTAACTAACATAGTGAAAAGTGTGTAATTGTGATTTGTTGTTGCTACGATTCGCAATAAATCATGCGATCGTATGGTGTTACAACATAGTAGGGTGTGCATTGATTTTTTTATTGTGGAAAACAAAATTTTAGGTGGTTTTTTTTTGTTGGTTTTTGCTTCGAAAGGCAAAAACTTAATTGCAATATTTTGCATTAGGCTGAACCGAGCAATCCGAAATTTCTTCTCTGTTTGTTTTTTTTTTTTTGTTAGAAAATTTGTTTGTTCTTTGTTTTTGTTTAGTATTTAAACTTTTTACCTCGAAAAGTAAAAAGGAATTTTGTTATGTGCCGTGCATTATATTAGGGTGTCCTTAATTGAAAATTTTTATTTCCGTGATTTTTTGTTTTTTACTTATTTTATTTTTGTTCGCATTTTTGTATTGATAAAAACGGGTGTATGCAATGGAATTGGTAGCGGTTTTGTTTAATTTAAGTGACGCTGTCTTTGAAATTGCACTATCCTTTTTTTGTTTCTTCCCAACAAAAATAAAAATTATGTTTATGTTAGCACCCTTTTATATAATGCATTAGGCAAACAGAACAAAGGAAATATTTATTTGAGGGACATTTCATGATTGAATATGTGGTTTGCGAACCCACGATTTTTTTTTTGATTGCCTAAGCAGACCCGAAAATTTTTCCTTCATGATTCCATGCACTCCAATGCACATGTTTTCGGTGGAGACTACCCAGTAATAAGTTCACTTTGTAGTGAGTGTGTAAAAACGAATTAAAAATTGAACATTTAATAATAAAATGTGTTCATCAATTGTAGCAAAATATTGTTGCTTTTGTAAATGTAAACAATACCACCCATGTGCGCAAGCTTGCATATGTACGTGTGTAACATTAGGCTGGATCAAAAAAAGATATTTTTGTTTCCACCTAGAGTTTTGTTGAAGTTGATTAGTTTTGGTTAGAAGTTTGTTTTGATGTGTGGAGATTTTGTAACTCCGATTGTAGCGTTACTGCTGAATATTAGGGTCTGTCCTGTTTTCGGTTTCCGCGGTATATGGTGGTAATAATATTAGTTTGGCAAGTGGTCTTGTGACTTGCCCCCTCTCAGTTCTTATATCCACAACGCGAACCCGGTTGTCTGATCCAGGGTGTAACCTTATCACACGCCCCAATCTCCATTCGTTGGGAGGAAGATTGTCTTCCCGTATAACCACCATATCTCCGACTTGCATCTTTGATTTAGGATGCTTCCATTTTATCCGTTTCTGTAGTTCCGAAAGATATTCTGATTTCCATCTTCTGCAGAAGTTTTGATGCAACGCCTTGAGCTTCTGCCAGCGATTGACAATTGAGGCAGTATTTTCATCAACGCTGATTTCCGCTGGTGCCAATAGATGTCCTCCAATCAAAAAGTGTCCTGGTGTTAGAGGCTCAAGGTCAGATGGTTCATTTGAAGCGGGGATAAGAGGGCGGGAATTGAGACACGACTCAATTCGACATAACAATGTGTTAAATTCCTCAAAGGTGAATTTGTTGTTTAAGGCCACTTTTTTGAAGTGGCTTTTAAAGCTTTTCACTCCCGCTCCCCATAGTCCGCCCATGCATCGGCAAGAAACTCGTTAAATTCCGCTTTTAATGCGCGTGATGCACCGACAAGGTTTGTTCCATTGTCCGAATAAATGTTTCTTGGACATCCTCGTCTAGCTACGAATCTTGAAAGCGCGGCTAGAAATGAGGAGGTGTTCAAATCACTAGTGGCTTCTAAATGTATAGCCTTAGTAGAAAAGCAAACGCATAGACAAACGTAACCCTTTGAGGTACGACACCCGCGCCCACTGTAACTCTTAATGTCGAAAGGCCCTGCGAAATCTACCCCTGTATTGGTAAATGCACGCGAAAATGTGGTGCGTTCTTGAGGTAGAATTCCCATGAGCTGACTTTGGGATCGTTTTTTGAAGATCGTGCAGATCTCAAAATTATGAATTACGAATCGTATCATGGTTTTAACTTTTGGTATCCAGTATTGAGTTCTAATGATGCGCAGCATTAATTGGTTTTCACCATGGAGAGAAATTTCATGGACAAATTGAACATAAAGACGAGTAAACCTACAATTGTACGGAAGTATTATGGGATGGCGTTCAAATTCGGTAGTATCTTTGGATGCACCAAGGCGTCCACCCGTTTTCACTACTTCGTCTTCATCAAGATATGGAGTGAGCGAAAGTATTTCGCTTTTAGATCCAATTGGTGTTTTGGATTACAAGCTTGAAATTTCTGATCCGTAATATTGCTTCTGAGCAAGTTTTATTAAACGGGTTGTTGTAGCTTTCATTTCATCTGAGGAAATTAAATAAGATTCAGGTTGACTACAATCTTTAGTTTAGAATGCGTTCTATGAAAAAACCTGAGTATATATGATATAACTCTTAAAGCCCTAGGAAGATTTGAAAACCTATCGAGAATATCATTAATATTTCTTGAAATTGCGATTGCATGTACTTGCGCACGTTTTTCTTCAATATTCGTGTTGAAATCTAAATCTTGGGTTGGCCACTTTTCCTTCTCTTCTTGGAGCCAAGAAGGACCCTGCCACCATAGAGAATTGTTGACTAAATCCTCGGCTAGTATTCCTCTACTGGCTAAATCTGCTGGGTTTGTACCTGAATCCACGTGATACCATGATGAACTTCCAACCTTGTCGATGATTTTTGTAATTCGATGCGCAACGAAAGTTGACCATGAGCGCGGAGGTTTACGTATGCAAGCTAGCACGATTGTCGAATTTGTCCAATGATGAATGTTTTGTTGGCCTAAATCTAGGTTAGCGCAGATAAATTCAGTTATCTCCGCTAATAATACTGCTCCGCAAAGTTCCAGTCGAGGAAGTGAGATGGTTTTGATTGGATCTATTCTTGTTTTTGCCAAAAGCAGATTTACTAGTATACCGTCGTTATTTTCCACTCTCAAATACACGGCTGCACCATACGCTTTCTCGGAGGCATCGCAGAATCCGTGGATTTCGACCTTTTCTGTTGGAGAAAAGGCTACCCATCGCGGTATTCGTATTTTGTCGATCTCCTTGTACGTATTCGTAAAATATCTCCACCTGTCTAATGTTGAAGGCGAAACGGTTTCATCCCAGCCAGTACCCTCTAACCAGATATTTTGCATAATCATTTTTGCCACGATAATTGTTGGAGCTAGCCACCCTAATGGGTCAAAGAGTTTTGTGACAGAAGATAGTATCGCTCTTTTTGTGGGCTCGGTGTTTTCTTCTATAGGTTTTGCTATGAAGTAAAACTGATCGGAATGAGAATTCCACCTAATACCGAGCGCCTTTACACTACTTGAATTTTCAAATTCTAAGAAATCTTCGCTGAGTAGATTTGATTTGGGAATTCGCTGTAATACTTCACTAGAATTATCTCTTTTACGCTGATGATTTGAGATTTTTTTCAGAGTGAAGAACGAGTCTGATACTCTCATACTGCAATCTGAGTTAAATAATTTTAATGAGTGTTGCTGTAAAAATAAGCTTGCGCTGAATGCCAACAAATTTTATTACATAACTTATTCTAAATTATGTAATAAATTGATTTCGTCTCTAATAAGCCGTTACTTAGGGTGAATAAAATTTGGGATTTAGGTGTTGTATTTGATTCGTCTTTTACATTCACCGAGCACTTACATTTTATTATCCCCAAAGCATATTCCTTACTGGGCTTTATTAAAAGAAATGGATCGAGTTTAAGGACCCATATACTAAAAAATTATTATAAAATGCCTTTGTACGATCAAGGCTTGAGTATGGTTCCATAATATGGAGTCCTTATTATGAGGTACACAATAAGAGAGTCGAGCGTGTGCAAAAAATATTCATGAAGTACTGTTTATACGATATAAACTTCGATCTGCCTCTTCCTCCATATATCTCTAGGTGTAAACTAATTAATCTTCACACATTAGAAAGAGTAATTACATCTATAATGTTTATTTATGACATTTCCAATGGCAATATTGATTGCCCAATACTGTTAGAGTCTTTGAACTTTTATGTTCCATCACGGACTTTGCGCCAATATACTATGTTTGTAATTGACCAGTTTAGATCTAATTACGCACTTAATGGCCCGATCACTCGCGCTCTAATTGCTATTAACTCAATCAATAATAATTATTGTATTGATTTTTCGATATCTCGTCGAAGTTTTAAAAATATGTTATTTTCCATTTTAAATTAACTTTACTGTAAACAAACCTTATGTTTAGAAATGTTTAATATAGTCTGTAAGATTCTTGTAAATCATAGACTGAATAAAGAAATATGAAATATGAATTTGAAGTCCATTTTCGTAATGGAAAACCAGCTGTACTTAAAACCTCGGAAATTTGATCTCTTGCTCTGATCGCAGATGCAATAGTATGCCCTCCCGAAAGAACGTCGTCGACATACATATTTTTTCGTAGGATATTTGAGCCGATTGGATGAGATTTTTCGGAATCATCAGCCAGTTTAAGTAAAGTCCTTATTGCTAGATAAGGAGCACAATTGATACCAAATGTGACTGTTTTCAGCTCATACAGACTGATTTGATCATCTGGACTTGAGCGGAAAACTGTTCTTTGGTATCTTGTATGATTATCATCTACTAGGATTTGCCTATACATCTTCTCAATATCGCGTGGAGATACTTTCTTCTTTTATTACCGCATGATGTGGTAAATAGTAGTTATCGACTTCGGCGTGTCTTGGAGCTCCCAAAATGACCTTAGCTGCTTGTCTAAAGCCACTTCGTTGTAAAAGAATACCCGATTATGATTGGTTGGACTGGCTGCATCAGCACGACCAGTCAGTATCCAACCAAAGACAGTTTCCTGAGCTAAAAGAGCTAAGAATATTTTTTTTGATACCGTCTAATATGATTTGCGGATAAATATCACCGCCCAGAACAAGATCAACTGGCTCATTCACGAAGAAACGTTTATACGCAAGCACGAGATCAGGGAATGCTTGTTGTGTTAATGCACTACCATCGCATGTTGGCATTTTACCTGTCAAATGTGGTAGAACTAGAACTAAAGCGTCAATAGAAATTAGTGGGTCAACTGGGGACCGCAACTGAATGGCGCATGCCTATTTTACCTGCGCAGAAACTGAATTATTGATGCCCGAGACTTGAGCATACATCTTTCGAGTTGGCAGGTTCATTCGTCGTCTGAGTCTTTCAGTGATAAAAGAGCATTCAGATCCCGAATCCATGAGAGCTCTGGCCGAAAAATTTGTACCATTATAATGAATGGTGACGCGAGCTGTGCCTAGTAAAACCCCTTTGCTTGTATTGATAAAATTAGATTTGACTGTAGTTTTATCTTTCTGCTTTTTTTGTTTTGCAGATTCATTTTGGGATTGAGCTTGCTTTGAAGTGCACGGTTGCTCTTCCGCTAAACCTGCAGAATTATTTATCGGTGTAGGTTTTGCCTTACTTGTCTGTAAATGCAGAGGGTATTATTTCTTAAATGACAGTTGCTGCAATTGTATGCACTTGTACATTTTGACACTGAATGCCCCGATGACAGACAGTTTAGGCAAAAGTGATTTCTTTTTATGAAAGCAAGTCTTTCATTGGTGTTCAAATTTTTGAACTCTGAACACGCATAAATTTTGTGATCATTACTTTGACATATTTTACAAGTGCTTTTAGCTACACTTGCTTGGAAAGCGCCAAGTTTCTTTGGGGGATGTTCAGAGGCCTGCTTTGAGTTTTGTACCTTTTGAGGTTTTGTACTCTTTATACCTCTTAAGCCTGAGGCTGAGTCTAACGTTTGAAAACGATTTGTCAGAAATCGGTCCATATCCGCCCACTTGGAAGATTCTGTCTTGTTTTCTACGGACTGCTCCCATAGCGAAAGGGTCACATCAGGAAGCTTAGTTGAACATAAATATGTAATAATTGGATCCCAATTAGATATGTCAATATGATGACTTACTAACGAGGAAATGCCATTATTTATGTCCCTTTGTAATCTTTTTATCGAATTACCGCATTCAGTTTCGACTGATTGAAGATTGAAAAGAATCTTTAATTGGGTGTTGACTAATATTCTTTTATTTTCATACCTGTCGCACAAATTTTTCTAAGCTATATCAAAACCATCATTCGTCAATTCGCATTTCTTAACGATTTCTCTGGCTTCACCTTGGGTTTTTTGTATGAGATAATATAATTTTTGTACTGGCGACAGGCTTTTATTTAGAATATAAATGGCCGTGAACATGTCACGAAAAGTTGGTCATGACAAATAATCACCTTTGAATATATCGGTATCACAAGGTGCTAAATGCAAGTTACGTGGCGCGAAGGCAGCATCGTTTTCCTTCTCTGCCTTCTCAAAATTTTTCGCCAGGTCATTAATTTTTGTCATGCACCGCACAAAATCGGTATAGCATGATTTATTTTTCTTTCTAATTGCAGTAACGTCTTTAGCCGTAATGTCCTCGGCCACTAGCAGATCATCGAAAGCAGCTTTGGCTTTATCCCACATGGACCTCAACTCCTGGTGCTGAATTTTCAGCGAATTTTTTGAGTGATCGCTTATGGGTTTGCTTAAGAATTCGATGCCGAATTCAATTACGGTGTCTGCTAGGCGGTTATATGCTTCCATATTGAAAATTTTTTAAAAATTAGAAACAATGAATATTTCCAAAAATATTCAGTGCACAGGGTCAGTGTCTGTGGAATACCCCAAAATGCTAATATAAATTAGTTAACGCTTTCCACCAACAAAATCTACCCAAACAAATTAAATGAAATTCTAATGAATTTTGTATAAAGTAGTAAATGTAAATATTTATTTAAAAGAAAATAAACTCAAATTTAATAGTTTTAAAAGTGAAAAAACAGTGGACTGTATGTAAAATATACGTACGTGTAAATATACGTGTTAAAAAAATTATTGCTCGCCAACCAACTATATTTATGTACGTGTGCGTGTATATATGTATGTAGCACAAAAAAACTGAGCAAAGTTGGAGGAAAATGTTCCGTCCACTAAATAAACGCTCAAATTAAATTGTTTTGTTTTAAAAAGTGTATTTAATTTTAAAGCTAAGTGATTTTTGTGAAAAAAATTTTCCATAATTCAGCTGTGATCAACCAAAACCGAAAGTGAGGTTAAGTACACAGTGTAGTGTTGTTGTTGTGAGCAATCAATAATAGAAAAGTGCAAGCAACTTTTCTTGTATTTAATACACAAACACTGTTTTGTACAAATATGTCTGTGCGTTGGTTCGCCACTGAAGACCCTTAAGCCGTGTCAAATATTCTTACCGTTGGTGACAAGTAATATTTGATGGTCCAAAGGGCTATTTGTAAAAATTTAAATTTTAATTTTGTTTCACAAATCACTCGCGCACTTTCACTTTCACTCATTTTATTATAATGTACTCACTGAAAATAACCACGTACCTTTTATTATTTTGTAGAATTTCCAAACTGATGAAATCAATATGAAGTTGTTGTTGCTTGTGGCAAAAATAAATCTCCGCAAAACAAATACCAGTACTATAATTGTTGATGGAATTCACGACTTGTTAGTCCTGGCAAAAATGAAAATCCGCTGCTATTGGCACAAAATATAAATTTAAATACTGTGAGTTGTTGGTTTGCAAAATCCGCTTCTTTAATAATATATAAACAGTGGAAGTGATGTGGTTCGCAAAATGGTCGCTGGATGAAAAAGCGGTTTAAGGACCAAAGTCTTGGCCGGGCCACAGCTGAGGGATGGTGCCGGTCAAGATATAGTGCAGAAAAGGAAAAAGGTATTAGTATTTTTAACTTAAATATAAATATCTTTATTTGCAATAAAGCTTGTGCACAAAAATTAATATATATATTTTTAGGTTACCTGTACAATTTGGTTGGTGAATCTGGAACTTCGGCGGGATATGTCCTTTCTCCTTGATGTAAGAAAAGTGAAGTAAAAATATATAACAGGTCAATACCGCTTGCCAGTCAAACTGTTTATTTATTCCAGCGATGTTCATTTTCATAGTTAACATAAACAGTTTGACTGGCACTGTTAACAAATATAAGAAAATATGGGCTGTTGGCCTAAACATATGCCATTCAATCTGCTTAATTTTGCGTTTGCCAGCTTCTGATTCAAGGCTCGAAAGTAATTTCTCTAAAGTCGTTATTTCGTTAACAAGCTCAAAACTAAGTAACTCGAGTTTTTTATGTTTTACATGCGGAATAATTCTCAATTTTGTTGATTTATTATTTTTTTCGTAAGTAATTTCAGATCTTATCCGTGGTACTTTTTTCGAAAAATTAAATGAAAATTTGTCGTAGATATGTAAGGTAAGTTGTTTTTCGTCGTTTTTGTCTGTTTTCCTAGGAAGGTTTTCATCGTTTTGCTGTTTTGTCATTGATCTTGTCTGTACTGCTAAAATTTGTTTGTTCGATTCCTTAATCTCATCGATTGTAATGAGCGATAGTGCCTCAGCACCAACGTTTGATTTACCTTTAATATAAACTATAGTAAAGTTATATTCCGCTAATTCTAGCCTAATTCTTGAAAGTTTTGAAGATGGGTCTTTCATATTGAAAAGGTATACTAGAGGTCTATGATCGGATTTTACAATGAAATGGGTGCCATAAACGTATGGTCGAAATTGCTTGATTGCAAAGTAAATAGCTAAAAGCTCTAATTCTATTATTCGTTTTTTCTGTTCTGCTTTATTAAATGCTTTATAAGCGAAACAAATTTGTAAATCACTACCTTGCTGTTCTTGACACAAAATAGCGCCACATCCTGTTGTTGAAGCATCAACGGTAATAATGAATTGTTTAGTAAAATCTGGACATTGAAGTAATTTTGGTGAAAGTAACGCTGCTTTCAAAGATCAAAATGCTCTTTTGCACTCAACATCCCAAACGAATTCGACTCTTTTTCTGTTTAATCGATTTAGAGGAGCTGCCAGAGACGCAAAATTAGGTATAAACCGTCTGTAATAGTTTGCAAATGCGACGAATCGTCGTACCGCGTCTTTGTCAGTCGGTTTTGTATACTTTTTAACTGCATTTATTTTGGAGTCGTCTGGCAACAAACTTTTGGCTGAACATTTGTGACCTAAAAATGTAACTTCTGGTCGTAAAAAGTTGCATTTATTTGGGTTAAGCTTGAGATTGCAAGACCTACAAGTATCTAAAACTTTTGAAAGATTTTTCATGTGGTGTGCTTCACTACAACCTATGACGATAATATCGTCGACGTACAAAAATGCGACGTTGGGTGGTATACACGAAAAAGCTATTGTCATCATTCGTGAGAATGAATTTGGTGCTATATTTAAACCGAATGGAAGCACTTTCCATCTAAATGCACCGACCGAGGTGCTGAAAGAAGTAATGTCACGTGAGTCAGGATGCAAGGGGATTTGATGTAATCCTGAAAAAAAATCTAATGTAGAAAAATACCTTGCTCTACCGAGATTGTCTAAAATATCGTCAACTCTAGCTAGTGGGAATTTATCAGCAATGAGTTTTTTGTTTACTGCGCGAAAATCTACGCACATACGATAAGCTTTTTGACCATTAGTATCTTTCTTTGGGACTACAATCAAAGGACTATTGTAATTCGAATAACTGGGTTCAATCAAATTGTTGTCTAACAATTTATTTAGTTGGCGATTTATTTCTTCGCGTTGAGAGTATGGCAATCGATAGTTTTTAACATATACCGGTTCGTTGTCTGTCGCTCGTAGAAGTTATTTAAAGTCATTTTGTTCGTTTCAAGAGCGAAAATGTCGGCATAATCTATGCAAAGGTCAATTAGTTAACTATGAGCATGTTGAGGTATTTGATTTTTTAAAATTGAAGTAAGTTTTTTCGTACGTTTGTCTTCTGTTTCTGTCTTGTTAATTATATAAACATTATAATTTGAAAGTTTTTCTGTCCGAATACTGTTTCTTTTCACATACTTTATATCATGCGTGGTATTTATGATCTATATATTAATACGCTAACAAAATTTCAATACAATCAATTGGCAGGTTGTTTCGCATACTTAGCATACGTAAAATCATATCAAAGTTATATGAATCGATTTGTATTGATCGGCCGCAGTGCATAGGCCTATTTTTGTTAACAAATATTACTCTATTTGTTTATAATTAATAGAAAAAGTTTTTTGTAAATTCGAACAATTCATACAAATATCGTACGTCATTTTCGTGCACAAGCGCGCCATCTTTGGGAACAATTATCTAAGTGTTCTAATGCGAAATTCAAAGACCTAAACCTTTATGCACAAGCGCGCCGTCTTTGAGAACAATTATCTAAGTTTTCTAATGTGAATTTCAAATTTTATGTATACTCGCTAAATTCGAAAGCACAAATGTTTCACCTACATACAAATATGGTTCCCCATTGTTGCCGCTTACCTATAATAGTCTATACCAAAATCCTAAAAAATTGTTCCGAAATAATTTGTAGCGTACAAAAAAATCTTAAATAGACTTAATTTTTGACCGGCCCATTTTTGTGGCAAATTTCACTTACACGTAAATACATAAGTCTTTATTTAACAGATTCTATGTTTTTTATTTTAGTTGTTTTCAAAAAAACATGAAATTACAAATAATGAGTTAACTTTTGTTGAAACTAACTAATTTATTTATAACAATTAATGGCAAATTTGCCCGAAAATGTTTTTGCATTTGCAGATTTAATCCTTATTTTAGATAAAGTACATCGTATACTGAACAAAACAAAAGTTACAAAAATATAACATTACATTTTTTATATTGCCTTTTATGGTAATTACGGAATAAAAAAACGTTCCAAAAACGTGTTTGATTTTAGGTCAAAAAGGCAACCGGCATCATAGCATACCGTAAGTCATTTTCGTGCACAAGCGCGCCATCTTTGGGAACAAGTATCTAAGTGTTCTAATGCGAAATTCAAAGACATAAACCTTTACGCACAAGCGCGCCGTCTTTGGGAACAATTATCTAAGTTTTCTAATGTGAATTTCAAATTTTATGTATACTCGCTAAATTCGAAAGCACAAATGTTTCTTCACCTACATTCAAATATGGTTCCCCATTGTTGCAGCTTACCTATAATAGTCTCTACCAAAATTCTAAAAAATTGTTCCAAATTATTTTTAGCGTACCAAAAAATCTTAAATAAAATTAATTTTTGACCGGCCCATTTTTTGTGGCAAATTTCACTTAAACGTAAATACATAAGTCTTTATTTAACAGATTCTTTGTTTTTTATTTATTTGTTTTCAAAAAAACATGAAATCGCAAATAATGAGTTAACTTTTGTTGAAACTAACTAATTTATTTATAAAAATTAATGGCAAATTTGCCCGAAAATGTTTTTAATTTGCAGATTTAATCCTCATTTTAGATAAAGTACGTCCTATACTGAACAAAAAAAAAAGTTACAAAAATATAACATAAAATTTTTTATATTGCCTTTTATGCTAATTTATTTTAGTTCTTATTTTATTTTATTATATATTCTCTTATTTCAAATTGGTTTGTTATTATTTAAATGCAACTTGACTGAATCGGAAAATTTCACGTTGTATATTAAACGAAACAAAAGCACGTCCCAAAACGGTTTTTGATTTTAGGTCAAAGCGGTTACCGGCATCATAGCGTGCATAGTCAGTATATTACCCACTATATTTATTTTTAGGCTAACTTTGTTGGATTATATATCCATTAATCGGATGCTTAGATCCCATAACCCTAATTTTTTTATGTCGCTTAAAGTTATGAAATCAATTTTATTTTAGTAAATATGTTTGCGTGAATAACTTTAATGTTTTTGTTTGTTTTTCTTTTCTTTCTAATTTATTCTGTTTGTTATATCTTAGTATTGTATTGTTCACAGACGATATTTTATCGTAGATATGGTCATATATATTCATGAAATGGAGTGTTTACAAATTTAATACAAATTAATTACGTACATAGATCTCAATGGGAGTCCCAACATTAAATATCCGAACATTAGAATCTTCATATTTCCACAATGATCACATTAAACCCCGGAAAAAGTTTTAGTGCACTTATTGCCTTTTTATATGGAACTGTTTGTTCACTTCACTTAATTTTTTCGCAATTTAAGTACTTTATTTTTTTCTTTAATTAAACATTTTTTAGTAAACTCTGCTTTTTGTTTTGTGTCACACTTACATATTATATATGTATTTATACAAAATTAAACGGGTGGCGTGAAATAGGCTAAATGCCTTTAGCTAATTTCTTCGTTTTTAACTAAAAGTTCGCTTTTTTTTGAATTATGACACAATTGAAGTAAATGGGCGATATATGTATATGGGTTATATAGGCCTACTGGGGAACCGAGCTCCCAAAACTAACTTCGGTAGCGCGCCAACGGGGAACTTCCGGGTGGTGTGGAAAAACCTATTTTTCAATTCAATTTCAAGTAATTTCACCATAATTCTATGTCAATTTCATTTGATTTTACATAATTTTTATATTTTTGTTTAAGGAGCTCCATACCAAAACGTTATAACTACACGTGAAAAGTTTGTAGAAAATTTAAGAAAATACAATCAAAAAGTACAAGGTCTTAGAGCAAATTCAAAATTTTAAAGGAAAAGTTAAGTAAGTTAGACCAGTTTGCTATATTTCCAACACTTGATGCATAGACTGAGTTGAAAAAAATACACGTTGGTCGAATTTCGACCACAGGCGATAATTATTGGGTTACTGGAATTAACAATGCACCTAGCTGTGAAAACGCCTATTTCAATTTCCTGCGAGTCCACGAAAAATGGCTCGGGTGCATCTCCTAAGTCAAAAAGTCTGAATATTTCACATCTGGGAGGAATGATTCAACTGTCGCTTTCTGTTCCGTGCAGGATTGGTATCGCAACTTTTTCATTGCCTACCCGAAAGGAAATACTATTTCTTTCATAATTAATAATGCATTTGTTAATTTTCAAAAAGTCTATATGCCATCGGATGGAATATTAAAGTGTTCATCTACTACATGTAAAGTAGGTTTAAGAGAAAAGTTTGAAAAGTTTAGATTTACCTAAAGTATAAACTGAATTAGAAGTGACACCGGTAATGTTAATAATGTCGTTTGTATTTAAGGAAATATTACTGTCTATACATGATATTTTTATTAAAGAAATGTCTGCTTGAGTGTCTACTAAGAAAGAACAAAAATTTTGTGACTCGTTAAGTTGTAATTTTATGAAATCTGAATAATTTAAGTTTAAACAATAGATGCCTATTGGTGAGGGAAATTCGCTTACTCGGTTAGTTCGTCCTCCCCCAGTGTTCGCTCCTGAGGGGCCCTCGGGTTTAAGGCGCGAACGTTTGCGTTTCTACCTCTACCGTTTGATGATCTTGAATTGTTACTTCTATTGTTACTCCTATTTCTATTTGAATTGGAATTTGGACGTGTATTAGTATTGTTGCTATTCGGATATCTATTTCCGTTATAATTCCTATATCTTTGACTATTGTTGCCGCTACGGTTGCCGTTGTATGAAAATGAGCTATTATTTCTATAACTAGTATAGCTTCGAACATCGATAACTACCACGTGAATTTCTGAATGTGTTGTGACCACGTGATCGAAAAGCTAAAACCTGACGCTCAGTTACTTCGTTATTTTGCTCTACAATTAGTTTCGCTACTACGTCTTTCGGATCAGTAAATGCCGTTGAGGTTAAAATGGTTTTGACTAAATTGGATTTTGCGTTTACACGACACACATTAACAGTTTGTTCGACTGCCATTTCATGAGCTTTCGCTTGAGTGATCCCTTCAATAATAAAGAACCGCTCAAATGAGTCAGCTAAATCTTCAACTTTTTTTGCAAAATCTGTGTAATTGTTATTGTTACGTGCAACGCTGCAATTCTCCCTGCTACAACTTTCGAGTTGTCTGGTATTATCCTATTGCGTAGAGCTACTTTAATTTCGTTGACTGACGTTATTTGCGTCGGTATTGCTTCACAGGCTTTACCCTCTAATTTTGATTTTAAAAATGCTATAAAGGTATTATTTAGATCTTCAGTAGCGAACTTTTGAAGTAATTCAATTTTGTCTATAAAAGTTTCAAGTGCTAGAGGATCACCGCTGTAGTTTTCTCTAATAGAATTAGCACACATGTTAATGGTAGTTTTCTTTTCCTCAAGAGTTGCCATGATTTGATCGTTAAGATCTGAAGCTGAATTAGAAGAAGGTGAGGCAACATTTGTACTAGTTGAATCGTTAAGATCTGGGGTTACGTTAGCAGAAGTTGGAGTTAATTTCTCGTTGGAAGAATCTTCGAAGCCTGTGAAATCTGCTGACAAAGATAATTTATTTTCCTGTTTTGTGACTTTTTCGGTCGAAGATGAAGCTAAACTTTCGGAGCTTGAACCTAATTTATCGTAATCTGTTTCTTAATTAGAAGTTTTGTGAACTCTCTTCCTATCTTTAAAGTTGTATATATGTAGTTATCAGAATAGCAAAAAAATCAGTTGAAACTACTATGAAATTAATGCAGCACTTTTTTGAATGTCTGAATTTATATGTGAAACTGAAAAGTTGAGGAAAAAGAAAGAAAAAAGAAAAATTGTAAAAGGGAACTGATTTACAGGTGAATAGTCGCTAAAGAAATATTTAGCACTTTATTGGAAGAATTAATTGAAATTGCAGTATACTTGTATGAAAAATTTGTAAAAAGTAATCGAATTTAAAATGGCTCAAAGGTATGTAAGTATAAATTGGTAAAAATTTCAAAATGTGGTAATCACGGACGCACCGCTTTATTCAAAAAAATCTAATTTGGTTTTTCACAGAACCGCCGTATATATCAAAAAAATTTTAGTTGGTTTTTAACGAAACCACCGCATATATCACAAAAATTAATTGGTTTTTAACAAACCACTGTTTATAAAAAAATTCAATTGGTTTTTCACAAACCACCGTTATATCAAAAACCCAAAATTTATATGAAATGCGAAATTATTTTAATTGAAATGCGAAGGCACCGAATTTAATAAAAAAATTTTAATTTTTAATATAATACATATATACTTTTAAAGAAAAAAAAAAATATACCCGTAGGCAAAAAAATGTTAAATACATATATATACTTATTGTACTGCTTCGCTGCTGCTATGACGATGGCTGCCGCTGATGTCGCCAATTCTACTCCTGGCGGAGTTGTTTCTGCTGCCGAAGTCGCTGCTGGTGTTGTTGTTGCTGCTGGCGGTGATGTTAAATGCTGGTGGTGGTGGTGGCGTTTAAAAATTGCGATTTTGTACAGTTGGCTAGTGGCGTGGGTTTTAAATTCCGTTAATTAATAGCGTTATTTATTCGTAGTATTAATTTCTTTGTTAAACATTTTCTTTTATAAAAGTATTTAATTTCGTATTACGTCCGATTAATTTATTCGTATTTTTGTTTTAGGTAGTTTTATTATTTAGCCAATGTCCTTTCGTTCTATTATCTCTGCTTCTTTTAAATGTTAGCATTAGTTTTATTCAAAATTTTATCTTTCCACTGCAACTGCCACTTTTCCTACACCACTCTACACACCATTGCTGCATTTTTGACTGCCTGACGAGGCTCCAGCGTCACGGTCGCCATTTGAGGTTCCCTTTTGGAACCTCCGGAAAGGTTGTACACACGCGCACACCCCTGTCAAATACAACTTAAGGCCCAACCACATAGAATACCTTATTATATTTTGGCGTAAGGCTTATGTTCCTTATATCACCCTTCCTTTTCAAAAGAAGAATTTGGCAAGTTAAACACTGAGGGCGCTTGAAGTAAAAAGGTATGTAGTCACTGAGGACGCTCGTTGATAAATATGCGGTAACCGCTGTAAGCTGTAGTTGTTGTCGTCGCATGGTTTGGGTATATTTTTGTTTGATGTTGCGGTTGAAGTTGGTATGGCCTAGTCTATTGCGTATTGTATTCGTGTGTTTGACTTGCTGCAGGCATACCGTGTTTATTGCGTGATCGTGTTGCTGGCTTCGTTCAGCCTCATATTGCGGTGATAATGTTGTATGTTGCTGGCTTCGCTCAGCCTTATGTTGTGGTTATAATGTTGTGTGTTTGGCTGGTTTCACTCAGCTTTATGTTGCTGTGAATATTGTCGGGCCAAAGTTGATATCAATATTTGGTCCTCACACTTGGTGTTTGCGACCAGCCAAGGTGGAACTACTAGAGCCGGTGGTGCAATGAATACTGCTCCATTTTTGGTGCGATCCCCTCAGTGCTTGTATCTACCCAATCTGCCTTTGTACTTCCACATGATGAGATTTGTATGCTGGTTAACTCAAAAGTGAAGCAGTTTCCTGAGTCATTGTATGTGATACTGTTTCAGCAAATGTTGGCTTTGGATTTGCGTATGTAGCTCGTTTCGTTTCGGCGTCAAGTATTCCATTTATAAAGCTGTGGATTTTTTCGGTGCACTCCACGGACGCGAGATGAGCAAATTTTTGAATGTCCGACGCAAACACCTGCAATGTTTCATTTGCTTTCTGGTAGCGGTTTTGCAGTTATATTTGATATATCTGTTTCCTATGCTCGCTTCCGTAATTTCTCTCGACACCGGACATTACTAATTTATAGTTGATCGGCTTTCCTTCAGAAATCGTCCGTAGGACTGCAGCAGAAGATAGTTTTAACACCACGAACAATGAAGTAGTTTTGTCTTCAGAACTACAGTTGCTCGCTGTTGATATATTTTCTAATTAGCGCTAAAATACCTATAAAGGAACAGAACAACAAACGTTGGGGATTTTGCCCTCAGAGTAGACATTAAAGTGACAGGAAAATTAAATTGCAACTCCTCGATCAAATCTTTCCAAGCATCCAGCTTTGATGATATAAGGTAATAAGTGAAAATAATATGTTGAATGGTTGAACAGAATTAATTCTTTATTGGAAAATACTTTCCCTTTTATATAAAATTTCTTACATTACAAATACCTATTTACCCTAATGCTTACAAACTAAATGTACATAATTTCATACATGCAAGTCAGCATATGGTATGCGTTGCAATAACCTATTGAGATATATGTGAACATATACTATGTGTTTGTACTGGGTTCGTCGGTCAATACGACGAATTGACAAACATAAACAAATGTGAATCATATGTACAATTATGCATAAATGCATGCTGAGCTCAAGTGGCTATTTTGGGGTGTTAATATTTGACTAAATGTGAGTATGCATGTATTGAATGCAGTGAAACTAAAATGCATAGAATGCATTTGAAGTCATGCTACACCATCCGCCTTTGAAGAATAGTCATACATAATGTGTGTCGTTTTTTATCATTTTACTTTTATGACCCACTTAAAATTTTCTTGTGTTTACAAAATTTCAATTGGTGTTTCACACTCAATCGTTGTGTGGTAGTAATTTATGA
Source organism: Eurosta solidaginis (assembly GCF_040869045.1). Taxonomy (NCBI): domain Eukaryota; kingdom Metazoa; phylum Arthropoda; class Insecta; order Diptera; family Tephritidae; genus Eurosta; species Eurosta solidaginis. The sequence goes on along the minus strand of NC_090319.1, from coordinate 165,550,377 downwards.
CTGTAATATATTGTACATTACAATAACAGCAATATATTTAACATGAGTGTACATATATATGTATACCAGAAAACACATACAGTGTAAACAAGTATATTAGCTATGCTCTCTCTTAGGGTACGAAAAGAGTGGGCGCTGAAAGCCGAACCGAGATTGTCAGTGAGATAAAGATTGTCAGTGCAATAAAACTGATTACATACAAGTCAATACAAATAAGCTTGTGCATAACAGAGTGAACGCCGCCAAGAGCCTCCGCAAAGCCAATGAGTGCGAGAAACCAGTTTCAAAACATTTTGCGCGCTTTTTGCATTGTTGGTGTTTGGTTTTTAGCGTGCATTCGTGTTTTTTAATGGTTCAAAAATAATAAAAAAAAATGGATATCGATCAAATAATAAGTGAACATATTTTTTAGTGTAATTGGATGATTTCCATATTCTTTTGTGTTAATAATTGCATTAATCACGCTAGGAGAAGCAAAATATTCTGCATCGGATGAATCCACTACCGTGCACAGCAATTTTATAAACACAAATGAACAAGACTAAATGGCATAAAAGCAAAACACATGGAATAAACAGAATTTCATCGCTGATTCTCGCATTCACTGCGTTATATACAAACTTTCTTCTCGCATGAAAATAAGCTAGGCTGGGCTCCGCTCGGCATCAGCGCTCATTCTGTTCGTATCCGTATACTATATACTGTATGCTCTTACTCACTGGAAAGATATACATAAAATTAACATTTGAAGCATTGCTCAATTACTTGAAGTTTAGTCGTAAGTTTAGTCTATAAGCAACGTGAAATGAATAAAGATCATCACAGTGCGGACGAGCGAAAGCAGAACTCACAAAATCAGACGACAGCAATTAAAATGTCCGCTGAAATTATTGGTAGTGTTCCACATTATAGGAATGAAGATAATAATTGACCAATTCTTTATCGTAAATGAAATTACGGACGACAAAAGAAAAAAATCAATCTTTCTAACGTCAATCGGCGAGGGATCTTATATATGTGCCCACAAAAGGTAGACGATGCAGCGACGAAGTTTAGAAGTTGCGTAGATGTTATGGGTGGTCATTTTAAGCCACCGGCGCACAGTGTTTCGACTATAAGGCGGCAGGTGGAAAAAAGTCATAGTGACAGATAAAAGCGAAAATATGTTTATGTTAGAGGGCAATTACTAAAGGTCGTGTGCGCAAAATTTCGGGTAAATAGCTTCCACAAATCTTCGACAAACGGTGCATTTGTGTGGAAATTTGTGAAATCCGGGTGATATTTATTAATCCGTTTAAGTGCGTTTAGCCGTAACAAATTTAATATAAACCGTAATTTTTTAAACGATATCTATTCAGTACGAGTCATGGATAATCCAGGCAAAATACTTATGATTAATTTTGGATTTTGGTTTTTTTAAACAACGAGGAATTGTAAATTTTTTAGATTAGTTGCAAAAAAGTGATTACCCCTTAGTAACTCAATAAAGGTAGATTCATACTGTAGATAATTTTATCTAGTTTCAGCTCATATAAGCCGGTTGTAGCGCACGGATTTGCAAAAATGTGTAAATTTAAATTTTTAAAATTTTTCGATTTTCAGTTTCATCTTATATAATTTCACTAAAAGAATTTATCCAATTGCAGCAAAGCTACCCTAAAAATGAAAGACTTGAAAAAATATATAGTAACATACTTACAAAGATTAACCTTTGTATATCCGATAATGCGAAAGACGAACTAAAAAAAACATAAAATTTTTGATGTTGAGAATTGATAAGAGCAATGGTTGAATGGTGAGGATATAGTTTTTCTACTGGAGGAACCAGATGCTCCTTCGTATGCTGCTGAAGAAACTTTTACAAAAGTTCAACAATTCGGTCGACCCTCAAAGGACTTCCAAGACTGTGGGCAGAAAACTAAAATAAAAAGAGTAGAATTTATACTTAACAATTACAATTTGAAAGAAATTTTGTTCGCTGCTGAGCACGCTCTAAGGCTCGCAAGTAAAAAAGATGCTGCTAGCATTATTAAAGACCTAAGCGATGACTTAGACAGTGCTAAAAATATTAAAAAATGCGCAGGTAAATGCTTCAAAGCAAAGGTGTCTCTCTGTTGATGAAGCGACACGCCTCTACCTTGATGCTAAATTAACTCAAATAGCTATAAGTTATTGAGAAACACAGCTCTGGGTGTAGATGACGATGTCTTTCCATCGTTCTATAGTTTAACAAAATCTAAGAAAATATGCTTTCCACCTGATGAATGCAGTCATGTGGATGAGATCTCTGCTAGTTTTACATTGCAGTCTTTGCTAGACATAACCACTAAGCGTCTTAGACAATTTGCCCCTTTCTGGAGCTGACAAAGTCCAATCAGCAACACTTATTAGGAAATGGGGCTTAGATGGGAGCTCAGGGCATAGCCTGTACAAGCAAAAGTTTGAAAATGCTGCTGCAACTGACCGGTACTTATTTTTAATTTTTTTCGTGCCTTCAAAGCTTGTGTTAAATGATGACCACGATACTCCAATTTGGATAAATTCCAAACCCTCATCAGCACGATATTGTCGTCCAATAAAATTTATTTTTAAAGAGAAATGCCAGATTTAGTGAAACGCGAAGCAGATGATATAAGGGCTCAAATTAATCAATTGAGGCCAACTGATTGTAAAAATTTCCTAGTTAAACATATTCTCCTCTCAACAGTGGTTGATGGCAAAATATGTAACATACTCTCAGGGACGAAGGGTAGCCAAAATTGTTACATTTGCGGTGTCAAACCTAGTCAAATAAACATGCCAGTTGCTTCTTACATTGCAAAGACTAAAAATTATGATTATGGGTTATCTACACTCCATGCGCTGATAAAAACATTCGAGTGTTTATTACATATATCATATAGATTACCCCTAAAAGTTTGATAAATCCAAGGAGAGAACCAAAGCATTTTTAATGAAAGAAAAAGCCAAATCAAGCAAAAGTTTAAATCTGAACTAGGCCTTAACATAGATGGAGCCAAACCTGGGTTCGGTACAACCAATGATGGATATGCTGCCAGAAAGTTTTTCGACAACTATGAAAAAACTGCAGTAATTACTGGCCTTGATGAAAATCTAATACACAAATTTCATATATTACTTACCGCGCTGGCGTCTGGGTATCAAATTTAAACAGACCAATTTAAAATCTTTGCGGAGGACACAGCAGCGTTATATCTCAATCTTTATTCGTGGTATTATATGCCAATCACGGTGCACAAAATCTTACATCATAGTGTTGACATAATCAAGCATATGACTATACCTATAGGGAATTTGTCAGAGGAAGCGCAAGAAGCCCGGAATAAAGATTGTCGAAGATTTCGCGAATTCAATACTCGTAAGTGTTCCCGCTACGGCACGAATACAGACTTGCTTCAAATGCTGCTGATCTCATCTGATCCAATGATCAATCAATACAGAAACCACATTGAAACCAGAACTAAACCTGAAGTTAGGAACTTACTCAGCCTTATTGTAAACTTCGCGTGAATGCAATTCCCAATGGAAAAATTCCCACATTTGTTCTGTTCTCATTGTGAACTTCACATGTGAAAAATGTCCCATTTTCGAAAAATTACCCTAACCGTCCACAAATTTTTTTCCACGTGAATGTATAGAATTTATTCGCAAAACTGAAAGTGGGGAACAACACTCGATAAAATGTAAGGATTTTTTATCGCTTATTAAACTTAGTTGAGAATTATTTTATATCACATTAGGTCTATAAACAAAACTCAGTTGACTTTCTTGGTAAGCACTATGGCCGAAAATCCTGAAATAGGAAAGGGCTTCAAAAAAAAAAAATAAAGATAACGTTCTGGCTTTTTGGAAGAAATTGAACAATTCCCTCAATAGCATGGGCCCACCATCAAAATTAATCTCCGAATGGAAAAAGGTGACTATCAATGCAATGTGGCTATGGAATGTGCCATAATTTATATAGCCATTGCTTACAGGTTTGGATTGATCAAAAACTATACGTACGAAACAAGGCTGTCGAAAATACCAAAAATAGGAAAAGACCGATGGAGGACCTTGCAAGCAACATGTTTTTTCTGTATTAGAACTGTCAATTTTGGATATAACTGCGTCAGTAGCAGCTGCGGAAGGTGTCGAAGATGGCAAGCCTTTTGGTTTGAATGCAACGAAATCAACTGGTAAGCAACGTGAAAATAACAGTAGTGATGAAGACAACAGCTCTAGTGAGGACTCTGAAGTGGAACTTAGTTGCATGGACAATAGCTTGGACGGAAATAGCACCGAAACTGCCGGTGACACGCAAAGGGAAAGTGCTTTGCCTGCACAAAAAACCAGCCACCAAACTCGCAAAAAAATTAACCCGTTGGAGCTATTAAACATTGAACTAGATGTTCAAAAAGAAATGAATGACAACGTCAGAAAGGGCTTGGAAATCCAAAGTCATCACTATACTGAAATAGAAGGCCACTTAAAGGAATTAAACCAAGGCCTCGAAAACTTTCAAAATATTCAAAACAGTTTACTAAAGGAAACAAAACGCCACAATTCGGAAATTGAACGGCTCAGAAAAATTGAAGTTGACCGTAAATTCATACTTATAAACAGCCAAATCGAGATTCAAAATTTGAAAATACTAGCTGCAAAGAAAAGCTTAGGCATTAATTAGAATGTTTCGAACGTTTTTGTAAAAAAAATGAATTTTATGTACTTTATTTTTTCAAATTGGTAAAGCAAGATTAACAATAAAGCCGCTTTTGAGTTAATACAAATCAGACATTTCTTTGAAGAGTGTCATTCAATTATAAAAACAATTTGTCATAAATTTATATAAGTCAATTGCCTATATTCGCTCTAATACGCTTAGCCTCATTGAGGTATGATGAATGCGATCCAGATTCTTCAAACTGCACGTGTTCAGAAATTTCCGGTTGAGAAGCTCTATTTGAAAAAAAAAGGTGTGTCATCGCACCGATACTTTAAGCATATATTGTGCAACGCGCAACAGACATTAGTAATTTGAGCTGCTTTCTTAGGCGAATAATGTAGCTCCCTGGCTCCTAGTACACACCTCCATATATTTTTTAAGACGCCATTGGTCCTTTCCACAACGTTACATCCACGTTCTAACGTGTCTGCCATCTATGCAGCCAATAATGCCTGGGATATTAAATTGTTGATGAAAATCCAAAGCATTTCACGCATTTCGTCTTTAGTAGGCCATTTTATCCACTGATTGCAAAGGCTCTCCTCAAAAACATTCAATACTTCAGACAAGACGTGGCTAAAACTTGACTGCGATAAGCCAACATCCACTTGCCTCCCTACTCCTTTTTGGTATGCTCCTTCACCAAAAAATCTTAGAGCAGCTGAAAGCTTTACGACTGTGTCTATTGCAAAACGTTTACGTGCCACTGGCAGACCACTGCAATACATCCAACAAATATTTGAACGCCGGCTTATTTATTCTATACAATTGGTGAAAGCTATGTATAAATAGTTAAAACGCGATTATTTATTTGGTTTACGAGTATAATTATTTGCATGTTTACCTTGCATTGGGTAATTCAAGGGGATTACACTTGTCGCGTAATATCCTCCTGGACACTCGTTCAACCAATTGCTGACTGGTATTAGTTTCTTCTTCAATTAAACAAAGGCGCAAGTAAGCACTAATCATTACAATTTTAATATTTAACGATAAATAAAAATGTTTGACTACACAACAGCAATTTTTTCTGCAAAAATTTGTAAACAAAACATGAGTGATGTTCACAATAGCATATTCGAAATTCGAATATAAGGATTGATTCACATGAAATTAACGACACGAAGTTTTTGTTCATGGGAAATAAAAAATTCATGGGATTGATTTATTCACGTGAAGTTTACAATAAGGCTGACTATTTTACCCGACTCGCCATCACTATCTTCTGGGGATCACCATTCAGTAGTAAACGGGGATGTCCATTGTCCTGATTCAACGAAAACACAGGATTTGTCTACAGATTAAAACGTGTGTTAAAAAATATATGTATATACAAATACCGCCTATTTTGTTCGAGGAAGTTTTTCAAGCTAAATATAACTATTTGTGGTAGAAGTGAATGCAACCCCACATATGTGAAACTTTCATTACTCTATCTACGAAAAAGATAAAAAAAAAATCAAATAAAAATAAAATAAGTAAAAACTTTAAAGGTAACATTAATCGAATTTCAAAAAATTCTAGTCAAAATTTTCATCTTTTAATTCAGAGTTCTTAGAAAATTTTCGAAAATGCATTTTGTAGCACTTTCTATTGTAACAAAGTACAAGTCTCAAGAGCCTACAAATTAACGCATGGACATATCATATTTTTACATGGGACAAAATGGGCAACACCCTCAGCCAAAAATATCTAAAAAACCAAGAGTAATTGGTATAGTTTTGAAACATGCACTTTCTTAATTTAAAATTAGCTGGGGTACAAAACTGCATTTTCGAAAATTTTCTAAAAACTCCGAAAAAATTGAAAATTCTGATGACATTTTTTTGAAGCTCGATTAAGTTTCTAGAACTTTAAAAGTTTTTATTATGTGGTTTCTATTTGCGATTCCACTATATTTCGAACAAAAATTATTTAAATTAAAAAAAATTAAAAACTAAAATGAATTTGTATGAGTTTAAGGGAAAAATTTAAACAACGTGACATCAGGACGGACAAGGCGGCAGCTGTTTCGATTATACCTTGTAAATCTCTTCAAAGCCTTTTCTCCCGGGAGTGGGATTTGAACCCGCACTCCTACAATGGTTGAAGTGTTACAAACGCATTCAGCCACGTTACAACAACTCAGGCATGACGTGGCTGAATACATTTGTAACACTGCCTTCCTTGTACGGTATGTGAAAAATTTAGACATGTAAGCAGAGAATGCAGGTATAAAAACTTTAAGAGTCAACTGTAAGCAAATAGAGCATTTAAAAACAGTGTGTACGGTTAGGGAAACAACTAAAATTTGCTGAGAATTGCGAAATGAATTTGTTCGCACTGCAGTCTGTAAACGATGGTCCAATAAAATTAATTGTTCACCTGAACAAAATGCCTATTAGTATGGATTTGGACACAGGCTCTGAATTCAGTATCCTCTCGGCAGCTCGGTTCACAAACTTATTTAGCAGAAGGGAGCTTGTAAGTACAAACGTTATATTAAAAACGTATAATAGCGTAGCAATATACCCTGTTGGTAGTTATGACGGACTGGTGGAGTTTAAGGGCAAACGCGAAGTGGTAAAATTCTTGGTAGTTGATAATGGGGGACTGCCATTACTGGGCAGGAATTTCTTAAGAGCATTTGGGTTAAATATCGCTAGTTTAAAATTCACACTGCCCATCGAAAGGGTAGGAGTGCCTAGGGTGGTGGAAAAATGTCCGTTACTGTTCGATGGGCCTTTAGGTCGTTTCAAGAAAGGCCAAGCGAGGTTGCAGTTGATCAAAAAGCAACAGCAACGTTTTTTAAGCCAAGGTACCGCTGGCGATCCAAGCAAAGGTTGAGAAGGAAATCAACAACCTAGTACAATTGAGGGGATGTGTGGAATAATGGTATAAGTCGAGTTACACCGTTTTTCCATAAATCAACTAAATAAAAAGGGCACGATTACATACATATACCATATTAATCTTAGAAAATAATAGTGATATTTAAACAAAGATATTAGCTTCATTTATGGAAAAACGGTATAACTGACTAATAAAATTTTGCAGTAGTGAAGCATCGAAATAGTATGAAAATATATTCAATGTCGTAGACCAGAAAGAACTGAAAAATAAGAGAATTGAAATGGTTTCAAACACGACTAAGCAGACAAAGAACTCCATTGTTAAAAATAGAAAAAAAGGTTAAAAATGATAACAGTAGTAAAAAAAGATAGCTAAAAATAACAAAAAGAAATAACAAATAGTTATAAGCATTTCTATATAATAGAATATAATGTATTTAACAATGGTTACTAATGTATCTACTATTTTGTTTAATAAAGTATTTGATATTCGATCTATGTAATAACGGTATAACTCAATAAAAAAGAAACCATCCATTGTCTAATAAAATTATGTATATAAAAGATTTATTACTTTTTCTTATCAAAGAATCATACTATCTAAAATCTTATGATGTAGGATTATTATAAATTTATTTTTACCTGTATTGTTAATTTTTTTTTCACTTTTCTCAAAATTTTGATTTTTGAGTTATACCGATATTCCACACATCCCCTCAATTAAAAGTCCTTGAACCAGTGGTGTTCTCCGAGTGGGCTACACCGATAATGCCTATTCTCAACAAAGATGGGGTTGTTAGAATCTGTGGAGATTTCAAGGTGTCGGTAATCCGAATTTAGTGGTAGAACAATACCCGTTACCGAGGATTGAAGATCTCTTTGCGAAAATTCATGGGGGCGAAGAGTTTACGAAACTCGACTTATCTACAGCTTATGAACAAATTGAACTTAAGCCCGAATCACGCAATTTGACAACAATCGCGACAACAAAAGGACTTTTTCAGTACACTAGGCTAGTATATGGGCTGGAATCGGCTCCAGAAATTTTTCAAAGAAAGGAAACGTGTTTGACACATTTTGACCTACAGCGTGAACCCAAGCTGACTGTAGATGCTAGCCCGGTAGGAGTTGGGGCAGTGTTGTCACAAATTACATACGATGGCATTGAAAGACCTAGGTTATCATAAACGGAACAGAGATATTCGCAGCTTGATCGGGAGGCAGTGGAAATTCTATATAGTGTAAAGAAATTTCACCATTTCCCCTCCGCGGCGCCATTTCACTTTGGTGACGGACAATAAACCGTTGCATCAAATTTTCGACCATAAAAAGAGAATCCCACTAATGGCGGCTAATAGGCTGCAGAGGATAACATTGATGCTATCTGGCTATTCTTTCGATATGGTCAACATTAAGTCTAAGACCAACATTGCGGACTATTTTTCTAGGAACCCTTCGGCAAAAGAAACCGAGGAGGAACACTGTCCCGATGGAGTATTTTTAAATTACGTTCAACAAAATAGTGTGGTGCCCCTGAATATTGAATTAATTCGGACAGAAACCCAAAGCGATAAACTGTTACAGCTAGTTTGCGAATTCATAAAGTCAGGATGGCCCAGCTTTTGTACAGATACGACCATGCGCCCGTTCTTTGACAGGAGGATGGACTTGTCTTCAGATTCCGGATGTGTGTTCTGGGGACATAGGGTACTAATCCCTAGAGCGCTGCAACCAGATGTCATGCAATATCTTCATGTTTCTCATCTGGGGGTTGCTAAAATGAAAGCGGTGGCTCAAGAGTGTTGCTGGTGGCCAACCCAAAGTACAGAAATTGAGAAAGAGACGAAGTCCTGTGAAGCATCCCTAATGTCACTACCAGGGGTTGAGTGTGTTGACATGGGCAAAAATAGCACGAGCACAGTGACAATAGGGGTGTTAAAACAAATTTTTGCTTGATTTGGAAATCTTAGTCTCCGATAATGGGACAGCTTTCGTATCACAAGAATATAAAGTTTTTTTTAGAAAAAAATGCAATTAAGCACATAACTTCGACATTCGGTCATCGTGCCAGCAATGGTCAAGCCGAAAATTGTGTAAAACTATTAAAAACGGCGTTAAGGAGAGACTTGTATAAAACTACAGAAACCAATTCCATGATGTTTTAAATGGATTTCAATTGCACTATCGTAATGCAGTGCATAGTACTACAGGTACATCTCCAGCCCAGCTTATAATTTGGCAGACAACTGCGTACTCGCTTAGACGTACTGAACCCCAAACGAAAAACTGATAGCAAATCATATCAGTCGGTAAGAAATTAAGTAAAAGATCAGCAACATAATGAGAGGAGATATTATTGTGGAAATAGGGAAAACCAATTTAAAAAGGGCAACAAAGTTATTGTTAGAGATTACGCGATACCGGAAAAGGTTAGTTGGATCAAGGTTGACATTTTAGAAAAACTAGGCTAACAGACCTTCAAAGTGAAAATCATAGCTTCGGAAAAAATATAGAAGCGTAACGGAAATCAAATCATAGCATGTAACGCATCAAACGCAGGTGATACATGTAGTTCTAATGATTCGCTTGATCTGGTACCGCATCAAAGCTGTTATGGTCCACTTGGGAGACTCACCCTTGGAACGTACCAGTTGGCTGGTGATCGGAAAAAGGGTAGGATTCACCCTCACTCATAGTTGCCTAGGGTGGTTACACACCCTCTTTACCAATTTAGTGCAGGTGGCATCTACGAAAATTTTATCTCATCAGCTGAATTTGTTTCTTCCATTTCGCTGGTATAGAGACTGTCAAAGGGGATAACGAAAGCAAATATAATCAACACGTGGTAATTACTGCTGCATGATAGTGAATATTGTTTTTTTTTACAGCGCTTTAAGCTATTTCTATTGGCAAGTCCAGTTAACTCAGCGCACAATTCTCTCACGACGCAAAAGTTGCTCCCTCTGAGTTCCATACGCCTATCATCAACACGACGACTTTAAAATCGGAACATGGTATGCGTGACAGGGACATGAGCCAACATTTGGGTTGAACGAACCGATAAAAATATCGAAGTATCGATTGATCGGTGGATCTAGATAGCGGAAGCGTACACGGAAGCTGGGTTCTGCCTCGTTCATTTGGGGCTTGGACACAAAAGAAGACTAATCGATCAACATAAGGAGAACTTCAGCAGGAACTCATCAGTCCATCATACCTTTTACTAATTTGGCGACTGACAAATCGAAACGTCTCCTTTTAATGCCGATGAAGTTAAACCGTCATCTTCGGTTGTGCATCCGCTGTACTTAAAAGTGAACAACTACGCACCAACATTTTGTAGCTAAATGAATTTTGCTAAGTTCGGTGGTTAAATCGTATTTGCGTGGAATAGAAGCCAGCGCTGGTAATTTTCACGGCGTTAAAGAAAAAAAAAGTGCGAAGAATCCGGCCAACCGAAGGAAAGAGGCGGTACTTCGCTTGACTGCCCGAATACGTGGCCACGTTTCAGTCCGCATTGGTTGGATCCAATATTTCATTACGTGCAAACACTTCCGACTTTCATATATGCTTAGTATCACGGAGTGTGCCCACAGTGGAACCCCGAATAGAGGTAATTCTCGAATGGAGTGAGGGTATTGCTTATGGCAACACACAAGATCAGATCACACCAAAACCGCGCACAACCACCAACTTTGCGCCCCCAAGACAGTGCACAACCGCCAACAGTGCCCACCAAAACCGTGCACAACCACCAACTTTGCACGCCCAAGACAGTGCACAACCGCCAACAGTGCCCACCAAAACCGTGCACAATCACCAAATTTGCCCACCAAAACCGCGCCCAACCACTACTACGGTGCCAACACCACGCGCACATACCACCTAATACGACAACCACCATACCGGCAACAACCCTCTATACCGACAACGACAATTGCCCGGATACATCCGACACCAGCTACAACAACAGCAGGGCCGCCAAACATAGACCTGCTGCAATAGCATCAGCCTGAACAACAACAGCAAGACCGCTAAACATAGGCCTGCTGCAACTGCACCAGATATAACAACAACAGCAGGGCCGCCGAAAATAGGCCTGCTGCAACAGCACCCGGCCATAACAATAGGAGCCACATCTGATGGGTGAGTCCGTAGTTATATGTATGAGTAAGCATATACATAACTATAAATGCACATGTATGCAATGATATATACATACCTACATGTATACTTATATTAAATATAGTTGTATATAAGCAAATACCTTCATGGAAATACACGTATACAAACAATTATGTTGAACATAGTTATATGGATATATAAGCATATACATATCTTTTTTTTTTTTTTTTTGCGGGGAGGCTGAAAAATGCCTAATGCACCATAATTGCTGCCGTCGCAGCAACCGTGTGTCCGTAGACTAAAAAACAGCCCCGTTCTGGAACCGTCGCCCACCCCGGCACCACTTTCGCATTACTTCAGGGTGGCGTTCCATATTTCTCATTTTTTAAGAGCCTACTGTTGTCCCTGCGTCCAGGTTCCCGCTATTTGCTCTGAGTGTCCATTTAATCACCACTGCTTCGCATGCGCATTTCTCTGCGCTCCCTCTCAACATCCATCAGGCGTGTCATTACGCTCACTGCAGTCCAGCATTCTTTCCTGCTGCACATATGTGAAACTAAATTTCTCGTGGTAGGTTCCTCCCCAAAGACTCCATGCAAGGTGAGTCTTTCTTCGTGGAAACGGGGGCAGTAGAACATGACGTGTTCTGCGTTTTCTAACTCTGTGGTACACATTGGGCAATGAGGATATTCCTCTATCCTACGCTTCCATAAATACTCTTTGAAACCGCCATGTCCACTCATTATTTGCGTGAGATGGTAGTTCAGTTCGCCGTGCTTCCGCTCATTCCATTGAGCTACGTTCCAAACTAGTGTGAAAGTCCAACGCCCTTTACTCGAGGCCTCCCACCGTTCTTGCCACTTAGCTATTGTTTGTGTCCTTGCTCTTTTCTTGTCTTCTTCAGATGGTCGCTCGATATTAGTGTTATACAGATCGACCATTTCGCTTGCCAGTAAGTCCACTGGGATTTTCCGGGTTAGAACCAGGATCGCGTCGTCGGACACCGTCCGATAAGCACTTGCTATTCTTAAAGAAGCAAGTCGGTACGCTGCTAATATATATTTTTGATGGGTCTGTTTAGATCCATACCACACTGGTGCTGCGTATAGTATTATTGAGCTGGTTACTGTGGACAATAGCTGACGTATAGCTTCGCTCGGACCACCAATGTTAGGCATTATTCGCATAAGTGATCCATTAACTTTGGTAATTTTCTCCCCCACCGCTCTGAAGTGCTCTTTGAAAGTTAACTTAGAGTCAATGTGCACTCCTAAGTATTTTAAGGAATCCTTTGAGGTGATTTGATGATCCCCGACAGTTAAGACTAACTCGTTCGCCGACCGTTTGGAGCTTACTAATAACACTTCCGTCTTTTGGCTAGCCAACTCCAGTCCTGTATTGGTCAGCCATTCCTTTATTCTTGCTACGGCGTCATTACATAATGCTTGAAGCAGGTCCAGTTTCTTGGTCACTACTACCACTGCAATATCATCAGCATATCCCACAATTTGCGTGTTTTCTGGTAGATCAATCTTTAGCACCCCGTCATACATTACATTCCAAAGCGTTGGACCGAGAACAGATCCCTGTGGGACGCCTCCTGTGATTTTGTACTCTTTAGCTCCTTGATCCGTGTCAAAAAGAAGTACTCTGTCTTTAAGATAGCTACCTATAATTCTGCGTAAGTAAGCTGGAGTGCCGAAGCTTTGCAGCGCTGCCATTATCTGCATCCAGTTCGCAGTGTTAAAAGCATTCTTGATGTCCAACATAATCAGTGCACAGAACTTCCTTTTATTTTGGCCTCCAGAGATAGCTTCTCTAGCTATATTGACGACTGTTTGTATTGCATCTACGGTGGATCTTGATTTGCGAAATCCATATTGACTATTCGATAAGCCACCTGGTCTTTCTAGAGTCAGCTGTAGGCGCTCACTAATTATACGCTCGAAAATCTTCCCTAGGGAATCCAGCATACAAAGTGGCCTATATGAGGATGGTTGGTCCGGCTGTTTACCACGTTTCAGCAATAGGACAAGTCTTTGTCGTTTCCACGGGCGAGGGAACACGCCTTCTTGCATACAGGCATTAAAAAGATCAGTAAATAATGTAGCCCTAGTTGTAATCGCGGCTTTAAGGGCTATGTTTGGTACTTCGTCGGGTCCTGGGGATTTGTTATCAGCAACTCTTTTTGCAGCGTCCAGCACCTCTTGCTCTGTAATTTGCGGAATTTCCGTACTTTCTAGATCCTCGCTTGGATAAGTCCAGCGATCTTGCGCCGGGAAAAGTGTTTCAACAATAATATTCATCAATATCGGGCACGTAGGTTGCTGTGATATCGGTCCTTTAACTTTGGCCATCACAGTTCTGTAGGCTGATCCCCAAGGATCTAGGTCGACATTATCCAGCAGTTCCCTAAAGCATAACTTCTTGCTCTTTTTTATGGCATTTTTAAGTGCCTTTCTTTGTGCGACATAGGTGCTGTGTAGCTCTGCATATCGTGGTGATGAGCATGCCCTCTGCGCTATTCTTCGTGCTTTGTGGCATTTTCTACGCTCTTCCGCAATTTCGTCATTCCACCAATATACCGGAGTGCGCTGTGCTTTTCCGCGACTTCTGGGCATGGCAGCATCACATGCCATACATAGCAACTTAGTGATTTGAACCGACTGGTCTTCCGCATGCGATTCTCGTACCATGGCGTCCTTCCAGATAATGTCAAATATTTGTGGGTCGAAAAGGTGCTGTTTCCATTTCCTACTTTGTCGATGTCTTGCTGCTACCGTTCGTGGAGTTTCGAGCAGCTCTACGCTAATAGCTTTATGGTCGCTGTGTGTGTAGACGTTGCTTATGGACCATTTTGCTCGTCTTGCTATTTCGCTGCTAGCGAAGGTGAGATCTATAATGGATCGTCTGGTACCTGTATCGAAGGTATATATCCCTGGTTCATTAAGGAGTTCTAGCCTCAAAGAAGTAAGACTTTCGAGGAGAACTCTCCCTCTTTCGTTGGTTCGTCTACTTCCCCACACAGATGACCATGCATTGAAGTCTCCACACACTAAAAGCGGGTGTTTACCTCGTGCTTCAATGGTGATCCCGTATATCATGTCTTCGAACTCGGCGATGGTCATGCTCGGAGGGGCATAGCAACTGAAGACGTATATACCGTTGATTTTTGCCCACGTGAATCCTGCTACCGTTGGCGTCATAATTTCCTGTGGGAGAAATTTCCCTGGTGCCCAAATTGAGGCTTTCCCTGCTGAATCTGAGAGCCAACCCTGCTCCTGGCGATTTTTGTATTGTTCAGAGAGTACCACTATGTCATATCCTCCTTCATAGACTGTTTGGGATAATAGCTCTTGGGCTGCCTCGCAATGGTTTAAATTGAGCTGCAATACCCTCATGAGACAGTCATTTTGCTGCCCTCTCGTTGTGGGCATTTAAAACTGCCTGCTGAATGTTGTCCCCCACATAGCGCGCATTTCGGTGCATTTTCGCAACTTGCAGCCTTATGACCTTCCTGGCCGCATTTCCTGCATAGGCTAGACCTATCTACAGTCTCCTTACATTTCTGAGCTATATGCCCGTAGCCCCAGCACCTATAACAGCGTTTTTCTTGCTTGAGCTCTCTAATTCGGCAGGAAACCCATCCTACCCGGATTCTTTGCGTATTAAGAACCGCCTTGGCATCATCCGCTGTAAGGCTTATAAGTGCCGACTTCGTGCCACTGTACCCTGTGCGTATGCTTTTTATGGCAGCCACATCTGGAAGTTTGATGTTGCATTGCTGGTGGAGGGCGTTGCAAATCTCCTCGGGCGTAGTAATCTCATCGAGATCTCTGCACTGTAGCGTGACCATTTGGGACTTTGTTATAACTTTAGCCGAGTCCTTTTAGTACCGCTTCAATTTCTGCTTGGTACGCGCTTGTTTTCCCATCTTGCGATTTTTTCAGCTCTAGTAACAGCTCTCCTTTCGCCGTTCTTCTAATCGTTTTGACGTCATCACCCAGGGATTTTAATTCGTCGCATCTTCTCACTTTACGCAATATGTCGGCGTACGTCGCATCCCCCGCCTTGGAAATGATGATTGCATCCGGCCTAGCCTTAAGTGATTTTTTCTTGCTCTTCTTTTTGGCTAACTGCCACTCTCCCGTCTTTTGGGCTGCAGTTTCCTCTTTCCGCTCCGTCTTCTCTTGCGTTTCTTGCCGTCGTTTGTGTCCACCCACGTGCCCTGGTAAGACATCTTTTAGAGTAGTAGTGGGTTTTAC
The DNA here is from genome assembly GCF_040869045.1 of Eurosta solidaginis. Lineage (NCBI taxonomy): Eukaryota > Metazoa > Arthropoda > Insecta > Diptera > Tephritidae > Eurosta > Eurosta solidaginis. Next base: position 165,534,430 of record NC_090319.1, on the reverse strand, counting down.
CACGTTGTTCTCCTTGGTCGAGTACGAATTATTCCTCGGTCGCTTTCCGGGGGGTGATGGACTTCTATCCTTGGCGCATTCGCTTGCACGCAATTTATGTTTTAAATTCTTTACCTCTAGGGCCGACTCGATGTACAGCACTTTTATTACGGAGGCCAAGCGCTTGATTTCCGCGTGTATATTATTACGCCCTATGAAGAACTGCATCAAGTCCTCAATCGCCTTGCCTAGCTTGGTCATCTTTTTCTCTCCAGGGGGGTTTTGCTGATTTAACGCAGCTGACGCCTGCTTAATTAGCTCACTTAATAATGGTGTGCCCGTTTGAGCCTTGCTGTCGGAGTTCTTTTTGCAAAGCTTCGGTGTAGCACCCGGCGACAACGCTCCTTGCTTGCTTTCGGCCTCCGCTCCTTTGGGTTTCGTTACCACTTGCGACGAAATGTTAAGGCCCCCAGCCGATGGGCCACGCCCTTCTGGAGAGCGAGCTAGCTTCCTTCCTACAAATGGATTGAACGCCATTTCATTCTCCTGTGTTTGGTTTTTTATTTTATACATATCTATAAATACACATGTATGCAATGACGTATACATATTTACTTCTAGACTCATATTAAATATAATTATATATATAAGCATTTCAAACATAGAAATGATAAATACATTCATGCATATATACTTGCATCGAGTACACATATATATATAAGTTAAGCCTCACAGCAGGCGAGGCGATAAAAAATTAAAGTTGCCGTTCACCGAATTAAAATAAACACGAGAAATATGTTAACGTTATAAAATTTATTCTGTGCTCTTGCACGATCCAAATTGAACTGACTCGAACAAAGTAATTTACCTAGCAGCTAAGTTCTTGTGTTAAAGTAATTATGCTATGCTAACCAATTATTGTATAAAAAATAGTTTACTTAACGAAAACTAGATTATGCTGTTCAATCACAATTTCTGCAACTACACCAATCGTTGTCCCAATTAACTTCCGCTTATTCTGCGCCTGTGCTGCGTCAGCGAAACTTCAACACGCAACATAGCGCGGTCACATGCTCAGCAACGTGAGTAAATGGGTCAACCGCTGGATACTGCTGTTATAACTCCTCCCTCTTTAAAGAAATGCGTCCCGCAGTTCGAAGCATGAACAATGTGAAGTGGATATATTATTTATAGAGTCGATCTGGCTACTTGGCTTAATATTGATTCTGACTGGCTTGACTGGTGCGCTGTCGTCCAGGTTAGGGATTTCATGAGCAGATTGGCCCTTGAAGATTTTTGTGTTTGTGGCCTGTTGCATAGGAATTCGAACTGGTAGAATATCTAGCTTCCTAGTATATCATTTCCATAGCATGGTGACGATGAGGGCTATTGCGAATATCGAGGCAGCTTCCGTGACTAACGAGAAGTTAGTTTTCCCACTTACATACCCTAGATATCTAGCGTTTTCCATCGTGATATCATGAACATACTCCAGATTGATCTTTGTAGTGTGGTTTTTGAGGTTTGCTAGTACGGCTGGCAAGGCTTGAGCTGTGATTGCTTCGTTTCTGGAGAACACTTGGTTGCCAATTTTTATCGTTTCGTTACTTAACTGGATAACGTAGGTGCCATTTATGTTACTAGTATCGTTATTACTTTCCACTACACCTTGGTAGTTTGAGATACAAATTGTGTCATCGTTTATCAATTCGATTATCGTTCCATTGCGCCTGATGAATTGGCAGCTAGCGTCACCTCCTTTCAGCAACCGAGGTAGGCAGGTATTCTCTTCCAATTTGCTCAAGGACTCTGATTCACATACCGTAGATGAACTGATTGTCAAGCAATTTTCCTTGAGTCCACATGTTTCTTCTTGGTTGACGAGCATTTTATCGAATGGAAGGTCCAGTTGTTTGCCTTCGTAGATACCGGCGCGACGTAATTAATAGGTTATACTTCTTCCCTGATACTTTGGGTATTGATAGAACGTATAGGAGCATAGTCCCATTTGTATATATTGATGGTGTTCCGTATTCAATTGCCTCAATTATATTTTGGTAAGGTAGTGTTTCTATTTCTGACAGGACCTGATTAACTTCGTCCATGTCGAGTAGGTTAGTGTTAATAATTCCACGTTTAGCTAGCTGACATGCCCGTACTACTTCACTGACCTCTTCTCGGACGAGCACGATATTATGAAGGGCGCTCTGCTCGAATTGTTCTGCCTCAGCTTCCTTCATTACCGAATTGGTGCGGCTTACAATTTCATTAATTTTTTTGGAAATTTCTAAAGTTGCCGTGAATAGATCTTGGTTTACTTTGTTTTGGTGATTATTATTTTCTATGATTTCACCCTGGCTATGGAGAATATTGTCCCATTCAGTGGCATCGGGTGATCCTGCTAGCCATTTCCACGCAGAGCCTATCCAGTCAATAGATCGGGAGGGTCTGATTCTTTTCGTGTTCCCCGTCAGCTCTTCGAGGCGCTGCAGAGTTTGGTTGATATAGACTTGTGCTAGGAGCTGGTCGTCAGTTCGTTTTAGTAGTTGGTAAGCCAGTTTTTCCATCTTCGATATAATAGTAGCGTACTGCCGGAGGTTGATAGCATGTATAAGTTTGAAGGATCCGCTGATTATCCACCCATTTCCGCTCTGGATACTAACGATTGGTGCCTTATAGTGGAAAATGTGGAGGCTGCTGATGGTGTTTTGGTTCTTGACACTCTGGTACTTGTTTTTTATGATTTCGCTCTCACTCTGTTTTTCCTGCGTGCTCGATTTACTGATTTATGTTTTCCTTAGTACTTATTATTTTGTTTCACTTTACTTTATTTTCGTGTCTGTTTTAAATACTTTTTTCTTTAGTACGTGTTATTTTGTTTCGCTTTACTTTCCCTTTACTTTTTTGTGTTCGATTTAAATACTCTTTTTGCTAATTGGTCCTTTTTTTTTACCAACTTTTGTTCCACTTCACTTTCACTTTACTTTTTTGTGTTCGATTTAAATACTTTTATTAATTGGTCCTTTTTATCAAATTTTATCCACTCTGCACCGAGAACTATTTGGGCGCCAGTTAAGCCTCACAGCAGGCGAGGCGATAAAAAACTAAAGTTGCGGTGAACTGTCCGTTCACCGAATTAAAATAAACATGAGAAATATGTTAACGTTATAAAATTTATTCTGTGCTCTTGCATGATCCAAATTGAACTGACTCGAACAAAGTAATTTACCTAGCAGCTAAGTTCTTGTGTTAAAGTAATTATGCTATGCTAACCAATTATTGTAGAAAAAATAGTTTACTTAACGAAAATTAGATTATGCTTTTCAATCACAATTTCTGCAACTACACCAATCGTTGTCCCAATTAACTTCCGCTTATTCTGCGCGTGTGCTGCGTCAGCGAAACTTCAACACGCAACATAGCGCGGTCACATGCTCAGCAACGTGAGTAAATGGGTCAACCTCTGGATACTGCTGTTATAACTTATATATATATGTAAGCACACCCATTCCTAGAAATACCCAGGTATAAGTAACAGTGAATACATACCTGCTTATATACTTGTATCAAATATCAGTATAGTTGTGCATAATCATGTACGTACTTAGAAATACACATTTATAGAGAAAATAAGTACTTACATGCTCATATTCTTGTACTAAATATAATTATGTATGTGTAAGCATACGCAGTCCTGGAAATACACATGCATAAGTAATAATAAATACATACATGCATATGTACTTATATCTAATATAACTACATATGTGTATAAACATATACATTCTTAGAAATACACCCGTATAAATAACGATAAATACATTCATGCATATATACTTGCATCGAGCACACATATCTATATAAGTGTACGAATTTAACTACCTAGAAAAACCCGGTCATATACAATGAGATATACATATATGCACACATTCTTATATTGAAATTGGTTATGTATACGCAGATACATGCCTAGAAAGGCACATATATATGCCATGACATATACCTACATGCATATATACTAATTGAATACATTCAAACATAAGCATATACATAACTAAAAGTACACACGCTTATGACCGGAATTTAGCTTTAATTTTCTGAGGGTTAACAGGCAATTGACGAAGCTGGATACTGAATTCTAATAAGTTTTTCCTGAAAGGATTTTAAATAATGAATTATAAATAAAAATTGTAATTAAAATGGGGATGCTGATGTCTCCATTTATTTAGAAGGCACTAAGTAGGACAGGTAAGGGGCCACCGAAAAATAAGTGCGTCGGTGGCCATGGTTTTGAGGGTGGGCTATGTACCGGGCGTCGCAACAACACCCGCGGCGCCCCCAATTTATATTCGGCCCATTTCTGTTTATTTATTTTTCATTTTCATTTTCACCTTTTTTTCTCGTATTTTGATTTTCAGCAGTTAGTAACCGGTCATGTCCGGTTCGGTAATTTTTTTTGCGTTTAGTTTTTTTTGAATTTTAGAGTTTGAATGTTGTAACGGTCTGTCCGTGGCATTCGGTTCGACCTGATGTCGTTCTGTCAGTTTTTTAAAGGCATGATAGAAATTTTTTTCTGTTTATGGCGCAGGACGGTAAGGTTGGCAAGAACCCCGCCCAGCCGACATGACTAGCCACAGAGCACCACTAGATCATGCCGACTGCCTTCCTTACTGCTCCCATAGGAAATGTGTATCCATAACAAAGCTTAGATTCCAATATAGAGATAACCGGTGGAAGGGATGGAAATTCAGTAGACATACATGAAGTCGAAAAAGAACTAGAAATGAAAAATTCTGAAAATATACCAACCACGGAAAACGAAAAACCAGATTATAAATATAAGTTGAGAAGTAGAGTAATAAATTAAGAAAATTATAATGCATATAACTGAATTATCACTGTTAAATATAAATTTTTTAATACAAATATAAATTATTAAATATGGAAAGGCATATTTAAGTTAAGAAGGGGGTATTGTAATGTATTGTGCATTAAAGTAACAGTAATATATTTAACATGAGTGTACACATATGTATACTAGAAAACACATACAGTGTAAACTATTGGCTATGCTCTCTATTATACTATATACTGTATGCTCTTACTCACTGGAAAGATATAAATGAAATTCACATTTGGAGCACTGCTCAATTACTTGAAGTTTAGTCTGTAAGCAACGTGAAATCAATAAAGATCATCACAATGATCTAATGGTAACTTGATGCCAAAAAGCAATAAATTTGTTTGTTATGCACTTTTTATTTTCCTTTCGATTTGTTTACATTTGTTTTTTATATGTGTACATATTATGTTGACATTTTTTGTACATTTGTTACATGTGAACATATTAAGCTGCGAGTACTTAATGGAAATTATGAGTAACGTGAAACGCTTACATGTGTAATTACATTTCTGGTTAAAGTATTTTGTTTATTACTAAAAATTTTATAGCGGGTTAAGGCTATTTTTATGAATTATTATTTAGTTATCTTTACTTGTTCTATCGTTGCTATCTATTCTATGAGGTATTAATGTAAAATTATTATTCTTATCAATATTTTTTACTCTATGGTATCCTTTTTACCTATTGTCTAACTTATGGCCTGTTTCATATCTAACTAACACTAAATCATTTATTTTTATTTCCTAACTGTAGCTACTTCTATAGTAATTTGTTTTTGTTTTTCTTTAGTTTCTTAAACTAATTTCCTAGCTCGTCTATATTTAACTTCTTTATCACAAGCCTCGTGATTATTGTATTTTCTTCTAAGAATTCGTAAATCGGCGGATTTTTTGTGAATATACGCTCAAAATGACAATATCCATGTATAGTAGACGGTGTTGTATTGTAAAAGTAGAAGAAATACCTAAGATACTCATCCTAATCATCTTTGTCACTGGATATTTAAGAACGTACATATTCATTAAATGTTCTGTGACTGCTTTCAACAGTTCCTAAAGTTTGATGGTGGTAAGATGTTGAGGTTTTATGCTCAAATTTGAGAAGTTTGCACCGTACTTCAAATAGACTAAATTTGTATTCTGTTCCCATATCTGTTATGATTGTTTTCATACAACCATAAATCAGAATGAAATGTTTGAATACAGCTTTAGCGACCGTTACCGCATGTTTGTTTTGGATCGGAATTGCAACTAGGTATTTGGTTAAATCTCATAATATACTAATTGCGTATTCATTTCCATTTGCCGATTTCGGTAGTGGTCCGACTGTAACGATTTGTACAATATCGAACGCCTTCATATGTTTCTCCGTTATTATCATTGGTTCTTTATATATTTATTAAATTTTTTTGTCTTGCAGTGGATGCAATTTTTTATATATTTTCTTATATCATTTTTCGTGTGTATCCAGCTATAATTCTGCTTGATCTTGTTTGTCATACGATTTATTCCTGGGTGGACACCTAATACAGGATCGTCATGATATTTATGAAGAACTTCTTTAATTTTATCGCGATTTGTCACATTTATAACCTCTGGGGTTAATGATATTTTTAAGTTTTGAGAACCTTGGTACCTATTTCTTTAAATTTGCCTACTGCAGTTTAATTATTTTTAAACAATTTGTCCCCTAAGGACAACTGTATCTTTAGAGGCCCTAAATTGCCGGCTTCTTTTGTGAGCCTGGTAAAGAATTGTCCCAAGTCAATCTCAACAATTAAGTTGCTTTTATCTATAGTGCTACGAATTTTCTTTCCTTTTTGGAAATAAAATTTAGGAGGATCGAAAACGAGCTTGACATGTCTTTTTACTTCAAATTATTATTTAGCGCTTCATATGTATACCATAGGGTTCTCTTTGTGACTTTCTTTATTTTTATTGTTATTACTATCGTTAGTATTATTAGCTGGTTTTCTTATTTCTGATCTCGTTGTTACTTTTAATATTATGCACGCTTCCACTGACATTTCTTTTAAATTTTTAATGTTTATTGTAGGTAATGCGTCTGCGACGTAATTTTCTTTTCCAGCTATGTACTCCACTTCAAACTCATATTCCTCCAAATCCAATCTAACTCTTGTTAACTTTGATGAAGGGCTTTTCATCGAAAAAAGGTATGTTAAAGGGCGATGGTCGGTTTTATTTAAAAATTTTCTGCCATAAACCTATGGTCTGAAAAAGGTTATGGCCAATGAATTGCTGCTAATTCTTTCTCTATTGTTGCTTTGTTAATTTCACCTTTTGTGAATGATCTTGAAGCATAGGCAATTGGTAATTATTTGCCTTCATGTCCTTGACTAAGGACTGCTCCACAAGTAAAACTAAAATTTTCTACACTCCCATTTAAATTTTATTCCCGCAAAATCTTTTGCGACGAAAGTGACGAGCATGGCGAAAGGTTTCACCAGGAAATGAAAATGATGGAAAGTCGGTATCGAGGATCCTGGGATATCGCTATGATGGGTGACTACTGCTGGTTTCTCATAAGAGAAACCGATCCTAATCTAAATAAGCGTCAAAACAAGACACATAACTTTTTCAATTATAAAATAAGATCATAGAGTTAAGACAGAATCATATGTATATATGCTATTATTTGTAGGGTACTTAAGTTTTACTATATGGATATATTTACTTGAATGCTTATAACTTTTGTATCGATCGAATGATGAATGAAACCTTATTTTTTTGTAATAAACCAGAGCTTAGAGAGAAAAAAAAATCTACAAAAAAAAAAAAAGGTTTCGAGATCCTTCCTCGCAAGGTACAGATTTTTTTATACTTTCACAAAAAATTGAAAAAATCCGTAATGATTGTTCGTTATATTTGAATCTGCATGGCCTAGTAAAAAGTGTTGTATTCACAGTTTATAGCAAATTTTATTACCTTTTAAAGGCTTCAAACTGTTTTGGAATTTCTCAATTCGTTCTTGAGATATATATGATTAAGTGGACCCAATTTTTTTTTTTTTTTTGAGAAAACGGTAATTCGTAAATATCTCAAAAACGTTACCATAGAATTGAAAATAACCTTGATTTTCGGAATCAGGGGGTGATTCTACATAGGAATTTCATAATGACGTATCTGATGCAGAAAAAAAATTGGTTATCCAGTGTTATATTTGGTGAAAATTTGACATAGGGTGTAAACATGAAAAATATTTTGCTCTTCCAAGTTGATCTAAAATGTAATCAATTCTTGGAAGTGGGAATTTATCTGCAGCTAGTTTTTTATTTACTTGTCTGTAATCAATAACCAATCTCCATCTTTTTTCTGTGTGACCTGGTAGTGATTTTTTAGGAGCTAATAAAATTGGACTATTGTATTCTGATATAGATGGTTCTATTATATCATCTTCAATTAATTTGTTTACTTGTTTACTTATTTCCCCTTTATGTACTTGAGGTAATCTATAAGTTTTTATGTAAAGTGGGGTATCATCTTCATATCGCTCATTTGCTGCAACGTCGTCGTAACTCAAAAAACATGAATTTTGAGTTAATAACACATAAACGTACCCAATATCATGATCTATGTTGTATAAAAAAATCTTCGTGATCAGTTAAAAATTTAGCACGGGTTATAAAAATGAAAATATACCTCTATATGCGCAACATATGGCAGTTAAAATCTTTGAATGACTCTCCTGGAAAATTGTGTTTAGAGTTATGACGACGTTGCAGCAAATGAGCGATATGTACTTCTGAGCATCAAGAAGTTAATTGGGAATTGACTAATTTTAGGAAATGTTTGAATAATCTTTCTAATTTTTCTGTATTATTATAATTTTTGCTATCTGTGGTTTTTTGAATTAATATATAATTATCTAAGTTTTCAGTTTTAAAATTGTAATTTCGAATAGTTTTATTTTTATCTGTGATTGTTTGTGTATGCAATGAAGATGCTTTTGGATAATTTTTGATGGGGTATACAAATATTTTGATTATTGGTATTTACGTTAATTTGTCTAACTACTTCAGACCTAGCGTAACTTGTAAAAATTAACAAAATCAGAGAACGACCACCCCCACTTTAAAAAAAAAATTTTTTTAAGTCAAATTTTAACAAAAAATTTAATATCTTTACAGTATATAAGTAAATTATGTCAAGATTTAACTCCAGTAATGATATGGTGCAACAAAATACAAAAATAAAAGAAAATTTCAAAATGGGCGTGGCTCCGCCCTTTTTCATTTAATTTGTCTAGGATAATTTTAATGCCATAAGTCGAACAAAAATTTACCAATACTTGTGAAATTTGGTAAGGACTTAGATTCTAGGACGATAACTTATTTCTGTGAAAAAGAGCGAAATCGGCTGAAGCCACGTCCAGTTTTTATAAACAGTCGACCGTCTTTCCTTCCGCTCGGCCATTAACACGATACTTGAGCAAAAATCGATGTATCTTTACTAAACTCAGTTCACGTACTTCTCTGAACTCACTTTATATTGATATAAAAAATGGCCCAAAACCGACTATGACCACGACCACTTTTTCGATATCGAAAACTACGGAAAATGAAAAAAATACTATAATTTTATACCAAATACGAGAAAAGGGATGAAACATGGTAATTGGATTGGTTTAAATATAAATTTAGAAAAAAACTTTGTAAAATGGGTGGGATACCTACCATATTAAGTAGAAGAAAATGAAAAAGTTCTGCAGGGCGAAATAAAAAACCGCAGAAATCTTGGCAGGATTACTGTTCGTGGTATTATATATTACATAAATAAATTAGCGGTATCCGACAGATGATGTTCTGGTCACCCTGGTCCACATTTTGGTCGATATTTTGGTCACGCCTTCATATATACAACTACCACCACTCCCTTTTAAAACCCTCATTAATACCTTTAATTTGATACCCATATCGCACAAACACTTCTAGAGTCACCCTTGGTCCACCTTTATGGCGATATCTCGCAAAGGCGTACACCTATAGAACTAAGCCCCACGCCCTTTTCAAATACTCATTAACACCTTTCATTTGATACACCCATATCGTACAAATATATTCTGGAGTCACCCCTGGTCCACCTTTATGGCGATATCTGGAAAAGGCGTCCACGTATAGAACTAAGCCCACGCCCTTTTAAAATACTCATTAACACCTTTCATTTGATACCCATATCGTACAAACAAATTCTAGAGTAAGCCCTGTTCCCCCTTTATGGCGATATCCCTAAATGGCGTCCACCTATAGAACTATGGCCCACTCCCTCATAAAATACTTTTTAATACCTTTCATTTGATACACATGTCATACAAACACATTCCAGGGTTACCCTCGGTTCATTTTCCTACATGGTTATTTTCCCTTATGTTGTCACCATAGCTCTCAACTGAGTATGTAATGTTCGGTTACACCCGAACTTAGCCTTCCTTACTTGTTTTTTTGTAATTTTTAATTAAAAGTATTTTATGACAACTAACAGTGTAAATACGGGCTCTGGGATGTTAGCACCCCATTTCTGGAATTTTATAACAAAACATACGCCAAAAAATTGGTCACTAATTGGTCATAATTGGTCAGCAGCTTTCAGTAATTGGTCAGCATTAGAAAAAATTTTATGGAAATTTTAAAATTTTCATGGTCGGGTGTGGGATGTTAGCACCCCATTTCTGGAATTTTATAACAAAACATATGCCAAATAATTGGTCACTAATTGGTCATAATTGGTCAGCGGGTCCCGCTAATTGGTCAGCCATAGACAATTTTTTATGGCCATTTAAAGTTTTCCAAGGGAAAAACAATTTTCCTGTTTAAACACCCTGTATACATAAATTTTCCAAAAAAAATTATGCCAATTAATTGGTCACTAATTGGTCATAATTGGTCACCAAGTTTCGTTAATTGGTCAGCCATAGGAACTTTTTAATTAATTTTTAAAGTTTTCTTTGTTATCGGATGTTACCCTGTTATCGGATGTTAGCACCCCATCGGTGGATTTTGAATTCGAAAAGCTTGCCAAATAATTGGTCACTAATTGGTCATAATTGGTCAGTGGGTCCCACTAATTGGTCAGCCATAGACAATTTTTTATGGCCATTTAAAGTTTTCCAAGGAAAACCAATTTTCCTGTCTAGACACCCTGTATACATAAATTTTCCAAAAAAAATTATGCCAATTAATTGGTCACTAATTGGTCATAATTGGTCAGCAGGTTTCGTTAATTGGTCAGCCATAGGAACTTTTTAATTAATTTTTAAAGTTTTCTTTGTTATCGGATGTTACCCTGTTATCGGATGTTAGCACCCCATCGGTGGATTTTGCAATCGAAAAGCATGCCAAATAATTGGTCACTAATTGGTCATAATTGGTCAGTGGGTCCCACTAATTGGTCAGCCATAGAAAATTTTTTATGGCCATTTAAAATTTTCCAAGGAAAACCAATTTTCCTGCCTAGACACCCTGTATACATAAATTTTCCAAAAAAAAAATTATGCCAATTAATTGGTCACTAATTGGTCATAATTGGTCACCAGGTTTCGTTAATTGGCCAGCCATAGGAACTTTTTAATTAATTTTTAAAGTTTTCTTTGTTATCGGATGTTAACCTGTTATCGGATGTTAGCACCCCATCGGTGGATTTTGCAATCGAAAAGCATGCCAAATAATTGGTCACTATTTGGTCATAATTGGTCAGTGGGTCCCACTAATTGGTCAGCCATAGACAATTTTTTATGACCATTTGAAGTTTTCCAAGGAAAATCAATTTTCCTGTCTAGACACCCTGTATACATAAATTTTCCAAAAAAAATTATGCCATTTAATTGGTCACTAATTTGTCATAATTGGTCAGCAGGTTTCGTTAATTGATCAGCCATAGGAACTTTTTAATTAATTTTTAAAGTTTTCTTTGTTATCGGATGTTACCCTGTTATCGGATGTTAGCACCCCATCGGTGGATTTTCGATACGAAAGGTATGCCAAATAATTGGTCACTAATTGGTCATAATTGGTCAGCGGGTCCCAATAATTGGTCAGCCATAGAAAATTTTTTATAGTCATTTAAAATTTTCCAAGGGAAAAACAATTTTCCTGTTTAAACACCCTGTATACATAAATTTTCCAAAAAAAATTATGCCAATTAATTGGTCACTAATTGGTCAGCAGGTTTCGTTAATTGGTCAGCCATAGGAACTTTTTAATTAATTTTTAAAATTTTCTTTGTTATCGGATGTTATCGTGTTATCGGATGTTAGCACCCCATCGGTGGATTTTGAAATCGAAAAGCATGCCAAATAATTGGTCACTAATTGGTCATAATTGGTCAGTGGGTCCCACTAATTGGTCAGCCATAGAAAATTTTTTATGGCCATTTAAAATTTTCCAAGGGAAAAACAAATTTTCCTGTCTAAAGACCCTGTATACATAAATTTTCCAAAAAAAATTATGTCACTTAATTGGCCACTAATTGGTCATAATTGGTCAGCAGATTTCGTTAATTGTTCAGCCATAGGAACTTCTTAATTAATTTTTAAAATTTTCTTTGTTATCGGATGTTACCCTGTTATCGGATGTTAGCACCCCATCGGTGGATTTTGAAATCGAAAATCATGCCAAATAATTGGTCACTAATTGGTCATAATTGGTCAGCGGGTCCCACTAATTGGTCAGCCATAGAAAAATTTGTATGGCCATTTAAAGTTTTCCAAAGGAAAAACAATTTTCCTGTTTAAACAGCCTGTATACATAAATTTTCCAAAAAAAAATTATGACAATTAATTGGCCACTAATTGGTCATAATTGGTCAGTGGGTCCCACTAATTGGTCAGCCATAGACAATTTTTTATGACCATTTAAAGTTTTCCAAGGAAAATCAATTTTCCTGTCTAGACACCCTGTATACATAAATTTTCCAAAAAAAATTATGCCAATTAATTGGTCACTAATTGGTCATAATTGGTCAGCAGGTTTCGTTAATTGGTCAGCCATAGGAACTTTTTAATTAATTTTTAAAGTTTTCTTTGTTATGGATGTTATCGTGCTATCGGATGTTAGCACCCCATCGGTGGATTTTCAAATCGAAAAGTATGCCAAATAATTGGTCACTAATTGGTCATAATTGGTCAGCGGGTCCCACTAATTGGTCAGCCATAGAAAATTTTTTATGGCCATTTAAAGTTTTCCAAGGGAAAAACAATTTTCCTGTTTAAACACCCTGTATACATAAATTTTCCAATAAAAATTATGCCAATTAATTGGTCACTAATTGGTCATAATTGGTCAGCTGGTTTCGTTAATTGGTCAGCCATAGGAACTTTTTAATTAATTTTTAAAGTTTTCTTTGTTATCGGATGTTATGGTGTTATCGGATGTTAGCACCCCATCGGTGGATTTTCGATTCGAAAGGTATGCCAAATAATTGGTCACTAATTGGTCATAATTGGTCAGCAGGTTTCGTTAATTGGTCAGCCATAGGAACTTTTTAATTAATTTTTAAAGTTTTCTTTGTTATCGGATGTTATCGTGCTATCGGATGTTAGCACCCCATCGGTGGATTTTCAAATCGAAAAGTATGCCAAATAATTGGTCACTAATTGGTCATAATTGGTCAGCGGGTCCCACTAATTGGTCAGCCATAGAACATTTTTTATTTTTATTTATTTATTTTATTTATTTATTTATTATTTAAAGTCGACGACAAACTATGGTCGACTGCATAATATAAAAGATATATAAATATACAACTCAAAAGATAAAATTTAAGATATATCGAGCTTTCAACAATGTTATATTACAAACAAAGAAATATTAATGAACATTACTATTTAATTTCAGAATATAATAATAATAATAAATATGAGCAGAAATAAGATCTTATGCCGAAATCTTATACTGGCGGAATGCATCAGATTCCGCTCAGCATGATTTCGGAATGTAGTGGATTCCAATCTCCCTGTTGGAATGCAACAAGATTCCAATCAGCATGTCATGGGAATCCGGCAGTGCTAAGAGTAGTGTAATGAGGATACGCCATCACAAGGCATAAAAAAGTAACATGCCCTGTGTTGTTGGAATGCACCGGATTCCAATCAGCTCGATGCCTGACCCATAAGATTATACTGCCGGAATGCATACGATTCCGGTCAGTGACTCTTGAAAAAGCATGTTTTTTACGTTGTTGGAATGCACCAGATTCCAATCAACACAGTACTGTCTTGTTCCTTCTTAATGAGACATGTTGATAAATGTTCCTCCATCCTTAAGCGAGATAGTTCCTGTCTTTTATCGAAGGAATAAAATGCCGGCAAATTAAATTAGCTTGTATCTCTTAAATTAGATAGGCAAGTATTGCATTACGTATAGTGGCAAAAGTACATTCAAGACTGATGCAGCTATACAAGTCATTGTAGTGCGCGCACCAGATAAGAAGAGGATTATTTTTAGCAAAGTTTCGTCGACAAAGGGGTAAATAGAAAGGAACGTAGTGTCTGGATACTCTAGGGGGAACCGCAAAAAACAAGCGGCTGAGGAGGTCCGCGGAATCAATTTCTCCAATAATGAGCTTATGGATGAACAATACCCCCAGTAATATTCTCCGATTTTCCAGAGTGGGTAAGTTAATAAGAAGAAGTCTACTTCTGTATGGAGGAAGGTGGAGATGTATGGAGGAAGGTGGAGAGCCATTTAAAATTTTCCAAGGGGAAAACAATTTTCCTGTCTAAACACCCTGTATACATAAATTTTCCAAAAAAAAATTATGCCAATTAATTGGTCACTAATTGGCCATAATTGGTCAGTGGGTCCCACTAATTGGTCAGCCATAGACAATTTTTTATGACCATTTAAAGTTTTCCAAGGAAAATCAATTTTCCTGTGTAGACACCCTGTATACATAAATTTTCCAAAAAAAATTATGCCAATTAATTGGTCACTAATTGGTCATAATTGGTCAGCAGGTTTCGTTGATTGGTCAGCCATAGGAACTTTTTAATTAATTTTTAAAGTTTTCTTTGTTATCGGATGTTATCGTGTTATCGGATGTTAGCACCCCATCGGTGGATTTTCAAATCGAAAAGTATGCCAAATAATTGGTCACTAATTGGTCATAATTGGTCAGCGGGTCCCACTAATTGGTCAGCCATAGAAAATTTTTTATGGCCATTTAAAATTTTCCAAGGGGAAAACAATTTTCCTGTCTAAACACCCTGTATACATAAATTTTCCAAAAAAAAATTATGCCAATTAATTGGTCACTAATTGGTCATAATTGGTCAGCTGGTTTCGTTAATTGGTCAGCCATAGGAACTTTTTAATTAATTTTTAAAGTTTTCTTTGTTATCGGATGTTATTGTGTTATCGGATGTTAGCACCCTATCGGTGGATTTTCAAATCGAAAAGTATGCCAAATAATTGGTCACTAATTGGTCATAATTGGTCAGCGGGTCCCAATAATTGGTCAGCCATAGAAAATTTTTTATGGCCATTTAAAATTTTCCAAGGGAAAAACAAATTTTCCTGTCTAAACACCCTGTATACATAAATTTTCCAAAAAAAATTATGCCAATTAATTGGCCACTAATTGGTCATAATTGATCAGCAGATTTCGTTAATTGGTCAGCCATAGGAACTTTTTAATTAATTTTTAAAATTTTCTTTGTTATCGGATGTTACCCTGTTATCGGATGTTAGCACCCCATCGGTGGATTTTGAAATCGAAAATCATGCCAAATAATTGGTCACTAATTGGTCATAATTGGTCAGCGGGTCCCACTAATTGGTCAGCCATAGAAAATTTTTTATAGCCATTTAAAATTTTCCAAGGGGAAAACAATTTTCCTGTCTAAACACCCTGTATACATAAATTTTCCAAAAAAAAATTATGCCAATTAATTGGTCACTAATTGGTCAGTGGGTCCCACTAATTGGTCAGCCATAGACAATTTTTTATGACCATTTAAAGTTTTCCAAGGAAAATCAATTTTCCTGTCTAGACACCCTGTATACATAAATTTTCAAAAAAAAATTATGCCAATTAATTGGTCACTAATTGGTCATAATTGGTCAGTAGGTTTCGTTAATTGGTCAGCCATAGGAACTTTTTAATTAATTTTTAAAGTTTTCTTTGTTTTCGGATGTTATCGGATGTTAGCACCCCATCGGTGGATTTTCGATTCGAAAGGTATGCCAAATAATTGGTCACTAATTGGTCATAATTGGTCAGCGGGTCCCACTAATTGGTCAGCCATAGAAAATTGTTTATGGCCATTTAAAGTTTTCCAAGGGAAAAACAAATTTTCCTGTCTAAACACCCTGTATACATAAATTTTCCAAAAAAAATTATGCCAATTAATTGGTCACTAATTGGTCAGCAGGTTTCGTTAATTGGTCAGACATAGGAACTTTTTAATTAATTTTTAAAGTTTTCTTTGTTATCGGATGTTACCCTGTTATCGGATGTTAGCACCCCATCGGTGGATTTTGAAATCGAAAAGCATACCAATTAATTGTTCACTAATTGGTCATAATTGGTCAGCGGGTCCCACTAATTGGTCAGCCATAGGAAATTTTTTATGGTCATTTAAAATTTTCCAAGGGAAAAACAATTTTCCTGTCTAAACACCCTGTATACATAAATTTTCCAAAAAAAAATTATGCCAATTAATTGGTCACTAATTGGCCATAATTGGTCAGCAGGTTTCGTTAATTGGTCAGCCATAGGAACTTTTTAATTTATTTTTAAAATTTTCTTTGTTATCGGGTTATCGGATGTTAGCACCCATCGGCGGATTTCCATATCGAAAAGTATGCCAAATAATTGCTCACTAATTGGTCATAATTGATCAGTGGGCCCCACTAATTGGTCAGCCATAGGAAATTTTGTATGGCCATTTAAAATTTTCCAAGCGAAAAATATTTTTCCTGCCTAGATACCCTGTATACATAAATCTTCCAATACAAGTTATGCCAATTAATTGGTCACTAATTGGTCATAATTGGTCAGCAGGTTTCGTTAATTGGTCAGCCATAAATTATGCTAATTAATTTGTCACTGATTGGATATAATTGGTCAGTAGGTCCCACTAATTGGTCAGACATAGACAATTTTTTATGGCGATTTAGAAATTTTCAAGTTAAATAAAATTTTCCTGTCTAGACACCCTGTACACATGGAATTTCCAAAAAAAATTATGCCAGTTAAATGTTCACTTATTCTTTATAATTTCTCAGTAGTAGGTCAATTATTTATCCCCTAACCATAAAGAAAATGCGGTTAGCGTTTTCAACAATTTTTCCCGGTTGCACTAAAAACTTGGTTATTCCATAATGCTTTCTTAATAATTATTTTTATCGTACGTGGCATCACAGTCGAAAAATGCGCACAGAAGGCGTAAAGCTTAAATACAACATTGCTTATATTTATAGAAAAGAAGCAATAGCAGAGATAATACGACTTGCGCCTAAATGGATTCGTTTGCAGGTTCGAATCCGTGTATTTTTAATTTTTTTTCGGAATCTTTATAAACATTTTGAAATTATTACATATGTATGTACAACAAAACCATAATGCAAAAGCGAAAATTCACGCAAAGTAATTTCAATTTCTAGTTGGCTTTTATTGTACAGATTCCAATTTTGTTTGGTCCCATAGCAATTTTCCAAACATGAAAATCTTTTATTTTTCAAAATAATAAAACTTTAGCACCACTAGTGAGAGCTCATTATATGTTAGCCAAAAACATACATCCAATGTAGATCCTTTTCTATTCAATTCTTTCGACGAACACACACACACCCACACATATACATGGATACATACAATTATTTCGCAAGATTGACAATCCTCAATGTCATAAAAAGGCTGTTTTTCGCACATAATAATGAACGCTATAATTAGCATCAAACTTACGCAAATTACTACAAATATAATGTTTTATCCTTGTGTCGCGAGATCGATTGTCTAAATTCCGTTATTGTGCTTGTAGCAGAAAAACTAAGAGACTAATGTAACTACCTGTGTACATGGGTAGCTTACGAATAATACTCCTACGGCTGGGCATGCCGCACATTGTGAAACCGTACAATAAGGACATCCCATCTTGTGCACTATTCAATTCCTTAATCAGGCAATCTAATATAAATCACGCTTGATGAATAGACCTGTCGTTTAAATTTTGTTATGATTGCACACTAGCTGAAATTGAATTTGTGCCTGAAATAAATCTGATCTATAAGATGAAAATATAACAGCACTACGTGGTAGAGAAGTTTTGAATATTTTGGTTATTTTAAAATTAAAATAATAAAACCGTACTTTTGTTTTGGGAAAATTGTTAATTAGTACGGTAAGGACATTTACAAGTTTTCTTTGCTTCAAATGAGTAGGTTATGTTTTTGTTATGTTATTACCTAGTATCACTACTGTAGCAACAACGTTAGTAATCGTACATATCTATACATCTATAAGGAAAATAATTACTAATAATAACCGATTTTAAACATATTCCTTATTATATTTTGTGTTTATATTTCATTTACCAAGCTATGTATATGTGAAACCTTTTTGCCGTAAAGCTAGAATCTTGTATCTATAATAAATATCTTATTTGTTCTTTAACGAGAAACATATACATATTTTTAACTGAATCTGGACCTAAGTACATAAGTCCCTTCACCAACAATTTGCATGTTATGGAAATACCCATACTAGTTTAGCACCTGTACGGCCATATTTTCGCCGAATGCACGCTAAATGAAAGTTTAAATATGTCATAAAGAACTGAACAATACGCCCACTTTACGCAAATAAGTATAACAAAGAACATCATAATATTATGGTACTTAGTGAATTCAGTTAATAGACGAAGATCAATTTTCTTTGTTTGGTTATGATGTTAGTTTTCGTTTAGCAACAAATTGCGAATACCCTTACTAAAAAATATGTATGTAGCTGCATTTCAGATTAGAGATAAACCAGTAAAGGAAACGGGGCAGTGATTTTTTATATCGTTTATAAAATTAGGTACCAATCACCCAGAATAGATAAACCATGTTAAAGAAGAAAAAGGTCCTTTCTATGAAAACTTTATTTAATAATGAACATTCGCAATATTGTTCCATTCCATCCCAGTAATTAAAAAATGGATTTTAGCATGGAAGTTTTCTCGCCAAAACAAAGTTAACTCATTGCTAACCCTAGTTATTAGCTGCAATTTTTTTTACATCTA
Source organism: Eurosta solidaginis (assembly GCF_040869045.1). Taxonomy (NCBI): domain Eukaryota; kingdom Metazoa; phylum Arthropoda; class Insecta; order Diptera; family Tephritidae; genus Eurosta; species Eurosta solidaginis. The sequence continues at coordinate 165,515,310 of NC_090319.1, read as the reverse complement.
TATACATATACGCTTAAATCTTATATGGACTGCTAAGCGTTAAACTTTATCTATTCTTCTGAAATTGCTGCGCAGAAAATTAGTACTCCTAAATTTCAATACGCATTATACTCAGTTGTAATTGAAATATGTGTCTACTGTTCACCGCAACCGATTCAGCTATAGGTTATACACTAGGGGGACTCATGAAAGCATATAAACTTATAAGGTGTAAAATTATATCCATTTACACACGCTGTTATATGAACGCACCTAGAAATGCTCTTGATAAACTTGATTGTTTATCAGCTGTATTATTGCCAAACAAACATTTTTTGATTGTTATACAAATTAAAAAATACCAAGATTAAGTTAAAAATCAAAACTAAAACGCCTTTACTTGCTGATGTTGGAGATTTTTGATGAAAATGCCGTCTGTAATGTCTGCAAGGTTGCATTCCTTTGAGTTTACCGCGTTTACACAATGAAATGTGCGCGTAAATTTATACAAATTGTGTAAATGATTTTTCATACAAAATTTGACAGCTCGTGCGTAAACTAGATAAATTTATACGTTTACACACTTTATAAGGCATTTATACGGTTATATGAGTCCCCCTATTGTGTAAATGATTTTTCATACAAAATTTGACAGCTCGTGCGTAAACTAGATAAATTTATACGTTTACACACTTTATAAGGCATTTATACGGTTACATGAGTCCCCCTACTATTGCCAACAGAGGTGTGTGTCTCCGCTTTTCGGTACAACATGTTCTGTAGCTAGTTGCCGCTAGATGGGTCCCCTAACCATTACCTGAGTGAGGATGAACGTTTTTTTAAACGCAAACATAGACGTATATCCGTGTAAAAAACAAGGCTATTATTACTCAGTTTATTAGTTTATTCTCTGTAATCGGGGTTGATATAGTTAAATAACCATTTACATAAAAATCAACCCTTTCTTTAAGCGATGACAGAATTAAGAGAGATGAATATGAATAAATAGTTATTACCTAATCAACATTTGTTAACATTTTAATATATAAAATATGTATAAATATACATAATAAAGGGAATCAGGTTTTTTCATAAAACTTTGTACTTTCTAATCATATCAATATATTAATGCTAACTGGGTTATATTGGTTTAATTGCAAACAGTTAGATTTTAGATTGTTGCCAGCGTTGCCGTTTTCTGGGTAATTCGCTAAATTTGGGGAGTTTCGAAAGCGCGTGGGTAATTTTCGAGTACGCTCTTCTTTATTACCTATGAAGGCACGGAGTTCCATGAAAGGTCTTAAAGAAATAGTTTACTTCACTATTTCGGTTGCGTCGTGTTTCGTTGGCTACAGTGGCAGTAGTTTGCAGCATTTATTAAAGCTCACGGCTGAAAATAATTTTTTATTCCGACCCCATGAAGTCGTGGCCAGTATTGGCGTGATTGCGTTAAATTATGGGTAAAAGTCTAGTTGAGTCGACTGCTACTACGCTACAAAAATATCGAGAGAGGTGTCGAAAGACCCGTATTGACCTCGACAACAATAATTCGAAGGCGAAAAAGAAAAATTGTATATCTGTCCGGAGATATTTGCAGTTGAAGTTGGCGATTATCAAGTGGTTGTTGTAATGTTGTAGTACCCACAAAAAAATTATGAACATAAGCGTTTTACGCGGATATATTTTTGGTCTCTAAACCGATGTTGGACCCGCCGAGGATAATTTTTTATACGCAGAAACGTGTTCTGGACAAAAATACTATGGATACCACCCCCGGTTTCGGAGGAACCCGCGGGTCATTTTTCGGTTTTTCGTTAATATCTTTTGAACGAGTTAAAGTTTTTATTTTCCCACTTCGGATTATTATTGTCGAGGTCAATACACGTCTTTTAACACCTCTCTCGTTATTTTGAAAATGAAACCTATATGTCTTATTTTAAAATGTTCTTATATGCTATAAGCCTTAGTCGCTTTTATGGCTTATACAAAAATGTTTAAAGTAAACAAAAATAATACATGTCAAAATAAAAAATATGGGTAACCGGAAAGTCTTCCTTTGTCTTACAATATCAGAAAATAAAGAAAGAGCAGAAAATGGGTGTGAAATATGGTTCAATTATATTTAGTATGATACCCACCCAATGTTCATTGGAAAGTAAAGACATGTGTCCAAAATTTTATGAGTAGGAACATTTTGAAATTCATAAATACGATATAATTGTGATGACATGAAATCACAAACAAACCAAAAAATAAAATAAACTTCTTATTATTTCCCGAAATTTTACACTATTACTTGCGAGGTATTCACTTAAAAAAATAGAAATCCATAATTTCGCGCTTACGATACAATGGCTAACATAGCTTGCTATAGTCAAAATGAAATTAGCTTCAATTTATTTTACAGCTTCAAAGTAATTTACAGTCGTCACAAGTTCGAAGTTAACTTATTTTGCCTATCACTAAGCAACAAAACAATTTATTTGACGAAATTTTGATATTTTGGGGAATTGAAAATTGTTTTTTTGGGTAATTTGAGAACGGCAACACTGGGTTGCATCTAGTTACATGCCAACATTCGTATAAGCTCAAATTCCCAGTAAGAAAATACTCCGCAAAAACGTATGGGTTAAAGCTGACAGCTATTAAAACTTAATTAAAGTTACTCCATGTCTCATCAAACTTTTACCAAATATAAAATATAATGTTATGTTGGTTTTATTGGTCTGTAAATAATGAATTGTTATACTAATTTGTCATATTCAAAACGGGGTTTATGTTTTCGTATAAATGTAGCCGATAACGAAAAATATAAAAAATTTATGGAGGAGTTTCTAATTAATAAAACATACTGAAAAGTCATAACCAATGGTGACTTACTATTTGGCATATATATTTTTTCAAACATGTAACTATACAGAATGTCTGGACAAGTAACTTGGTACCTCGATCAAGTTTAAACGGGATTCAAGGGGTTGTGTAGCGCAATATATAGCTTCTCCAACCCAATTGTCAACCTCACCTTCGAGCGGCGAATCCCGTTTCACTAACAGACGAGGCTCTGGCGACCCCAAGCTCCTCATGGAACTTGGGGGTGGGGAGGGAGGGATGGCCTGAAGGTTCAATGTGGCCATATAAATCGTTCCCGAGATGGTCGGGCCAGCACCTTAATGGTGCTGTGTTACCGGAGCGTATCGGTTCTGTATCCGACAAAGGACCATCACATCGATAACACTTCCCAAAGCCTTCGGGGAGTAACCTAATCGCTACAACAACAACAACAACATCAAGTTTAAACCTTAATAACAAATCTTCTATGGATGATCAATTTGTGAAACGTCAATTCTCTAAGCAAATTAAACAACATTTCATATTGTATTCTCTGTTTAGCTACTTTTTTTATTTTTAAGTGATTTTGTAACACTTTTAACAATACTTGTACTTGCTTTATGTCTACATATGATTGTTTAATTTTGAGATTAAGCTAAAGGTATTTAATTTGGTGCTGTAAGCAGGTTTGTGTTGTATACGTCTATAACATATGATTGTTATATTTAATTTGGAAGGAAAATAATATATTTTAAATAAAAATAATATTTAAATAATAAAACTATTAATTAAAAAAATATGTTAAAAGAATTAAATGAAAAAAAAAAAAAAAATAATAAAAAAATAGACGGATTCGAACCTGCGAACGAATCCATTTAGGCGCAAATCTTATTATCTCTGCTATTGCTTCTTTTCTATAAAAATAAGCAATGTTGTATTTAAGCTTTACGCCTTCTGTGCGCATTTTTCGACTGTGATGCCACGTAAGATAAAAATAATTATTAAGAAAGCATTATGGAATACCCAAGTTTTTAGTGCAACCGGAAAAAATTGTTGAAAACGCTAACCGCATTTTCTTTATGGTTAGGGGATAAATAATTGACCTACTACTGAGAAATTATAAAGAATAAGTGAACATTTAACTGGCATAATTTTTTTTGGAAATTCCATGTGTACAGGGTGTCTAGACAGGAAAATTTTATTTAACTTGAAAATTTCTAAATCGCCATAAAAAATTGTCTATGGCTGACCAATTAGTGGGATCTACTGACCAATTATATCCAATCAGTGACAAATTAATTAGCATAATTTATGGCTGACCAATTAACGAAACCTGCTGACCAATTATGACCAATTAGTGACCAATTAATTGGCATAACTTGTATTGGAAGATTTATGTATACAGGGTATCTAGGCAGGAAAAATATTTTTCCCTTGGAAAATTTTAAATGGCCATAAAAAATTTCCTATTGCTGACCAATTAGTGGGGCCCACTGATCAATTATGACCAATTAGTGAACAATTATTTGGCATACTTTTCGATATGAAAATCCGCCGATGGGTGCTAACATCCGATAACAAAGAAAACTTTAAAAATTAATTAAAAAGTTCCTATGGCTGACCAATTAACGAAACCTGCTGACCAATTATGACCAATTAGTGACCAATTAATTGGCATAATTTTTTTTGGAAAATTTATGTATACAGGGTGTATAAACAGGAAAATTGTTTTTCCCTTGGAAAACTTTAAATGGCCATAAACAATTTTCTATGGCTGACCAATTAGTGGGACCCGCTGACCAATTATGACCAATTAGTGGCCAATTATTTGGCATGCTTTTCGATTTCAAAATCCACCGATGGGGTGCTAATATCCGATAACACGATAACATCCGATAACAAAGAAAACTTTAAAAATTAATTAAAAAGTTCCTATGGCTGACCAATTAACGAAACCTACTGACGAATTATGACCAATTAGTGACCAATTAATTGGCATAATTTTTTTGTGAAAATTTATGTATACAGGGTGTCTAGACAGGAAAATTGGTTTTCCTTGGAAAACTTTAAAGGGCCATAAAAAATTGTCTATGGCTGACCAATTAGTGGGACCCACTGACCAATTATGTCCAATTAGTGACCAATTGTTTGGCATGCTTTTCGAATTCAAAATCCACCGATGGGGTGCTAACATCCGATAACAGGGTAACATCCGATAACAAAGAAAACTTTAAAAATTAATTAAAAAGTTCCTATGGCTGACCAATTAACGAAACCTGCTGACCAATTATGACCAATTAGTGACCAATTAATTGGCATAATTTTTTTTGGAAAATTTATGTATACAGGGTGTATAAACAGGAAAATTGTTTTTCCCTTGGAAAACTTTAAATGGCCATAAAAAATTTTCTATGGCTGACCAATTAGTGGGACCCGCTGACCAATTATGACCAATTAGTGACCAATTATTTGGCATACCTTTCGAATCGAAAATCCACCGATGGGGTGCTAACATCCGATAACACGATAACATCCGATAACAAAGAAAATTTTAAAAATTAATTAAAAAGTTCCTATGGCTGACCAATTAACGAAACCTGCTGACCAATTATGACCAATTAGTGACCAATTAATTGGCATAATCTTTTTGTGAAAATTTATGTATACAGGGTGTCTAGACAGGAAAATTGGTTTTCCTTGGAAAATTTTAAATGGCCATAAAAAATTCTCTATGGCTGACCAATTAGTGGGACCCACTGACCAATTATGACCAATTAGTGACCAATTATTTGGCATGCTTTTCGAATTCAAAATCCACCGATGGGGTGCTAACATCCGATAACAGGGTAACATCCGATAACAAAGAAAACTTTAAAAATTAATTAAAAATTCCTATGGCTGACCAATTAACGAAACCTGCTGGCCAATTATGACCAATTAGTGACCAATTAATTGGCATACTTTTTTTTGGAAAATGTATGTATACAGGGTGTATAAACAGGAAAATTGTTTTTCCCTTGGAAAACTTTAAATGGTCATAAACAATTTTCTATGGCTGACCAATTAGTGGGACCCGCTGACCAATTATGACCAATTAGTGACCAATTATTTGGCGTACCTTTCGAATCGAAAATCCACCGATTGGGTGCTAACATCCGATAACACGATAACATCCGATAACAAAGAAAACTTTAAAAATTAATTAAAAAGTTCCTATGGCTGACCAATTAACGAAACCTGCTGACCAAGTATGACCAATTAGTGACCAATTAATTGGCATAATTTTTTTTGGAAAATTTATGTATACAGGGTGTTTAGACAGGAAAATTTGTTTTTCCCTTGGAAAACTTTAAATGGCCATACAAAATTTTCTATGGCTGACCAATTAGTGGGACCCGCTGACCAATTAGTGACCAATTATTTGGCATACCTTTCGAATCGAAAATCCACCGATGGGGTGCTAACATCCGATAACACGATAACATCCGATAACAAAGAAAACTTTAAAAATTAATTAAAAAGTTCCTGTGGCTGACCAATTAACGAAACCTACTGACCAATTATGACCAATTAGTGACCAATTAATTGGCATAATTTTTTTGTGAAAATTTATTGTATACAGGGTGTCTAGACAGAAAAATTGGTTTTCCTTGGAAAACTTTAAATGGCCATAAAAAATTGTCTATGGCTGACCAATTAGTGGGACCCACTGACTAATTATGACCAATTAGTGACCAATTATTTGGCATACCTTTCGAATTCAAAATCCACCGATGGGGTGCTAACATCCGATAACAGGGTAACATCCGATAACAAAGAAAATTTTAAAAATTAATTAAAAGGTTCCTATGGTTGACCAATTAACGAAACCTGGTGACCAATTATGACCAATTAGTGACCAATTAATTGGCACAATTTTTTTTGGAAAATTTATGTATACAGGGTGTTTAAACAGGAAAATTGATTTTCCCTTGGAAAACTTTAAATGGCCATAAAAAATGTTCTATGGCTGACCAATTAGTGGGACCCGCTGACCAATTATGACCAATTAGTGACCAATTATTTGGCATAGGTTTTGTTATAAAATTCCAGAAATGGGGTGCTAACATCCCACACCCGACCATGAAAAATTTAAAATTTCCATAAAATTTTTTTTAATGCTGACCAATTACTGAAACCTGCTGACCAATTATGACCAATTAGTGACCAATTATTTGGCATATGTTTTGTTATAAAATTCCAGAAATGGGGTGCTAACATCCCAGAGCCGTAAATACGCAAATGGAAACCGTCAGCCAATTGTTGCGAATTTCATTTTTCTTTTCTATTTCTACTGTTGGTTCAAATTTTACCAATCTATTTTCCGATACTTTGTTTTCTGAATTTTCCGTACATACTTCGTATCCTTCTATACCTATTAGAATACCATTATTTGTTTTCCTGTTAATTAAATATAACATTTAAAAATTTGTTTTTAAATTTTTGGTTTTTATTTATTTATTTACTTAATTCTATTTTGAAAATTTCATCATTACCATATTTTCCTCCTTTTTTTAAATATATTCAATATGGTGTTGTTTAAATGAAGCTATTTTGTTTTTATTATTTATTTGGAAAAACCTTTCTTATCATCTTCATTGTTTCTGTATCTGTAGTTATTGGATTTTTTACGTCTTCCATTGTTGGTACCCTATCCATACCTATTGATTTCCAAAATTTCTTTAACCAAGCTAGTTCCTTTTAAAAATTTATTTCCTCTATTTCTAAAGTTGCGTTATCGTCCCAATAAATGGGATTTTTAGAATATGATTTAGGCATTCCAATTTTCCCTGTAAAAAAAAAAATTTCAAAATTTTATTTCTTGTTTATTAATTCTTTAATCTGTTTTTATAAAAAATTTTTTTTAGAACTCTAGGCCATGTATATGTAAATTAAAACACCAAAAATGCTTGTTTTACATATAAATTTTATATTTGTCAAATTTATTTTTATGAATTTATTTTAATCGATATTTCGATTTCAAACTGAAATCATCTTCAGGACTGAAAGGCATGTAAAAACAAAAACATATTAACACATAAAACATAACAACATTCCATAAATTTTAACTTACACTCTTGAGTGCACCTGATCGACTAATTTAACAAATCTTAAAATAAACAAGTACAAGGGAAAACGATAAACAAAAAAGTAAACATCTAAAGAACCGTAATAATAAACAAATTTTTACATAAACAACAATACGTTAAATAATAAGCAGTAAGTGGCGCCCAGCACATTAGCGTTGGGACAGCATATTTGGAACAACACTCTTCTCAGTTGTTGTAATCAACCGACGATAGGCTGCCGCGCAGCCTTCTACATCTGCCTTAAAATTTATTCTTTGATCTCTTGGTCTATTGATAATATGAATCATTTCTAATGTGTATCTTTTGTTGTAATGCCTCTCTTGTTGAATTACTGCTACGTTGTTTAAATCTGGAGAGTGCCCGGTTACTCTGCAATGTTGTGTCAAAGCTCTTTTATTATCATTAGCGTGGTCCCGATTTTTGATATTAGATTTATGCGCGGAAATCCTTGTCTTTAATTTTGATTTTGTAGTCCCGACATATACTTTATTGCATACGTGGGACCCGTCGCCGTTACATGAAATTTGGTAAATTACGTCAGATTTCTCGTATTTTTCGATTTTGTCCTTTGTGTTGCTAAAAATTTGTTGTACGGTATTGTTGTAAGTGAAGGCCATTTGGAATTTTTCGTGGTCATACATATTGGAATAGTTTAGCCTGTTGGACAGTCCAGGGACATATACGGACGTTTTATATATTTTATTTTTATTGTTATTTATTCGATTGGTAGGGTAGAAGGGGGAGGCTTCGACTTGAGGGAGGCTTCGACTTTTTCAAATTTGGCCGCCGTTATTACTGCCATTGTTCTTATTCCACCAATAAACAGTAACCAAATTGAGTGTGACGCTGTCATGAAAGCTATTCGGTGCTTGTTCAACGGCGATAGTATGCAGACGAGATTTTTTATTTTTGAAAAATGTTGATGTAAAAATTGCTGGTAAGTATTCGCGTGTAAAGTGTACAATATAGAATATATAACATGAGTTTTCTGCCCATTAATATTGCAATAAAATTAAGATTTATTGCTTTTAAAGACTTTTTCAATAACACTAAGATGTATATTTTGGAGCGAAAAATCTGAAATAAGTGCACGGGGGAGGGTTCGACAATACGTTTTGGGAGGCTTCGACAAAGTTTTTACTTAGCAAGTAATATTTTACAGGCATCAAGATGTCAAATATCTACAAAAGAAAGTTCCCTGAAAAGATCATCAACGAAGACAAAATGAAAAAAGCCATCGAGGAGATAAAACAAAAAAAAGAAACACCATCAAGCGCTGCTCGGAAATATAACATGAAGCGGACAACACTTATATCTCGAATTTCAAAAGAGCAAACAAATATGGGAACTGTTAAAGATTATCAGTCGAAGTTTTCTTCCAATCAAGTACTTACAGCTGCCCAGGTAAAAGACTTAACGGTTTACTTCAAGAAATGTTCAAATCTTCATCATGGATTGACGTATGACTTGGCTAGACGATTCGTTTTTCTTATTGTTATTATGTTCACTGACAAAACAAATTTCTTTTACACTGGTGTAGTCGTGGAAGTTGAAAATTCGACGTGCGTCGCGAAATTCCTCAGACATCAAAATAAAACCCAATATTTCTATGAACCGATTGTAGAATACAGACACTTGGTTTCAAAGCAGGATATAATAAGTATATTGCCCGCAACTGAACATCCACCAGGAACTTCACGTGCGCAAAGCAAGTTTATTTTTAACTTTGATTTTTCAAATTTAGATGTTCGTTAAAAGTGCAGTTATACTTTATTTTTCGCTTAAATTTTTTATGTTTTTGTTCGAAAAATTTGTTACTGTATTGAAATAAATAACATCAAATATGAATTAAAAATCGTATTTAGAGTTTTTTCCAACATCCTTTTTTTGTTTTGCTGGTTAAATTGCTATATTTGATAAATGTCGAAACCTCCCACCCAATGTCATAGCCACCCAGATGACTGACGAAGCCTCCCCGAAAAAGGGAGGTTTCGTCATATTTTTTGTTTTTGGGTATTTGATTATAACTTAGAAAAAAAAAGCATGTGGAATATTAACCACAAATCCGAAGTGTCATAAACATACATGGCATCAGTAATTATGAAAGGAGTTATCTATTTCTCATTCTAGTTTTTCTAAAAAAATCATTTTCTCTTAACCTGTCGAAGCCTCCCCCCTTTACCCTACTTGATTTTTCAAAATAATCGCGGATATAACCTATTATGAGTTATATCGGGAAGTCATTGTTTTTAAGCATTTTTACAAAAATATCTATATTTTTATTATGGTATATTTCATCACTGATGGTCAGCACTCTTCGAATAAAATTTTTTGCTGTGTTTACTGTAGTTGGTTTGCTGTGTTTCGAGTGGAAATTAATCAATCTGCCTGACGATGTAGGCTTTGTAAGCTCTGTAAGTTAAAAATTATGGAATGTTGTTATGTTTTATGTGTTAATATGTTTTTGTTTTTACATGCCTTTCAGTCCTGAAGATGATTTCAGTTTGAAATCGAAATATCGATTAAAATAAATTCATAAAAATAAATTTGACAAATATAAAATTTATATGTAAAACAAGCATTTTTGGTGTTTTAATTTACATATACATGGCCCAGAGCTCGAAAAAAAATTTTTTATAAAAATTTACAAAATAAAGGCCGAAATAGAATAAAAGTAATTTAATCTGTCTCTCAATTTTAATTATTCTTCAGTATCTGTTGTAAAATTTAGTATTCTACAAGTTTCAGCTATCTCTTTCTTCTTTTGATATTGTTTACCTCCCCGTTTTTGTCTTGGTCTTTTTACCGGGGCAGGTATTTTAAGCACTTTTTTCTTGTTCAACTTATTCTGGCGCCGATATTCTTCTATGGTTACGGTGTCGGACCTTGCTTCACAACTGTGGAAGTATGAGAGACCTCTTCAGTGGCTTTTTATCAGGTTTTTTAATCCTTCTTCGTATTTTTTGAAAATTGGGTTAAATTGTTGCTCAATTATGTCTGAAATAACTGCGAAATAGCTGTAACTTATTTTTTTTTTCTTCATCCTAAACATTTAATTAAACTCAGTTGAGCAGAGCTCACAGAGTATATTAACTTTGATTGGATAACGGTTGGTTGTACAGGTATAAAGGAATCGAGATAGATATAGACTTCTATATATCAAAATCATCAGTATCGAAAAAAAGTTTGATTGAGCCATGTCCGTCCGTCCGTCCGTCGGTCCGTCTGTCCGTTAACACGATAACTTGAGTAAATTTTGAGATATCTTAATAAAAATTGGTATGTAGGTTCCTGGGCACTCATATCAGATTGCTGTTTAAAATGAACGATATCGGACTATAACCACGCCCACTTTTTCGATATCGAAAATTTCGAAAAAAAGAAAAAGTGCGATAATTCATTACCAAAGTGGGATAAACCGATGAAACTTGGTAGGTGGGTTGAATTTACGGCGCAGAATCGAAAATTAGTAAAATTTTGGACATTGGGCGTGGTACCGCCCACTTTTAAAAGAAGGCAATTTCAAAGTTTTGCAAGCTGTAATTGGGCAGTCGTTGAAGATATCATGATGAAATTTTGCAGGAACATTACTCCTATCACTATATGTGCGCTTAATAAATATTACCACAATCGGATGAAGAACACGCTTACTTTTAAAAAAAAAATTTTTTAAAAGTCAAATTTTAAGAAAAAATTCAAAATCTTTACAGTATATAAGTAAATTATGTCAACATTCAACTCCAGTTATGATATAGTGCAACAAAACACAAAAATAAAAGAAAATTTCAAAATGGGCGTGTCTCCGTCCTTTTTCATTTAATTTGTCTAGAATAATTTTAATGCCATAAGTCGAACAAAAATTTACCAATCCTTATGAAATTTGGTAAGGGCAACGCTTCTATGACGATAACAGTTTTCTGTGAAAATGGGCGAAATCTGTTGAAGCCACGCCCAGTTTTTATACACAGTCGACAGTCTGACCTTCCACTCGGCCGTTAACATGATAACTTGAGCAAAAATCGATATATCTTTACTAAACTTAGTTCACGTACTTATCTGAACTCACTTTATATTGGTCTTGAAAGTGGGCGAAATCCGACTATGACCACGCCCACTTTTCTGATATCGAAAATTTCGAAAAATGAAAAAAATGTCATAATTCAATGCCAAATACGAAAAAAGGGATGAAACATTTTGATTGGAATGGTTTATTGACGCCTTCACATATACAACTAATTAATTAATACCTTTAGTTTGATACCCGTATCGTACAAATACATTCTAGAGTCACCCCTGGTCCACCTTTATGGCGATATCCTGAAATGGCGTCCACCTATAAAACTATGGCCCACTCCCTTTTAAAATACTCTTTAATACCTTCCATTTGAAACCCATGTCGTACAAACACATTCTAGGGTTACCCTAGGTTAATTTTGCTAAATGTTGATTTTCCCTTATTTTGTCTCCAAAGCTCTCAGCTGAGTATGTAATGTTCGGTTACACCCGAACTTAGCCTTCCTTACTTGTTTTTATTTTAATTTTAATTTTTATTTACTATTATTCAAAAAAAAAAAAAATATTTTTGTCCTATGAAGAAATCAAAAATTTCTGCTTCTGGTTGAGCAACGGTTAGGTTGCCAGATTTGTTCTAATTAATGTAATTATTAACTTAACTTAATTGCTGCCAGTCATGTCCTTGAGTTGCTCTGCCAGTCAAAATTGTCCTTGTTGGTTGGTTGTTAGGATAATATTCCACCCTTTTTATGTTGAATACGTTTTCGTTGTTGTTGCTGTTGTTTTTTGAAAAAGGATTTGAGCGGCCTTGCTTGTACTGGAATCATCTAGTAACATGTTACCCTTGTCTATACTTTTGTTGAGGTATGGTAAAATATTTGTGAATGTTATGAACGAAGTTGCTTAATGGGTGAGTGAAAATACTTCGAAAATCGACTCTGGAGGATTTTAACGAACTGCATGTAGACATTCATCAATTTGCTTTTGCTGGAGTACGGTAAAGTATTTTGTGTATGTAATAATGAACCAGTTGTAGATTTGTCCATTGAATATCCTCTAGCTTCCAATAACTGTGTAATATGTCCCAAATCTTCACTTGTTTTTGCTACCAGTTCCAAGTAATATGTATTTCTTTATATCTTGTTCAGTTTAATAATTTTAAAAACTTGGCAGGATATTCAGCCAAATCTTTAGCAGTTTGCTTTAAAATAGCAATTTGATCGAGTTGGTAGGATCGCCGTATAATAAGTGAGACTAATATGTTGAATGGTTGAACAGAATTAATTCTTTAATGGAAAATAATTTCCCTTTTATACAAAATTTCTTACATTACAAATACCTATTTACACTAATACTTACAAACTAAATGTACATAATTTCATATATGCAAGTCAGCATAAGGTATGCATTGCAATACCCTATTTAGATACATATGTACATATATGTGTGTGTAGTGGGTTCGTCGGTCAATGTGACGAATTGACAAACATAAACATACATATGTGAATCATATGTGCAATTATGCATAAATGCATGCAGAGCTCAAGTGGCTACATTGGGGTATTAATATTTGACTACATGTGAGTATGTATGTATTGAATGCAGTGAAATTAAAATGCATAGAATGTATTTCAAGTCATGCTGCAATGTGTTCTTTTTTCTCTTCCACTGGTACCTGTGCTGAAATTTGTGCCGATATTTGTGCTTCAATCTTGTATATATGTGTCACTTACGATTACAGTGGTGATGCCATATTTGTAGATAATTGTGGTGACATTTCTGTTATACGTGTCGCCCGGTTGTCCATTTTTGTCGAGATCTGAGTTAACGAAGCCAATATGATATTACTCGGATTTATTGCCGATAGCATTCAACCCACGGTTCTCCAACTTTTTTTAATATGCTGGTTCTTCAATTCGTTTAACTTTGCTTTTTCGTTGTTGTCCTCTTCTATGGAACTTATCCGAAATTTCCACTTCTGATACAAATTATTGCAAATCTAAGGAAATTATTGATTATTCTATACCTTTTGCTATAGTTCGAATCACTGAACTGTCGCATAAATAGCTCAAATATTCGGTATAGCAAAATGTCGTTTATTTACACTACTTTAGTAGTAGTACTTCACAAATAGATTACTTGCGTACTTCATTAATAGTAAAATAAATAAATAAATGTAAAGCGCGATAACCTCCGAAGAGATTTAAGGCCGAGCTTCTCTTCCAATTTGCGTCGTGCTCCTCTTGATTTTCCCTACAAATTGTTCTCCTATGGTCTAGATTTTCACGAGCAGCTTTATCGAACATTTGCTTATTTATTTCTCATATCTCTACTCATATTCACGTTTGTCTTCGTGTTATATGCGTGTATATGTGTGAGTATTAGCTTCTGTACATTTAGCTGTTATTTACACGTATGTATTGAAATATCAAATGAAATTAAAAGTACCGCTGATGTGTAGCGTTCATAAGTAATTCCCTTTATTGAAGAAATGCCTTTATTTTTATACACAATTTCCTATTTTACACATACGTAATTACCCTAATACTTACACGCTAAGGTATATATATTCCTAATGCATACATTCTATGTCAGCATATTAGTTTGACTTAATTTAGATTTTTGTTATTTTGTAAATATTTTGGCAGGCACGTTGACAAACTGTCAATGACGCTATTAACTAATTGGTCAATGTGCCAGTTAAACGTAACCGGATATGGGTCTTGCTGTCGTCATTTGTATGTGATGTTGAACTCCCGCTGTGTTGGGGTTAACATAATTTATGTAGGTCGATATGAATGTGTGGGGTCGATATTTATATATGCATAAAGAATGCATTGGCATAGAAGAGCATAATGCATAATGCTACAAATGCATTGGCATAGGAGGGCATAATGCATAATGCTACACCATCCACCTTAATAGTCATATATAGTTGGAGACAACTGTATATGACTATTCCAGAAACTTAATGACACACTTGACTTTTGCTTGAGTTTAAAAAATTTTAATTGCTTTTGTATTCTATTATAATTTATTGCATAGTGGTAACTTGATATTGACAATAGTGAGTTTGTTTAAGCCGTTTTTATATGTTTGCATAAGTTTACATTTGTTTTTAATATGCTGACTTTTTTATGCTATTTTGTTTTTTCTTTGGCATGTTTGTATATTTATTATTATGAGTAATGTTTCGTATCATGTGTTACCTACATAAACCCCGCTTGTGTTTACAAATTATTCTTTAACATTTATGAAGTAATGGTAACTTGATGCCAAAATGAATTTGTATGTTTATGTAGATTTTTTTCTATTTATTTGTTTACATTTGCTTAACATGTGTTCTTCTTATTTATTTTGTCATGTTCATTTTGTTCTTTTTTTTCATATGTGTTGTATGCTGACTTTCGAGTACTTAATACGAATTGTGAGTAAATTTTGTTTTTCTTTTTTTTCATTCTTTGCATTTGGACATGTTATGCTGATTCTTGTATCTTTTTTTACACTCAGTTGAGCAGAGCTCACAGAGTATATTAACTTTCATTGGATAGCGGTTGGTTGTACAGGTATAAAGGAATCGAGATAGATATAGACTTCCATATATCAAAATCATCAAGATCGAAAAAAAATTTGATTGAGCCTTATCCGTCCGTCCGTCTGTCTGCCCGTTAACACGATAACTTGCGTAAATTTTGAGATATTTTGATGAAATTTGGTATGTAGGGTCCTGAGCAGTCATCTCAGATCGCTATTTAAAATGAACGATATCGGACTATAACCACGCCCACTTTTTCGATATCGAAAATTTCGAAAAACCGAAAAAGTGCGATAATTCATTACCAAAGACGGATAAAGCGATGAAACTTGGTAGGTGAGTTGAAATTATGACGCAGAATAGAAAATTAGTAAAATTTTGGACAATGGGCGTGGCACCGCCCACTGTTAAAAGAACGTAATTTAAAAGTTTTGCAAGCTGTAATTTCGCAGTCTTTGCAGATATCATGATGAAATTTGGCAGTAACGTTACTCCTATTACTATATGCATCCCTTACAAAAATTAGCAAAATCAGAGAACGACCACGCCCACTTTAAAAAAAATTTTTTTTTAAGTAAAATTTTAACAAAAAATTTAATATCTTTACAGTATACAATTAAATTATGTCAAGATTTAACTCCAGTAATGACATGGTGCAACAAAATACAAAAATAAGAGAAAATTTCAAAATGGGCGTGGCTCCGCCCTTTTTCATATAATTTCTCCAGGAAATTTTTAATGCCATAAGTCGAACAAAAATTTACCAATCCTTGTGAAATTTGGGGAGGGCTTAGATTCTAGGACGGTAACTTATTTCTGTGAAAAAGAGCGAAATCGGTTGAAGCCACGCCCAGTTTTTATACATAGTCGACCGTCTCTCCTTCCGCTCGGCCATTAACACGATAACTTGAGCAAAAATCGATGTATCTTTACTAAACTCAGTTCACGTACTTATCTGAACTTACTTTGTATTGATATAAAAAATGGCCGAAATCCGACTATGACCACGCCCACTTTTTCGATATCGAAAATTACCAAAAATGAATGAAATGCCATAATTCTATACCAAATACGAAAAAAGGGATGAAACATGGTAATTGAATTGTTTTAAATATAAATTTAGAAAAAAAAGTTGTAAAATGGGTGGGACACCTACCATATTAAGTAGAAGAAAATGAAAAAGTTCTGCAGGGCGAAATAAAAAACCCCTGAAATCTTGGCAGGAATACTGTTCGTGGTATTACATATTTAATAAATAAATTAGCGGTATCCGACAGATGATGTTCTGGGTCACCCTGATCCACATTTTGGTCGATATTTGGAAAAGGCCTTCACATATACAACTACCACCACTCCCTTTTAAAACCCTCATTAATACCTTTAATTTGATACCCATATCGCACAAACATATTCTAGAGTCACCCCTGGTCCACCTTTATGGCGATATCTCGAAAAGGCGAACACTCATAGAACTAAGGCCCACTCCCTTTTAAAAAGACTCATTAATACCTTTCATCTGATACCCATATCGTACAAAGAAAGTCTAGAGTCACCCCTGGTCCACCTTTATGGCGATATCTCGAAAACGCGTCCACCCATAGAACTAAGGCCCACTCCCTTTTAAAATACTCATTAACACCTTTCGTTTGATACCCATATTGTACAAACGCATTCTAGAGTCACCCCTGCTCCACCTTTATGGCGATATCTCGAAAAGGTGATCACCTATACAACTACCACCATATCGTACAAACAAATTCTAGAGTCACCCCTGGTCCACCTTTATGGCGATATCTGGAAAAGGCGTCCACCTATAGAACTAAGCCCCACGTCCTTTTAAAATACTCATTAACACCTTTCGCTTGATACACATATTGTACAAACGTATTCTAGAGTCACCCCTGATCCATCTTTATGGCGATATCTCGAAAAGGCGTCTACCTATAGAACTAAGGCCCACTCCCTTTTAAAGTACTAATTAACCCCTTTCATTTGATACCCATATCGTAAAAACAAATTCTAGGGTCACCCTGGTCCACCTTTAAGGCTATATCTGGAAAAGGCGTCCACCTATAGAACTAAGCCCACGCCCTTTTAAAATACTCATTAACACCTTTCATTTGATACCATATCGTACAAACAAATTCTAGAGTCAGCCGTGTTCCACCTTTATGGCGATATCCCTAAATGGCGTCCACCTATAGAACTATGGCCCACACCCTCATAAAATACTCTTTAATACCTTTAATTTGATACACATTTCATACAAACACATTCCAGGGTTACCATCCGTTCATTTTCCTACATGGATATTTTCCCTTATGTTGTCACCATAGCTCTCAACTGAGTATGTAATGTTCGGTTACACCCGAACTTAGCCTTCCTTACTTGTTTTCATTTAAGTATAATGTGTTGGCATTTGATTTTTTCTTTGTGCTTGACGAGTAATGTGGAATGCTTATGGTTAGATTTTTGTCTAAAAATTACTAATGGTTTAAAATTAGTTCCTTATCTTTATTGGTTATATCATTCATATAGTAAATTATGCAAAACTATTTTCCTATCGAAATTTTTCTGTGTAGGTAAGATAAGGTAAAAACAAAAAATATTTTTCTTATTATTTAACTTACGAGAGACCTTTTTCCATAGTTAACTATATTTCCTATTCTACCGAGGGTTAGAGTAAAAATATTTTTCCTATTAATATTTTTTATACTACCGGGGGTTAAAGTAAAAATATTTTTCCTATTATATAAAATTATGACCTCTTTGATAGTGAGGTTTTCTTAGATGAGACCCAGGCAAACTTATAGTTATCACTTTAATATAGTGTTTCTAGCAACTAATAAATGATTTAGATTTCCTTACTATTTCTCTTAAACAAAGATTTTTCATTGTTATTGCATTTAATTTGGAAGTTTTAACTTATCAATTAAAAGAAATCTGTAACTAATGATACTGAAAATTGAAGAACTGTAATTGACGGAAGAGCAAGGTAGTTTGTAGTAGTAGAAGTAGTTCAGGTGATGGTTAAGAAGGAAGGTACAGCGGATGCCACAATTTTTCGTATCTTTTAATGTTCTTTTTATATTTTCGATATTTTCCAGCAATGTTTTTATCTGATTTTATATGTCATGCGATTTCTGCAGGCCACCAAGACAGAATCGTCATAATTTTATGAAGAATTTCTTGTATTTTATCGCGATTTGTCACTTGCATAACTTCTAGAGTTAATGCAATTATTTGATCTTTGAGAACTCGGGTAACTTTTTAATTTATAAATTCGCCTACTGCAGTATATATTCAATTATTTTTCACCAATTTTTCCCTCAGGACAACTGTGTTTTTTATTCTTTACACGTTCTAGATTGCAGGCACAGCCTTATAAGCAATTGTTCTAAGTCAGTCTTATCATTAACAATCAGGTTGCTTGTTTTTCTTACGCTACCATTTTTCTATGAAAAGGAGTGCAACATGTCTCATTGTTGCAAATTTATATAGCGCTTCACATATGTTTTAAGGTTCTCTTCGTGACTTTTCTTCATTCTTGCTGTTGTTATGGGCTGGTTTTTTAGTTTTTGTATTTTGCATATATCCACTGACACGAATTTTATCAGGGCTGTGGTATACATTTTCTACTTTGACGACCTTGATAACTTCCATAAGAACTACTATTGTGAAGCTTCCTGATTATCTTTGTCTTCAATGATATCAGGAGCATTCAGAGAAATTATGCAAATTTTTGATTTGCTTTTCACTTTAGGCAGAGCTAGTCAAGCTGCATTTACTGCCGATTGCGACATTGTGAAGTTTATTATTTGGGGTTTAATTGAATTATTTATTGATGTTCCTCAGCTTTGAGTTTGGAGATTTGGGAGGAAAAAAAAATTTTAGACGCGCTGTTGCACGTTTTTCAATTGCCTATATTTGATTTTCATATATTTTCTGAGTATAGCGGCCATTGCAATGATTAATACCCCTATCGTGCATATTAAAGCACATAGCCGAACGTCTGAGATGTTTGGAGTGGTTCCACTTGGTCTGGTGGCTCATATTTTACTATTCTATTCTATGATGTTTCAGAGTTTCCTTTTCCTACCTCGTAACCAGCTATGGCTATCACAATGTCGTGCGCAATCTTTGTCCACCAAGGCATTTTGAAATTTCTTTTATTTATTTCCTGTTTCCGTGAATGAGGGGTAAATTCCAACTTTAATAAAATTTCTTTTACTTTATTTATATACTAAATACTCCATTTTATTTATAACTTTTGCATTATAAAAATGGTTATTCTAAAAGTCTTAAATTTCTTAAAAATATTTTTATTTGAGTTAAAATTTTTAAAATTTTTTAAATTTTATGATTCAATAGCTCAGTATAGTTTATTTTCTTTTAACTTTTTAAACAAAATATCTAAAAATTTATTCCTATGCGATTTTTTTCCATTTTTATTTATTCATAAATAAAAATTTCTCAAAGCTATTATAACTTTAGTTTTAATCCCTATTAGGGACACAGATTTCCTCTTCCTTAGTTGTAGGATTTAATACATCTTCTAGGGTTGGTTTCCTAGTCATTCCTATTATTTTCAAGAGGGTTTTTAATGAATTTAATTCTTTTTCTAAGTCCCTAGTTTTTAAAGTGTTCTCATCCCACCATTGAAGGGGGTATTTTGAGAAGTCCCTCTGCATTTCAATTTACTCAATTATTAACACGCTTTTATCAGCTTGGCCTGTATGTAACAGAATATTTGAGCTTAATTTTCACTGGTTTCTAGAAGTCTGATTAATTTGAAACTTTGCATACGCATCAAGGGCCGATGACAAAGCATTAATGTAATGGTGTGGTGACATAAGGTCAATGGCCATAAGGTCAATTGGCCTTATTACCACTTTGAATGGCCATAAGTTTGATTGAAACTTGGCGCACGTATCAAGGATCGATGACAATGCATTAATATGATGGTGTGGTGACATAAGGTCAACGGCCATAAGGTCTATTGGCCTTATTACCACTTTGAATGGCCATAAGTTTGATTGAAACTTTGCACACGTATCAAGGTTCGATGACAATACATTAATGTGATGGTATGGTGACATAAGGTCAACGGCCATAAGGTCAATTGGCCTTATTACCACTTTGAATGGCCATAAGTTTGATTGAAACTTTGCACACGTATCAAGGCTCGATGACAATGAATTATTGTGATGGTATGGTGACATAAGTCCACGACCATAAGGTCAATTGGCTTTATTACCAATTTGAATGTCCATAAGTTTGATTGAAACTTTGCACACGTATCAAGGCTCGATGACAATGCAATAATGTGATGGTGGGGTGACATAAGGTTAACGGACATAAGGTCAGTTGAACTTATGACCACCCCAAATGGCCATAGATTTGAAACCTTGCACATAATGCGAAAAACGCATTCCTCTATTAATGATAGAAGTGGATGCATGGCATATCTACGAAAGAGCATACTGGAGCCCTTTTTAACACGTTTTTATTAGCTTGGCCTGTATCTATCTATGTATCCATGTATGTATGCAACGGAATCTGGAGTGGAGCCGAGAGCCCCGCTAATGCAGAGCTCCGAACTCCGCTGCACCTTTTGAAGCATTTTAAGATAAGTACTTTTAGCTAGTGCATGCCACCAGACCAAGGCACCATAAAGAGGATCGGGCGCACAATGGCTGTGTAAATCCAGTAGGTCACCTTAGAGGAGAATCCCCAGGAGGTACCAATTGCCCTCTTGCAGGTGAACAGCTCTGCTGCTGCCTTCTAGGATTGCTCCACTATATGGTCACTCCATAATAGCTTCCTATCCATAATGACTGCCAAATACTTGACTTAATCGCTAAACGCTAAGAACGTATCCCCAATCCTTGGCGGTGTAAGATTTGGTACTTTGTGCCAAGAGCACAAGCTCGGTTTTATCCGGGTTGACTTCCAAACCTGTGGCAGGTTGTACTCCTGAAGCAGCTCCAGGATGTCACCTGGGTCCGTTGGCGTCACTGGAACCCAGGCTCTAGCCCTTGGTCGTTAGGGGATATCACGCGCCTCCACTACCTTGAGGCGCGCCCGGATATACCACCCCTATCAGCGTGACGGCGGCCCTATAGAGCTTTACCGACCTGGCGTCGTCACAGGCAGTTAGCTTGGCATTGCCCTGGCACCACCCTGTAGCCAGCGAGCGCGGCCTCGATCCACTTCCACTGTTGTTTCGGGATCCTGCCATCTTCGCTGCTCTCGTCTATAACGCCAATGATCTGCCGACCCTTGGCAATTTCGGCGAAAGACCGCGTCGAGCCTCTCTGCGTCTTGGCCCTTTTCCATGCCGTGGGGTTGGATTCATCCATGACCCGCTGGCGTTTCGAGGTTTCATCAGTCTCGAAAAAACTTTTAGAATTACTTGAACTAAAAAATTAAAAATAAATAATAGTTTAAAAAAACTAAAAAAACACGCTTTTATAGCTAACCGAATTAAAAAGTAGAAAATAATTTTCAATTAAAAAGAGTTTATATAACAGTAGTAGAAGGTCAAACAATCATTTATAGTTAGTGGTGATTAATTTGAGGTGATTATTTTTTTAGTATTTACTTAAGTAGGGATATAGTTGTAACTTTTAAAAAAAATATCAAATGCAAAATTTTCAATAGCAAAAAATTAATTAAATCTTTTTTTTTTTTTTCAAAACATTCTTACAAGTTAAGGAGTTGTATGAGGACTACCTAAACATTCGAATCTACTTGCTTATTTAATTGTTATTTCTTTCATAATGAACTCAATTATTTTTTTTTGTATTTTAACGAAATATTTGAAATATATTTTAATTTTCCTTACATTTCCTTACTATTTTTTTTAACATTTTTCTCTAAATTTTAATAAAACAGAGTTAAATTAAAATTTCAAACTTCCTTTCAGTCAAACTAGTCCTACTTTAAAAAAAAAATTCCTAACCAAAAACAAAAGTTTTTGCTAATGGTTAAGCGTCCATAAGGCCGCGCAATTGATTTTAAATCTTAAATATACTTATTTAAGGCTAACAGCAGCCAGTCATTTTTGAATCTTCTTTCTTTTGCTGCCAGTCTAATGGTGAATTTTTTATTCTACTTCTCTATGCTGCTAACTGCTTTCCTTTTTGCTGCCAGTCTATTGGTAAATTTTTTATTCCACTTGTTTTATGCTGCCAATTGCTGTTGCTGTTATTTTGTTGAAAGTCCATCAAATCTCTTCTGGTTGTTGAAAGTTCATCAAATCTCTTCTGGTTTCCAATGCTTTTGTTGGATTTGTTTATACCAGTTATAGAATGGAATATCCTCTAGCTTCGAATCAGTTTGTTGCCATTACTTTTCATACTTTTTAAAATAATAAGAAGAAACATGGCAGGATCTCTTCCAGTAGGACCTTTTTAGCGTTGCTTGATCAGCAATTTTATGCTTAAGGATCGAACTGGCAGGATCTTTTCCAGTCAGATAATTTTAGCAGTTGTGCTGATGTTTGATCTGAACTGGCAGGATCGCCATGAAATATCAAATGAAATTAAAAGTACCGCTGATGTGAAGCGTTCACAAGTAATTCCCTTTATTGAAGAAATGCCTTTCTTTTTATACGCAATTTCCTATTTTACACATACGTAATTACACTAATACTTACAAGCTACGGTATCTACATTCCTAATGCTTACATTCTGTGTCAGCATATTAGTTTGACCTAATTTTAGGTATTTGCTATTGTGTAAATATTTTGGCAGGCACATTGACAAATTGTCATTGACGCTATTAACGAATTGGTCAATGCGCCAGTTAAACGTAACCGGATATGGGTATTGCTGTCGGCATTTGTATGTGATGTTGAACTCCCGCTGTGTTGGGCTTAACATAATTTACATATGTAGGTCGATATTGTAATATGAATGCAATATTAATGTGTGGGGTCGATATTTATATATGCATAAAGAATGCATTGGCATAGAAGAGCATAATGCATAATGCTACAAATGCATTGGCATAGGAGGGCATAAATTTAGACGTCTGCGACTCGTTTCTTGGTATTAAAAAATACCTTTTAACTACATTAAATTTGTAATTCGAAATGAAGCAAAGAACGCTAAACCGTGATATACTGTTCAACCCTCTGTTTCAAATTTGAAGTACCAGTTACTTGAAACTTGTTTGCAAAATTGCGTTGTGTTCATTATTTTTATATGTATGTAATGAAATTCTGTATAAATTTTATTCTGTATATATTTTATCTACTATTAATTTACTTTATTGTCAATTTCATAAATTATTATTAACATTTTTCTTTTGCTTACTTCTAAGTCTTTAATTGAAATTGTCAAGCGTTTGGTTCAATACTGTTTAAATATTACTTTAAAATTAATGACTGCTTATGTTGTTTATATCATGTATTGCATATGAGATTTAAGTGTCGGTTTGTTTGGTCTGTATAATTGTTTAATTTGTAGACTGATAAATAAATTAAATAAATAAATAAATGCATAATGATACAGTATAATAAGGTCTAAGCTCTTATGCGCTCTCAGAGTTGCTTTCTATACATATGTGTGCATATGGCGGAGCCCAGTAAATATTGCGCGTCCTTATGGGCGAGCACTCCTTTTGAGTTCCAAACCAGTGCGAAAGAGAGTATTGTTTTTTCCATATATCTAAATGGAGGGAAAATGGAGTAATGCTTTTGTACTTCAAAAACAGCACAAATTGAGTAATACTTTGATCACTGAAATCCACACAGAAAAAAATCTGAAATCGCGAAAGTCTAGACCTTAGGAGAAATATCTGAACGAGGCACCAGAAGGTATAATAGTAGCGCAGGCTGAGGAAGCACTCTTCAGTTTGATTTTTAACACGCTTTAAGTGAAGTAGTTGAGTATTGTGATTGTGAAGTACTACTGCCACAGTTGATTTGTAAATAAGGAACATATTGCAATATTAAATATTTTAGTTATTTTTTCGAAAGATCGGTGATTCGAACGTTAACAGAAGGAATTTATCACAATTTTCTCAGAATTCGTCAAAATTTTTGTCAGAAGTGGGATTGTTGAATATATTCCGAAGATTTCGAAGATTTTGTTGGAGAACCGTGGGTTGAATACAATTGACAATAAATCTGAACTACAACTACCCGACTACGAGTGGCCATGGAATCAGAGGGAATCAATGTGGAAGAGTACGTCTTTCATCTTGATGGGGATGACACAACAAAATTGGAGGAGAAAGTCGAAACACCGCAGACATTGGCGAACACAAACTTGAACATGATATTGGCTGCAATATCGGCACAAATGTCAAAAATGTCACCACAAATATCCACAAACATGTCATCGCAGCTCGAAGAACAGAAAACATATTTGTCAGATAGAATCCCAGGAGACTCATATTACAACCAAGATGGAAACACAACTAGAAGAACAGAAGACATATGTGGCTGAGCAGTTGAAAGCTCAAGAGGCTCGCATATCCTCGCAGCTGTCAGAACAGGAAGATCAAAACTGGAGGCGCAGAATAGCTCAATTTCAGCAGAGGTCGATTATTTAAAAGGTCGTATGGAGCAGTTACAACTTAATCGCCCAGTTGTTCCAGCGAGCAATACGACGGTAAAAACTCCATCGTTTGACGGCTCTGTTCCTTTCCAGGTATTTAAGCTTCCATTCGATGAGATGTCAGGAATTTACAAATGGAATACAAGATAAAGTTACTGCACTGCTCGTCGGATTAAAAATACCTGCAGCTGAAATCTTACAGACCATTCCAGAGGTAAACGGCTGCCGAGAAGATATACAAAATTGAATGCATAGCCGCTTCCAGAAGGCTAATGAAACATTGCAGGAGTTCGCGTTGGTCATAGAAATATTGGCTCATCTTGCAAATGCGGACGCACCCATGGAGTACACTTAGACGGTAAAAATTTAATGCTTCATAAACGGAATACGGAACGTCGAAGCGAAATGAGCTACAAACGAAAATCCAAACCCAACATTTGCTGAAACGGTATCACATGATTCATGAGCACTGATTTAGGAAACTGCTCCGCTTTTGAGTAAGCCAGCATACAAAGCTCTTCGCGTGGAAGTTGAACGGCCAGACTGAGTAGACACAATTTTGGCACATTGCACGTTATTGCAGTACTAGCCCTAATAGCTCCTACAATGTGCGTGGTCTTACGCAGAGCTGAAAGAGATGAGCAAATCTCCAGGTCAACTCAATCGTTTAACTAAAGCAAGTCAGCCGTAGGGGGCGACAGCTGGCTTCCCCAGTTGAATGCCCCATAATCTCTATCCCGCAAATTGGAAGAAGGTCGAGCCATCTCACTGTCGGAGGGCAAGTGGATGGAAAGAAAGTTTACTGACTGTAGATACGGACGCATCTCATTCCATCATTAGATCTGATTTAGTCATCAAGGAGATAAGACCACTGAATGGAGCAAGATTTCGTATGGCTACTGACGAGGATACTCAAGTTCTGGTAAAAGTAACGTGTGAAGTAGCAATTTTTAATGTCCAGGTACTACACAATTTTAAAGTGGCAGAGATTGTTGATGAAATCATAACAGGAGTAGACTTCTTAACTAACCGAGGTATCAAGATGTATCAAGATCTACACGTAAAGTCGGATCATGCATGAATAAGGACATCGATGTGCCACTAAATCTTGGTTACGAGACGGCTACAGCAGCTGGGGGGAAATTCTTGCCCTGTGAAACCGTGGTACGAAAAAAAATTTCAAACAAAAATTTATTCAAGTGTATGGAAATATTTTTTAATTTCATCGTTTCACAAAACCTCCTGATGAAGGAGAGTCAGCAAAAACTACTAAAATCGGAGGCTGTAGGGCGAAGGTTGATGGAGATTGTGGCAAACAATTCCACACCGAATACACTTGTAGGAAAAACCCTGGATATTACTAAACAAGATGGACGTATTCCGGTAAGAGTACTCAATAAGTTCAAGTCAGTCTTTCAGATAACATCACGGAATGGATGGAGAGGCTATAGGAAGTTCAACCATTTCACGAGAAAGGATAGCTACCCACTGCCAAGAATTGACGACACTCTGGACTCGGTATATGGTATGACCAGGAGAAAACAGCCTTCAGTGTCGGAGATGGTCTTTGGCAGTTTACATTAATGCCCTTTGGACTATGTAATGTACCAGCAACTTTTGATAGACTTATGGATTAAGTACTGAAAGGACTACATTGGAAAACATGTTTGGTGTACCAATACGACATCATCGTATTGAGAAAGAACTTTGAAGAATATCTTAAGAAGGAGGAAGTTTTCCAAAGAGAAGCTGGTGCTGGTCTGAAACTAAGTCCCAAAAAAGGAAGTAAATTATTTGCGCCATAAAGTAACGACGGAGGGAAAATCTGCACTGCGAACGAAAAGAAAGATGCTGTAAAGAATTGGCCAAGAACACAGAACCTGTATGAGCTAAGAAGTTTCCTTGGGCTCTGCACATGTTACCGTAGATGTTTACCACGAGCTCACAAGGAAAAACATAGCTTTTGAATAGAAGAAGGAGCACACATAACAATAGAACTATTAGAAAAAGTATCGATGCCGGTACTCAAATAAAATTCTCGGATCAAAGTATCGATGCTAGTACTCATACTCAGTAAAAGGTATCGAGTATACTCGATCCATGTGAGTACTTCGGAATTTTTACCAAAAGTGAAGATACTTTTTTTTTAAATGAGATCGAATGGTTTGAATTTAATAGAAAGCCAGTAAGGAAGTTTAAGTTTGGACGAAACCGAACATTATATACCCACTTGTGTACTCTTACATATATTTTAAGGATACATTTAAAAAGAAACGTCACGAACATTAAATGATTTTAAAGAATTTTGATCGCTTCATGGCTGAGTGTATCTCTCCCATGAAAAGCTTACCAGTGAAAATTCATCTGTCTTGCAGATGCCGTTCGGAATCACCATTAAATATGTAGCATGCCGCAAATTGGAAGAGAAGCTCGGTCTTAATCTTCTCGGAGGTAAATTTTGTCAAGTATTTTTTATGGCATTAAACGTTTTGTGGACAGATTAACTAACTGCAGTTTCAACAGGGGTGGACCACAGAGAAAGGGGTGTTAGGGGCATTGCAATTCCACATTGCAATTGAAAAGATTGTTGGTGTCATGTGGGGACACTTCGCAAGCAGGTCGTACATTATGTATGTCGGGATTGACTCTGGATAGGTAAGAGATTAATCTGTTACAGTATCCAGATCGAAGTTGAGCTAGAGTAACGCGCGTCTCCCTATGGAAATTACTTTCCTCATATGCGAGTTCAAGATATTTAAATTTAAGAACTGGGTTCGCTTGGAAATTCCTGCCATAGAAATCCGCCGCCTTTTTGTGGATATTACTGACGAGCTTTTTGTGTTCTTGTGTTCTTTTCCTAAATCTGGTGCCGCATTTTCTCAAAATGCTTGCGGAGGTGACTTCTTGAAACCCTGGGTGGCGGGCCCTCTTTAATTAGATGTATGTTGGGATGCCCAGGCTTCTGTGTACTCAACATAAACTGTTTGTTCACCATTTAATTTCTCTCCCTAATGGAGAGTACTCTCGCTTCACTTTGTAGGAGGAGCTCTGGGACATAAGAGGACAGCCCGTATCGGTTCTGAAAGCGGTGTTTTGACAGGCTTGTATTTCCTTCCAGAGTAAACTTTAGGATTGGCGACCATATCGGGGACGCGTAGCATGCAAACGGCTGGCCAATTGTTTTGTAAGTTTTAATGAGCGTCTCTTGCTGCCGGCAAGAGATTTGAGGATTTTGGATTCTAGGTACAATTGCAGATGCGTGGTCGTCAAAATGTAGATCCTCATCGAACGTCACACCTAGTATTTTCGGTATTCGGTAGCGTATTTCCATCGACTTGGATGTCCAATATACACTGAAAGAAATGGTGCTAGTAAAATCAACAAATCGGTTCTGTTGTTCTTGACTTAACGGAGATTCGGTGAAGTTGATCGAATTATGGTTAATTCGACCGAGTTCGTTGTCAAGCGAACAAATTAGTTTAGTCATTTCAGCAGAAGAGAAAACTTCCTAAGTTAACAAAATTTTGTAAAATTGACAGGTTCCTAATCAATCTAACTGATTTTTCTGTTAACACAACTGATCTTACAGGTCATTTCAACGGCGATCAACTGTCAATACATGAGCAAATTTCAAAGAGAATTTTACGCTCACTGCGCTCTCTACTTTGTACTTATGACAATGGTGCCACTTGTTAAAAAAAAAACACCAAAATAAGAAAACCATCAAATCGGAAAAACACACAAAATGGGAAAACAACAAAAAACTAGTTTTTCAGTCATCAATACAAAAAGAAAAACCGCTTTTTTGAATTCACTATGCAAAAAATTATGAGATACCGGGACACCTATCTATTGGGTACAATTTTGCAACTTCTCGTCCAAGCGAAATGCAAAATTGCGCCCTCTTGTTGCAAAATTTTTGCTTGAACGAACAGGATTTTCCAAAGTTAGTAACATTTTGTTCAAGTTTTTATGAATTTTCACTCATGCGAACGAATCTAATAAGATTTACATCTAAAGTTACTCCACTGGTGAATTACCTTCCTGCGATTTGATTCTTTACTTTTCTATAACTTACAAGTTCTCTTTTTAAATGTTACGTCAAACATTTATACTGCAAATTTTGTTCGAAACAATCAAGTGTGGCAACCACATGCGAGAGAAGAAATTGAGAATGAGCTGAGCTGCAACTGAAAGAATTGAGAATCAGTTTTGTGACTACTATTTTCATTTCTATATTCATATGTATGTATATGTAGCAAGCATGCGCATTTATGTCTTCACATATTTACGCATTTATATGGCGGCCGCCGTGGTGTGATGGTAGCGTGCTCCGCCTACCACACCGAAGACCTGGGTTCACACCTTGGGCAAAGCAACATCAAAATTTTAGAAACAAGCTTTTTCAATTAGAAGAAAATTTTCTAAGGGGGGTCGCCCCTCGGCAAGCACTCCGAGTGTATTTCTGCCATGAAAAGCTCTCAGTGAAAACACATCTGCCTTGCAGATGCCGTTCGGAGTCGGAATAAAACAAGTAGGTCACGTCCCGCCAATTTGTAAAAAATTAAAAAGGAGCACGACGCAAATTGGAATAGAAATTCGGGCTAAAATCTCTTCAGAGGTTATCGCGCCTTACATTTATTTACATATTTATATGGCAACATAGGTACTTTCATACAAAGCTGTCGCAACAACTTTTTTTGTTCATTTGACTACTAAAAGGTCAATTACGAATCAACGACTTGTGCGCAGTTGATTCAACATCTTGTTGCGATGGATCAAAATTGGCTGAAATTTCCTTTGAATTGACCCGTATTTCGGTTGATTTTACCAGTCTTTTTCTTTCCGTGTAGTCGATTGTGTATATTGTAAGTAAATAAGGTCGCCTATGATTTGGTCGGTGACAATGTCAGGCTTTGCGAGGGGTAAAAGCTGGAAAAATTAAGTAAATATATAAAATATATAAATAAATTTATTACTTAGCTCATCGATTGGTGGGCCGGGATCTGCAGCCATTAGTGCAGTCATCGGCGTAGGAAACAATTGTAACTCTTTCTGGTGGCTAAGGGAGCTAAAATATGTAGAAGTTAAACAAAAGCGGGTATATAACACCACTTTGTTTAATTCTTCTGGGTTTAGATGTTAAGTTCCTCAATTGCACCGATGTCAGCCTCCCAGGCAGATAATTTACGGTCCTCCTTTTCACTTTTGATCAGATCTACATACCGTATTTTTGCCATTGTGGGCGGCGCCACGCTAATTTTATAAAATTGTAATAAATCTTTATATTGGCTGCCGCCGCGATGTGGTGGTAGCGTGCTCCGCCTACCATTTTGAAGATTCTGGGTTCAAACTCCAGACAAAGCAACATCAAAAATTTAGAAACAAGTCTTTTAAATTTGTTTTCGACCATGGTCGCCCCTCGGCAGTGGTTTGGCAAACACTCCAAGTGTATATATGCAACGAAAAGTTTCTCAATGAAAACTCATCTGCACTGTAGATGCCGTTCGAAGTCCGTGTAAATCATGTAGGTCGCGTCCCGCCAGTTTGTAGATTTGCATTTATTTTTTTTAAATAAATTTATATTGTACATCGTAACTTTTTTTCGATTTGTCAAGTTTCACCACTTCATTAGTGTTTGTTAAAGCATTGTTCCTTTTTCTCATTTTCGAAAGAAGACGTTGATATAGTCTGACTTTGACGTTAAATGTATTGAAATTTTATGGAGTTTGTTGGAGTTAGTGATTCTGTTCAATAAAGACATACATACTTTTCGTCTCCCATTCCACCATCATCAAAAAGTCGGTTTAAGTAAAATGCGGAGCTTTTACCGCATCGTCCACGATCTCACTTTATGCTCAAGTTGTGGTCTTAATGGACTCAATTTTGTTGATCTTAAACATGTAGACCATCGGCACTTGGTAAAGTATCGGGTAAAAGTATTGAGGTAAAGTATCGATACTTTACTCAGTACTTGGAAAAAAGCACCAAGTACGAAATACTCGAGCATTTTTTTGAAAAGTATCGATACTACTCACTCAGTGCTCGTATCGTTCTATCACTAAGCACACCTTGAAAGAGCGTTTGTGCACGGCCCCAATGTTGGCATATCCGATTCCAGGAGGATCTTTATTCTAGATATAGATGCGAGTGGATATGCTATAGGAGGGGTCTTATCGGAACTGGTTGATGGACAGGAGAAGGTAGTTGCCTACTACAGTCGATCAGTTGGAAAACTAGAGGAGCAGCTTTGAAATAGCTCCTACAGTTCCGTAATCCAGAAGGTCAATTGGCACCGTGGGTCGAGCGAGTACAAAGCTGTCATTTTCCATTGAGCATCGAAATAGTAGTACCCTTAGGAATGCGGATGCAACGGCATGAAAACCATGTAATTTGGAATGCAAACACAAGCTGAGACTAAAGAAGACGTTATAGATATCCGGATAATGACAATAACGTGTACCGATAAATGGGACATGGAACAACTAAGGAAGTGTCAGCTAGAAGATACAAATATGTCACATGTTATGCAAGGGCTCGAACGAAACGAACGACGAAGTAGAGAGGAAATGTCAGGAGAAAGTCTTATTTCTAAGTCGTATTGAGCACAGTGAAGCAGTTTACAAGTGATATGCGGTTGCCTGTATTGCATATGTGAGAGTGAGGATGCCCAATGTAACAGGAAACTGATAGTTGTTCCAAGGGTTCCTGACGTTTTCAGTGAGCTACATAACGGCTCAATTGGAGGTCATTTTGGAAAGCGAAGACACTCGAAAAAATCACGCAGAGATTCTATTGGTTGGTCGGCGTCTGTCGGTCACTGAGTGGGTTGCTAACTGCGAGATTTGCAGCAGAGCCAAGATTCCCAAAACTCGAAGTCATGGCTAGCGAATCAATATATCTCAGGAACACCATTTGAAAGGATTGGCATGGAATAACAAATACATACTGGTAGTTATGGATTATTTAAGCAAATGGTCGAAGTTATACCAAATCCCAAACCGAGAAGCGGAAACAGTAGCGGAAGTGTTTACAAACAATTGGTTCGCAAGGTATGAGTACAAATGAAGTTACATTCTGACCAAGAGAAATTTTGAATAAGCTGTTTTCCAAGAAATGTGTAATACTTTGGGCATTCGAAAAACACGGACAACTGCATTGCATCCTCAATCCGATGGTATGATGGAATGATTCAATAGAACGAGCACTTAAGGAAGGTAGTGGACAAGTTCCATTGGGAGTGGGATACACATATCCTTATCCTTGATGGCTAACTGATCGGCAGTGCATGAGGCAATGGGCCAAATTAACTCAAAGGTAAGGTTTAGATCATTGGAGGTCAATGTGGCGAATATTAGCATTTCGGTTCATCAGTATGCTGCTACTAAATAAATGCACAACAATAAAAAAGCGAGTAGAAACACATATCTACATGTAAACGCAAGCAACCACACATCCATGTAAACAGCGAAGCTAACAACAGAAAGAATATTTCGCATACAGTCCGGTTCACTTGATTGGAAGCAGAAACGTTTAGGGAAAAATGCTGATTAAACAAACGCGTTTGATCTAGTAACTACTCTGAAAACACTGGACCACGAATTTCAACTTTTTCTCTTTACCAGAAACGCGGTTATGAAATTCGTATGTAAAATAACCCCCTGATTTTGAAAATTGAGCTTATTTTTGATTCTATGGTACCGTTTTTGAGATATTTGCAATTTACCGTTATTCGAAAAAACCAAAAAGATGGATCCCTTTAATTACGTATATCTCACGAAAGGCTCAAGCAATGGCAAAAGAGGTTACATAATCGGAAAGACGATAAAATTTT
The DNA here is from genome assembly GCF_040869045.1 of Eurosta solidaginis. Classification (NCBI taxonomy): domain Eukaryota; kingdom Metazoa; phylum Arthropoda; class Insecta; order Diptera; family Tephritidae; genus Eurosta; species Eurosta solidaginis. The sequence goes on along the minus strand of NC_090319.1, from coordinate 165,482,421 downwards.
CTATAAATGCATCATACATTATTTTTTGCTCAACCAGAAAGTTTTCGAGATATTAGTTTATCATTTCAGATTTTTGTTTTTTTTTTATGAAAAAATATGAAAAAAATTACTTTTTGCGAAGGCAGCATTCCAAAACCACAACTTTTTTTCCAGATATTTTTTCTTTACGTTAGGCTCTGTTTAAAAAAAGATAAGCTATCATCGAAGAAAATCGATGCAAAACTACGTAAGTTATAAGCGATCAAATAAAAATACCCAGGTTGCGCAACTTCAATGTATGTATACATACATATATTAAAGGTATAAAGTGCAAATGGGATATTATCGGGATATCACCATAACAATGATAATACTTTTTCTTTAAATAAATCAAATAGTACGTTTAATACTCGAATTGTTTTATAGTAGGTAGAGTGGTTGCATCGAAAGGAAGAGTGGTTGGGTTCGAAACCTGCTGCAGGCATGTAGTTATAAACATGTATTTCCGTCACTTATGGGTAAGTATGTAGGTAGATTTTCAAAATTATAACACACAGAAAATGTTTAAAGCCTACATCTAAAGAAGGTAGTATTTTCTTTTGCCGGCTTCGTATAAAAAGGAACCTTTCTGTTTAGGTAAGATTTGATTTTTTCAATTTTATTCTTGTTCCGAGTATAAATATGAGTTAATGCGCCTTGAAACTTCATAACATCTGCAAGGCTCGCCGGAGATAGTTCAGTTCATAAGTCAAATTTCAAAACCGTGATTTATTAAAAAAAATTAAATGAGTAAAAGGACGCGAGAATTTGAGTGTATTAACGATCCAGATATGTTCTGTTTCATGTGTGGTCTATATACTATCATAAGGAGACGACGAGTGTTCTCAGATCATATCAAAACTTTATACTCCAAGTATTTTGGCATTGAGCCTAAAAATGCTGAAAAACCATGGACACCGAACACTTTGTGTACATCGTGTCGAGTAGAATTGATTCAGTCGGAATCAGGACAACAAATAAAATTTGATACACCAATGATATGGAGATAAACTACTTGCCATTCAATATAGTGTTATATTTGTCAAACAAAAGTACTTGGCGTTAGAAGATCAAGAAGAGTAACCTATGCCAGCGTACCTACAGTGACATTACCAGTACTACATTCAACGGCAGTTGCGGATCCAGTTCCATTGTCAACATTAATATCTGAGTGCGGGGAATCAAGTTGTACTGAATTTCGCACTTAATGATTGGTTAAGAGATTTGGAACTATCCAAGGAAAAGGCCGAGATCCACACTTCTCGTATGCAACAATTTAAATTTGTGTCATCCGATGTTAAGGTGATATATTCTAGAACTCGTCACGAACCATTTTCCAAACACTATACCAAGAAAGACAGTATATGCTACTGCAACGACATTCCTGGTTTATTCAAAGAGTTTGGTCAAACATATGATTCAAAAGAGTGGCGATTGTTCATAGACAGCAATAAACTGAGTTTGAAGGCTGTATTATTGCATATTGGTAACAAAAAGACTTCTATCCCGATCGCACATGCAGTAAATACAAAGGAAACTTACGAGGAAATGCAAAAACTACTCAAATTTATCAAATATGAAGAGCATGATTGTAAAATATGTTCTGATCTCAAAGTCGTTGCAATGCTATGCGGTCTACAAAGTGGCTACACCAAGCACTGCTGCTTCCTCTGCAAGTGGGATAGCCGAGCTCGTAAGGACCACTACGTCAGAAAGGATTGGCCGGAAAGAGTCGAGTTTACCGTTGGTGTGGATAACATCAAATACACCCCTCTTGTCAAGAAAGAGAAAATCATACTTCCACCCTTACACATCAAGCTCGGTCTCATTAAAAACTTTGTTAAGGCTTTGGACAAAGAAGGCGAAGCATTCGACTATTTGAAAACAATTTTTCCAGATATTTCTCAAGCCAAGATAAAGGAAGATATTTTTGTTGGACCACAAATAAAAAAGTTGATCAACAATAATCAATTCAAAGGACTACTCTCATCAGTTGAGGCAGCAGCGTGGGAATCCTTTGAAAAGGTCGTTGCTTCTTTTCTCGGTAGACACAAAAGCCTTAACTACGAGCAGATAGTGAACGACTTAATCAATAATTATGCGAAAATGGGCAAATATTAAAGTCTTATTAAAATTAATTTCCCAAAATTCTATAACTTGTTTACTTAACTAATATTTTCTTTCCAGGCGTAAATATGTCCTTAAAAATTCACTTTCTGTACTCACATTTGAGCTCTTTTCAAATGAAATTAATTGAGAATCGATATCAAGGATTCTGGGACGTCACAATGATGGGTGATTACTGCTGGTTTCTCATAATAGAAACCGATCCTAAACTGAATAAGCGTCAAAGTAGAACTCATAATTATTTCGACTACATAGTAAAATCAAATTAAGATAAAGATTGTTAGAATATAGTATAAACATAAATAAATTTAGAAAAAGTTAAAAATATGGGTAATTCCATTCATAAATTGAACTTTTAACTAAATAGAAACAGAGCATAGCTAGATATTTCACTCTTCTTTATACCATACATACGTTTTGAGGTATGCGTTGAAATTGCGCAACCTGGGTATTTTTATTTGATCGCTTATAACTTACGTAGTTTTGCATCGATTTTCTTCGACGATAGCTTATCTTTTTTCTAATTAAACAGAGCTTTACGTAAAGAAAAAGTATCTGGAAAAAAGTTGTGGTGTTGGAATGCTGCCCTCGCAAAAAGTAATTTTTTTCATATTTTTTCATAAAAAAAAAAACAAAAATTTGAAATGATAAGCTAATATCTCGAAAACTATCTGGTTGAGCAAAAAATAGTGTATGATGCATTTATAGCTAATTTTATCGTCTTTCCGATTCTGTAAACTTTTTTGCAATTGCTTGACCCTTTCGTGAGATATACGTAATTAAACGGAGCCATCTTTTTGGTTTTTTCGAATAACGGTAAATTGCAAATATTTCAAAAACGGTACCATAGAGTCAAAAATGAGCTCGATTTTCGAAATCAGGGGGTAGTTTTACATACGAATTTCATAACGGCGTCTCTGGTAAATTTTGGCCGTCGACCAGTGTAATTAAAGTTAACACTGTACTTTCTTCGAAAATACACACGTATCGAAATATTTTTTGAGATAACGGTATATATTAGCAAAACTTTGGCAGCCCAAGTTTTAACTTTAATCAGCATTTTTTCTGTAAAATTGTCTGCCTCTAATGAAGTGAACGGGACTGTACATACACGTAGGCAGCAGCTAAGAGCAGAATTTATTACTCACACATAAACACGCATAAACTTATAGGCAATATCAGATACATAAAGGAGAAATACATAAGCAGCTGTTCGCGAAAAGTTTAGACCTTAGGAGAAATATCTGAACGAGGCAAAAGAGGTTATAAAAGCAGCGCAAGCTGAGGAAGAGTGAATCAGTTTTATTTCAATCACGCTTTTAGTGAGGTACGCGAGTCTTGTTATTGTGAAGTACTACTGCCACAGTAAAGTTGTACATATAGAACATTTTGCAATACTGAATATTTTAGTAATTTATTCGATACTTCAGCGATTTGAACCTTAAGAGAAGAGGTAAAATAATCAGGAATTTCCAAGAATTCGTTACAATTTAGCGAAAAATGTTTAACACAAAGTTAAGAGAAAATAATAAAAACTTCAATTTATTATTCCGCTTTAGAAAATTAATTTATTACCAATATCTTATAGTAAATTTGTATTTTTAATATTTATGACGAATTGCGCTAAGGCGCAAATCTTAGTGAATAAGTTTTCCGGTAATAGGTTATCATGGATTTCCGAAAAGCGTTAATCATAGCTTTTTAAAAATGCCCATATGAGGCAAAATTTTCTTTTACGGATATTGGTAAAAAACACATATCGTACTCCTATCTTTTATGCAATTCCGTGACTATAAGCAAAATGTAATCGTGACATTATTTGATAAGTCTTTATTCAGTTTCATTTTATCAAATCTGGATTTCACGCAGCTATTATGGAAAGCAAAATACTTTCTTACCACTTCTGACTCAGAATTGGTTTTGATCAACTATTTTGCCGGATGAAGTTCCATCAGGTGTCGTTTTTATAAATATTTTCCCATAATTTTACAATTTATTTATTATATTAATACCACAATTTATTTTCTTTTTTGGCCGTTAGTATATACTGTTGTTGTTATTGTTGAGCTCAAGGCCGGTTTAAATAAAACACTTTTATTTTGTTTTTATTTAATTTAATGTCAATATTTCGACCTCAGTCTGAAGTCATCATCAGGACTGCAAAAAACAATTCGTATTTATAACCAACATATGTACCTAAAAACGTTAATTAACATATATCATATCAACACAACCTGCACTTGCAAGACTAACATTTAACAAAACAATTATAAAACAAGTAAGGAAGGCTAAGTTCGGATGTAACCGAACATTACATACTCAGTTGAGAGCTATGGAGACAAACTAACGGAAAACCATCTCGTAGTAAAATGAACCTAGGGTAATCCTGGAATGTGTTTGTATCACATGTGTATAAAATGGAAGGTATTAAAGAGTATTTTAAGAGAGAGTGGGCCATAGTTCTATAGGTGGACGCCATTTAGGGATATCGCCATAAAGGTGGATCAGGGTTGACTCTAGAATTTGTTTGTACGATATGGGTATCAAATGAAAGTGTTAATGAGTATTTTAAAAGGGAGTGGGCCTAAGTTCTATAGGTGGACGCCTTTTCGAGATATCGCCATAAAGGTGGACCAGAGGTGACTCTAGAATTTGTTTGTACGATATGGGTATCAAATGAAAGGTGTTAATGAGTATTTTAAAAGGGAGTGGGCCTTAGTCCTATGGGTGGACGCCTTTTCGAGATATCGCCATAAAGGTGGACCAGGGGTGACTATAGAATGCGTTTGTACAATATGGGTATCAAACGAAAGGTGTTAATGAGAATTTTAAAAGGGAGCGGGCCTTAGTTCTATGGGTGGACGCCTTTTCGAGATATCGCCATAAAGGTGGACCACGGGTGACTGTAGAATTTGTTTGTACGATATGGGTATCAAATGAAAGGTGTTAATGAGTATTTTAAAAGGGGGTGGGTCTTAGTTCTATAGGTGGACGCCTTTTCGAGATATCGCCATAAAGGTGGACCAGGGGTGACTCTAGAATTTGTTTGTACGATATGGGTATCAAATGAAAAGTGATAATGAGTATTTTAAAAGGGCGTGGGCCTTAGTTCTATAGGTGGACGCCTTTTCGAGATATCGCCATAAAGGTGGACCAGGGGTGACTATAGAATTTGTTTGTACGATATGGGTATCAAATGAAAGGTGTTAATGAGTATTTTAAAAGGGAGTGCGTCTTAGTTCTATAGGTGGACGCCTTTTCGAGATATCGCCATAAAGGTAGATCAGGGTTGACTCTAGAATTTGTTTGTACGATATGGGTATCAAATGAAAAGCGTTAATGAGTATTTTAGAAGGGAGGGGGCCTTAGTTCTATAGGTAGACGCCTTTTCGGAGTATCGTTATAAAGGTGGACCAGGGTTGACTCTAGAATGCTTTTATACAATCTGGGTATCAAAAGAAAGGTGATAGTAAGTATTTTAAAAGGGAATGGGCTTAGTTCTATGGGTGGACGCCTTTTCGGGATATCGCTATAATAAATTCTAGAAATTCTCAGAAAAAAATGTCTCCCGATTGAGGAAAAATGGGAACGAAATGCACTTAAGAAATTTTTTCCTCTTGTTATGGCTAAAATTTCTTCGAAATGAGGGAAGATTCCTCAAAATGAATATACTATTCTTTCCTCATTTTGAAGAAATTTGGCCATGCCAATGTGGAAAAAATTTCTTAAGTGCCATTTCGTTCCCATTTTTCCTCAATCGGGAGACATTTTTTTCTGAGTGTGTCGCCATAAAGGTGGACCAGGGGTGACTCTAGAATTTTTTTGTACGATATGGGTATCAAATGAAAGGTGTTAATGAGTATTTTAAAAGGGAGTGGGCCTTAAATCTATAAGTGGACGCCTTTTCGAGATATCGCCATAAACGTGGACCAGGGGGGACTCTAGATTGCGTTTGTACAATATGGGTATCAAACGAAAGGTGTTGATGAGTATTTTAAAACGGAGTGGGCCTTAGTTCTACGGGTGGATGCCTTTTCGAGATATCGCCATAAAGGTGGACCAGGACTGACTCTAGAATTTGTTTGTACGATATGGGTATCAAACGAAAGGTGATAATAAATATTTTAAAAGGGAGTGGGCCTTAGTTCTATAGGTGGACGCCTTGTCGAGATATTGCCACAAAGGTTGACCAGGGTGACTCTGTAATGTGTTTGTACGATATGGGTATCAAATTAAAGGTATTAATGAGGGGAGGGTGGAGCCGTGGGGAAGCTTCTGACCGCCACACAGTGTTTCGTGTAGAACAAGCTAGCTGGACAAAAACAAAGTTCTTATTCCAAGAAAAGTGTAATGAGAAATGAAAGAAAACAAACAAAATAACGGGATTTTTGGTTTTTTTTTGAGATTTTTGCTCATATATATTGAGGAATTGAAGTAAGAAGGCAGGCGTGGCCGTAAAATGCATTAATTTGCAAAATTCTTGTTGAATATTAAGATTCATATTTCTTTTAAGTGAACACTTTTACATAATTTTTTTGATGGATTCTAAGCTCGAAGGTAAGTAAAATTTTTTAATAGTAATTCTTTAACAATTAGAGTATTTTCAATATATTTAACATTCCGTTATTAAGAAGAAAAGGTATTTTTTCCCTATATTTTTAACTTTAGGGACAAAACATTTACATACATCCGAGGACATCCGGGCTTAATTTTACATATGTTAGAGTCGCAAGTATTCTCTAATAGTCGAAAGAAAAAACCATTGCGAATTCTTTGCACATCTCTTTTTAATTTTTTTTTTGTAGATTTAGTTATCTCTACATATCAAATAGGATATATGTACGTACCAGCTCCGACGAGATATTTGAACCTTTAAAGCTGATCTACAAACGACAAAACCAATTCCTAGTACAGGGAACAAACACGTAGCCATAAAACATACAAAAATAAACGCGCAAGGTCAACAAGAGCACACCAAAAGCAAAAAGGCGAAGATCATTGACTTCAACCTGCCACAACCTACCGCACCAGTCACCAAGTCATAAAAACAGGTACATACAATGGATTGATGAAGATAAACCAAAACCAGGTTTCGGCAATACCAATGACGGCAACACTGCTCGTGGGTTTTTCGAAAATTCTGAGGCTAGTGCTGAGGTTACGGGATTGGATGTAACGCTCATCAAAAGATTCGACACTCTCCTTCGCGCATTAGCATCTGGGTACAATATAAATATCCAAAGATTTGAAAAATTTGCGGTCGAGAATAAAAAACTATACAAAGATCTCTATCCATGGTTTAAAATGCCTGTTACAGTTCATAAATTCTTAGTGCATAGTACTGAAATTATAAAATCAGCAATTTTACCTATTGGCAACTTTCCGAGGAAGCACAGGAAGCCCGTAACAAAGATTTGAGACGATTCAGGGACTATAACACACAAAAGCAGACGCGTGAAGCACGAATAGAGATCTTATGAATATGTTGGTTATAACATCTGATCCTTTAGTTAACAGTTTTAGGGAGATACCTAAGAAAAAACTTAAAAGTCTGACTTCAGAAGTCTTAAATTTACTGTCCCCCGATAATGTTGAGGAGTCAATAAATACCCCAGTTGTTTCGAGCTTTCACAGTAGTGTTGCTGATGTTCATGACTATTCCACAAGTGACTCATCTAATGAAAGTGATGATAGCGAATAATAACATAATTATAAAAGATAACCTACCCTATAACTTTTTGTTGGAGCAGGTTTTATTCAATTTAAAACTATTGTCTTTTCTACTTTGTATGATACTTTACTTTTACGTTTTTGTAATAAGTAATTTTGACATAATTATTTTAATTATATATATTGTTATTATTATTATTGTAATTCACTTTTACATTCCTGACTGGTACTATAAACTAATTCTGTAAAAATTGTAGTGCCAGGATAAATACTCAAATAAAGAAAAAATATGTATGTACATATGTGCAGTCACTCACATAAATAAGTAGACACCCCTTTTTGGATAATTCTTACAATTTTCGCTTTCGCAAATTTATTTTAACTAATTTCCCATAAGAAAATTTGTCACGATCTATAACAAAAACTAAATTATATTTAAAAAATTCGACGAATTTTCATAAAAAAATTTAATTTTTTTTTCCGAATTTTTAGAATTTTTTAGAGTATTGAGATTTGTATTCCATTCAATTTAAGTACGATAAAGTAATATTCTTAAGTCCTTTAAATTTTTTTGGATCTATGTCACTTATTCACATGAGTTACTGTATATGAAATAAGCAAATGTATGCATATGAAGTAAAATTTTGGAAAAAAATAAAAAAAAGAACATATGACTGAAAAAAATGACGTAGTTGTAATAAATGACTGCATATGAAACGGAAAATCTCATAAAATAATTTTGTCCAGCAAGCTTGTTCTACACGAAACACTGTGCGCCATTCACCTGGGAATGGCCAGAGCGATTCTTTTGCATGCGGTTCAAGTAGCTCACTACTGCCGGTCGCTTGCGGCCAAGTATCCTCTGGGTAGCCGCTAAACATCCGTTTAGCGGTGAGCTAATGTGAGAAGGCGACATAGCCAGGTCACTCTGACATAATCGGTTTAAGGGCTAGCCGGGGAGATTTCATCGGCTGCGTCTGTACACCTCTAGGTGCGGCTGCAAGCGGGTGTCTGTCATGGAGCAAGCGACTCGCTATATAAAAGTGCAAGTAATATTTTCACCCCCGCTGAGCGGGTTGTTCGCTGGGCTTGGGACCCGCCACGTAAAACCAATGAAATATAACAACAAGCCTCGGATAAATACACTCTCTATTGATGACGACCATGGCAAACGTTTGAAGGACAATGAATTGAGGGCATGCACCTGGAACGTCCGGTCCCTGAATGGGATTGGTGCCCGGCTGGTTGATGTCCTCGTCAAAGCAAAATCTGACATCACCGCCATTCAAGAAGTGCGTTGGACGAAGCAAGGAAGAAAGAAGATCAAAAATTTTTACATCTATTGGAGTGGCCATACGAATAAGCGCAGTTTCGGCGTCGGATTCGTGGTGGGAGAGAGACTTTGTCGCCAAGAGCTGGCGTTCACGCCTGTGGACGAGCGTCTCGCCGCTATCCGAATAAAAGCAAAATTTTTTAATATATCATTCATCTGCGCCCATGCGCCGACAGAGGAGAAAGACGATGAGGTGAAAGACACCTTTTATGAACAATTAGAACAAACATACGAGCGCTGCCCCCGTCATGATATAAAAGTCGTGCTTGGCGACTCTAACGCCAGGGTGGGCAAAGAAGGTGTTTTTGGCCCTACAGTCGGAAAGTTCAGCCTACACAATGAAACTTCTCCTAACGGACTGAGGCTGATTGACTTTGCCGGTGCTCGAAACATGGTTATATCCAGCACGAGGTTCATGCATAAAAAGATACATCAAGCTATATGGCTGTCTCCTGATCGAAATACTCGCAATCAGATCGATCACATTGTGATAGACGGACGGCATGCCTCCAGTGTTTTAGATGTGCTCACGATCCGAGGACCTAACATCGACTGGGACCATTATCTCGTTGAAGTCAAAATACGCACCCGCCTCAACTCGGCTAAAAGCAAGGAACAAAAAACACAAGGAAAGCTAGACGTCGAAAAGTTTCAATCACAACAGACTGCCAATGATTTCGCAACTCGACTCTCACACCTGCTCTCTGAGAGCACAAATCATCCTGAAGGAATACAGGAGCAGTGGGAGCATATCTCCAAAGCACTTCGTACTGCCGCCGAGGAAAAAATTGGTTACCGGCGGCCACGAAAAAACAACTGGTACGATGAAGAATGCCGCGTTGCAACCGGAAGAAAAGACGCTGCCTACAGGGCTACGTTAAAAGCCAGCGCGACAAGAGGAGTGTGTGAACGCTATCGTGAGTTGAAAAGGGAAGCGAGATGCCTTTTCAGGAAGAAAAAAGCAGAAGCAGAAAGGCGTGAGTGCGAGGAGCTTGAGCTGCTAGCCACCAAGAATAACGCCCGAAAACTCTACCAAAAAATACGGCGACAGACGGAAGGTTTTAAGACCGGGGCAAACTCCTGTAGGAATAAAAACGGCGACCTTGTAACTGATGTCCAGAGAGTGCTTATATTATGGAGGGAATACCTCTCTGCTCTCCTAAATGGAGGCAGCAATTCACCGCGCAGAGATGAAGAACCCGATCCCGCAATCGATGATGATGGAATATATGTCCCACCGCCCGATTATGACAAAGTTAGAATAGCAATAACCAGATTGAAAAACAACAAGGCCGTGGGCGCTGATGGATTGCCTGCGGAGCTATTTAAGTACGGCGGCGAGAAGTTGGTAAGGCGCATGCAGCAGCTTCTTAGCAAAATATGGGCGGACGAGTGCATGCCCGACGATTGGAATCTAAGTGTTCCTTTCCCAAGAAGGGGGATACTGCAAAATGCACCAACTATCGTGGAATCAGCCCTCTTAATATCGCATATAAGGTCCTTTCAAGTGTATTGTGCGAAAGATTGAAGCCCACCGTGAACCGGCTGATTGGAACTTATCAGTGCGGCTTCAGACCTGGTAAATCTACCATCGACCAGATTTTCACAATGCGCCAAATCTTGAAAAAACCCGTGAAAAGAGAATCGACACACATCACCTCTTCGTCGACTTTAAAGTCGCCTTCGACAGTACGAAAAGGAGCTGCCTTTATGTCTGAATTTGGTTTCCCCGCAAAACTTATACGGCTGTGCAAAATGACGTTGAGCAACACCATCAGCTCAGTCAGAATTGGGAAGGACCTCTCCGAGCCGTTCGAAACTAAACGAGGTTTCAGACAGGGTGACCCCCTATCGTGCGATTTCTTTAATTTGATGCTGGAGAAAATTATACTAGCTGCAGAACTTAACCGCACTGGAACAATATACTATAAAAGCGTGCAATTCTTGGCATATGCTGATGATTTTGATATCATCGGCCTAAACACCCGCGCTGTTAGTTCTGCTTACTCCAAACTGAAAAAAGAAGCGGTAAAAATGGGTTTGATGGTGAATGACGAAAAAACGAAGTACCTGCTGTCATCCTGCAAAGATTCAGCGCATACGCGCCTTGGCAACCACGCTACTGTTGGCAGCCATAATTTCGAAATAGTAAAAGACCTCGTTTATTTGGGAACCAGCATCAACACTAGCAACAACATCAGCACTGAAATCCAGCGAAGAATCAATCTTGCCAATAAATGCTACTTTGGACTAGGTAGGCAATTGAAAAGTAAAGTTCTCTCTCGGCGAACGAAAATCATACTCTACAAGTCACTTATCGTACCCGTCCTGCTATATGGGGCAGAAGCATGGACCATGACAACAGCAGATGAAGTGGCTTTGGGAGTGTTCGACAGAAAAGTTCTTCGAAAGATTGATGGACCTCTACGCGTTGGCGATGGCGAGTACCGAAGAAGATTTAATGATGAGCTGTACGAGCTATACGCAGACATCAACATAGTCCAGCGAATTAAAACGCAGCGGCTGCGCTGGCTAGGCCATGTTATGCGAATGAATAATGATGCTCCGGCCAAGAAAGTGTTTCTATCGGAACCCGCCTATGGAAGCAGAGGTAGAGGGCGGCCCCCACCCCGTTGGAAGGACCAGGTGGAAAACGATTTAAATTCCCTTGGTGTGACCAATTGGCGCCGGTTGGCGGACCGATGGAGCGACTGGCGCGCCTTGTTGGACGGCCATAACCGTTTAGACGGTTAAGCGCCAATTAAGTAAGTAAGTAAGTAATGAGGGTTTTAAAAAGGAGTGGTGGTAGTTGTATATGTGAAGGCGTTTTCGATATATCGACCAAAATGTGGACCAGGGTGACCTAGAACATCATCTGTCGGGTACCGCTAATTTATTTATATATGTAATACCACGAACAGTTATCCTTCCAAGATTCCAAGGGCTTTTGATTTCGCCCTGCAAAACTTTTTCATTTTCTTCTACTTAATATGGTAGGTGTCACACCCATTTTACAAAGTTTTTTTCTAAAGTTATATTTTGCGTCAATATACCAATTCAATTACCATGCTTCATACCTTTTTTCGTATTTGGTATTTTATTATGGCATTTTTTTCATTTTTAGTAGTTTCCGATATCGAAAAAGTGGGCGTGGTCAAAGTCGGATTTCGGCCATCTTAACACTAATATAAAGTGAGTTCAGATAAGTACGTGAACTGAGTTTAGTAAAGATATATCGATTTTTGCTGAAGTTATCGTGTTAACGGCCGAGCGGAACGACGTGGCTTCAACCGATTTCGCCCTTTTTCACAGAAAACAGTTATCGTCCTAGAATGTAAGCCTCTACCAAATTTCACAAGGATTGGTAATGTTTTGTTCGGCATATGGCATTAAAAGTATCCTAGACAAATTAAATGAAAAAGGGCGGAGCCACGCCCATTTTGAAAATTTCTTTTATTTTTGTATTTTGTTGCATGGCTTGGTCGTTCTCCGATTTTGCTAATTTTTATTAAGCGTAAATATAGTAATAAAAGTAACGTTCCTGCCAAATTTCATCATGATATCTTCAACGACTGCCAAATTACAGCTTGCAACACTTCTAAATTGCCTTCTTTTAAAAGTGGGCGGTGCCACGCCCGTTGTCCAAAATTTTACTAGTTTTCTATTCTGCGTAAAAAGTTCAACTCACCTACCAAGTTTCATCGCTTTATCCGTATTTGGTAATGAATTATCGCACTTTTTCGAATTTTCGAAATATTCGATAACGAAAAAGTGGGCGTGGTTATAGTCCGATATCGTTCATCTGAGATGAGTGCCCAGGAAACTACATACCAAATTTCATCAAGATACCTCAAAATTTACTCAAGTTATCGCGTTAACGGACGGACGGACATGGCTCAATCGAATTTTTTTCGATACTGATGATTTTAATATATGGAAGTCTATATCTATATCGATTCCTTTATACCTGTACAACCAACCGTTATCCAATCAAAGTTAATATAGTTTGCTGGGTTGAGCTTATTGGTCGTCTAAATAAGCAAAATTTGTTTTTGTTTGATTTGCTTCAACGCGTTTCAACGCTTCATGCGTCATCCTCAGGAAGCTATTTATTGAAATATTTTAATAGTTTAAATTTTTTTTTTTTTAACAACAAACATGAAATTATTACTTACATTGATTAATTTACATAAATAGTTTCACATTTTTTTACACTGTGTACAGAATACATATATATAGGTACCTTAATGTTGACATTTATTTGTTTTATTTTCTTTTCGCACAACCGCAGTATAGACATTACTTATGTTGTTTATATCTTCTTTGAAGTTCATTACATTGTTTATCTTTTGCTGTATTCTTAAGCTCTCTAAAATTAGTCTTGTCTTTTCTCTTTTTTCTATATCTAATATTTGTGCATTGTCAAAGTCCGCTATATGGTTACTCTTAGTCAAATGTTGCGCGAGAGCTGTGGTCATTTTCTTGTTTTTTGCATCCGCTCTGTGTTCGTTTAGCCGTATACCCAGTTGTCGCTTTGTTGTGCCCACATAGTACTGATCGCATTTTTCCTCATCTTTGCCGTTGCACTTTATTTGGTACACTACGTTATTTTGTTGCTCTTTTTCCACTTTGTCCTTTGTTTTGGTAAAAATATGTCGTATAGTGTTGTTAGGTCTGTGGGCGTAATTTATATTTTGAGATTTTATGGTTTTTTGGAGTATTTTTCTATCCGTTAAGCCCGGTATAAATGTTACTCCGATAATTTTTTGGTTTTTTTCCCTTTCACAATTAGATGTTTCCTTTTCCTTTTTGCGTATTTTTTCCTTTGTATTTTCTAGAAGCCTGTCAATGAGCTTCTGGGGATAGCTGCTTTTAAATAAAATACTTTTTATAATGTTTTGGGTTTCTGCCATGAACTCGATGTCTGTAAGCGTTATGGCTTTCCTAATAAGGCTTGTCGCTGTATTTAGTTTTTGATTGTAAGGATGGTTCGAATGGTAGTTAATTATTCTTCCTGATGCAATGGTTTTTGCGTACCAATTCGTTAATAGTTTTTTATTATTTCTAATTATTTGTAAGTCTAGGAATGCTATTTTACTTTCTTGCTCTTTTTCTACTGTGAATTTTAAACTATTATGTTGTGCGTTCAATACTCTTAAAATTTCTTCCACGTCCTTTCTCTTTATGATAGCGAATATATCATCTACATACTTATTTATGTATTTGATATATATGTCATTTGCGTTAAGTTCAGCTATGCTGTCGTCAAGTATTTTGTCCAGTACTATGTCGGCTATGGTGGGAGATAGTGGATTACCCATGGGCATGCCATATATTTGTTGATATATTGTTGACTGGTACATGAAGTAATTGTTTTCTCTTAGACAAAATTCGAGTATATTTTGAAATCGTTTCTTTGTAATTTTTGTATGTTTTTCCAACTCTGACCACTTTTTCATTATTGTTTGTATTGCAAAATGTATCGGGATGTTTGTGAACAGTGAAACTACGCAAATGATATGAGGATTTCGTCATCTTCTATATGAATATTTTTAAGTTTGTCTTTTAATTGGAATGAATTTTTAATATTATATTCGCCAGAAACTATATTTTTGAGTATACCCCCAATATGTTTGGATAAGTTGTAACATGGTACTTTTGTCGATGATGCGATTGGTCTAAGGGGCATGTTTTCTTTGTGTATTTTGGGAAGACCGTATAATCTCGGTGCGATGGATGCTACACTGGACAAGTGAAATTTTTCTTTAATGTCAATTTCGTTTCTTTTCAGCATTTCGCTTACAATTGTGTTATTTTTCCTCATAAGTTGTTGTGTCGGGTCTTTCTTTATCGTTTTATACACTTTTCTGTCACTTAATAATTCATTCATTTTCTTTACATAATCGTTTCTGTACATCAAGACTGTTTTGTTCCCTTTGTCAGCCTGAGTTAGAACTATTTCCTCTTTATATTTTGATATGAATTTTTTCGTTTCTTCATATGTTTTCATTATAAATTTGTCTTTCGGGTTGTTGCTGAGCCTTCTTTGATAGTTATTAATTTTCATTGCAATGTTGCTTCTTGCACTATCTTTGGTTCTGTCATCTTCGATTTCCTGAACAGCCTGCTCTAGTTCTGCGATGATATGCAATGGTGAAAAACTATTTTTGGTGACTGGTAGAGCAAATTTTGTGCCTAACGAAAGTAACCAACGGTACTCTTCTGGTATTTCAATTTTAGTTTTATTTATAAACCAGTCTTCGTTAAATCGAATCCCAAATTGTTGTATCTTTTTAGAAATTTGTCTTTGTAGCTTTTTTTGATGCGTTTTTTCCATCCTGGTATCGATGTATTTGATGTAAAGATCTTGTTTTTCTACAATGTTATTGTAGTCTGCTTCTCCGAGCATCGTTTTCAGCGAGTCCTTTGTGCGTTCTAGATCCTTTTCGATTACTTTGATAGTTATATTTGTTTCCTTGATTTCCAAATTTAAAATTTTTCGTAGGAAGCATTCCTCTATTTTTTCAAAACTGCGACGTGTTGTCTCATTTTTAAAACAATATAACAAAGACTTTGTCCTACCTCGAAGGTGTGTTGGTATAATTCCATAGCTTTTGCAACCAAGTAGAAATTTTAGTCTTCCCTTCTGTCTCAAGATTTTTTTAGAATTTTTATTGAACTGTTTAATTATGGACTGGGTTTCCTCATTGTGATTGATTTTTATGTAACGAAATTGATTGATTTTTATATAATGAAAAAGTGGTCAGAGTTGGAAAAACATACAAAAATTACAAAGAAACGATTTCAAAATATACTCGAATTTTGTCTAAGAGAAAACAATTACTTCATGTACCAGTCAACAATATATCAACAAATATATGGCATGCCCATGGGTAATCCATTATCTCCCACCATAGCCGACATAGTACTGGACAAAATACTTGACGACAGCATAGCTGAACTTAACGCAAATGACGTATATATCAAATACATAAATAAGTATGTAGATGATATATTCGCTATCATAAAGAGAAAGGACGTGGAAGAAATTTTAAGAGTATTGAACGCACAACATAATAGTTTAAAATTCACAGTAGAAAAAGAGCAAGAAAGTAAAATAGCATTCCTAGACTTACAAATAATTAGAAATAATAAAAAACTATTAACGAATTGGTACGCAAAAACCATTGCATCAGGAAGAATAATTAACTACCATTCGAACCATCCTTACAATCAAAAACTAAATACAGCGACAAGCCTTATTAGGAAAGCCATAATGCTTACAGACATCGAGTTCATGGCAGAAACCCAAAACATTATAAAAAGTATTTTATTTAAAAGCAGCTATCCCCAGAAGCTCATTGACCGGCTTCTAGAAAATACAAAGGAAAAAATACGCAAAGAGGAAAAGGAAACATCTAATTTTGAAAGGGAAAAAAACCAAAAATTTATCGGAGTAACATTTATACCGGGCTTAACGGATAGAAAAATACTCCAAAAAAACCATAAAATCTCAAAATAAAAATTACGCCCACAGACCTAACAACACTATACGACATATTTGTACCAAAACAAAGGACAAAGTGGAAAAAGAGCAACAAAATAACGTAGTGTACCAAATAAAGTGCAACGGCAAAGATGAGGAAAAATGCGATCAGTACTATGTGGGCACAACAAAGCGACAACTGGGTATACGGCTAAACGAACACAGAGCGGATGCAAAAAACAAGAAAATGACCACAGCTCTCGCGCAACATTTGACTAAGAGTAACCATATAGCGGACTTTGACAATGCACAAATATTAGATATAGAAAAAAGAGAAAAGACAAGACTAATTTTAGAGAGCTTAAGAATACAGCAAAAGATAAACAATGTAATGAACTTCAAAGAAGATATAAACAACATAAGTAATGTCTATACTGCGGTTGTGCGAAAAGAAAATAAAACAAATAAATGTCAACATTAAGGTACCTATATATATGTATTCTGTACACAGTGTAAAAAAATGTGAAACTATTTATGTAAATTAATCAATGTAAGTAATAATTTCATGTTTGTTGTTAAAAAAAATTTTAAACTATTAAAATATTTCAATAAATAGCTTCCTGAGGATGACGCATGAAGCGTTGAAACGCGTTGAAGCAAATCAAACAAAAACAAATTTTGCTTATTTAGACGACCAATAAGCTCAACCCAGCAAACCATAAGATTTAAAATTGGTCCAATCAAACTCTTCAAAATACAACATCGGTGAGCAAATCCGAAAAACCAACACTATCCAAACTCGCAACAAACAACAAACATGAAAAATTTTTTTCGTTACATAAAAATCAATTACAATGAGGAAACCCAGTCCATAATTAAACAGTTCAATAAAAATTCTAAAAAAATCTTGAGACAGAAGGGAAGACTAAAATTTCTACTTGGTTGCAAAAGCTATGGAATTATACCAACACACCTTCGAGGTAGGACAAAGTCTTTGTTATATTGTTTTAAAAATGAGACAACACGTCGCAGTTTTGAAAAAATAGAGGAATGCTTTCTACGAAAAATTTTAAATTTGGAAATCAAGGAAACAAATATAACTATCAAAGTAATCGAAAAGGATCTAAAACGCACAAAGGACTCGCTGAAAACGATGCTCGGAGAAGCAGACTACAATAACATTGTAGAAAAACAAGATCTTTACATCAAATACATCGATACCAGGATGGAAAAAACGCATCAAAAAAAGCTACAAAGACAAATTTCTAAAAAGATACAACAATTTGGGATTCGATTTAACGAAGACTGGTTTATAAATAAAACTAAAATTGAAATACCAGAAGAGTACCGTTGGTTGCTTTCGTTAGGCACAAAATTTGCTCTACCAGTCACCAAAAATAGTTTTTCACCATTGCATATCATCGCAGAACTAGAGCAGGCTGTTCAGGAAATCGAAGATGACAGAACCAAAGATAGTGCAAGAAGCAACATTGCAATGAAAATTAATAACTATCAAAGAAGACTCAGCAACAACCCGAAAGACAAATTTATAATGAAAACATATGAAGACACGAAAAAATTCATATCAAAATATAAAGAGCAAATAGTTCTAACTCAGGCTGACAAAGGGAACAAAACAGTCTTGATGTACAGAAACGATTATGTAAAGAAAATGAATGAATTATTAAGTGACAGAAAAGTGTATAAAACGATAAAGAAAGACCCGACACAACAACTTATGAGGAAAAATAACACAATTGTAAGCGAAATGCTGAAAAGAAACGAAATTGACATTAAAGAAAAATTTCACTTGTCCAGTGTAGCATCCATCGCACCGAGATTATACGGTCTTCCCAAAATACACAAAGAAAACATGCCCCTTAGACCAATCGCATCATCGACAAAAGTACCATGTTACAACTTATCCAAACATATTGGGGGTATACTCAAAAATATAGTTTCTGGCGAATATAATATTAAAAATTCATTCCAATTAAAAGACAAACTTAAAAATATTCATATAGAAGATGACGAAATCCTCATATCATTTGCGTAGTTTCACTGTTCACAAACATCCCGATACATTTTGCAATACATACAATAATGAAAAAGTGGTCAGAGTTGGAAAAACATACAAAAATTACAAAGAAACGATTTCAAAATATACTCGAATTTTGTCTAAGAGAAAACAATTACTTCATGTACCAGTCAACAATATATCAACAAATATATGGCATGCCCATGGGTAATCCACTATCTCCCACCATAGCCGACATAGTACTGGACAAAATACTTGACGACAGCATAGCTGAACTTAACGCAAATGACGTATATATCAAATACATAAATAAGTATGTAGATGATATATTCGCTATCATAAAGAGAAAGAACGTGGAAGAAATTTTAAGAGTATTGAACGCACAACATAATAGTTTAAAATTCACAGTAGAAAAAGAGCAAGAAAGTAAAATAGCATTCCTAGACTTACAAATAATTAGAAATAATAAAAAATTATTAACGAATTGGTACGCAAAAACCATTGCATCAGGAAGAATAATTAACTACCATTCGAACCATCCTTACAATCAAAAACTAAATACAGCGACAAGCCTTATTAGGAAAGCCATAACGCTTACAGACATCGAGTTCATGGCAGAAACCCAAAACATTATAAAAAGTATTTTATTTAAAAGCAGCTATCCCCAGAAGCTCATTGACCGGCTTCTAGAAAATACAAAGGAAAAAATACGCAAAGAGGAAAAGGAAACATCTAATTTTGAAAGGGAAAAAAACCAAAAATTTATCGGAGTAACATTTATACCGGGCTTAACGGATAGAAAAATACTCCAAAAAACCATAAAATCTCAAAATATAAATTACGCCCACAGACCTAACAACACTATACGACATATTTTTACCTAAACAAAGGACAAAGTGGAAAAAGAGCAACAAAATAACGTAGTGTACCAAATAAAGTGCAACGGCAAAGATGAGGAAAAATGCGATCAGTACTATGTGGGCACAACAAAGCGACAACTGGGTATACGGCTAAACGAACACAGAGCGGATGCAAAAAACAAGAAAATGACCACAGCTCTCGTGCAACATTTGACTAAGAGTAACCATATAGCGGACTTTGACAATGCACAAATATTAGATATAGAAAAAAGAGAAAAGACAAGACTAATTTTAGAGAGCTTAAGAATACAGCAAAAGATAAACAATGTAATGAACTTCAAAGAAGATATAAACAACATAAGTAATGTCTATACTGCGGTTGTGCGAAAAGAAAATAAAACAAATAAATGTCAACATTAAGGTACCTATATATATGTATTCTGTACACAGTGTAAAAAAATGTGAAACTATTTATGTAAATTAATCAATGTAAGTAATAATTTCATGTTTGTTGTTAAAAAAAAAAAAATTTTAAACTATTAAAATATTTCAATAAATAGCTTCCTGAGGATGACGCATGAAGCGTTGAAACGCGTTGAAGCAAATCAAACAAAAACAAATTTTGCTTATTTAGACGACCAACAAGCTCAACCCAGCAAACCATAAGATTTAAAATTGGTCCAAACAAACTCTTCAAAGTTAATATACTCTGTGAGCTCTGCTCAACTGAGTATAATGAAACAGCGATTGATAATCTAAACAGAGAGTATATTCAAATGAAAGAATCGTAATGTAAACAAAAAACTTTCAAAACAACAAAGTAATAGGCGGCGAATACATAAATGCAGGGTCATATCAGCATTAAAATTACATTTAAAACGAAGACGAATCCTTTATATTTGAGTGGGTGGGTAAAAAATGTGTCACGAATATTTGTTGTTCCTAATTAGGTTGCGGTAGACATGTGAACAATTCGCGATGTCCGTTTTAAAATTCATCCTCTTATCATTAGGGGTGTCCACTATGTGTAGCATTTCTAACATGAAACGTTTATTATAATTTCTCTCCTCTTCTAAAATAGCGACATTGGCAAAGTCCTGGTAATGTCTTGTATCTTGGCAGTGCGAAGTTAAAGCTGGTTTGTTGTCCGCAAAATGGTTCCTTAATTTTATGTTAGATTTGTGTGCGGATATCCTTGTCTTTAGTTTTATTTTTGTAGTACCCACATATACTTTCACGCGTATGTGGGACCCGTCACCATTGCAAGGAATCTTGTATACAATATCCGATTTTTCCTGTGTTGAGAATAAGTCGCCCACATAATTTGTTAGTAGTCGTGGTTTGTTAAACGATTCAGTCTCAAATCTGGTTAACAGTTCTTCCATCACGATATCCGCTATTACAGGTGAAGCTGGTGATCCCATTGGCATTCCTGACCGTTGCTCGTATATTTTATCCTTGTACTTAAAATATCGGTTTTCCTTGATACAGAACTTAACAGCGGCCAAGAAAAGTTCTTTTGCCATGGACGTGTGTTCTTTTATCTGGTCCCATTTGGAATCTATTATATCAAGGGCCAAATCTACTGGGATACTGGGACACAAGAAAGCAACATCGAACGATACTAAACACTCATCATCATACATATAAGTATCCTTAATCCTATTCTTGATGTCTATCGCGTCTTTTATACCTTATCTGCGTTGAGGATTAATAGTTGTTCATTGTTCCTTAAAAAATGTTTGGTAGAGCGCAGGGTGTCCTTGTAAATCTATCTCTAACCGAAGTTGTCGTCATATTTAAGTGATTTTGAGAAGTGCCGTCAGGTTGTTTCTTTCAATTTCTTGTTTCTCTTTTTCTTTAATTGTCTGTATGTAATTTTCTCCGACAGCTATCAGTGGAATTTTACTCACTTCTGTTGGCAGCGCATGTTTAGGTCCTAGAGAAAGGAGCCATGGATTGTTTGTAGGTATTTGTGTGTTGGTCGTGTTTGAAATCCATTCCGGTATCATTAGGTATTCAAATAATACCATTCTTGGATACATTGGTCATTAGGAGGAATAATTTCTTAACCATAGATTGGTACCAAAAACCAACAGCCGCGGGGAGGCTCATAAACTTCTACTCACAACATGAAAAAAGACTTATTTAGAACACTGGTAATAATTTTGTCAGACGAGTTTTGTCCATCAGCGACAATATTTACCATGAGACAAATATTACAATTATTAAAAAGATCTTGGAAAACAACAACTTTCTCACAGAGCTAACCAAGAAAATATTTCGAGATTATTATTCCCGACCCAGTGATAGCGTTAATAAAGAAGCTAAAAACGTCAAGATATACAAGTCTGCAACATATGTCCCGAGATTATCAGAAAGAATAAGATATTCGAATATATATGACAAAGAAAACGTGCGGTTAGCTTTCACCTATGACAACACACTACGGAAAATTTTCAGTAACCTAAAAGGTAAAATCTCAACACAGGAAAAATCGGATATTGTGTACAAGATTCCTTGCAATGGTGACGGGGCCCACATATGCGAGAAAGTATATGTGGGTACTACAAAAACAAAACTAAAGACAAGGATATCCGCACACAAATCTAACATAAAATTAAAGAACAATTTTGCGGACAACAAAACAGCTTTAACTTCCCACTGCCAAGATACAGGACATTACCCGGAATTTGACAATGTCGCTATTTTAGAAGAGGAGAGAAATTATAATAAACATTTCATGTTAGAAATGCTACACACAGTGGACACCCCTAATGATAAGAGGATGAATTTTAAAACGGACACCGCGAATTGTTCACATGTCTACCGCAACCTAGTTAGGAACAACAAACATTCGTGACATATTTTTTACCCACCCACACAAATATAAAGCCTTCTTCTTCGTTTTAAATGTAATTGTAATGCTGAGATGACCACGCATTTATGTACTCGCCGTCTATTACTTTGTTGTTTTGAATGTGTGCGATATGGGTATCAAATGAAAGGTGTTAATGAGTACTTTAAAAGGAAGTGGTGGTAGTTGTATATGTGAAGGCGTTTTCGAGATTTTGACCAACATGTGGACCAGGATGACCCAGAACATCATCTTTCGGGTACCGCTAATTTATTTATATATGTAATACCACGAGCAATATTCCTGCAAATATTCCAAGGACTTTTGATTTCGCCCTGCAGAACTTTTTCATTTTCTTCTACTTAATATGGTAGGTGTCACACCCATTTTGCAAAGTTTTTTTCTTAAGTTATATTTTGCGTCAATAAACCAATCCAATTACCATGTTTCATCCCTTTTTTCGTATTTGGTATAGAATTATGGCATTTTTTCATTTTTCGTAACTTTCGATATCGAAAAAGTGGGCGTGGTCATAGTCGGATTTCGGCCATTTTTTACACCAATACAAAGTGTGTTCAGATAAGTACGTGAACTGATTTTGGTAGAGATATATCGATTTTTGCTCAAGTTATCGTGTTAACGGCCGAGCGGAGGGACAGAAGGGCGACTGTGTATAAAAACTGGGCGTAGCTTCAACCGATTTCGCCCTTTTTCACAAAAAACAGTTACCGTCCTAGAGTCTACGCCCCTACCAAATTTCGAAAGGATTGGTCAATTTTTGTTCGACTTATGGCATTAAAAGTATCCTAGAAAAATTAAATGAATTTCTTTTATTTTTGTATTTTATTGCACCATATCATTACTGGAGTCGAATGTTGACATAATTTACTTATATACTGTAAAGATATTAAATTTTTTGTTAAAACTTTAATTAAAAAAAATTTTTTTTTTTAAATGGGCGCGGTCGTTCTCCGATTTTGCTAATTTTTTATTAAGCATGCATATAGTAATAGGAGTAACCTTCCTGCTAAATTTCATCATGATATCTTCAACGACTGCCAAATTACAGCTTGCAAAACTTTTAAATTACTTACTTACTTACTTAATTGGCGCTTAACCGTCTAAATGGTTATGGCGTCCAACAAGGTGCGCCAGTCGCTCCTTCGCTCCGCCAACCGGCGCCAATTGGTCACACCCAGGGAGTTTAAATCGTTTTCCACCTGGTCCTTCCAACGGAGTGGGGGCCGCCCTCTACCTCTGCTTCCATAGGCGGGTTCCGATAGAAACACTTTCTTGGCCGGAGCATCATCTTTCATTCGCATAACATGGCCTAGCCAGCGCAGCCCCTGCGTTTTAATTCGCTGAACTATGTCGATGTCTGCGTATAGCTCGTACAGCTCATCATTAAATCTTCTTCGGTACTTGCCATCGCCAACGAGTAGAGGTCCATACATATTTCGAAGAACTTTTCTCTCGAACACTCCCAAAGCCGCATCATCTTCTGTTGTCATGGTCCATGCTTCTGCCCCATATAGCAGGACGGGTACGATAAGTGACTTGTAGAGTATGATTTTCGTTCGCCGAGAGAGGACTTTATCAATTGCCTACCTAGTCCAAAGTAGCATTTATTGGCAAGATTGATTCTTCGCTGGATTTCGGTGCTGATGTTGTTGCTAGTGTTGATGCTGGTTCCCAAATAAATGAAGTCTTTTACTATTTCGAAATTATGGCTGCCAACAGTAGCGTGTTTGCTAAGGCGCGTTTGCGCTGACTCTTTGCTCGATGACAGCAGGTACTTCGTTTTGTCCTCATTCACCATCAAACCCATTTTTACCGCTTCTTTTTCCAGTGTGGAGTAAGCAGAACTAACAGCGCGGGTGTTTAGGCCGATCATATCAATGTTATCAGCATATGCCAGTAATTGCACGCTTTTATAGTATATTGTTCCGGTGCGGTTACGTTCTGCAGCTAGTATAATTTTCTTCAGCATCAAATTAAAGAAACCGCACGATAGGGGTCACCCTGTCTGAAACGTCGTTTAGTTTCGAACGGCTCGGAGAGGTCCTTCCCAATTCTGACTGAGCTGATGGTGTTGCTCAACGTCATTCTGCACAGCCATATAAGTTTTGCGGGGAAACCACATTCAGACATAGCGGCATATAGGTAGCTCCTTTTCGTGCTATCGAAGGCGGTTTTAAAGTCGACGAAGAGGTGATGTGTGATGTGTGTCGATACTATTTTCACAGGTTTTTTCCAAGATTTGCCACATTGTGAAAATCTGGTCGATGGTAGATTTACCAGGTCTGAAGCCGCACTGATAAGGTCCAATCAGCCGGTTCACGGTGGGCTTCAATCTTTCGCACAATACACTTTAAAGGACCTTATATGCGATATTAAGAAGGCTGTTTCCACGATAGTTGGTGCATTTTGCAGTATCCCCCTTCTTGTGGACTGGGCAAAGTACACTTAGATTCCAACCGTCGGACATGCACTCGTCCGCCCATATTTTGCTAAGAAGCTGCGGCATGCGCCTTACCAACTCCTCGCCGCCGTACTTGAATAGCTCCGCAAGCAATCCATCAGCGCCCACTGAAAACTTTTAAATTACCCTCTTTTAAAAAGTGGGCGTTGCCACGCCCATTGTCCAAAATTTTACTAATTTTCTATTCTGCGTCATAAGTTCAGCTCAACTACCAAGTTTCATCGCTTTATCCATCTTTGTTAATGAATTATCGGACTTTTTCGGTTTTTCGAAATTTTCGATATCGAAAAAGTGGGCGTGGTTATAGTCCGATATCGTTCATTTTAAATAGCGATCTGAGATGAGTGCCAAGGAACCTACATACCAAATTTCATCAATATACCTCAAAAATTACTCAAGTTATCGTGTTAACGGACGGACGGACGGACGGACATGGCTCAATCAAATTTTTTTTCGATACTGATAATTTTGATATATGGAAGTCTATATCTAGCTCGATTCCTTTATACCTGTTCAACCAACCGTTATCCAATCAAAGTTAATATACTCTGTGAGCTCTGCTCAACTGAGTATAAAAACGTCCTTTTTTAATGTTGATGTTTCCGACAAAATAAAAGTTTGAGTTGTTTTGGAACCGTTTCAACTTAAAGTGTTACGAAAATTAAACTCGTCAAACATTTATACTACAAATTTTGTTCGAAACCATCAAGTGTGGCAACTGCATGCGAGAGAAGAAATTGAGAATGCTGAGCTGCAACTGAAAGAATTGAGAATCAGTTTTGTGACTACTATTTTCATTTCTATATTCATATGTATTTATATGTAGCAAGCATACGTATTTATGTATTCACATATTTACGCATTTATATGACCGTCGGCGTGGTGTGATGGTAGCGTGCTCCGCCTACCACACCGAAGACCCCGGGAAAAGCAACATCAAAATTTTAGAAACAAGCTTTTTCAATTAGAAGAAAAATTTTCTAAGCGGAGTCGCCCCTCGGCAGTGTTCGGCAAGCACTCCAAGTGTATTTCTGCCATGAAATGCTGTCAGTGAAAACTCATGTACCTTGCAGATGCCGTTCGGAGTCGGCATAAAACAAGTAGGTCGCGTCCCGCCTATTTGTAAGAAAAATTTAAAAGGAGCACGACACAAATTGGAAGAGAAGTTGGGCCTAAAATCTCTTCGGAGGTTATCGCGTCTTACATTTATTTAGTTATATGGGAACATAGGTACTTTCATACAAAGCTGCCCCAACAACTGATTTGTTCATTTGACTACTAAAAGGTCAATTACGAATCAACGATTTGTGTCCAGTTGATTCAACATCTTGGTGCGATGGATAAAAATTTACAGAAATTTTGGTTGAATTGACCCGTATTTCGGTTGATTTTACCAGTCTTTTTCTTTGAGTGTAGTAAATAAATAGGTAGATCCTAGGTACTAGTCATCACACTCCTCATCAATCTAGGGCGTTGATCAGACAATTAAATAAAAGCGTTGGGCGCGTGAAATTTCTAAAAATGTGAGGCGTATCACAACCTGTTAAGGTTCAATTGGTGGTACTTATGACTATCAATAGAAATTTTACACGTCCAACGCTTTTATTTAATTGTCTGTTCAACGCCCTAGATTGATGAGGAGTGTGATGACTAGAACCTAGGACCTACCTAATTATTTTCTAGCTTTTAGTATTATTTTTACTCCATGTAAATATTGTTTTCAATAAAACCGTTTAACTTAAAAATTTTTTTTTTTATTATTTTATTTTCAAGTTTTTAGTCTTTATTTAATTGCCTATTATTTCCCATTCTATTTAGTTCATTTGGTGTCTCATTATTACAAGGATTCTTTCCTTGTTACAATCTAAGTCCTCAATACATAATCCTTCCAAAGACTTTACTCGACTCTGCGCCACGTATGCTTGTCCCTCCTTCAACTCCAAAATATTTGATGTCACTTCTACCGGACTGTATGTAATATTTGTTCCAAATATGAGCCAAATCGGACATCATAGATCGCTTTCTATTCTTGTATGTATTATGTGTTCCAAATATGAGCCAAATCGGACCAAAAGTACGATTTTTGTGAATATCTCGATCCTTGCGCCACCCAGCGGCGATTTTTTTTCATAGGTGGCTTTCTATTCATATGTATTAAGTGTTCCAAACATGAGCCAAATCGGACCACAAATACGATTTTTGTGAATATCTCGATCCTTGCGCTACCTAGCGGCTATTTTTTCATAGGTCGCTTTCTATTTTTTATGTATTATGTGTTCCAAATATGAGCCAAATCGGCCAAACAAATACGATTTTTGTGAATATCTCGATCCTTGCGCCACCTAGCGGTGATTTTTTCATAGGTCGCTTTCTATTTGTTTAGGCCACCAGCCTAAATATTTTCGGACCACCCTAACACGCACATTATTTTATTATTATTACCGGTAACGCTTAACACCAGCCGAAAGCTAACTTTGAAGGGGAAAAACTCAACGAAATTTAGCTATCGGCAGGTGCCGCGGACTTTTTCGCGGTCTTGGCCTTTCTTGCTATTTTGGAACGTTCAAGAGCCAGCAGCTAGCCCCAGGTGAGTTTCCTAACTTTTTTTCGAGTGTACATCTCAAATTTTAAACTGTGTTCTAAATTGTGAACTGCCAAGTGAGTTTATTTCGTATAATTAAACTCGTTGCCATTGTCACTTAAATTTTAATTTTTAATTTTCTATTTGCAATTAATCACTTGCATACATTTGAATGTGTCAAGTGCATTTGGTAGTTCGATTAATTTCTTTCTAATTGCACTACGGCATATTCACTCGGAATTGATATCTATATTGTGAAATTAATTAGCTTTCCTGACGACCAGGAAGTTTGTGAGTGTTTCACTTTGATAGGCAATTATTGTAAAATATTTATCGTTTATAAATAAATTGTAACGAATCGGTATTAATTCTTCTCTTTTTATTTCTTTTATTTGCGTGCGATCGCGCCCCACGACCCGGGTGCCACATCCCCCCGCAATATTTGGTCCATTCGTGCCGACAAAATTTAAGTCGGAGAAAACAGCACTTTTTTTATAAAATTTTGGCCAATTTTTCATCTTTGGATAATTAAACAAAAGTTAAGGAGGCTATTATTTACATACATAAAACCAGCGAAAACACAAAACAAGCGAACACACATACAGCCACAAATCATCACATCATACAGCTAAAACGAATAAAAGCATCATTCGATATCACATACATTGGCATCACATCATACAGTCCACTAATATTATCGTCAAACCGAAATCACATCACGTCAGCGCACAACATCAAACAGTCCACTCATCTACATCACATACAATCAAATAGCTTCATCACATCATCACATTACTCAGTTCATCACATCATCACATTACTCAGTCCATCACATCAACACATCGCTGCACATCGATCAACTAAAAAAAACAAGGTCGTGGTTGCTTGGTTGCACAATTTTTTTTCCCTATTTACATGATTTTACGTACGGAAGGTGCATTCCGTGATAGTCACAAGAAGGGCAAAGCAAGTGAAATTGCTAAATTTCGTGTTTTTTAAACACACCAATCGCCTTTTGACGATCGGGTAATTCCCCCCACCAGTGGTAAGGGTTACTCGACACTGCTCAAGGCAGACAGTCAGTGAATTTTTATTAGTTTTTTTTCACATTCATCACTGCACTGTATTGTACCCCTCGTCGTCACATACGTTGACAAAACTTCCTAGTCAGGAACCATATTTTCTCTTGGTTGATAGCCTTAGCTTGTCTATCACAGAATTCACTTTAGTAATCAGTTTGCGAGCTGAAATAATACCAAAAGCCAAAAAAGTATCACTATGTTGGGTGGCTAGTGGCTTCATCATAATTTATACTGATCGCTTTATATTATATAGCTGTATTTTTATCACTTTTTTCTTAATAAATACTTTAAATTGTATGTTTTCCACGTCAAGTTGAATATACAAAATTTATTTCTATTGTTGGGAAAGATACCCTGGTTGGCTACTCGGGGATACTCATCAGCGTTCACTTTCACCTTGTATACACATTAAATCCTCGTCAGGATTTCTATCTGTGTTTCACATCACTAGGTATACACATTAAATCCTCGTCGGGATTTCTATCTGTGGTTCAAATTTCTAGAATTACACACATTAAATCCACAGGAATTCGATTTGTAGTTCAAATCTCGAGGTGGACACACTATATCACATCGGGATTACATCTGCGTTTTAAACTTTTTTTAGACACGCTAAGTTTTCAGAAAATATTTCTATCTGTGTCCAATACACCCTTTAGACACATTAAATATTTGCAGACGATTTCTCTTCTCTGCATTGCACATCACTGTAGACACATTAAATCCTCGTCAGGATTTCTATCTGTGTTTGATATCACTTTGTACACACTAGAACCTTTCAGGATTTCTATCTGTGCTGCATATACACATACACATTAAATCCTCGTCAGGATTTCTATTGTAGTGTAAGCAGCCAACAATTCAATTTAATCCAAAATATTTAAATCAGTCTAATATTCTAACCTGCTACAAAAATAGTCTAAATGTTCATCAACACATAAAAATGCATTTGAGAATTAATGCTGACACAGCCATTAATAAACAGACGTGTACAACACACAACCAAACGAATTTGAATCCCAGCAATTTGCATTCCTGCAACTTGCAAGGTTAGCAATTTGCAGCTCATATATGTAGGTACTTATTTTGTGCCGAGTAGTATGTAGGTATGTAAGTATGTATGTTTAAGGTAGTTATGTATGTAAGTATGTAAGCTTAAATGTAAATAGATATGTAAGAATATGTTTAGAATAATCTAATATAAATAGGTTGAATTATTTGAATAAAGACAATTCGACATTCATAATTCAAGCAGTGAAGTCTTCTTTGTTTTACTTGCGTTAGGGACCTTTCTACATGGCGATCCTGCCTATGATGCTACTGGCTGATTTTTCAGCCTAATGTCATAGCCGGCAGGATTTTTCTGGCTGATTACAGCCTAAGCCTTGTAAAAAGAAATGAACAATTCTCACCTGGTCTTTCTTCGCTACACTCCACTTCACTAAATAAAAGGTTTAATAGTTTTTTTTCTAAAACGTTATAAATATTTCACTTTAATCGTGCTAATTCTTTTACTTTTAGTTTGACTTTCAATGTTAATAACTAAACCACTCTAAATGAGATGTATTTACAAGTGTTGAAACTAAATACAAATTCAAAGTATTAATTAAATTTATATAAAAGGAGCGCGTCCGCGTTTGCCGAGTGATAGTACTTGACTGGTTTGACCAAATATCGTTGACGACGATGGCAGTGGTCGCTCGTTGGTGTCTTCCACTTCGCCGCGCACGGCTGCACATACGTATATTTTGACGCCGTCTAAATATTTGTGAAGGCGGCTTAGACATCCTGCCCGCCCTGCAGGGAGGTGCTCGTAACCACCTTCTGCAGCTCCTGCAAGGCGCGGATGGTGGTATCCAAAGCGCGACTGGTATTGCGCCGTTGGCCTTGCGCCGTTTGCAGGCCGTCTGGGGTGCGCGCGATCGTGCGCTTGACCGTCCGTTTTGGTTTTGGGGTTGCTGCGGGTTTGGTCGCAGGGTGCGCCTTTTGTGCCCTACGGGCGCAGGTGGACTTTCTCTCTTCATTCTTCTTTTTCGGCCTGGGTTTCGGCTTCCGGGATGCTTGCTGTGTTGGGACCTTTCCTTGACCACGTTGACTTTTCGGTCCATTATGCAGGAGGGTGTGATGCGCCAGACCGCACATTTTGCACGACCCTCGGGAGTCGCATTCACCCGTTGTATGCGTGAGGGCCAAGCAATTATAGCAATAGCCCTGTGCCCTGGCCACGGTAGCACGCTGCGGTGGCCGCATCGCCTCAAAAGCCGGGCAGGTCCGCAGCGCGTGGTAGCGGTGGCACAGCCGACACTGGAGGCAGTTATCGGTCTCTGCTGTGGGAGCCAGTGGACATGCTGGTCGAGATGCCATGATGGTGTCGACCTGAAAGCATAAGAGCAGAGAGAGAAACGAGAAGTAGTTGGATACAGCGGATGATATGGAAATTTAATTATACAGGGGAAACGTATATAAGTTAGAGCGCTGTACTCGAAGAGTGCTCCATTGGAAGAAAGCCCAGTTTAACTAAGGGCGCATGACAAGCCCATTTTGGGTGCGAACCTCTACAACCCGAACATGGTTGTCAGATCCGAGGCGAACGTTCTCGATTCGTCCCAGACGCCACTCGGTGGGTGGGAGTGAATTTTCTTTATTTACGACGAGGTCGCCTGGTTGAGGATTTCGCTGTGGCGTTTGCCATTTATAGCCTTTCTGAAGGTCCCTCAAATAATCCTCTTTCCAGCCTCGACTGAATTGGTGATGAAGCGATTTGAGCTTTTCCCATCGATTTATCCAGGAGAGGTCTTCCGCGTTTGGCTCAGGAATTGCTAATAGCGGTGCACCTCGAAGGAAGTGACCCGGAGTGAGCGCTGTGAAGTCAGCTGGGACCTGGGATAGTGAGGTGAGAGGCCTCGAATTGAGAACTGCTTCAATACGCACCAACAGCGTCGTGAATTCTTCGAAAGTAAACTTGTGGGATGCAGCGGTTTTTTTGAGGTGGGTTTTAAAACTTTTTACTGCAGATTCCCACAAGCCGCCCATATGAGGGGCGCTGGGTGGAATATACTGCCAGTTTTTTCCCTGAGGGGCATATTTCTGCACAATGTCCGCAGAGCATTCGTTAAGAAATTTAACGAAGTCGCGTTCGAGTGCGCGCTGAGCGCCAATGAACGTTTTACCATTGTCGCTCATCATTTTTGAGGGATAACCTCGTCTGCCAACGAATCGGGCGAATGCTGCGCGAAAGGCTTCAGTAGTAAGGTCCGAGCATAGCTCGAGGTGTACTTCCTTTGTGGAAAAACAGACGAATACAGCCACGTACCCTTTTATGATAGTGGTCGACCCCAGAACCAATGCTTTTATTTGGAATGGACCTGCAAAGTCTACACCTGTTGTGGAAAAGGGGAGTGAGAAATTGCAGCGCTCAGGTGGTAGAGCTGCCATTATTTGCGTGCGCGTTTTCTGTTTGAAAAGCGTGCAAGATTTGCATTGAAAAATGCATTTCTTTATAAGAAGCTTTAGTTTTGGTACGTAGTACTCTTGCCTCACCATTTGGAGCATTAACCGCATTTCTGCATGAAGAAGTAGGCGGTGTAAAAACTCCAGATACAACTGGCAGAGCCTTGAATCCGGAGGAAGGATTACTGGATGCTTCTCGTTGTTTTGCATTGTAGAATGTTCCAACCGGCCACCGATACGTAGGAGTCCGTATCCATCCAGAAATGGATCAAGAGCCAGAAGGGAACTCTTTTTGCTTATTGGCATTTTGTTTTGTAAGGCGCTCTTTTCCGCACCGAAATGGCGAGATTGTGCCATTGCCACAAGCCGCGTTTTCACATGTTGCAACTCTTTGTACGTCAGATGGGGATTATGTGTTGTTGCCACCGATTCGGATTTGTTGCAGGCATTGTTCGCAAAGCGGAACACGTATGCAATCACACGTAGAGCTTGAGAGTATGAGGAGAAGCGTTGGAGAATATCGTCCTCTTCCTCGAGTGCGTGATATGCTTCGACCTTGCGTTTCTCGGGTGGAGAAGCGCTACCTGCTTTCGGCTTTGGCCATGCTGAAATGTGGCAAGAAAGCCATTGTGGTCCGTGCCACCAAAGTGAAGAGCCTATCAAATCATGCGGCTTGCAACCACGTGTGCCAAGATCAGCCGGGTTGTCTTGGCTAGACACATGGCGCCAGGTGCCGCTGGGAAGATATTCTCGAATTTGAGAGGTACGGTTGGCCACATAAGTCTTCCAGGTCGATGGAGATTTTTCTAGCCAGGCTAGTACAATCTCAGAATCTGACCATAAGATTATGTTGCATGCTTGTAAGTCGATCTGTTTTCGAACAGTTGAAGCCAGTTTTGCGAGTAGGACTGCACCACATAGCTCTAAGCGGGGTAAGCTTACAGTTTTAATGGGGGCAACTTTGAGAGAAGATTTTATTTGGTTGCCCACATGTGTGCGGATGTAAATCGCTGCGCAATATGCTTTTTCCGAGGCATCACAGAACCCGTGGATTTTGGTGTCTTGCCCTGGAACGACATTAACCCATCGAGGGATTTCGATGTGGCAAATGGCTGGCAGATTTTCTGAGAAATGTTGCCATTTTGATAATGTTGCGGGTTTGGCGCTTTCATCCCAATCGCTGCCATCCAGCCAGATATCTTGGAGAAGCATCTTGGCCTGGATCATAACTGGCGACAGCCATCCGGGTTAAAAAGTTTTGCAACAGAAGATAAAATTTGTCGCTTTGTGACCGAATTTTGGGTGTGTTCCGGCAGAATGGTGTATGAAAATTTGTCCGTGAGCGCATTCCATCGAATGCCAAGAGTTTTGGTATTGGAAGTGCTCTCAAATTTTAAGAAGTTCGAGTCTAGAAGATCCTCCTTCGGAAACTGTTCTAATATGGCCGGGTGATTAGCCGTTAGTTTCTTTAGTATGAAACCAGCTGATTTTAGGGCGTTTATCACTTGAACGAGTGATTCAGTGGCGTTATCGATGGTATGACTTCCGGATAGGATGTCGTCGACATACGTTTGCGTCTTGAGAATTGTTGCAGCCAACGGGAATGTCGCTTTCGTGTCATCGGATAGTTGATGCAACGTACGAATAGCGAGATATGGTGCACAATTGACGCCGAATGTAACCGTTTTTAGATTGAAATCGCTAACATTGGAGTTGGCCGATTTGCGAAATAGGATTCGCTGAAAATCTTTGTCGTCCTCGTGTATAAGGATCTGACGGTACATTTTTTCAATGTCTCCATTGAACACATACTTATGCATGCGCCACTGTAGAATTAGTAGCATGAGATCTGGTTGGAGAGTTGGACCAGTGTATAGCACGTCATTCAGGGATTTTCCTGACTCAGATTTTTTAGAGGCGTTGAAAACCACACGAACTTTGGTGGTGACCTTATCTGGTTTGACTACCGCATGATGTGGCAAGTAAAATGAGAAGACCTTGTCATTCGAAGTTATTTCGCATGGGTCGGTAGATTCCATGTGATCAAGGTCGAGATATTCTTGCAACACATTGTTGTACATTGTACCTAACTCCCCTTTTTCTGAAGCGATCGCTCCATGGAAAAACTGTTGCAGAGCAGCCGGGCGGGATTTGCCGAGGGAGAGTTTTTCAGGAAACTCCTCCTTGAATGGAAGTCGCACAATGTATCGACCGTTTGGTGCACGTGTCGTGGTTGTTGCATATATCTGCTCACACGCTTGATCCTCGGGGGATATCTGTGGAGGTTGTGGAATTTCCTCCTCTTCCCAAAATTTTCTCAGTTGAGAACTGAGGGTCTTGTTTGACGCTTGGACTTGCGTCGAGAATGACACAACATTTTCAGTTATTGGACCACTGAGAATCCAACCAAAAATGGTTTGTTGCGCGAGTATGCTACCGCACACCTTTTTTATACCTTCCAGCAGAATTTGTGGAAGTATGTCGCTGCAAAGACCATGTCAGTCTGACCTGGTATGTGGCAACTGGGGTCAGCGAGCTCAAGGAGTTTGAACTGCTGCCAGATTTTGCGACTAATGGTGGATGTTGGCAGATTTGTTGTCAATTGCGGCAACACAATGGCATGAGCCTTTATCCTTTTCATGGCCTTGGATGCAACCAGTGTCAAAGGACAAAGCTTGGAGGACTTTTGTACGACTTGTCCACCCATGCCAGAGATTTCGAACTTTGAATGTTCGAATGGAAGTTTCAACCGTTTTTTAACTTTCGAGGAAATGAAAGTTCTTTCCGAGCCCTGATCAATAAGGGCTCTTAGTTGAAATAATTCCCCTTCGTGTTCGACTGCGACCATAGCAGTAGGAAGAAGAATTTGGTTATCATTGGCTGCATGCAATGATTGAACCGGTGCGTGTTTTGAACAACACGGTAGCTCGCTAGAATCGGAGCTATTCTGCGTTTGTCGAACGGGAGATGTTGACTCAGCAGTTGTGTGCTGCACGTTTGGTGCATTCGTTCGCGGGGTGGAACGTGGAGCTTGTGGGCTCGCATGCAACAGCGTGTGATGCCGTTGATGACATGTCGAACATGACCACTTGCTCGTGCACTCATTGATGATATGAGTGCTGCTAAGGCAGTTTGTACACAGCTTAGCTTGGTTTACGAATTTTGTCCGGTTTTGCACAGACATTCGCTTGAAACGTGGACAGACTCTAATAAGGTGCGGGGAGTTGCAACATTGGCAAGTTTCCTTTTTAGATTCTGCCACAAGGGTTTGCGTCCTGTTGAAGGACCTCTTTTGCGCAGAATCTTGATGAGCGACTGGCTTTTGTTTGCTTGGTTGAAGCCTATTGACCCTTTCAACGACTTCGTATCTCGAGGTGAGAAAGTCGTTCATTTGTGACCATGAGGGTAGATCTCTTGGAGAAGAGAGAGATTGTTCCCCAAGTGACAGTGTTGTTTCGGGGAGCTTTGATGAACAAATGTACACCAGAATCGGATCCCAACTGTCTGTCGTAACTCCTTGCGAGTGAAGGACGGATAGGCAGTTGTTGATTGTATTTTGCAATTTCTGAAGTTGCTCACTGTTTTCGGATGGAATAGTGGCAAGAGTCAGTAAGGATTTTATCTGGTTGTCAACCAAGATACGCTTGTTTTCGTATCGTGACCGTAAAGCTTCCCAGGCAAGGTCAAAGTTATCATCGCTCAACGCATATTGCTTGACGATGGAGCCGGCTTTACCTTGTGTTTGTACCGGAAATGGTACAATTTCTGAGCACGGGAGAGCCTTGGGTGGTTAATGTACACCGCTGTGAACATGTCACGAAAAGCGGGCCATTCTTCATAGCCACCATAAAAGGTCTCCGTGTCGCATGCTGGGACTTTGAGGTAAATATTTGCCTCAGCCGGGGGTTGTTCCACGCGGGGTGGTGGACTCGGCGTTGCCATCATTTTGATCAATGAAAGTTGATCGGCAATTTTTGCTTTAGTCACTTCATACGTATCAAGGCAGGCGCATTGTTTGCCTTGCACTGAACTCTTGAAGTCTTCAGGGAAACTTTCGTCTGGTTTCGAAAAAACCAGATCGTAAACCGATTGAAGTCGTGCCCAATAATCATCTAGTGATTTGTCCTTTATCATGAGATACGATTCAGTATGATCCTGAATCGGTGCTTCGTTGAATTTTGCACAGTATCTCATCAGATTGTCACTTTCCGCGATGAACTTTTGCGCGGATGGGTCAACTGATTTGATTTCCGGGGGGATGTTGACATCTCCTTGCCGTTTCTTCCTTTGGGCCACCTTTTGGTTTTGTCCCGGTTTCGGACGTTTTTGGGGGACTGCGAGGCATTTTATGCAAGCTTTTGGGTTTTCACCAAAAAACCGAATAAAGTATGTGTCCGCTCAGAGCACGTTCGCAAAATTCGAAGATGGAAAACTCTTCGTGCCACAGAAATTTAAAAAGGGATATTTAAATTAGTAGCGGTGTTTGTGTTTTTTTTTTTGAACAATAGAGTCAAGCACGGACAACGGGACGTTCCTTAAATGATTTAAATCCGCGAAATTCGGAATTTAATAGGATGTATATTGTTTTGTAAAAACAAAAGGTATAAAATTAAAAAAAAATTACAAACACTTTTCACTTATATATACGTGTAAATATACGTGTGGAAATAAACGTGTATTTGTAAATTACTGGTATATAAAGTATGTATATATTAGAAAATAATAATATGTACTTGAAGTTTGTATGGATATTTTTTGAAAGTTCCTATAGGGACGAAAATATCTCAAACTTAGTTTTGTACGCCAGAATAAGTACAAATGTACACGCGCAATATACAAACGTATGTATATATATTTGTTTGTGCGAACGTATGCACGTGAATCAGATGAGCTTCTCTGTTTATGTTTACAAACAGAAGAGTTTGTTTTGATTCGCTTCTTCGTCGCTTTAATGTCGCGTTTCTTTGTGAAGCTGAGTGCGCTTGATTGCACTGTTGGGAGAGTGCAGCAAAGAAAGATGAAAAAATTGCAAATATGAGAGAGGTTGAGAAATTTGATCAGCAGTACACAACTCTCTCTCTCTGCTAATGTAGCTCTATGTGCTGGGAAAATGTCGCTGGAAGAGCGACTTGAACGTGTGAGTAAACACGTATGATGTTCTCTGAGTGGAGAAGTATGATTGCTGGAAAAGCAACTTGAAATTATTTGTACATGTATGTAAGTATGTACATACGTATGAATATTATACTTTTTATATATGCTGGCAAGCAAGAAAAAATCACTTGGAAGAAGTTGAACTGTATCAACAAGTTCAACGCTCTGTGCGAACAACGGGGTAAACTCAGCTGTAGAAGAAGTTTTTGCCGATGTTGTTCTTGCACAGTGGGTTTGAGTAGGCAAGTAAACTGCAATTTTTTGTTGGTTAAATACCACTAGAAATATGTATACATATATATAATTGGCGGATTTTGCCTATTGGTATAGCGGAATATTTTCTACCAATTTTTGGTTGCAAAAAGTTGCAGTAAAACCAACGGTAAGAAAATTTCCGCAATATTCATGTATATATGTGGATGTGTATATATGTTTTTGCAGTTTACAAAAATAATATAACTTTGCGGAGAAAAGTTGTATTATTTTCTGGTATTTTTTTTTTTATGGAAAATAAAAAAAACTGCCTGCTCACCAATTTTTGTATATACTGCTTCTTATTGTGTTGTTACTGCCTGGTCGCTTGATGTTGTTGGATGCTGCTTAGCTGGCTGTTGGTGCTACTGCTTGGCTTTGTAAAAATGATGATTTAAAATTTTTTTTTTTATCTATATTTCTTTGTTTTTTTTTGTGTACCACAAAATAATTTCGCAAATTTTGTGAGTATATGTAGATAAGTGTTTTCGCACTTTTGATGAGTGTGCCCACAATTTAAAAAAAAAAAAATTTTCTAACTTTTTTTTGAAATTTTAAATTTTTTCCGCAATTTTTTTGTGTTTTTAAATACGATTGTATATATGTATATATTTGTTTTTTAACCAGCACCAGCACTTTTTGGTTTTTTTTTTACAATTATATTTTTTGACAAATGTTCCCAAAATTTTTGCAATTTTCTGAATTTGTATTTTTTATTTTTTTTCCAGTATATAAATATGTATATATGTATATTGAATTATGTATACTCGTATATGTTTGTTTCTCTCAATTTATATTTGTCATATGTTTTTTTTTTGTCGTATCTCTATTTTTGAACACACACTGTCATTCTTTTGTTAAGTTTTATTTAACTCGTGTGTTTTTGTATGCACTCACTGCACTGATTTATTTGGGATTTTTTACTTGTTTGTTTTTTTTTTTTTTTTTTGGACGAAAAAATTCGATTAAAAGTTAATTAAAAATGTTTTTGTTTTAAAATTTTAGGGTGGGTCAAAGATGGCTGCGAAGGACCATGAACAGTTCTCACCTGGTCTTTCTTCGCTACACTCCACTTCACTAAGTAAAAGGTTTAATAGTTTTTTTTCTAAAACGTTATAAATATTTCACTTTAATCGTGCTAATTCTTTTACTTTTAGTTTGACTTTCAATGTTAATAACTAAACCACTCTAAATGAGATGTATTTACAAGTGTTGAAACTAAATACAAATTCAAAGTATTAATTAAATTTATTTAAAAGGAGCGCGTCCGCGTTTGCCGAGTGATAGTACTTGACTGGTTTGACCAAATATCGTTGACGACGATGGCAGTGGTCGCTCGCTGGTGTCTTCCACTTCGCTGCGCACGGCTGCGCATACGTATATTTTGACGCCGTCTAAATATTTGTGAAGGCGGCTTAGCCAAGAAAAAAAAAGAGAAGGTGTTAAAGTTGGGCACCAATAATAAAAATTGAGGCAATTGATTCAACGGAAAATACACGAAGATTGACATATTGTGGCAATTACGTCAACAGAAAATACACGAAGATTAGCATATTGTGGCAATTACTTCAACGGAAAATACACGAAGATTAGCATATTGTGGCAATTACTTCAACGGAAAATACATTAAAATTGGAACGATATTAGCATAGCCCCAGAGCAAGAATGACACTGATCTCGTGAAGCGTACCACATTTTCAATGGTGATAAACAAGAGGAGCATGATAATTATAAGTATAATAAATACACTAGCTTAAGTATGAAGTCATTTCTTTAACCATTATTTAAAAAAAAAAAAAAAAAATTTTTTTACTGCTTATTGAATTATGTTCCCAGAAGAGGACATACAAAATCAAAGTCAGCTTGACCAAATTTTTTATAAACTAGCTAGACGAAATTTAAATCTCCTAGAAGGTGAAAAGAAAACACCCGGGAAAATAAACCAAGGCCCTAAGCCAATAACAATTGAAGAGTATAGAAAGAGGAACAAAATTCAAAAAATTGAGGAACCTAAAGTTCCAAAGCCGGTCAAATTAAAAAGAAAAAGAGGAGGAGAGCAATTTGGCATACGAAAATCTATAGCCAAGATCTATGAAAAAATAAACTTAAGCACTAATCAGGCAGAGAAAATTCAACTAAAAAAAAGAAATTAAGGAATTAAGAAACAATAGTTACAAACATAAAAAAACCGAATCCAACAATGTAAATATTAGGGTGTTGAAAAAAAATATATATAATTTTGTAAAACTATTAATTTTAAATTATGGAAAGACCAAGAAAGATTAAAACTTATGTAAAAGGCCCATTTGAGGACCTTTAAAATGAAATTAAAATTCTAGATGAGGAAAAAACTCTGATTTGGTTGAAAAGTCATTGGAAACTTATTGAGATGCCTGGGGAACCAACAATATGGAATGTTAGGAACCCACTCGCAACAGCAGCTGAAGAGATATATAGATGGGAAGTAAAATTTATGGGAAGAACAGATTAAAATATTGGAAAAATTAAAAAAAAAGAAAAAAAAACCACAAAAAAAAATTTTTTTTGTCTTCATATTATTTTTTTACGATGGGAAGAATCGAAAATAGAAAAACCAACGGCAAACGTTGTAAACTCAGTCCAAGTAGTAGACCATACTGAAGCACTAGATACTATCAAAATCATGCTTCTAATAATTTGCGTAGTCAGTTGCATAAGTTTGTTTCTGAAACTCTACTCAACCCATAATAAATTCCTAAAAAAGCGATATGCTAGCCGCGCAGACGGTTTAGATAAGGCTTAACAAAATTTTAACTGCCATTTTCAATGGGCAAATGGGAAGATGTCGTTAAACTACTCATAGAAGAAAAAACGATAGGAGAAAAATATTACAAATGTATTAATAAAAATACAAAAATTAAGGCAGAAACAGTAGTAAAGCATCTTAAAATAATAGTTGAGTCGTTTAACAAAATAGGAAAAACAATTCAACTGTTAA
The DNA here is from genome assembly GCF_040869045.1 of Eurosta solidaginis. NCBI lineage: Eukaryota > Metazoa > Arthropoda > Insecta > Diptera > Tephritidae > Eurosta > Eurosta solidaginis. Next base: position 165,442,054 of record NC_090319.1, on the reverse strand, counting down.
ATGGTAAACTCGACAGCAATCGAAAAGACCAAGCATATCAAATTTATTCCAGCATTAGAGACAAATTGGTGTCCCCACTGGCAAGATATGATATTGACTTCCTAGTACCAACGAGTTTTAAGAAAGAAATAGAAATAGACTATATCACATTCCTTCTGGAGTCAGCATCTGATTTAGAAGAAGAATCAAAAGTAGAACAAAAAGAAGAAGAAAAACAGGAACAAAAAGAAAGTTTAACAGAGACGCCAAACAACCAAACAAGAAAAGACAAAATGGCTCAAACCACAGTAGAATTCTTAAAAACGGCTTCGTCAATCCTGCCTGAGTTTGATGGTAAACATGAGAACTTACATAGCTTCTTAGATGCACTGGATATCCTAGAACAAATTAAGGATACTCACGAGACCATAGCAGTCTCCATGATAAAAACAAAGCTCAAGGGAACAGCTAGAAACCTTTTGAGCACCGAAAACTCAATACTAGAAATAAGGCAAAAGTTGAGTTCAGCAATTAAAGGTTAATCTGTAGAGGTTTTGACAGCAAAACTCCTAAACATTCAACAGCGCAGTATAACAGCTAACCAGTACACTGCAGAAATAGAAAAATTAACAAAATCGTTAGAAGGTGCTTACATATCAGACGGACTTGCACCTGATGTGGCAACCAAATATGCCACACAATCAGCTGTAAAAGTCATGTGTAAAAACTCGACTAACGAAAGAGTAAAACTAATAATGCAGGAAGGAACGTTCACATCTATGAACGAGGCTATTTCAAAATTCACGAATAGTTATACTGAAGTCACGGGTAACCCAAATACAGTGTTACGCTTGACGGCCTCGCAATGTAATTACCGAGGTAACTTCCGAAGAAGCTAACAAAATAATAATTATAGAAGTAACCAAAACCGAAGATATTACAGTAACACTAACAGATATAGCAACAACAATAATAATAGACAAAATAATAATATCCAAAGACGTAATTTTGGAGGTCAGTCAAGATCATCCAATCAGGGTAACACAAGGAACCTCCGTAATATAAACCAATAGGAAAACCAGCCAACTCCACCCCAACAGTAAATTCTAACGGTAATAAATTATGCACATTCAACTTGCATCTAAACAGCTACATATCTTCCAATACTACCCTAAATAAGTCAACTTCGACGTTCCTGATAGATACAGGAGCGGATATCTCAATAATAAAGAAGGGCCAATTGACAGTAATGTCACAATAAATAACTCACAAATCACAGATTCAAAAGGTATAGGCCGAGGCATAACAAGCACACTTGGAACAGTAAAAGCAGATCTAACAGATGATAGTCTTTTAATACGATATAAGTTTCACATAGTAGAAGACAATTTCCCAATCCCATGTGATGGAATTTTGGGACTCGACTTCATTAAAAAATATAATTGCATATTAGATTATAATAAGATTGGGGACAGCCTAATATTAAGACCATATGACTACCCAGAAGATATAGTTATACAAATGACAAATAAACCAACAATTAATAGCATTACAATACCCGCTAGAGCTGAAGTAGTTAGACAGGTTCATATCAATAGTCACAATAAGGAACTATTAGTGCCTCATCAAGAATTGACCAAGGGCATTTTTGTAGCCAACACTATAGTAAACTCAAATCAAGCTTTAATCAGAATCATAAATACAACAGATAAGCATGCAATCATTCAAGATTACGACATCAAAACAGAAAGTTTAGAGGATTATGTAATAATTGAAAATACACCTCAATGTAAAGATAATAGTAAAGAAAAGTTAGAAAGATTAAATAAAAATTTCCCACCATTCGCTAGTAAATCACTCAACACATTATGCTCAGAATTCATTGATATATTCTCATTAGAAACAGAACCAATTACGACCAACAACTTCTACAAACAAAAGTTGCATCTGAAGGATAACACTCCTGTGTACATTAAAAATTATAGACTACCCCAAGCACATAAGAATGAAATAAATAAACAAGTAAATAAACTAATTCAAGATGATATTATTGAACCATCAACCTCAGAGTACAACAGCCCTATTCTATAGTACCTAAAAAATCTCTTCCGGGCAAAGAAGAAAAAAGGTGGAGATTAGTGGTCGATTTCAGACAAATAAATAAAAAATTAACGGCTGATAAATTCCCTTTGCCTAGAATAGATGATATTCTGGATCAATTGGGAAGAGCAAAATATTTCTACTATTGCCTAGATTTAATGTCAGGATTTCACCAAATAGAACTCAACCCAGAATCAAGAGATATAACATCCTTTACAGCAGACAACGGTACTTATCGGTTCAAGAGATTACCTTATGGCCTCAAGGTAGTGCCAAACTCATTCCAGAGGATGATGACATTGGCATTCGCAGGTCTAAAACCATCACAAGCATTCTTGTACATGGACGATTTAGTGGTGTTGGGATGCTCTGAAAAATATATGATTAAAAATTTACGGGATGTATTCTCCACATGTAGGAAATATAATTTAAAATTACATCCGGACAAATGTCTATTTTTCAGCCAAGAAGTTACTTATCTTGGACATAAATGCACAAGTACTGGAATTTTACCAGACCCAAGTAAATTTAAAATTGTTCAAAATTACCCAACTCCCAAAAATGCCGATGAATTTGTAATTATTATAGAAGATTCATACCCAATTTCGCGGAATACGCCAGGCTTCTACCAAGACTTAGTAAGAAAAATTTAATTTTCAATTGGACAGACGACTGCGAGAAATCTTTTCACTACCTAAAAAATGCATTAGTTAGTCCAAATATCCTACAATATCCCAATTTTGATAAAGAGTTCTTTATTACAACCGACGCAAGTGGTTATGCTTGCGGTGCTGTGCTAAGCCAAGTATATGAAGGAAAACACTTACCCATTGTCTATGCCTCAAGATCATTTACAAAAGGCGAAATAAATAAAGCCACGATCGAAAAAGAATTAGCGGCCATAAATTGGGCAATTATATATTTTAGACCATATGTTTATGGCAGAAAATTCACAGTGAAAACGGATCATCGACCTTTAACCTATTTATTCTCAATGAAAAACCCTTCATCTAAAGTAACTAGAATCAGGTTAGATTTGGAGGAGTACGACTTTGGGGTTGAGTACATAGCCGGAAAAGAAAATTACGTGGCAGACGCTCTGTCACGAATAGATATCAATGATTTGAAAGAAATGTCAGTACAGGCATGTAAAATAATTAAAGTCACGACAAGATCGCAAACTAAAAAGAATTCCAGTAATAATAGTAATAGAAATAAAGAGAAGAAAAGTCACAAAGAGAACCCTATAATATACGAAGCGCTTAATAAATGTGAAGTAAAAAGACTAGTGCAGCTCGTTTTCGATCCTCCGAAATTATATTTCAAAAAAGGAAAGAAAATTTGCAGTGAAATAAATATAGAAAATCAAATTGTTTAGGCGAAGATTGACTTAGGCCAATTCTTTACCAGGCTCATAGAAAAAGTCGGCAATTTTGGAATTAAGAAAATACAGTTGTCCTTAGGAGACAAATTGTTTAATTATACTCGAGTAGACAAATTTAAGGAGATAGGTACCAAAGTTCTCAAAAACTTAACTATTGCATTAACTCCGGAGGTTGTGCATGTGGCGGAAAATGATAAAATTAAAAAGATTCTTCAAAAATATCACGATGATCCTGTTAATGGTGGCCACCCAGGAATCAATCGTACAACTAATAAAATAAGACAAAAATATTACTGGAAAAATATGAAAAATGATATCAGAAGATACATAAAGAAATGCGTTAATTGCAATAAAAATAAAATTTATAAAAATTTAAAAGAACCAATGATTTTAACTGAAACACCACCAAAGGCGTTCCAAACAGTACAAATAGATACAATTGGACCTTTACCAAGATCATTAAATGGAAACGAATACGCTGTCACTCTAATATGTGATTTAACTAAATACTTAGTAGCAATTCCTATAAAAAGCAAACATGCAAAAACAGTAGCCAGAGCCATATTCGAGAATTTCATATTAATTTATGGAAGTATGAAAACAATAATAACGGATATGGGATCTGAATATAAAAATAGCCTGTTTGAAGAACTATGTAAACTTCTCAATATTGAGCACAAAACATCTACGCCGTATCACCACCAAACTTTAGGCACGGTTGAACGTAGTCATAGAACTTTCAATGAATATGTGCGCTCATACATATCCATTAACAAAGATGACTGGGATGAATATCTCAAATATTTTGCATACTGTTACAATACTACCCCATCTACAGTCCATACTTATTGTCCATTCGAATTGATCTTTGGCAAAAAACCCCAGACTTACGAATTTCTAATAATAATTGAGGCTTACGATAAAGAAATTAAATATAGGTTACAAATAGCACAGGATAGAGCCTTTAAATTAGTAAAAGAGGCTAAAGAAAAACAAAAGATTAGTTATGATAAGAATATTCACTATAAGGAAATAAAAATAGGAGACGTAGCGTTAGTAAAAAATGAATCAGGACATTAGTTAGATAATAGATATAAAGGGCCCTTTAGAGTAGTAAACATCGACGAAAACAATAATTTTACATTAATCCCCTATAAGGTAGAAGAAATCGATGAAGAAGAAAACACTAATAATAAAAATTATGACACCTTAATCCCATCTAGAATAGGAAATGAGGATAAGCGAAAATTTAGTAGTAACATAGAGAATAGGCAAATAAAAATACACAAAAATATACTTAAATTAGTAGAATAAGATGTTCAACCTACAAACATTAAAATACAAAAGTAGAATTAATTTACAAAAATAGAATACTCATGCATTCCCCAAATGCATAAGCATTCTAAAAAAAAAAGGAGATGTAGTGTAAGCAGCCAACAATTCAATTTAATCCAAAATATTTAAATCAGTCTAATATTCTAACCTGCTACAAAAATAGTCTAAATGTTCATCAACACATAAAAATGCATTTGAGAATTAATGCTGACACAGCCATTAATAAACAGACGTGTACAACACACAACCAAACGAATTTGAATCCCAGCAATTTGCATTCCTGCAACTTGCAAGGTTAGCATTTCCCATAAATTTGCAGCTCATATATGTAGGTACATATTTTGTGCCGAGTAGTATGTAGGTATGTAAGTATGTATGTTTAAGGTAGTTATGTAGTATGTAAGCTTAAATGAAAATAGATATGTAAGAATATGTTTAGAATAATGTAATATAAATAGGCTGAATTATTTGAATAAAGACAATTCGACATTCATAATTCAAACAGTGAAGTCTTCTTTGTTTTACTTGCGTTAGGGACCTTTCTACACTATCTGTGTTTGATATCACTTTGTACACACTAGAACCTTTCAGGATTTCTATCTGTGCTGCATATCACTACATACACACTAAATCCTCGTCAGGATTTCTATCTATATCACTGTATACACATTAAATCCTCGTCAGGATTTCTATCTGTGGCTTACATAATCCTCGTGAGGATCTCTATTAGTGGTTCATATCACTGGCCACACATTACATTCACGTCAAGATTTACATCTGATTCATTTTTTCGCTTATCACTAAATTCACATAAGATTGTTTTCTGTGTTAACACATACAATCAATTCAGAGTTTCAATCCGTGTGTTTTTAAAGATTTTACTTATACAGCACAATCACAGCAGGATTGATAGCTGGACTACGTTCAAAAAACAAAACACACTTAGAATTTTAACTGTGGTTGCATTTACACCAACGCCACAAAGTCGTTTGCCTTCAAGCTCGACGCCTTCAAAGAAACAAAATATTCAGATTAATTAAAGCAATGGAGACTTATATTAGATTGGCTGATTCCATAGTCGAGTTTGAACAAGATTTCAACTCGACCCGGGCCGAATCACGGAACAAGCACACCTTTGCACTACTGCAAGAGGAGCTAAGGGCACTATGGAAGAAAACCAAGTATACGTATGAAAATCTTCTCAGCAATTCTGAGCTGTCCAAAGAGGAACTCAGCTTGCTGAGAAAAAAGAATAAAAGTTGCTTCGCTTGCTACCTGCAATGCATGTCTGCTGTGGCGGCTGAAGCCGAAGCTATCACCCCACAGCCGGCAAAAGATGAAGCAAAGGATGAAGACTCTTCGCGCCGTGGACATAAAATACGGCTGCCGCCCTGCGACACCGATGTATTTAAAGGTGACTACCTTTTCTGGCCAGCCTTTAGAGATATGTTCACGGCCATTTACATCCACAATACCGATCTGAAAGATGTCGAGAAATTATACTATTTAAAACAAAAAACGCAAGGGGAGGCAAAAGAAATAGTGGGCAGGTGCTCATTAACAAACGAGGGTTTTGCAACCGCCTGGAAGAATCTAAGCGACAGGTACGAAAATAAACGTATCCTCGCACGAAAATAAACGTAACACACAATTAAAACTTGTATTTAATCTGACGGCAGTCGAGCAGGAGTGTGGAACATCAATCAAAAAATTGCAACGTGAGATCAACAATTGCATTTCTGCGCTACAATGTCATAATATTGACATCACAAATTGGGATGCAATTATAACTTATTTATGCTCCACAAAACTCCCTGAATCTACACTGGCTCTTTGGGAACAGACCGTAGAACGAAAAACAGATATTCCGAAATGGGAGTATATGGACAAATTCCTGTCCAATCGCTTCCAGACATTAGAGACGGTTTCCGATCTTAGGGGTAATAAAACCATAAAAGCACCCAAAAGTCAAAATTCGAACTCTAGGGAAAATTCTACGAAACTTGGGGTTTACCAAGCCAGCGTACCAATATCGGCATGTAAGATGTGCAACAGTATGGAGCACAAATTACGAAATTGCCAAAAATTCCGTAGGTTGTCTACGTCAGGGAAAATCGAGTTTGTAAAAAGCAATAGTTATTGTCTGAATTGTCTGTCGGGTGGACACACCGTGACACGATGCACCAGCCCATTCAACTGCAGCACGTGTCACGCAAGGCACAACACCTTGCTCCATCTCCCGACAGCACAACAAAAGACAACGCCTCAAAGATGGACTCAAAACGCCACCGACAACACACCTTCAACCTCACAACAGGCTAGGGCAAGGATGGAGTCTGATAAAAGAAAAGATAGTACTAACAACGTCACGTCGTGTCATGCTAACACAACAAAAGGGGTGTTATTAGGAACAGCGCGGGTTAATATAATCCACAACGGAGTTAAATTTTCTGCCAGAGCGCTGATAGATTCTGGGTCCGAATGCTCTTTCATAACTGAAAGACTAAAGAAGCGAATAAACCTTCCGTCCAAACGTTTGCATGTGCAGGTGTCAGGAATAAGTAATACACCATCTGCACAGGTAAAGGAATCATGCTCGATTAACTTAGGTTCGCTTACAGACCCCTTAGTAATCATCAATACAGTGGCCCTAGTCCTGACTCAATTAACAGGGGACCTTCCGACTTGCCAAGTGAGCGCAACGACTCGGCAAGCGTTCCCTGATCTGATTCTGGCGGATAAGAGGTTCTTCATTAATGAACCAGTCGACCTCATACTTGGAGGCGACATTTATCCCCAGATAATACTGAACGGTATACGGAAGAACGTTCTAAATACGCTTCTCGCCCAAGAAACCGTCTTCGGTTGGATTTTAACCGGTCGTGCAGATGCACCTCACACAACCAATACCCGAGTATCCTTTTTAACGAAATTAGCCTAGACAAGCAACTAACAGCTTTCTGGGAAATTGAAAACATACCAACAAAAAAAGCCCTGACGGAAGACAATGCCTATTGCGAGGCACTATATAAGAACACGACGGAAAGGAATTCAGATGGAGGATATACCGTCGCCCTTCCATTCAAACAAGACTCCCCGAAAACGCTCTGTTTGGGCCCGCTCTTAAGAGCGTCTGCTCTCAGTTCTATCGGAACGAGACACGCCTAGCCAAGACACCGGCCCTATAGACGGAATACAATAGGGTACTGGCAGGATACGTCACGTTAGGGCACATGTCTAAGGTGCACACCGTAGTACCACCACAATCATCTGATTGCTACTTCTTGCCGCATCATGCGGTTATCAAAGAGGAGAGTACAATGACTAAAGTGAGAGTCGTGTTCAACGCGTCGTGCCCGACATCCAATGGCACAAGCCTGAACGATGTGCTACACACCGACCCAGTACTTCAATCCGACTTAACAATACTGCTCCTCCGATGGAGATTCTACAAGTACGTCTTCAACAGCGACATTGAGAAGATGTACAGGCAAATTTGGGTAAAGGAATATCAAACTCAATACCAAAGAATAGTTTTTCGACTCAAAGCAGAGGACCCTGTCAGCGTGTTTGAGCTCAACACGGTAACCTTTGGGGTCAACTGTGCCCCCTATCTAGCGATCAGAACCCTACATCAACTTGCAGATGACGTCGAGGCATCTCTGCCAACCGCAGCGCACATCTTGCGAAACAGTATGTACGTCGATGACGTCCTTGCAGGGGGGCATAGCATCGAGGCAGCAATCGCGACTCGCGATGAAATCACAGCTACATTAAAGTCAGCAGGATTCCCTCTGCGAAAGTGGACCTCTAATTGCAGTAGGATACTACAGGGCATACCCAAACCTCACAGGCTTACGGAAGACTTTCTTGAGTTCGAGGACGCGAGCATGGTAAAAACCCTAGGCATCCGTTGGAACGCGCATTCCGACTATTTTTATTTCACAGCGAAACCAATCGAAAACCAGGACATCTTAACAAAGAGGGCGATCCTATCTGCCATCGCCAAACTCTTCGACCCGTTAGGCTGGCTTGCTCCAGTTATCATCGCAGCCAAGATACTAATGCAGAACATTTGGCTGGAGGGGGCGGATTGGGATGAACCGGTATCCGCAATCACTTTAGATCGGTGGCAAACCTTTATGCAGGAGTACCCCACCATTAACCGATTCGCACTTCACCCCAACCAACGATATAGAAATTCACGGCTTCTGTCACGCGTCCGAAAAAGCCTACGCGGCTACGGTTTACGTGCGAGCTAAGATCAACGATAGGACATACGTTAGTCTACTCATGGCAGAAACGAGGGTGGCACCAGTAAAAACAATTTCACTACCAAGATTGGAGTTATGCGGTGCCGTCTTGCTGGCTGAGACTTCACTTATGGACAGATTCGACCATCGTCCTAGCATGGATTCGAAAACCCCCGTGTTCCGGGTCAACATTTGTTGCTCACAGGGTGACAAAAATCTTGGAGAAGGTAGGAACGAAAGCATGACATCATGTCGAGTCCGCATCAAATCCAGCGGACTTATCCAGCAGAGGACTTCCAGCCACGGACCTAGTCGACAACTCTTTGTGGTGGCAGGGACCTTCTTGACTGCAAGAAGGCAAAGCGAAATGGTCATCTCAAGGCGAACAGGAGTACCACACAAACATCGAAGAAAAACGAATCAAGAGCGTTGCGGGTCATCTCCTACATTATAAGATTCGCCAATAGAACCCATCCAAAAACTAAAGTGTCCTTTAAAGCAGAGTCCTACCAGTTATCGCCTGACGAAATCAAGGCTACGACTAGCCGCCTCATAAGGATATCCCAAACCAACAACTATGCCGAAGAAATAAGCTCCCTGAGAACTAGGAAACCCATCGCGACCAAAAGCGAGATCCTCTCTCTAGACCCCTTTATCGACGAAGATAATGTCCTTCGGGTGGGGGGTCGTCTCAACGCATCCAGGGACGTTCCCGTCGACGAGCGTCACCCTATAATCCTCCCTTACGCCTGCCGACTCACCCGTCTCCTAGTCCAGTTTGTCCACACCATTTCCGTACATGGCGGAAACCAACTGATGCTGCGGCTGCTACGCACGCAATACTGGATACATCGGGTCAAAAACATGATCCGATCCATCATACATAACTGCAAGGCCTGTACGCTATTTCGCAAACGTTCCCCGACGCAACTCATGGGAACCCTCCCTGCGGAACGCACTACCTTTAGCAGGGCATTTACCAACACCGGGGTGGATTTCGCATGACCGTTTGACATCAAGTCTTACAGCGGACCAGGATGCCGCATGTCTAAGGGTTACGTCTGCCTATTCGTCTACTTTGCAACTAAGGCGATCCACTTAGAGGCGACTAGCGACCTCAGCACGTTTCTAGCAGCATTTAGTCGGTTTGTCGCCAGACGAGGATGCCCGAAAAACCTCTATTCCGACAACGGAACGAACTTTGTCGGTGCGTCGAAGGCTCTCCGTTCAGAGTTCAAGGCATTCCTCGTTGATGCGCGCAACCAAACCCTCTCTAAATATTCCCACCAAACCCTCACATGGCATTTCATACCAGCAGCTGCTCCTCATTGGGCGGACTGTGGGAAGCGGCAGTCAAGAGTTTCAAAACCCATTTCAAAAAGATCGCATCGGATCACAAATTCACTCTCGAGGAGTTTAGCACCCTCCTGTGTAGGATTGAATCTTGTCTCAACTCCCGACCCCTGAGCCCATCCTCAAATGACCCGTCCAACCTGGAGCCACTTACCCCGGGCACTTCCTAGTCGGGGGTCATCTACTAGCTCCACCCGAGATTGACGTCAGCGAGAATCGCGCTTCACTCGTCAATCGATGGGAAAAACTTAAGGCGCTGCATCAAACCTTCTGCAAACGGTGGAAAACTGAGTATCTCACCGAATTGCAGAAGCGCGTTAAGTGGAAGCATCCCCAATCGAATCTCAAACAGGGGGACTTAGTCGTCATTAAGGAGGATAATCTGGCCCCCAATGAATGGAGACTAGGTCGGATAGCCACCCTTCATTATGGCCCCGATAACCGAGTTCGAGTCGTCGAACTGGATACGGCAAGGGGACAAACCACCAGACCAATCACGAAATTGGTCCTACTACCACCCTCCAGTGAGGGTGAGGAAGACTTGTAACTCCCAACCGTTCTAACAAACCCCGTAATCCAGCTCTCTTTCACCCCGAACGAGGCCAACAAATCCCATAACCCAGCTCTCGTTCACCACGAAAAAAAAAAAAAAAAATTTTTTTATTCATATCACCACCAGAATATCCAGCGACTCGAAACATTCAAATATCATATCCCAAAATGATTAAAAATCATTCAAATTTAAAAAGCACTTCGTGGATTTTTATGAAAGATTAAAATTTTATCACCAAAAGGCCCCCAAAATGTGATTATTCTTCAGCAGTCCATGGTATGCCGAAGACAATTTGGATACTCCAATAAATAATTTTGCTGTATTGACATAAGAAGCTTTGCAGCAAGTTTAAGAACATTGTCAAGTATCATCGCCGTACAGCTTAAAAACACAAAAATGTACGTCATTTCCGCCCAAAGCATTTTTCAAAATCAAAAAAAAAAACCATATCGAACTGCCTTTCAAGCGCATCGGATATTGTTGATCTCTGGGCACATCGATGTGTAATAGACGATTACCGTATATGCATAAAAGTTTTGGAAAATGTATAGTATATTCAATTTTCAAACGCCTACGAAACACTAGAAGCATTAAGTAAAAACTAGGGAAATATTATGTCATTCTAAAGCCCTCCATGGCATCCTTAGCATATTGGCGCCGCGTCTTTTGACATCGACAACATATTATACAAAGGGACGAATATGCAAATTAAGTAGACAACAACAATTGAGCAACAATTAAATGAAGTTTAGAAAGTTTTAATCAACTAAAATTGAATTCATTTTATGAAGAATATAACAGCGAACGAAAGACTTGCACTAGTTAAAGGCGTCATCGCAGTTCGAACGCATTATCAGCCAGCTACCCTACATGCTCACTTAAACATATATATGTACCCTCCCGCCAAAGTGGTATATAAATCAGTAAACAATTTTTGTAATATTTTCGTCTATTATAACTACGACAATCTCACCTGACAGCATAGTAGTAATTAAAAGTCCTTCATTTGAGCCATTCTAGCGCACGCAAAGTTTCCGGTGTAGGTGGATCCATGGAGTCGAAATGCACCAAATTATTTAGGTCGAGTTTTTTTGGTTGCAACAAAACGGTGCCTACAAGTAAGGAATGAGTTGGTATCATGCTCACATTGGTCATTTTTTTTTAGCACCTTACCTAGGTTTGAAAGCACGATTTCAGGATAGGAGTTATCCTGCATTTTATTCTTCGTAAGCTTTCTGTATATAAACGGAAGCATTTGCCAGGGCGTGTACCTTCCGGCACGACCAGCACGTTGTTGAGTAGATGCCTTTGATATACATAGCTGATATGAGCAAACTTTCTACGCGTAAACGTGGATTATAAACCTTTGTCTGGTAAAGCCTGGATCAATTACAAATACACCAGCAATTGTCCGCGCTGCTTCAGCAATATCTGTGGAAACAACAACGTTGCGTCCTCTTGCACCCTTGGCATTACGTGGGGGTGCAGGCTCAAAAACGCGTTGCTGTAGATCAATTGAGGCTTTTTTCTACTGCCTTGTTCTCGATGCCGTATATTTCTTGCAATAAATAACCCAAACCATCAACGAATATTTTCTGCTTTCGTGCACGCAATTGATAGCTACTGGTTTCTGGATGATCAATAACGCATATTGTAGTATGTGATTGACGACAATCTTCGTTACTCTCCTCCACAACCCAATGTATTGCAACTGGGTATTGTTCTTTAGTTGCATTATATATTGAATCATCTTCAGGAATTAAGGTTGTGTGAAAAATTGATTTATGCCTAACATCCTCAGTACAAAAGTAATATATGATAATAGCGCATTTTGCATCCGAATCAACCGTAAGCTCAATAGTATAAGCACATGTTGCATGTTTTCCAATCCCCCCAAAAAATACTTCTTCATAAAACTGCCCACTATTTCTTTTTGTTTTGTAGTACTTTAACATTGGTGGCAGTACCCACGTGAGTTCTAGCTTACAGATATTTTCCATGGGTTTAACAAAAAATACTTCTTCATAAAACTCTTTACGGAAAGCATCTCGGTAATTGTACGGTGAGAGGTCAATACCTGGAAGATCATTGCTAGGAATGCCCGAAAAATGTTTTACAACCATTTGTTCCAACTCGTCGATAAGGAGACGAGCCTGCACACAAACACACATACGATGGGCACTGTAATGACGCTTTTGAAATTCATGCAGTTTTGCGTGTGGCTCATCGTCAATTATACCATCTTTAAGAGTCTAAAGATTTCCCCACGGAAATGTGGCATGAGGGTAGCCCGCAGTGGCATAGGCAGCTACCAGTTGATCTCGGCGCACTTCGTCATCCGATACAATTTGTTGAAACTCTGATTCAACAGAATCAAGTTCGCGCGTCATTGCTTCTTTTTTCATAAGTGGCGCTTTTAATAAGGCAGAGAAATAATCCATGCTACTATCTAAATGCTCCTCGGATACTTCAAAAAGAAGCAAGTCTTTTTCGAATTCTGTGTGTGCATTGTCGAAACCACCACATGTTTGCAACTTTTTTTAGTTTACAGAAAATAATTAAAATTTATTGGTTTTGTCTTTCAAAATTTGCCACAAAATCCATTAAAAAATGAAGAAAATTTACCGAAATAAAATTTCTTCTGATGAATTTTTATTTACTTTCGACGTTTAACCCACGCAATCGGTTTCATTGTGCCAGCGAACCACCCAATTTGTAGCTGTGTACCTGAAATGAAATAAAAGAGTACCTGAAATGAAATAAAAGAATAAAAAAAAAAAATAGTAAATTTATAAAATTATAAAACGGGAACGATACTGGCATACTTATACTTACCCATCACAAGTTTTTCTTCGTAGTGAAAATTAATTCAAAATGTCTCTATACTCATTTCCATGAATGAATGTCATTTTGAATGAACGAAACAAGGTTGCCACTCGATGGCATTTGCTTTTTTCGGTTCTTACGCAGTAAGCACATTGTGCGCGATCCAAATGGTATCACAACTCGGATCCATGAGATCCAACACACCCGAGAGTTAGTCCGTGAACAAAATCAGAATACATATATATAAACGCGAAAATATAGACCTAGATAAGAAGGCGCGCTCTGGTTTGTTTATCATGGGCTTCCTTTTATCAAAAACAAAAAAAAAAACATTAAAAAAAATAAGCAAAATAGTTATTTTCCTTAAATCAGTTTGCCATTATTATTTTCATTTGGGAAAGTTAAGCCTTCTTCTCAACTCCAACTTAGTTTAGACTGTTTCGTGAACTATAAAGAAATAACTTCGAATTATAAGACCGTAAAATTTCCAAGCCTTTCAAAGTTGTTTAGTAGCGTAAACTTAACGGTGGAAGAGCTAAGGGAGATTACAATACAATCTTTAAGATTGATAAAATAATTAAAGGAAGGGTCAGAAATTTTTTACGAAATAGTAATTCAACAAAATCAACTTTATGGGAAAACCCAAAACCAAAAAAAAAAAAATGAAAATATCCAGAAATAATTATCAGCGTTGAGGTCGCGTCAGAACTCCTGTCGCGAAAGTGTTCGAGGACACATATGCCATAGATACTACAAACAAGGGAGAAATTAAAATTTTTAGAAAAGACTATAAATTTTATGTCGCGTTAGAACTCAGACGCGAGTTTTCCCTAAATACTTTCATGACATGATCATTATGTATCATTACACTGCAATGGGCAGCACCGCACAGCTGTCTCATTCCAACGATTGGAAGAGTGAGCAGCTGACAGCTCTACAAATTACCACACTCGATAGTGTAGGCTATTTCCGCCAGGATGTGTTGAAATCAACAAACACACCACAATTTGTGATTCTCACACAACATGGCCCAAATCAGCACAAAGAGTGTTCCCAGGCAGCGAATAAAGGCCTCTTTACATCTGTCGCACATTTTATCTGCACGACGTCATTTGACTAGTCACTTTACAGTCAATCATAGGTTATATTCATAGTCACATTTGCATGGGCGTGGGTAAGTTTTGTGACCAAATTTTTGTAGGGCAATTACAAGGAGCCGTGACAACACACGGGTTTACCGTGATATATCGTATATTATCGCGTATTGCCTGCCTTAGCAAACACCAAAAAATATAGTTTGTCCTAAGTCTATATTTAATAATTCTTAATCTTACTATTGGTGGCTTTCAATATCAGCATTTTCATTCTGATGAAACTATTTTCTAAACGAAAGATCATTTTAGGCGTATGTCAATCAAAGTTTACTAAACCTAACAGTGGGTTCAACCACTACACGTCACTACATCGGCAGAATAACTTAACCAGATTATTCATCCCAAATAAACCTTTAACCCGAGTACGCCAACCACAAGCTCGACCAATTAAGCTTCTACTCTCCGCCCATACGCCACCCAACCCCCCTTAGAATGCAAAACAAATAATAACAAGTTCCCGTTCCAGAATGACGGGTTTCTCGATCAAACGCAACAAGACGGAGCAACGCGTTGAATCATTCACCGTCTCCTGCCGGTTGTGGCAGAAGAATCACGGCATACGACTATGCCCGCTGTACAGGGGAATGTCGGCAGAAGAACGCCTCCGGGCCGTCCTTATACACCGGCACTGCCCCAATTGTTTATCGCCGTTCCATCGGCTGGAAATATTCCCCAGCCGCGACCGTTGCCACCGATGCCGGGAGCCACACCACACTACGCTGCATATAGAGGATGAGCAACCGCAGCTACGCCCTACCTACCACGACGAGGAAGCAAGCGCCAACGAAGTGCTCTCTATTCGTGTCACGGAGGACACCCGATCATGGGCACAACAAGTAGCAGATGAGGAGGAAGAGATGGAGGAGATCGCCCGAAGTGCCGCAGCCTTAGCCATCGCTCCAGCTCCCAACGGTGAAGCACGATCCTTTCGACCGCCGCTGCAACACGAAAAGCGGACAGCAGTCCCGGACCGGAAACGCGACCAGGTGCAAAGGAAACACGGGGATGGCGCGGAGACACGTCCTTTCCGCCCATCGCACCGCAATGCCAGTGGGCGACGGGGCGGCGCGGAGCCCCGTCCGTTCCGCTCGACCCGACGCTCCACTGACAAAGCGGCCCCGTATCCACCACGCAAGGAAGGTTTTACCACAACTCTAGTCCCACGACAGGCGATCCCAACCGGCTTCCGAACAGGGAGACTGCGGACAACCAACGACGCCAAGACGATTACCCGATCATTTGTAGCTATTGCTCCTACCGCGATCGTGCGAATAGAAGCAGGGGATCGCCTCCATTTGGTGCGCGCCCTCCTTGATCCCTGCGTGCCGACGTCCGTGATAGATGCGCACTTAGCCAACGACCTCCAGCTCGAGCGGCTTAATACGGCCAGACTTACGAAGGGTACCTTAGTGTTACGCGGGAAGTATGGAATTACGGATAGGATCACGACCCAGGCTAACGTGGTAGCACGACATACGCGTCTGAGCCCAACCGCAGCGATTAACTCCTCGATCGCCTCATCATTTCAGTTCATGAAACTCGCTGACCTGACGTTTTATCGATCCGCGCCGGTGCTGCTAACATTTGGTGCCGACGTCTACGTCACCATCATGGTCAGTGGCACAACCCCGGCCACGGTGAATGGGCTTCTCATGCAGTCCACTGTCTTCGGACTGGTAATATCTGGAGCCGTCCAGCAATAATGTTCTGGCATCGCCCATTTACAGTTATTCTAAGTTCCTACCAATTTCAAAAGTACATCTAATTAACCAGGTGCATAAAAACCAAACAACCCCACGTACATGACCACTAACGTTTTTCTCTTTTCATCCACAGTTCAGCGAGGCTACATTACTGCGACCACGGATGTCCGCCGGAGAGCGTACTGACGATCCACCTATACATACATACCATATTTTTTAAATTTATTTAGTTTATCCCACCTTGGGAAGGTTGCTGGCGTACTCACCGAGTTTCAAGTTGCTCGCCGCAAGGGGGCCGGCATGTTTAAGCCACCAGCCTAAATATTTTCGGACCACCCTAACACGCACATTAGTTATTTTATTATTATTACCTGTAACGGCTAACACCAGTCGAAATCTAACTTTGAAGGGGAAAAACTCAACGAAGGTTAGCTATCGGCAGGTGCCGCGGAGTTGTTCGCGGTCTTGGCCTTTCTTGCTAGCCCCAGCTAGCCCCAGGTGAGTTTCCTAACTTTTTTTCGAGTGTACATCTTAAATTTTAAACTGTGTTCTAAATTGTGAACTGCCAAGTGAATTTATTTCGTATAGTTAAACTCCTTGCCATTGTCACTTAAATTTTAATTTTTAATTTTCTATATGCAATTAATCACTTGCATACATTTGAATGTGTCAAGTGCATTTGGTAGTTCGATTAATTTCTTTCTAATCGCACTACGGCATATTCACTCGGAATTGCTATCTATATTGTGAAATTAATTAGCTTTCCTGACGACCAGAAAGTTTGTGAGTGTTTCACTTTGATAGACAATTATTGTAAAATATTTATCGTTTATAAATAAATTGTAACGAATCGGTACTAATTCTTCTCTTTTTATTTCTTTTATTTACGTGCGATCGCGCTCTACGACCCGGGTGCCACATTCCCCCCGCAACACTATCCTTGTATGTATTATGTGTTTCAAATATGAGCCAAATCGGACCACAAACACGATTTTTGTGAATATTTCGATCCTTGCGCCGTATAGCGGTGATTTTTTCATAGGCCGCTTTCTATTCTTGTATGTATTATGTGTTCCAAATATGAGCCAAATCGGACCACAAATACGATTATTGTGAATAACTCGATCCTTGCGCCACTTAGCGGCGATTTTTTTTCATAGGAGGCTTTCTATTCATATGTATTAAGTGTTCCAAACATGAGCCAAATCGGACCACAAATACGATTTTTGTGAATATCTCGATCCTTGCGCCGTATAGCGGTGATTTTTTCATAGGCCGCTTCCTATTCTTGTATGTATTATGCATTCCAGATATGAGCAAAATCGGGCCACAAATACGATTTTTGTGAATATCTCGATCATTGCGCCACCTAGCGGCGATTTTTTCTTATTATTGCATTGTCATCGGGTTCTGAACTATACTCCAAGTTTCAAGCTTCTAGCTTATCGGGAAGTTACTTAAATTTTAATTACAAAATTCGTTCACAACGGCCGGCCGTGCAGCCGTGCAGCGTGTCAAGTCAACCTAAATAAAACCGTTTAAAAACTGTATTGCTCGGTTATTGTACTCAATGATTCAGCAAGTCATTACTCCTTCAGTGCTCGATTCTGGTATTAATCCAAGCATTTTTAAGCCCGAATTAAAGTTGACATAGTCATAATGCCATATTCCTAACCATATTTTTATTGCCAACTGTACTTGTACACAGAGTATTATAACTTTGATTGGATAACGGTTGGTTGAACAAGTATAAAGGAATCGAGATAGATATAGACTTCCATAAATCAAAATCATCAGTATCGAAAAAAATTTGATTGAGCCATGTCCGTCCGTCCGTCTTTCTGTCCGTTAACACGATAACTTGTCTGTCCGTTAACATGATAACTTGAGTAAATATAAATTTATTAATAAACTATTGAAACTATTGAATATGGATATCAAATATTGAGATAAATAAAAAAAAAATATTGAGATATCTTCACCAAATTTGGTACACGAGCTTATCTGAACCCAGAATAAATTGGTATTGAAAATGAGCGAATGCGGATGATAACCACGCCCACTTTTTATATATATTACATTTGGGAAACACACAAAAAACCTGATTATTTAGTACATAATACACATAAAATGTTGAAATTTGACGTGTGTACTGATATTGAGACTCTTAATAAAAATTAAAAAAAATTTGTTTAAATGGGCGTGGCACCGCCCACTTGTGATAAAATCAATTTTACAAATATTATTAAACATAAATCAAAAATCGTTAAACCTATTGTAACAAAATTCGGCAGAGGTTGCCTTTACTATAAGGAATGCTTTGAAGTAAAATTAACGAGATCGGCTAAGGACCACGCCCACTTTTAAATAAAAGATTTTTAAAAGGGTCGTGGACAAATGAAATAAACTATATCTTTGTAAAAAAAGAGTTTTATATCAATGGTATTTCATTTCCCAAGTGGATTTATAACAATAAATAGGAAAAACTTCAAATTTTAAAAAATGGGTATGGCACCGCCCCTTTTATGTCTGAGCAATTTTTTATGTTTCGGTAGCTGTTCGGAGCAGCAGCCGACATTGAAAATCAATAGAATATATTCACATACTGAAGTCCAAAATTTTAGAACCACCCTAATCTAACTATTACAATTTAAACTTATGTACATACGTGCGATAACATTTTTGCATATTTTCCTATTCCCTCATTAGTAACACACAAACCTATTGTAGAAACATATGAACATATAAACGTTAAATGCAAAACAATTAGGCGCATAAATATTTATGTGCGTAATGTGTGTATATCCACACAAGCAATATATGGGATGGAATGCATTTACTTAGAGCTCAAAAAAAAAACAATTGTTTAAGAATATATAAAAACAGTTTTGGGACACATTCTTTTGTAATTGGAATCATCGTAAATTAGGAAATATAAACGCAAAATAGTTCTTAAGTCATTCGTTGTATAACTTTTCTGAAATAAAGTAGTGCAAATCGGAATCGCGTCTTTTACTTGATTTTGTATAGCTGCTAAAAAGGCTTAGTAGCTCAACATTTGGTGACCCCGACGTGATAACATCACGTAATTTATCAGTACTTTCTTCCCGTTTCTTTGAGCTGAACAAAGGTTCATAAAACTTTGCAGTTTAAGGTTGCATACCATTTTTACACCCGCCTTTTGTAGTCACGTACAGTATTTCTATTTCAATCTGCAACGCATATTTTTGCTATTTCAACAAAGGGCCTAATCATGCCGGAAGAAAGCCTCGTTCGTGTAGCTTTCTTAAAGAAGAAAACAAGAGCTCTATTCGAGAGACTCGGCCAAATAACCATCGAATTGAATTCCGAGAAGCTTCGGAGCATGGATGAGTACAGCCTTTCTGCAACTATGGAGTCTATAACCGACGTAAAATCCAGTTTCGCAGTCGCCCATACAAGCTTGGAAGAATTGGACTCCGAATCTATCAGCAGTGACTTGCCAGCCAATTTCGACACCGCTTTAATCAACCTAAGAGCAACTATACAGAGGGAGATTGGCAAACGTAGTGTCCCGCAACATTGTTCCACGCTTAAAATGAACTCCAGCGAGGGGCAATCTATCATTGTTAATGCCAATAGTTCCCGCTTACCACTGTTAACACTACCAAAATTTAGCGGCGCTTATACTGAGTGGACAAATTTCAAATCTATGTTCACCTCAATCATCGACAAAGATAGTGACCTCTCCAACATCGACAAATTGCAGCATCTGCAGTCGTGTTTGAGCGGCGCTGCCCTCGACACCGTGCGCTCACTAGAGATAAGTGATTCCAATTACAAAATCGCTTTAGAGCTCTTACACAAGCGTTTCGATAACAAACGTCTTATCTTTCAGGCACACATCAGGGAGATATTCGGGCTGGACAAGGCAGATTCCAACGCAATCAAACTTCGAGAGTTGACAGACAAGGTAACTGCGCATTTACGAGCATTGCAGTCACTGGCAACCAACGGGCAAATATCAGATTGCATCATCATTCACTTGATACTTCAGAAGCTCGACAAAACAACACAAGCTAAATTGGAGGAGAACTCTTCTGTTAGCGAATTACCTTCATGGGAACAACTGGCTGCATTTTTGGAAAAGCGCTGTAGAACACTCGAGAATGTTGAGCATGCCACTCAGGTACAGACTGGTCAGGTCGTGAAACCGAACAAGGGTGTAAGTACAAACCAAAAGAAATCCTTCGTTGCGTCAAAGGGCTCAACAAGTTCTTGTGTGTTTTGTGAGTCGGTCGATCGCGCAATTTACAGCTGCCAACGCTTCGGAAATTTATCTCCGAACTTACGACTTAAAGAAGTTAAAAAGCTCGCTCTTTGTATAAACTGTCTGAAGCGCGGTCATCAACTGCGGGACTGCAAATCCGGTACCTGCCGCAATTGCCAGTGCAAACATCATACTCTCTTGCACCTGAACCGCCCAACAGTGTCGTCAACTGATGGTCAAATCGAGTCTTCGCCGCCAGTTACACGCCAATCCAATGCCATGACTGCGTCGTTATCTGCCTTGCCCCATGCCTCGGTTTCTCCGTCTGATTCTGTGCTTCTTGCTACTGCCGTCGTTCTCATAAAAAATCGCGCTGGATCTTTCGTGCCCTGCCGTGCGCTTTTGGATTCTGGCTCCCAACTACATTTTATCACATCTCGCTTCGTAAACCAGCTTCAACTGCTGAAGACAAAATCTTCGGTTACAGTCTCCGGCATCGGGGATGCCAACTTCTCAACGGAAGGCTATTCAGTGGAGCTCCTACTAAGGTCGCGAATATCAGAGTTCTCAACAAATATCACAGCAGTTGTGGTGCGCACCATCACCGACAATCAGCCTGGGTGCTTCGTAAGCACCAGTGAGTGGAACATTCCATCTAACATTCAACTAGCTGATCCGGGGTTCCACTTATCAGAACGCATTGATCTGCTCATCGGAGCAGGCCTATTCTTCGACTTACTCTGTGTGGGGCAGATACGCTTGGCATCCGGCTTACCTCTGCTCCAAAAGACTCTCTTCGGATGGGTGTTGTCTGGTGGAGGGCAACGCGCTCCAAAACTGTCATCCTTTATTGGAAAGCAGAAATCTTCAAACAACACCATCCTTGACTCAAAACTTGATGATCTAGTGCGACCATTTTGGGAAGTTGAGACAAACTTCGAACCCATATCCAAAGCCACTCAGGAAGACATCGTTTGTGAAGCACACTTTCAACAGAATTATTCGCGTTTACCATCAGGCGAATACTCGGTTCGTCTGCCCCTCAAACAGAATCCGGAGGTACTTGGAAATTCTTATTTGAGATCGCGTCAACGCTTCGAAGGTCTTGAAAGGAAATTCGCTCGAAACCCTGACCTTAAGACAGAATATAGTAAGTTCATTAAGGAATATATTGACCTTAATCACATGTCTTTAGTCTCTAACGATAGTTTTCACAAATGCAAATATTTCTTACCGCATCACTGCGTCATCAAAGATAGCAGTAGCACCACAAAACTCAGAGTGGTCATCGATGGCTCCGCGGCTACTACTTCTGGTTTCTCATTGAACGACTTGCTCATGGCAGGTCCAACCATTCAAGAAAAATTATTTAACATTTTAGTCAGATTTCGCACATTTCCTATAGCACTTACTGGTGACATTTGCAAAATGTATCGGTGTGTCCGCGTCACCCCTCCGGATAACATGCTCCAGTGCATATTATGGCGGGAATCTCCGCTTGAAGAATTCCAGATTTATAAGCTGGATACCGTAACGTACGGAACCAAACCTGCTCCATTTCTGGCAATAAGAGCGATGCATCAACTCGCAACTGACGAATCCTCGACTTATCCTATTGGTGCAAAAACTTTGCTTCGAGATTTCTACGTAGATGACATGATATCTGGTGGTGATTCCGTGGAAGAAGTCCGCAATATCAAGTTACAGACAGCCAGTCTCCTTGCGCAAGGAAGTTTCAAGCTGCGTAAGTGGTGTTCGAATAATACCGACATTCTTTGTGAAATTCCAGATGAAGACAAAGAAAGTTTTCTCAAGTTCGATGATGGCAGCAACATCACCAAAACACTGGGTTTAATTTGGAACCCGATTAAGGACAGCCTACTATTCTCTTTCACACCGCAACAAGATTTAGGAAAAAACTCCAAGCGCTCTGCTTTGTCTACTCTAGCTCGGTGCTACGACCCACTTGGACTAATGGGCCCAACCCTAACCAGGGCAAAGATTCTTCTTCAACGTATGTGGAGAGACAAGCTTGAATGGGACGAGAGTTTACCACAATCGTTAGATACTGCCTGGTCCGATTTCTGCAACGGGTTTGCAGAAATGCAACATTTATCATTTCCTCGTTATATTTTGCAGCCTGAGGCCATCACCGAAATTCATGCATTTTGCGATGCAAGTCTTGAAGCCTACGGTGCCTGTGCTTACATTCGATCAATCAAGGATGACAGTTTCCAAGTGCACCTTTTGTGTTCAAAGGCCCGGGTCTCACCCCTGAAAACCATTACCGTACCCAAGTTGGAACTCTGCGCTGCTACATTGCTCTCACAGCTTGTGGGTGAGTTTACAAAAATGAAGATTTTTAACTGTTCTTTTCATTGTTGGTCAGATTCTTCAACCGTGCTATCGTGGCTGCAAGAAGAACCATCGAAGTTCAATGTCTTTGTGGCGAACCGAATTTCCACCATACAGCAATTGACAGAAGGCATGCAGTGGCACTATGTTCCTTCAGCAATGAACCCCGCTGATATTTTATCCAAAGGAGCTACGCCGAAGGAACTTCTCATTTCAAAACTTTGGATGCACGGCCCACCATTTTTACAAGAAACAGAGAAGAGCTGGCCACGCATGTGCGCTTCCCAACCAAAACTTCCTGAGGTTCGGAAAAAGGTATTGCTTGTCGAAAATAATCGCATTGACATTACGCTGTCCTTCAAATACATCAATTCGTTCACGACAATGCAGCGGATTTTCGGATATGTCAGCAAATTCCTAAATATTAAACAAGCGCCAAAGTCATCCCAGCTCACGGCTGCGGATATTCGAAAGGGTACACAATTGCTCGTTCGCATAGTGCAAAGAGCGCAACTTTGGCCCGAGTACACCGCATTGCAAGCCAATAAATGCGTCCCGACTTCCAGCAATATTATTTCGCTATCACCATTTCTTGATGACTTCGGAGTGATTCGCGTAGGCGGTAGATTGAAAAATTCGTTGCTCAGTTTTGAATCGCGCCACCCATGTATTCTACCAAAAGACCATCCACTTACAAATGCAATAATCACATACTTTCATCGAAAACATCATCACGCAGGCCCGCAAGCCTTGCTTGCCTTCATTCGTATGCAGTTCTGGCCAATAGGTGGACGCAAAACCGTCTCACGAGTTCTTCAGAAATGCATCATTTGCTGCAGGTCTAGGCCACGACTCGTCCAGCACATAATGGGTGACCTACCTAAAGAGCGCATTCAGGCTTCACGTCCTTTCATAGTTACTGGTGTAGACTACTGCGGCCCGTTTTATTACAAGTCTGAAGTACGCAACAAGCCACCTCAAAAATGTTATGTTAGCGTATTTATATGTTTCGCCACAAAGGCTGTCTGGATGGAGTTGGTAAGAGACCTGTCAACTGGTGCATTCATTGATGCACTAAAACGATTTATCGCTACCCGGGGCATCCCAAGCTGTATCTGGTCGGATAACACCACAAACTTCGTAGGTGCCAAGAATGAGCTCCGCGAGCTGCGAAACTTAGTCCTCAGCGATAATTTCAGCAGAGAAGTCCACAATTTTTGTCTTGAGCATGGTTTCGATTGGCGCTTCATTCCACCTCGCTCTCCACACTTCGGCGGTTTGTGGGAAGCGGCCGTAAAAACAGCAAAACAGCATTTTTACCGTTCCATTGGCTCATTCATGCTTGACTTCGATGAATTGCGTACATTGGTATGTCAAATATCCGCTATAATTAATTCGCGTCCTCTAGTACCTCTTTCAGAAAATCCAGAAGATCTAGATGTGTTAACACCAGGCCATTTTTTAATCGGCGGTCCGATGACAGCTCTTCCTGAACCAGACATTACAAGTTTAAACTATAATCGACTTGGCCGATGGCAGCGCGCAACATACATACAACAAGTTTTTTGGAAGCGCTGGTCTCGTGAGTATCTAACTCTTCTTCAACAACGCTCCAAATGGCGTACACCTCAGGCCAACATTAAAGTCGGTGACATCGTTTGTCTAAAGGAGGAAAACTCGCCACCCTTAAGGTGGCCCTTAGCACGCGTAATCGAAGTAATATCTGGAGAAGATGGGGTAGTGCGAGTGGCAGTCCTGCGTACATCTACTGGTACAACTCGTCGAGCAGTGCATAAGCTGTGCGTCCTTCCAGTAAATGATTCTGTTGAAAGCCCTAACCTTTCAACGGGGAGGAGGATGTTCGGAGCAGCAGCCGACATTGAAAATCAATAGAATATATTCACATACTGAAGTCCAAAATTTTAGAACCACCCTAATCTAACTATTACAATTTAAACTTATGTACATACGTGCGATAACATTTTTGCATATTTTCCTATTCCCTCATTATAACACACAAACCTATTGTAGAAACATATGAACATATGAACGTTAAATGCAAAACAATTAGGCGCATAAATATTTATGTGCGTAATGTGTGTATATCCACACAAGCAATATATGGGATGAAATGCATTTACTTAGAGCTCCAAAAAAACAATTGTTTAAGAATATATAAAAACAGTTTTGGGACACATTCTTTTGTAATTGGAATCATCGTAAATTAGGAAATATAAACGCAAAATAGTTCTTAAGTCATTCGTTGTATAACTTTTCTGAAATAAAGTAGTGCAAATCGGAATCGCGTCTTTTACTTGATTTTGTATAGCTGCTAAAAAGGCTTAGTAGCTCAACAGTAGCCTTATCTCGAACAAAAATTAGTTCAGAATAGAACCATATGTGTACGTATAATTGCGCAGCCTTGTAACACTATGAAGCACACAAAACAAACAACAACAGCATTTCAAGTGTACAGCTGGGTATGTAATGTTCGGTTTCACCCGAAATTAGACCTCCTTACTTGTTTTACTTAGCCATATCATTTTGGCATCAATTATTGGTGCCTTAACCGAAAAATCGTGAACATTTCATAAAAATGAAGAAAACTCAAAAAATTACAAACATGTTCCACAAAAATAAGTCTCTTAGTCAAAACGTATCCGAAGCAATAAATAAAATCTACAACTCAAATATTTTTAGGTTATGGATATGGCGAAAAACCAAACACCAATTGGTTGGCTATGGCATGGTTATGGCTTTAGCGTTATGGTATGGCATCATTAATCGATTACATTGATTTCGATAAGGTTGGTTCGATCAGCCGTTTTATCTGGTTAAGTTACCATTAACTGGTCCTTTAACAGTGTAATATGCGCCTTTTATTGCTGTGAACATGAATATGTGTCTGTTTTCGTTTTCTTCTTCGCTCTTAACTTTGCTGTTTACATGCATGGCTGGATGCCTGCTGTTGAGCATTAATTTCCCAGCAGCATTACGAAGACATTTGAACATAAAGATGTTGCATGCGCGAACTTCAGTGAAAGGCAGCGAAGCTTCACAAAATTCTGGTAGGACACTTACACACCACAAACTTTAAAACAGTTTTTAACATAATTTAAGCACACAAAATACAGTGATTGGAGTTTTAGGGAGTAAAAATGAAAATTTTGAACAGATTAGCTGAATAAAAAATCTACAAATAATTGCTAAATAATAAATACACACAGTGGTAGTTTAAAATATTCTGCTGTGGTGAGTGGTGAATGTGTCCTGCCAGAGTTTTGTGAAGGTTGCTTCACACTATTTTTCGAGCATGCAACATCTCTACTTTAAATTATCTCTGAGCACTGGGACTTATCGAAACTGCTAATATTCGCCTAAATGATTTAAGTAAATGGTTTTGTAGAGTGCTCCAAATTACAATGCATTTAAGCTCAATAATACATAACCAGGAACAATGCGGAAGATCAAGTTTGTTTTTCATACACCTCCTTTCTCAATTTCTGTTGAAATATATGTATTTGAACATTTTTGTAGTACGTATTTAAAAGCACACACGTACTAAGTCAATAGGTTTGTTATCTACCGGCCTTTACATGAAATTATCAATTATACAGTCCGCACACAAATATATATATTGTGATGAATATTAGCATCACTAAGCGGCCACCGTGGTGTGATGGTAGCGTGCTCCGCCCACCACACCGGATGCCCTGGGTTCAAACCCCGGGCAAAGCAACATCATAAATTTTAGAAATAAGGTTTTTTAATTAGAAGAAAATTTGTCTAAGCGGGGTCGCCCCTCGGGAGTGTTTGGCAAGCGCTCCGGGTGTATTTCTGCCATGAAAAGCTCTCAGTGAAAGCTCATCTGCCTTGCAGATGCCGTTCGGAGTCGGCATAAAATCATGTAGGTCCCGTCCGGCCAATTTGTAGGGGAAATCAAGAGGAGCACGACGCAAATTGGAAGAGAAGCTCGGCCTTAGATCTCTTCGAAAATTATCGCGCCTTACATTTATTTTTTATTTAAGCTGCTACTAAATAAATGCCCAACAACTATAAAGCAGCCGCTTTTATGTAGAATGCGACGAAGAGATATTTCACGCACACAAATATGTAGTCATCAGCCGAAGTAGTTACTCACGCATCCACACGCATATGGCTATGGGAGAGGCGTGGACTACAGATATACACGTATATAGCTGGTAACTAACTATGCTTGCGATACAACAATTCTAGAAGGTGAAACGTCTAGACCTTTGGAGAAATATGCGGACGAGGCAACAGAGAGTATAAAAGCAGCGCAAGCTGTTTGTTTTAAACACGCTATTAGTTTCGAAGTGAAGTATAATTGTGAATTATAATTGTACTACTCCCAAAGTAAATTAAATAAAGGCCAGTTTGGAATAATGAATATTGGAGTGATTTTTCAACAGTTTAGCGATTCGAGGGTTAGCAGAAGGTTTCAAATAAACGGCATTCCCTAAGATTCGTTACAATATGTAAAATGTACATACAGACATTCAAGTTAAATTTTTATTATATGAAAACATTTTTTAATAACTTGATGGACTTAAGTCCCCTTAAATTTTATTAAGTTGGATCCAGCTTAAGATTAACGACAATAATATTCTTACTTCTACTTTATACCTATGATAGTTTACATAGCTGAATTTACCTATTAAAGTTTTTACCACGGTTGCCACACCATGTTTTCATTTGGGACCAAAATTAGTCGAAAAAAATGACCAAATCTCAAAAAAAGGAACAAATTTTTGTTTTATTTTATTGGTATACAATTCGGCAATTTACTAGAGTGTCGCATTCGTTGTAAAATGTAAAAATTATAGGACGATTACTGGGTTTCCTATATAAAGTATTAATAAACATAGCGAAAAGAAAACACTTGGCTTTAATTCAAACTGCACAAAAAAAAAAAAATAATGCATACCTTTTTTTTAATGGACGTTGTGACAGCGCACTATCCTCACGTGGCCCAATGAAACCAGGAATTCTGTTCTATGTTTTTTTTTTTTTGAAATTGCGAAATATATTACGTTTATAATTTTTATTTTTTACTTTTACTTTCTTTCATTTTTTTGATAGGCAGCGGTTTGTCAAGCGTCGAAAACGAAAAATGCTAACCTACAGGATAGATATCATCAGTTGAGTGTAATACTTCAATAAATAGAAAGGAAATATTTTCCCATTTCTAGAATAAGTCTATGTCTTTCAACAACCAAACGTTGTGAACCTAGTTTTACTTGATTTCAATGAAATAAAATGTATTTCACAGTTAGGTTTTATTAAGAAACGGTTCAAAAAATTGCGTTGTGACAAACTCAGTGAATCATAAATAAAATTAAGCAATTATGTTAATGCTATTTTTATAGACGCTTAGTTTTTCCCTAAACGCTTAGACTTCATACCAGAGCCTATATTCAGTAAGTTGAGTTCAGAACTCACATCTACTGAATCTAGCCCGAGGAATCAGGTTAAAATTCAAGCGTCCTAAAAGTTTCAATTTTGCAATAACGGAACCGGATTATATGTAATTAGGTACGAGAAACTAGTAAACAGTGTTGTTGTTGACGTTAATCGGGTTCTGTAAGCACCTACGGAAATGATTTTACACACAACACTTCTTCCGAAATCAGATCTCTTTTACATTTGCTGAATATAAAAATAAATTTTTTAATCGCAATTCGTCGTACATTTATAAAGTTATCGGTTCGAAAAGTATTTGTGCCCTACTTGCAGTAAAAGTATTTCTTGTGAAAAGGCTTAAGTGTCTTTCAAGTATCTTGCTTGGGTTTACCACAATAGTCCTGGAACTCATTGATCTCCTTCGAGCTGGGTGAGAAAGATTTAAATACCGACGTTTTAAACGAAAACTAACGCCTTCAAAATGTTTGTATTTTAAAGGTGTTACTATTTTTTTGCCACGTTGTCCTTTACAAACTCGCAATATCTCGCGGTATGCTTTAAGATAAATTGAGTGAGTGGCAAGTAAATTTAATACAGATGTCGGCAAATAGTGAAATAATTGCTCGCACTCAATTCACACGTATTCTTATTCCCTTTAGATAAGTAGTCGCTGGGCATTTGGGGCAGCAACATCGATTGTGTGCGTCGCTCGCAATGTTGACGAATATTGTCGATATGTATATTAGAAGTACATATTTTTTAACAAAATCATTATTTTACCGAGTAGAATTGGCAAACTTGAACAAAAAAAAAAAAAAAAATAAACGATTTTGTCTTGTTGCTTGCTAATAAACGAATGAACAACGCAAAACGATATAGCAAATGATGTCCGCGATCATCGTGCTCTCACTAACACATCTGCATTTTCATTTTGTCGACGTCTGACTTAATATAAAACATAGGTGGGCAAATTGAAACATGAGGGTGTGTTGGTAAACGGGAGAGTAATTGCGCTACAGTGGTGTAAAGAAGGAAATGTGCTTAATAAAAAAAATGGAACACTCAGCTATTGGAAACTTTTTTTTTTTTGGAACTTTTAGGACTGATCTTGAATTTTTATCTTCTTTTCATCTGTAACGACAGCTTTATTATCTGTATGTATGGTATGTGTGTTTATGTTATCCCCAAATCAACCGTCTGAGTGAAAGCGGTTGTATAGGTGCATGTGTAAGCGTGGATTGGTAGATAGACGCGCAGGCGTAGTTACGATATTAGCTGGCAGTTTGAGTGAACAACATTGATACACCAGGCGGTGTGATCGCCGATAGCCATCGGCTCCTGAGAGCCATCGGAAGCAAAAAGAATTTAGTGTCAAAGTGTCCACAATTTAATGCGGTTCGGTGTGCGCGTCGCAAACAAAAATAAAAATAAGCAAAAGTGTAGTGAAAGGGAAAAAAAACTGTAATAAGATTTACAGTAGGAGAAAAAATTAACTAAAAAAAATCAGAGTTGTAAAGTGACAATAAGAAAAAAGAAAAAATCATATATTTTCTAGAAAAAGAAATTGTTACAGTGCAACAAGTAAGCGGTGAACGGACCGATACGTTAAAACCAACAAAGGGTCAACAGCTTACCGGAACCAGAAAAACCTTCAACAACATATATTTTTGTCCAGCAATATCCCGCCAAAGAAAAACCGAGGTAAGTTTTTTTCTATAAAGTGACTTCCTGCTATTTAAAAATAAAGTGTAAATTCAAGTGTAGGCAATTGTAAAAAAAAAAAATTGCTAGGAATATTAATTAGAATGATAGAAAAGAAAAATAAACACAAATTTCAAACATACGCGGTTCCAGCAAGATAGCATAGAGGTGAAATTTAAGTTAGTGAAAATTGGCCAAATCGAAACTTATTTGCGAATTCGAAAATATCAAAAATTTTAAATAAAATCTAACCACACTTGAAAATGCATGAAGTAGACATACGTACATAGGTATGTATTCGAATGTGTTTAAGCTGAACCTGTAGATATATGTACATACGCATATGCATTTCACATTACTTAACTTGCATTGTTTGTGCATTTGTTTATTTCGAAGATTCCTGTCAGCGGGAGGCAAAAAGGCTGAATCTCGGTTTGTTTAAAACTTGGATTTGCCGCCAATCCGAGAATAACAACAACAACCCCAGCATACATAGTGGCGCCCACAACCAATAGACATGCAAAGGAACCGTGTTGTACCCAGCAACAACAACAACACCCAAACTGTATGTTTTTTTATGTAGGCCAACGGTAAACCGGCATAGGGTATTAGCTGGCCATATAATCTAACGTCAGCATCTGTTTCCGTGGTTGAACCGGAAAGAGGTCAGTGACCTAAATTGCATTAAAGAAAGCAAAGAAATAAAAACTACATAATAAGGCAGGAACGTCGGAACATTTGGATCGCTTATACAGAGCTGACTAAGTAACAAATACGGAGAGAGCTTCGGAGAGAGAGTGCTGCTGTGCGAGAGTGGAGATGACCGAGAGCAGCAGCTGAGAAAGACAACGCAGACGATCACATCGTGTTTTTTTTTTTCAATATGTTCACCAACTAGCATTAATTACTCTCTAGAGATTAAGAGTTTATTTCACTTAGTACCTTTTTTTTGTTGTTTTCTCGACTTGCCTAAGTCGCTTTGTTTCTTATGCATTTTTCATAATTATTTATTTTGCGTTTCTTTCTCATTTTTGTTTGGCGATCTTATCGTTTTGTTTTGACAAACTGCACTAAGCTGTGTGCATATGCTGGTATGATTGCATACTATGTATATATGTACATACGTATATGCATACCTATGTAAATGAACTTAGGTTTCGTGAACATTAGGCTTTGAATGTTATTTAGGGTTTTTGTTTTTTCCGTTTGGTATCGCCTGGAAAGAAGGCGAGCGGCCACACAGATATCGGTGAGATCCTTTTCAGGCTTATTTCTCCACCCCCACCTTAGGTTTCCCGATTGTATGCTGGCGCCAACATCAACGCTGAAGCCAACAGGTGAGTGAATGTTAATTAATAAACATATCCACGTATATTTGTATACACGTACATGCATTCTGACCTAATTTTTTTTATAGGATGCGTTTTTTTTCTGCTTTGGCTGAATACCTTACGGAATCAAATCATTTTTTTTTTTTTTTTGAATCAGAGTTAGTACATTACCTTTTTTGGTTCCTTTTATTTTTTTGTATTAAGATTTATTCTAAATTGAATTGAAAGTTATATTATCCCCTGTTTTATTTTTTTCTACGTTGATTTATTTTTGTTTTATTTTTAATTTATAACCAAGAAAGAAAAAAACAAAAAAAAAGGGGGAAAACCAAATATTGTATTGAATTGAAATGTTTCTTTATATATTTACTAGCAGATCCGGCAGACGTTGTTCTGCCCTAAATTTTGTATATCTGCATACATTTTAATAAGCTTTTTCCGTCTAAATCTGCCCTCGCCCCTCTACACTTTTTCCTAATCTTTGTATTCACTCCTCCCTCCGTATTTTTCGCTTCATCTATCTCCATCTTCGTCTCATTCTATCTCTTTCTCAGTCTCCTTCTCTCTTTTCTCTTCTCTCAAGTTTTTCTCATTCTTCTTCAAATCTTATTGCCAGCCCCAGAGGGTGGTATGTATTTTGTTCCATCCCATTCCGAGTCTCAGTCCCAGTCCCACTCCGAGTCTCAGTCCCAGTCCTAATCCCAGTCCCAGTCCGTCTCTGGTCTACTTCCCGGAAAAAAGCATCGTAAATAATAATATAGGCAAATTTATATACCAAATTTCAGGCAAATCGAATAGGACGTATGTAAATAGGTATGTGGGTATTATTAATTCATGACTTTATTTCGGATTCGCATGCATATTTATCAGTTTTGCCAGGTTGATGCGACTAAATCGAATATCACAAGGAAAATTGCTTAAAAGGGGGTATCCGGGTCCATGTTTTGGCCTATATCTCGAGACCCTAGTCACCAGTAGTTATGAAAACTACCCTGTAGTAAAGCACTCATCAGCAGTTTTCCTTTGATATCCATATTGTATAAACATTGTCCCACGTATCCGTGTCCACGTTTTGGCCTATATCTCGATACCCAAGACACCCAGCGGTATAAAAAATTATCTGTAGTAAAGCACACATCAACAGCTTCAATTTGATACCCATAATGTAAAAACGCATTCTAGTGTTACCCTGATCCACGTTTTGGCCTATATCTAGAGACCCTATTCACGAATAGGTATGAAAACTACCCTGTATTAAAGCACTCATCAACAGCTTTCATTTGATATCCATATTGTATAAACACATTCTAGGGGTGCCCGGGTCCATGTTTTGGCCTATATCTCGAGACCCTAGTCAGCCGGTATCAAAGTACTCATTATATAAACCTTCCCCGTGGAAAAATACATATATATACCAATAATCATAATAATCGGTCCAGTAGTTTTTGAGTTAATCGATGACATACATACAAACATTCATTTTTATATATATAGATATATGGCTAAACCGATTTGGGATTTCAAAATCAACTAACATCATCTCTCCTTCCTGTATCTTTCCTAAAAATTGCATGGCAATCTTTCTATCCGTTCTCGAGTTATGAAGTGACAATCAATAATTTTTTTCATTGAATTGAGATTTATATTATTCCAAATTTAATTTTTTTTACATTGATTTACTTTTGTGTTAAATTCTTTTTTATTTACAACAAGAAAAAGAGGGGGAAAATCAAACCCAAATACTGTATTGAATTGAATTTTTTTTACGCATATTCCTTTTTTATTCTTAACCTTTTTATACTCAGTTGAGCATAGCTCACAGAGTATATTCAGTTTTATTGGATAACGGTTGGTTGTACAGGTGTAAAGGAATCAAGATAGATATAGACTTCCATATATCAAAATCATCAGGATCGAAAAAAAATGTGATTGTCCGTCATGTCCGTCCGTCCGTTAACACGATAACTTGAGTAAATTTTGACGTCTATTGATGAAATTTGGTATGTAGGTTCCTGGGCACTCATCTCAGATCGGTATTTAAAATGAACGAAATCGGACTATAACCACGCCCACTTTTTCGATATCGAAAATTTCGAAAACCAAAAAGTGCGATAATTCATTACCAGAGACAGATAAAGCGATGAAACTTGGTAGGTGAGTTGAACTTATGACGCAGAATTGAAAATTAGTAAAATTTTGGACAATGGGCGTGGCACCGCCCACTTTTAAAAGAAGGTAATTTAAAAATTTTGCAAGCTGTAATTTGGCAGTCGTTGAAGATATCATGATGAAATGTGGCAGTAACGTTACTCCTATTACTATATGTACGCTTAATAAAAATTAGCAAAATCGGAGAAGGGCCACGCCAACTTTTAAAAAAAAATTTGTTAAAGTAAAATTTTAACAAAAAATTTAATATCTTTACAGTATATAAGTTGACATCAACATTCAACTCCAGTAATGATATGGTGCAACAAAATACAAAAATAAAAGAAAATTTCATTTAATTTGTCTAGGATACTTTTAATGCCATAATTCGAACAAAAATTTACCAATCCTTTTGAAATTTGGTAGGGGCATAGATTTTATGACGCTAACTGTTTTCTGTGAAAATGGACGAAATCGGGTGAAGCCACGCCCAGTTTTTATACACAGTCGTCCGTCTGTCCTTCCGCATGGCCGTTAGCACGATAACTTGAGCAAAAATCGACGTATCTTTACTGAACTTAGTTCACGTACTTACCTGAACTCACTTTATCTTGGTATAAAAAATGAACGAAATTCGACTATGACCACGCCCACTTTTTCGATATCGAAAATTACGAAAAATGAAAAAAATGCCATAATTCTATACCAAATACGAAAAAAGGATGAAACATGGTAATTGGATTGGTTTATTGACGCGAAATATAACTTTAGAAAAAACTTTGTAAAACGGTTGTGACACCTACCATATTAAGTAGAAGAAAATGAAAAAGTTCTGCAGGGCGAAATAAAAAACCCTTGAAATCTTGGCAGGTATTACCTATATAAATAAATTAGCGGTCCCCAACAGATGATGTTCTGGGTCACCCTGGTCCACATTTTGGTCGATATCTGGAAAACGCCTTCACATATACAACTACCACCACTCCATTTTAAAACTCTCATTAATACCTTTAATTTGATACCCATATTGTATAAACGCATTCTAGAGTCACCCCTGGTCCACCTTTATGGCGATATCTCGAAAAGGCGACCACCTATACAACTACCACCACCTCCTTTTAAAGCCCTCATTAATACCTTTCTTTTCATACCCATATTGTATAAACAAATTCTAGGGTCACCCCTGGTCCACCTTTATGGCGATATCTCGAAACGGCGTCCACATATGGAACTAAGGATACCCATATCGTGCACACAAATTCTAGAGTCAACCCTGATCCACCTTTATGGCGATATCCCTAAATGGCGTCCACCTATAGAACTATGGCCCACTCCCTGATAAAATACTCTTTAATGCCTTCTATTTGATACACACACATTCCCTCGGTTCATTTTCCTACATGGTTATTTTCCCTCATGTTGTCACCATAGCTCTCAACTGAGTATGTAATGTTCGGTTACACCCGAACTTAACCTTCCTTACTTGTTATTATTAAATCCAAGGATTATTCATTTGTTAGTATTAAGAGAATTTGTTAATAAACTGATGTGAGCGAAATTAAATTTATCGGGCTAGTAGTTCTTTGAAATGGAAGGCTAAATACACCTTATTTTGGAGTGGGTGTTGTTCTCCAGGATAATGGTTGGTTTCTAGGCGCTTGATCCATAGACTGACTGACGGACATGACTTGACGCTAAGACCGACGGACTACTGTCAGTAATAGGGAATGCTACTTCAATTGTCGGAGCCCAGTAGCATTCAAAGGTAGTCCGCGGGTTGCGGACTAAAGAGTGGGTCGGCTCGAACTGACAGGGCTGTTTCCTCCACAATCACAGGCATGAACCCTTTTTTTTGTCTGTGTAGCTGTGAGTGATAATTTGTGGCAAAAACCACGACCAACGACGAGCTTAGCCCGGGCTTCCAGCATGCCTGGCCCGCCATGACTTCTCGCCCACGAACAGCGGTTACACAACAAAAATGGCGCCCAACGTAAAATAACCCGGGTTTTTATCTTCCAATTTTATCTCCACTTTTCTTTATAACTTTGATCTATCCTTGGCTAAATCTTGCTCTAACTTTTCAAAACTTTTCCTATAGTTTCATATTTTCCTCCTCGGACATTTTTTTAGGGGTTTATCGGTCAGCTTCGCTGAGGCCTACGTATCGGTGAAAGTGATCGATAAGCAAAAAGGGGGACGGGTATGCAACTTGGATTGGGAGTACTTTTCACGAACTTCCTTTGTTTGGAAAGTGATATCCCAATACAAGGGCGTACAGCCGTTGAGCGATCTACCACTTGCGAGTTTCCGCAACAGTTTGTGCGAGGTTTGCTAACAGTTTTCAAGGGGAGGTGAGGGGTAAATATTTTTGTTAGCAGATGCCCTTACAGCTATCCAGGCTCAGGCCAAATAAGATGAAGTAGCGCACTGTGTTTAATGGGGGATTTAACTGACGTCGAATTTGGCAGGACTGAAGGACAGATGGTCAGGGGATCAACACTCTGGTCATACACCACCGGAGAATAACACCCGGCGTCCTCCAAAATATATATTCATTGTGCGTTTTTCAAAAACCAATTGCTCCCTTTTGGAAAAAAGCACCTCTGAGTTTAATCAATTTCTGTTTTTTCGATATTGTTTCCCTTTGTTCTCTGGTTAACAAAGAAAGCTGAAGTAAAAAGAAAAAAAAAAAACATTATTACATGTTATTACTATTGTGTTTTTGCCTTTTCATTGCCATTTTATCTTTATTTCCATTTTTTTACTTGAAGTGATTAATTTAATTTTAAATAATTTTTGTTGGGATTCAAGCTTTTTTTGAATTCAAACAAATTTTTCTAATTTTATTTAGGGTGTTTTTTTTAGTCATTGTCGTCGTTTGAAGTTTATTTTATGACATTTTTTTTATCATAATCTTTTTATATATTTTTTATTGTACATATACATACACATTTATATACACATACGCATTTATATAAATATATATACATACATTTACCTTTCAGCATAAACACGTTTATTTATTTAATTATATTGTGCTGACTGGATTTAAAGTTTTATTAATTTTGGTTATTTACGGGTTAATTTGAAGAAGTTTTTTTTTTGGATCTACCTTTTTCTGAATTACTTTGCTTTTTATCAAATTATGAATTCCTTGATACAATTTTAAATACTTTTTCTTATATTTTCCGTTTAATCACGTTTTTTTCAATATAAATTATAAGTTTTGTATAATATTAATTTGGGTTAAATTGAGTTAGATTGAAGTTCTTGCACTCAGTTTAAACTATTACATTCCTTTTAAATTCTTACTTTTTAACGTTTTGGCTTAATCTTGAATTGAAAGTTTGATTTTTTTTTTAGTTATCAGTGACTTACATTTTGGAAGGTGAATTTTCTATAATTTTATATTTCGGTTATGTTAAATATCACTTAATCATCCTCTTAATTTTTGGTTAAAGGTGTACTTCTTAATTTTGCTTTTGTGATTTTTCCTTGAATTACGTTTTGTTCATAAAATATTTTGAGATCCTCTTCTTAATTTTAAATTCGTTCATTTTTACTTTTAAAAATTTTTG
This sequence comes from Eurosta solidaginis, assembly GCF_040869045.1. NCBI lineage: Eukaryota > Metazoa > Arthropoda > Insecta > Diptera > Tephritidae > Eurosta > Eurosta solidaginis. The sequence continues at coordinate 165,404,628 of NC_090319.1, read as the reverse complement.
TTTTCAAACATTTTTTATATTAATATTAATTGGAAGTTGGATACTTTGAAGGCGAATATCTATTTCTCCAACTTCAAATCGTTTAACGTCGGTTTAGTTCATATTGAATTTTGTATTACCTTCGATTCTTTTTTTGGTACTTGAATTTCGTTTCCAATTCCTTTTGAGGTTGAAATTAGTAGTCGATGGACATTCCCACCGACTCTGAAGGACAGCGGTTTGGTTAAAGGATAATACCATCGAGTAGGAGAGTTACACGTGCGCTGGCTAGAGCGCTCGAAAACCAAGTGGTAGGATCGTTGCTCACTCAAATTGACACTGGAATTGAGCAGCCCATAGATTTTTTACCTACGGATTTTTTAGTCGTTGTTCGGCTAGAGTTTGTGGTCGTTTGAACTCGACGGAGCAGCCGCCAAAAACCGACGATTCGTTTAATAGGTCCCTAAGTTTCTCGAGTAAGCTTGACAGGATTTTAGAAATGCCAGAAGAGGGAGAAGCAAACTCGCCGCAAGGAGCTGTCGGTGGAGCACCAACAACTGCACCCCCGCCGGTATCGAACCGCATGGACAACTAGGGAAGATGATGGAGACAATAATGCAGCAGAATAACGTGATGGCTGAGTTCATGGAAGAATTCAGGAAGGTGCGAGAGGCATGTCCCACCTGAGTAACAGAGTTGCAGGGGTGGAGGCCTCCATACAGGCATCACCAACTCGCACCCCACCACGAACGATATCAACGCCCGGAAATACTAACCAGCAGCACCCTAAGAACAATCAAAGCGGGTTTGATAGGCAAATGTGCCGGCAGAAAATAGACCTTGAGAAATGGCACCTGAAGTTCGACGGTACTACAAAAAATATGATGGTGGAAAGTTTTGTGTTTCGCGTGGAAAGAATGCGAGAACAACATGAGGTCTCTTATGAACAACTATTAGCGGACTTCCATTGCCTCGTAACCGGAGCCGCATTGAAAGGGATTGGCAAGTCCTGGAGGATCACGCCGAGGACCTAGGCTTCAATTTCCTCCAGCTGAAGGCGGAGTTGCTAAACCAATTTAGAAGCACAGAGTCCGATTATGAGGTAATCCACGAGATAATGGAGAGGAAGCAGGGAGGCCAAGAAACTTTCGAGAATTTTTATGCAGAAATACACGATCTTACTTTCAGGCTTAAAAATAAAAACCCGAAGCAAAACTTGTTAAGATTATAAAGGGTAATTTAAAGCCGTACTTGTCGAATCTTACCTTCGCATCTAAGATTGATACGCTATCCGATCTGAAGATAGAATGCAAACGAGCCGAAAAATTAATAAAAGAGAATAGGTCAGGAAACAAGACCATTAGCGAAATAGATGTTAGCGCTAGAGAAGTAGAAGAGGCGATTAGTATAGGGACAGACGCGATAGGCAAAGATGATAGGAGCAAAATAACGTCTTCCAAGCCCGGTCCTCCTAACGTAAAACCAAGTAATCCTTTAAAATCCAATCCCAAATTCTTTAATCCCAGCCCTTATAATAGTAATACGTCAACCACCAATAGTAACGTCCAAAGTGAAGTGTTTTGTCCGTCACCATTCCTCCTTATGTTGTGTTTTGTTTGGGGAATGCCTGTGGATTTCTTTGTGAAAGACCCACAGGCAGCGGCAAAACATAGTCCTTGTAAATCGTCCTTCCATTGTATGAAGTGTTTTATGTGTGGTAGTGGTGCGTCCTATTGTGTATTTAAGCCGGGTACGGAAAACAGGCAGCTCGCAGAGATGTCCGGGCACTCTGTGCAGAGCCAGGAGTCCCCGGGGAATTAGGTTTAAGAGATCAGAGAGTGGGAGTACAAATTTTAAAATGTGTAGGTAGGCAGGGAATGGGAGCGACCAATAACAAAGAAGTTTTAAGAAAGAGTTTACACGAAAGGAAACAGAGGTACGATGAAGTTAGGAGAAGGATTTTCATGGAAGAGATTGAAACGAGAAAGAAAAGTAGAAAATATAAAAAGATTTTGAAAATGCGGGAAAAGCATCGTACTCTAAAGAGAATACAACAAAAAATAGTCGCAACCATCGTAACGTTGAGGGGAGATAACCGATTCTTCGCGCGTGCAGTGATTGGAGGGCACGACACCCGCCTTGTGGGATTTAGGTGCCTGTTTCAGTTGCCTGGGCAAAGGAGCCATGAAATTTCTAGAGGAGAAAGAAACGCAAATAATCCGATTATTAGGGCAAAAGGTTCGCACCGCAAATAGAGGAGAAACCCCGGTGGAGGGAGTGGTTTCTCTACCTGTGACTTAGAATGGGGAAACCAGGGATCTGGAATTTTTAACTGTCTCCGAGCTTACTCAAGAAGTGTACTTGGGGATCGACTTCTGGCGTGTTTTTCAATTAAATATTTTCGGAAAAAGTGAGAACGAGTGTGTGCATGATAGGGCTGTCTCAGAATTCATACCCGCCGAGGGTGACCTCTCTTTCGACGCAGTACAACATTCCCTAACAACGGCACAAAGTCGCATATTAGACAGGGTTAAAGCCCAATTCCCATCCTTTGCTGTACTAGGATTGGCAGAACAGATGTGGAAGAACACAGTATTGAGGTGGTAGAAGAAAATATACCGATAAAGCAAAGGCACTAGGAGTTAGATAGAATGTTATTAATGGGTGTTATTGAGCAGAGTAATAGCGGCTGGAGCTCTCCAGTTTCGCAAGTAATTAAAGGCGCCAAAAACAGGTCGTGTTTGGATGCCAGGAAGGTGAATGCTAGAACTAGTAAAGATGCCTATCCGTTGCCACATATTGACGGTATATTAAGTAGGTTACAAAACACCCATTTTATATCAGCTGTTGATTTTAATGATGCCTTTTGGCAAATTCCTTGAAAAAACGTTCTAGAGAAAAAACAGCATTCACCGTTCCTGGCAGACCACTGTATCAGTTCACGGTGATGCCTTTTGGTTTGTGTAATACCGCTCAGCGGATGTGTCGTCTTATGGACAAGGTCATTCCGGCCGCTTTACGTGAATGTGTGTTTGTGTATCTTGACGACCTGTTAGTTTGTTCCGTAGATTTTGAGTCACACATGTCTTTATTGGAAAAGGTCGCTAAGTGTTTACGCGAAGCCAAATTGAAGATAAATGTAAAAAAGAGCAAGTTTTGCTTCAAATAAGTACGGAATTTAGGGTATGTGGTATGTGTGTGCCAATAAAATAGCAGCAGTGCGAGATTTCCCAAAATAGCTTCGACGATTCCTGGGCATGTCAGGGTGGTACCGCCGTTTCATTGGGGATTAAGCAACCATTGCAGCGCCGCTGCACGACTGCCTCACTAAGGACAGAATAAAGAAGTTTGAGATGACTGAAGAAGCGAGAAAAGCTTTTGAACAGCTGAATCAAAACTTCATATCAGCCCCGGCGCTTGTTCACACTGACTTCAATAAACACTTTTTTATAGAGTGCGACGCCTTGGCGGACGGGGTGGGTGGAGCTTTATTCCAAAAAGACGAGGACGGCAACGAATGACCCATCGTGTATATGTCGGCGAAATTGAATAAGGCACAACGCAATTACAGAGTGACGGAGTTGGAGTGATATGCAGCAGCGCTGAGCGTGAAGAGGTTCCGGCCGTATCACAATCATCACGGACCACGCAAGTCTCAAGTGGCTTATGGGTCAGAAGGCCCTCAGCGGTAGACTGCCTAGATGGATGGAGTCTGAAGCTGCAAGCCTTCAACTTCAACATCGAACATCGCAAAGGAGCTCAAAACGTTGTGCATGATACATTATCGCGCATGGACATGGACGAAGTGGCACTGATGAACAGAGTATTAGACATTAGCCTTGACTCGCCTTACTTTCACACCGACGAGAGAGAGAAATTCAAGAGGGCCACACCTGGATACTCTGGGTACCGGTTGAGCTGCGGTCAGGTTTGGTGGAAGCCGCGCACTACTCTCCGTATACGGGTCATGGAGGAATCCATAAAACCCTTACCCGAGTACGAGAGAAATACTTTTGGCCAGGCATGGTGTCCGATGTGCAACAGTGCGTCAAAGATTGCGTCATATGCAAAGAAACAAGGACCCAAAATAGTTTTCGTAAGCCACCAATGGGCAAACAACATATAACGGAGCGACTTTCCAACGTCTTTATGTTGATTTTATGGGACCATATCCTCGTTCTAAGGATAGAAATGTTTTTATGTTTGTGAGTCTTGATCATTTCAGTAAATTTGTGTTTCTTAAACCTATGCAGCGAGCAACAGCTACCAAAGTGGTTCAATTTTTGGAGAAGGAAGTTTTCCACATTTTTGGAGTCCCCGAGTTCATACACACAGACAACGGAAAACAGTTCGTCTCGGAGATCCTCACACCCTTTTTAAAAAAATACAGGACCAAACACATTAGGACGGCGTTTTACTCCCCTCAGGCAAATGCAGCTGAACGAGTTACTAGGTCAGTATTGCAAATGATACGAGCGTATATCGGCCAGAACCAAAAGACGTGGAATTAACACGTGAGTGATGCTGCCTTTGCCTTGCGAAGTGTGGTACACACCGCCATAGGCGAGTAGCCGTATTCGGAATGCCCATGATACAGCATGGCGCCTCGTATGACATTTTAGTAAGAATATCTTTTTTAAAGGATGTAGACTGCGAAATTGAACTAGGAGATAGGCACCAAGCATTGAGGAATCCAAGGCAGTCGGTTCTGTGTACCGGAACGACTCGGGATTTCTCCCGACCAAGGACTGTCATTTCAGTGTGACCCCATCTAATTTGTTTCGTCCCTCCCACAAATTGTCATCCTCCCAGCAGCTCCTTGCAGCAGGACTGCTCCATATTCTCTTACTCCGGGAAGGCATCGAATCCAACCCGGGTCCGTCTCCTGACCCCGGTCCTGAGAAATGGTTTTGCTGCATCTGCCGGAAAAGAATCTTTTTAGGACGGTCATACTCTGTTCAGTGTGTCTCGTGCAAGGGATGGTTGCATCGGACAGGTTGTTCTGGGCTTGATCGCAAAACCCGACGTCCACGTAACTTTTATAAATCTTTTGTGGCTCCTTGCTGTTCACGCCCAAGGGCGTCCCGTAGTCTACGCCTAAGCGCCCCCCCCCCCCCCCCCCACTACCTTCCAGCAGCCCGTTGCTCAGCAAGCCACAACCAGTACCCGCTGCTGCTCGCGCCCCACGGCGCCAGCAACTCAAACAGCTGATACCACTCATAACTACTACCTTCGTAGTAGAGTTGGTAGCAATGCTGAGCATCAGCCCCTGCCCCCGTCTTCTCCCCCCCTCTTTTCCGGCAGCAATCGTGCAGGTCAGGGAAACAGACTCTTAGTCTCTACCTCCGTTTGCACCGTCTGCCAGCACAGAATATATAGGTTTGCGATATCCGCCCAATGCAGCTCCTGCCTTGGTTGGTGCCACTTTCCTAGATGTTCTGGTCTCCGCGACGGCAACCCCCCGACGGGTTTCATCGCGCCATGTTGCCAGGTCACAAACCCAAATCATCCGGGTACCCCAATGCTTGCCCAAGGACGCCCAGTCCCAAGGCTACAACAGCAATTGCGTCCTGGCCTTTCACAACCCAGGCGTAGTCACCCGTCATTTACCCCCAGAGTGGCGACGTCTCCCCTTATGCACTTCAGAATTCTGCAGTTAAACTGTAATGGACTAACTGGGAAGATTGCAGCGGTGTGAAGTTAGCCCCCCCAACTAAAAATGTTTAATTTTTTAAAATGCTAATCGTTTGATAATGATTGATACGCTTCTATTTTCGTTTGATAGTTATTCGTTTGTTAGAAAAAAAAATTTAAATATCTATGTGAAGTTAGCCCCCCAACTAAAAATGATTAATTTTTTAAAACGCTAATCGTTTGATAGTCGTTTGATAATGATTGATACACTTCGATATTCGTTTGATAGTTATTCGTTTGTTAGAAAAACGAAATTTTTTTAAAAAATTTCTATATGAAGTTAGCCCCCCCCCCAACTAAAAATTTTTAATTTTTTAAAACGCTAATCGTTTGATAATGATTGATACACTTCGATATTCGTTTGATAGTTATTCGTTTGTTAGAAAAACGAAATTTTTTAAAATATCTATGTGAAGTTAGCCCCCAACTAAAAATTTTTAATTTTTTAAAACGCTAATCGTTTGATAGTCGTTTGATAATGATTGATACACTTCGATATTCGTTTGATAGTTATTCGTTTTTTAGAAAAACGAAATTTTTTAAAATATCTATGTGAAGTTAGCCCCCCCAACTAAAAATTTTTAATTTTTTAAAACGCTAATCGTTTGATAGTCGTTTGATAATGATTGATACACTTCGATATTCGTTTGATAGTTATTCCTTTGTTAGAAAAACCAAATTTTTTAAAATATCTATGTGAAGTTAGCCCCCCCCCCCCCCAACTAAAAATTTTTAATTTTTTAAAACGCTAATCGTTTGATAGTCGTTTGATAATGATTGATACACTTCGATATTCGTTTGATAGTTATTCGTTTGTTAGAAAAACCAAATTTTTTAAAATATCTATGTGAAGTTAGCCCCCCCCCCCCCTACTAAAAATTTTTAATTTTTTAAAACGCTAATCGTTTGATAATGATTGATACGCTTTTATATGCGTTTGATAGTTATTCGTTCGTTACAAAAAAATTTAAATATCTACATATGTCAAATTGCCCCCAGTTGATAATTTTTCAGGCTCTAGAGGCCTAGGAGCTCGAAGCGATGTCTATGTCATTCTCTGGTTGATAATACGTGATAATGCAACTGGCTGCACTCCCCTCGTTGCGGCTCTTAAGTTAGAAGGGCATACAAATTTTATGTCATTTTTATATATAGGAAGAAGATAAACATTAATTTCATGGTACCTCTTATCCGTAGTTTTGATTATATCTGTTAAACGGCTTTAAATAAACCAAATAGTTTACTTTTATGTCATCAGCATCTTTATTTGATATCCATTTTGTACAATTACATAAAAAAATTCCGGGGTCCCTAATACGGGTATCGACACCATAGGCAATAATAATAAAAAAGACTTTAGCCGATTGTCATATCCAATAGGTATACAAAATTTCATGAGAATCGGTCCAGCTGTTTCGGGGGAGTATGGTAACGAAAATTGGGCCACGAGAATTTTATAAGGAGAGTTACATATGTACAAACTTATATACAGGTTCAATTAATTAAAGAGTGTTAAAAATATTAAAATTTCATGTGAAGTTAATCTCACAATTGATAAGTTATAATTTTTTCGAGTTAGGTACATGTATGCATATTTTTCTGAGTTTTGGTATTTTTTCATAACGAATTTTGGTCCCAAAAATAAACGCGTTGTGGCAACAATATAATGCAGTAGAATTCAAAACTACATACATATATTAAAATTTAAACCTATATTTTTGCATTGATTGTTGTACCGTTAAATTCAAGTGATAGCCACGTCGGCGCCGACGAAAATCAACATACTGTAGACCATTTAGTTGAATAATTAGGGCTGATCACATTCAACACGCCGTCTACAGACTACAACCACAATAAAGATAAGCTTGGCGACAACCGTAGCGAATGTCAGGGTCAAATAGATTATATTGCACAGAGTAGTGGGTGATGAAAGCAAGTCTTTTCTGTGACGTTGTAACCGTGTGCAACTCCAGAACTTCTAGGAAAGTGAGACCGCCCAAGGCAGGAACTGCACTGGAGGGATGACGCAAACGTATATATTCTGTAGTTGCAAACAGTGCACAACGGGACAGGTACTAAGAGATTGTGTCCACGACGTGCTTGTGTATTTTTGCTGGAAAAGATAGGGGAAATGGGGGCGGGGGCTGATGCTCGGCATTGCTCCTGACTGTGCTACTATGATTGTAGTGATGGGTTGGAGCGGCCATAAGAGTAGGAGGCGCCGATCGGCGCCAGCAACAGCGGGCAGTAGATATAGTATGCAAAGCAGGGTTGCTGCTGGAGTGTTGCACAGGTACGCTTCTGCGTCGGCCGCGGGGCGTCGTTAGACGTGAACAGCAGGGAGCCACAAATGCGTTGAACATTTTTCGGGGACGGATATGGAGCAAACCAGCAGGGTATGGAGCAAACCAGCTGCAGGGAACTGCTCCGAGGATAACAATTTATGGGAGGGACGCAACAAATAAAATGGAAAGTGCAGTTATGCTAGTTTCGAAATTAAAAATGAAGTAAATGTAAAATTATCAATATTTGTGTTTATTTAGAAAATAAATCTATGTAACACATTGTTTTAACACGAAAATAAAATAATTAAAAAAAAAATTTTAAGTTAAACGGTTTTATTGAAAACAATACTTACATGAAGTAATAATAATACGAAAAGCTAGAAAATAATTAGGTAGGTCCTAGGTACTAGTCATCACACTCCTTATCAATCTATGGCATAGATCAGATAATTAAATAAAAGCGTTGATATAGATTTTATGACGCTAACTGTTTTCTGTGAAAATGGACGAAATCGGGTGAAGCCACGCCAAGTTTTTATACACAGTCGTCCGTCTGTCCTTCCGCATGGCCGTTAGCACGATAACTTGAGCAAAAATCGACGTATCTTTACTGAACTTAGTTCACGTACTTACCTGAACTCACTTTATCTTGGTATAAAAAATGAACGAAATTCGACTATGACCACGCCCACTTTTTCGATATCGAAAATTACGAAAAATGAAAAAAATGCCATAATTCTATACCAAATACGAAAAAAGGATGAAACATGGTAATTGGATTGGTTTATTGACGCGAAATATAACTTTAGAAAAAACTTTGTAAAACGGTTGTGACACCTACCATATTAAGTAGAAGAAAATGAAAAAGTTCTGCAGGGCGAAATAAAAAACCCTTGAAATCTTGGCAGGTATTACCTATATAAATAAATTAGCGGTCCCCAACAGATGATGTTCTGGGTCACCCTGGTCCACATTTTGGTCGATATCTGGAAAACGCCTTCACATATACAACTACCACCACTCCATTTTAAAACTCTCATTAATACCTTTAATTTGATACCAATATCGTACAAACACATTCTGGAGTCACCCCTGGTCCACCTTTATGGCGATATCTCGAAAAGGCGCCCACCTATAGAACTAAGCCCCACGCCCTTTTAAAATACTCATTAGCACCTTTCGTTTGATACCCATATTGTATAAACGCATTCTAGAGTCACCCCTGGTCCACCTTTATGGCGATATCTCGAAAAGGCGACCACCTATACAACTACCACCACCTCCTTTTAAAGCCCTCATTAATACCTTTCTTTTCATACCCATATTGTATAAACAAATTCTAGGGTCACCCCTGGTCCACCTTTATGGCGATATCTCGAAACGGCGTCCACATATGGAACTAAGGATACCCATATCGTGCACACAAATTCTAGAGTCAACCCTGATCCACCTTTATGGCGATATCCCTAAATGGCGTCCACCTATAGAACTATGGCCCACTCCCTGATAAAATACTCTTTAATGCCTTCTATTTGATACACACACATTCCCTCGGTTCATTTTCCTACATGGTTATTTTCCCTCATGTTGTCACCATAGCTCTCAACTGAGTATGTAATGTTCGGTTACACCCGAACTTAACCTTCCTTACTTGTTATTATTAAATCCAAGGATTATTCATTTGTTAGTATTAAGAGAATTTGTTAATAAACTGATGTGAGCGAAATTAAATTTATCGGGCTAGTAGTTCTTTGAAATGGAAGGCTAAATACACCTTATTTTGGAGTGGGTGTTGTTCTCCAGGATAATGGTTGGTTTCTAGGCGCTTGATCCATAGACTGACTGACGGACATGACTTGACGCTAAGACCGACGGACTACTGTCAGTAATAGGGAATGCTACTTCAATTGTCGGAGCCCAGTAGCATTCAAAGGTAGTCCGCGGGTTGCGGACTAAAGAGTGGGTCGGCTCGAACTGACAGGGCTGTTTCATCCACAATCACAGGCATGAACCCTTTTTTTGTCTGTGTAGCTGTGAGTGATAATTTGTGGCAAAAACCACGACCAACGACGAGCTTAGCCCGGGCTTCCAGCATGCCTGGCCCGCCATGACTTCTCGCCCACGAACAGCGGTTACACAACAAAAATGGCGCCCAACGTAAAATAACCCGGTTTTTTATCTTCCAATTTTATCTCCACTTTTCTTTATAACTTTGATCTATCCTTGGCTAAATCTTGCTCTAACTTTTCAAAACTTTTCCTATAGTTTCATATTTTCCTCCTCGGACATTTTTTTTAGGGGTTTATCGGTCAGCTTCGCTGAGGCCTACGTATCGGTGAAAGTGATCGATAAGCAAAAAGGGGGAGAGGTATGCAACTTGGATAGGTGTACTTTTCACGAACTTCCTTTGTTTGGAAAGTGATATCCCAATACAAGGGCGTACAGCCGTTGAGCGATCTACCACTTGCGAGTTTCCGCAACAGTTTGTGCGAGGTTTGCTAACAGTTTTCAAGGGGAGGTGAGGGGTAAATATTTTTGTTAGCAGATGCGCTTCCAGCTATCCAGGCTCAGGCCAAATAAGATGAAGTAGCGCACTGTGTTTAATGGGGGATTTAACTGACGTCGAATTTGGCAGGACTGAAGGACAGATGGTCAGGGGATCAACACTCTGGTCATACACCACCGGAGAATAACACCCGGCGTCCTCCAAAATATATATTCATTGTGCGTTTTTCAAAAACCAATTGCTCCCTTTTGGAAAAAAGCACCTCTGAGTTTAATCAATTTCTGTTTTTTCGATATTGTTTCCCTTTGTTCTCTGGTTAACAAAGAAAGCTGAAGTAAAAAGAAAAAAAAAACATTATTACACGTTATTACTATTGTGTTTTTGCCTTTTCATTGCCATTTTATCTTTATTTCCATTTTTTTACTTGAAGTGATTAATTCAATTTTAAATAATTTTTGTTGGGATTCAAGCTTTTTTTGAATTCAAACAAATTTTTCTAATTTTATTTAGGGTTTTTTTTTTGGTCATTGTCGTCGTTTGAAGTTTATTTTATGACATTTTTTTTTATCATTATCTTTTTATATATTTTTTATTGTACATATACATACACATTTATATACACATACGCATTTATATAAATATATATACATACATTTACCTTTCAGCATAAACACGTTTATTTATTTAATTATATTGTGCTGACTGGATTTAAAGTTTTATTAATTTTGGTTATTTACGGGTTAATTTGAAGAAGTTTTTTTTTTGGATCTACCTTTTTCTGAATTACTTTGCTTTTTATCAAATTATGAATTCCTTGATACAATTTTAAATACTTTTTCTTATATTTTCCGTTTAATCACGTTTTTTTCAATATAAATTATAAGTTTTGTATAATATTAATTTGGGTTAAATTGAGTTAGATTGAAGTTCTTGCACTCAGTTTAAACTATTACATTCCTTTTAAATTCTTACTTTTTAACGTTTTGGCTTAATCTTGAATTGAAAGTTTGATTTTTTTTTTAGTTATCAGTGACTTACATTTTGGAAGGTGAATTTTCTATAATTTTATATTTCGGTTATGTTAAATATCACTTAATCATCCTCTTAATTTTTGGTTAAAGGTGTACTTCTTAATTTTGCTTTTGTGATTTTTCCTTGAATTACGTTTTGTTCATAAAATATTTTGAGATCCTTTTCTTAATTTTAAATTCGTTCCTTTTTAAAAATTTTTGTTTTCAAACATTTTTTATATTAATATTAATTTGAAGTTGGATACTTTGAAGGCTAATATCTATTTCTCCAACTTCAAATCGTTTAACGTCGGTTTAGTTCATATTGAATTTTGTATTACCTTCGATTCTTTTTTTGGTACTTGAATTTCGTTTCCAATTCCTTTTGAGGTTGAAATTAGTAGTCGATGGACATTCCCACCGACTCTGAAGGACAGCGGTTTGGTTAAAGGATAATACCATCGAGTAGGAGAGTTACACGTGCGCTGGCTAGAGCGCTCGAAAACCAAGTGGTAGGATCGTTGCTCACTCAAATTGACACTGGAATTGAGCAGCCCATAGATTTTTTACCCACGGATTTTTTAGTCGTTGTTCGGCTAGAGTTTGTGGTCGTTTGAACTCGACGGAGCAGCCGCCAAAAACCGACGATTCGTTTAATAGGTCCCTAAGTTTCTCGAGTAAGCTTGACAGGATTTTTGAAATGCCAGAAGAGGGAGAAGCAAACTCGCCGCAAGGAGCTGTCGGTGGAGCACCAACAACTGCACCCCCGCCGGTATCGAACCGCATGGACAACTAGGGAAGATGATGGAGACAATAATGCAGCAGAATAACGTGATGGCTGAGTTCATGGAAGAATTCAGGAAGGTGCGAGAGGCATGTCCCACCTGAGTAACAGAGTTGCAGGGGTGGAGGCCTCCATACAGGCATCACCAACTCGCACCCCACCACGAACGATATAAACGCCCGGAAATACTAACCAGCAGCACCCTAAGAACAATCAAAGCGGGTTTGATAGGCAAATGTGCCGGTAGAAAATAGACCTTGAGAAATGGCACCTGAAGTTCGAGGGTACTACAAAAAATATGACGGTGGAAAGTTTTGTGTTTCGCGTGGAAAGAATGCGAGAACAACATGAGGTCTCTTATGAACAACTATTAGCGGACTTCCATTGCCTCGTAACCGGAGCCGCATTGAAAGGGATTGGCAAGTCCTGGAGGATCACGCCGAGGACCTAGGCTTCAATTTCCTCCAGCTGAAGGCGGAGTTGCTAAACCAATTTAGAAGCACAGAGTCCGATTATGAGGTAATCCACGAGATAATGGAGAGGAAGCAGGGAGGCCAAAAAACTTTCGAGAATTTTTATGCAGAAATACACGATCTTACTTTCAGGCTTAAAAATAAAAACCCGAAGCAAAACTTGTTAAGATTATAAAGGGTAATTTAAAGCCGTACTTGGCGAATCTTACCTTCGCATCTAAGATTGATACGCTATCCGATCTGAAGATAGAATGCAAACGAGCCGAAAAATTAATAAAAGAGAATAGGTCAGGAAACAAGACCATTAGCGAAATAGATGTTAGCGCTAGAGAAGTAGAAGAGGCGATTAGTATAGGGACAGACGCGATAGGCAAAGATGATAAGAGCAAAATAACGTCTTCCAAGCCCGGTCCTCCTAACGTAAAACCAAGTGATCCTTTAAAATCCAATCCCAAATTCTTTAATCCCAGCCCTTATAATAGTAATACGTCAACCACCAATAGTAACGTCCAAAGTGAAGTGTTTTGTCCGTCACCATTCCTCCTTATGTTGTGTTTTGTTTGGGGAATGCCTGTGGATTTCTTTGTGAAAGACCCACAGGCAGCGGCAAAACATAGTCCTTGTAAATCGTCCTTCCATTGTATGAAGTGTTTTATGTGTGGTAGTGGTGCGTCCTATTGTGTATTTAAGCCGGGTACGGAAAACAGGCAGCTCGCAGAGATGTCCGGGCACTCTGTGCAGAGCCAGGAGTCCCCGGGGAATTAGGTTTAAGAGATCAGAGAGTGGGAGTACAAATTTTAAAATGTGTAGGTAGGCAGGGAATGGGAGCGACCAATAACAAAGAAGTTTTAAGAAAGAGTTTACACGAAAGGAAACAGAGGTACGATGAAGTTAGGAGAAGGATTTTCATGGAAGAGATTGAAACGAGAAAGAAAAGTAGAAAATATAAAAAGATTTTGAAAATGCGGGAAAAGCATCGTACTCTAAAGAGAATACAACAAAAAATAGTCGCAACCATCGTAACGTTGAGGGGAGATAACCGATTCTTCGCGCGTGCAGTGATTGGAGGGCACGACACCCGCCTTGTGGGATTTAGGTGCCTGTTTCAGTTGCCTGGGCAAAGGAGCCATGAAATTTCTAGAGGAGAAAGAAACGAAAATAATCCGATTATTAGGGCAAAATGTTCGCACCGCAAATAGAGGAGAAACCCCGGTGGAGGGAGTGGTTTCTCTACCTGTGACTTAGAATGGGGAAACCAGGGATCTGGAATTTTTAATTGTCTCCGAGCTTACTCAAGAAGTGTACTTGGGGATCGACTTCTGGCGTGTTTTTCAATTAAATATTTTCGGAAAAAGTGAGAACGAGTGTGTGCATGATAGGGCTGTCTCAGAATTCATACCCGCCGAGGGTGACCTCTCTTTCGACGCAGTACAACATTCCCTAACAACGGCACAAAGTCGCATATTAGACAGGGTTAAAGCCCAATTCCCATCCTTTGCTGTACTAGGATTGGCAGAACAGATGTGGAAGAACACAGTATTGAGGTGGTAGAAGAAAATATACCGATAAAGCAAAGGTACTAGGAGTTAGATAGAATGTTATTAATGGGTGTTATTGAGCAGAGTAATAGCGGCTGGAGCTCTCCAGTTTCGCAAGTAATTAAAGGCGCCAAAAACAGGTCGTGTTTGGATGCCAGGAAGGTGAATGCTAGAACTAGTAAAGATGCCTATCCGTTGCCACATATTGACGGTATATTAAGTAGGTTTCAAAACACCCATTTTATATCAGCTGTTGATTTTAATGATGCCTTTTGGCAAATTCCTTGAAAAAACGTTCTAGAGAAAAAACAGCATTCACCGTTCCTGGCAGACCACTGTATCAGTTCACGGTGATGCCTTTTGGTTTGTGTAATGCCGCTCAGCGGATGTGTCGTCTTATGGACAAGGTCATTCCGGCCGCTTTACGTGAATGTGTGTTTGTGTATCTTGACGACCTGTTAGTTTGTTCCGTAGATTTTGAGTCACACATGTCTTTATTGGAAAAGGTCGCTAAGTGTTTACGCGAAGCCAAATTGAAGATAAATGTAAAAAAGAGCAAGTTTTGCTTCAAATAAGTACGGAATTTAGGGTATGTGGTATGTGTGTGCCAATAAAATAGCAGCAGTGCGAGATTTCCCAAAACAGCTTCGACGATTCCTGGGCATGTCAGGGTGGTACCGCCGTTTCATTGGGGATTACGCAACCATTGCAGCGCCGCTGCACGACTGCCTCACTAAGGACAGAATAAAGAAGTTTGAGATGACTGAAGAAGCGAGAAAAGCTTTTGAACAGCTGAATCAAAACTTCATATCAGCCCCGGCGCTTGTTCACACTGACTTCAATAAACACTTTTTTATAGAGTGCGACGCCTTGGCGGACGGGGTGGGTGGAGCTTTATTCCAAAAAGACGAGGACGGCAACGAATGACCCATCGTGTATATGTCGGCGAAATTGAATAAGGCACAACGCAATTACAGAGTGACGGAGTTGGAATGATATGCAGCAGCGCTGAGCGTGAAGAAGTTCCGGCCTTATCACAATCATCACGGACCACGCAAGTCTCAAGTGGCTTATGGGTCAGAAGGCCCTCAGCGGTAGACTGCCTAGATGGATGGAGTCTGAAGCTGCAAGCCTTCAACTTCAACATCGAACATCGCAAAGGAGCTCAAAACGTTGTGCATGATACATTATCGCGCATGGACATGGACGAAGTGGCACTGATGAACAGAGTATTAGACATTAGCCTTGACTCGCCTTACTTTCACACCGACGAGAGAGAGAAATTCAAGAGGGCCACACCTGGATACTCTGGGTACCGGTTGAGCTGCGGTCAGGTTTGGTGGAAGCCGCGCACTACTCTCCGTATACGGGTCATGGAGGAATCCATAAAACCCTTACCCGAGTACGAGAGAAATACTTTTGGCCAGGCATGGTGTCCGATGTGCAACAGTGGGTCAAAGATTGCGTCATATGCAAAGAAACAAGGACCCAAAATAGTTTTCGTAAGCCACCAATGGGCAAACAACATATAACGGAGCGACTTTCCAACGTCTTTATGTTGATTTTATGGGACCATATCCTCGTTCTAAGGATAGAAATGTTTTTATGTTTGTGAGTCTTGATCATTTCAGTAAATTTGTGTTTCTTAAACCTATGCAGCGAGCAACAGCTACCAAAGTGGTTCAATTTTTGGAGAAGGAAGTTTTCCACATTTTTGGAGTCCCCGAGTTCATACACACAGACAACGGAAAACAGTTCGTCTCGGAGATCCTCACACCCTTTTTAAAAAAATACAGGACCAAACACATTAGGACGGCGTTTTACTCCCCTCAGGCAAATGCAGCTGAACGAGTTAATAGGTCAGTATTGCAAATGATACGAGCGTATATCGGCCAGAACCAAAAGACGTGGAATTAACACGTGAGTGATGCTGCCTTTGCCTTGCGAAGTGTGGTACACACCGCCATAGGCGAGTCGCCGTATTCGGAATGCCCATGATACAGCATGGCGCCTCGTATGACATTTTACGAAGAATATCTTTTTTAAAGGATGTAGACTGCGAAATTGAACTAGGAGATAGGCACCAAGCATTGAGGAATCCAAGGCAGTCGGTTCTGTGTACCGGAGCGACTCGGGATTTCTCCCGACCAAGGACTGTCATTTCAGTGTGACCCCATCTAATTTGTTTCGTCCCTCCCACAAATTCTCATCCTCCCAGCAGCTCCTTGCAGCAGGACTGCTCCATATTCTCTTACTCCGGGAAGGCATCGAATCCAACCCGGGTCCGTCTCCTAACCCCGGTCCTGAGAAATGGTTTTGCTGCATCTGCCGGAAAAGAATCTTTTTAGGACGGTCATACTCTGTTCAGTGTGTCTCGTGCAAGGGATGGTTGCATCGGACAGGTTGTTCTGGGCTTGATCGCAAAACCCGACGTCCACGTAACTTTTATAAATCTTTTGTGGCTCCTTGCTGTTCACGCCCAAGGGCGTCCCGTAGTCTACGCCTAAGCGCCCCCCCCCCCCACTACCTTCCAGCAGCCCGTTGCTCAGCAAGCCACAACCAGTACCCGCTGCTGCTCGCGCCCCACGGCGCCAGCAACTCAAACAGCTGATACCACTCATAACTACTACCTTCGTAGTAGTGTTGGTAGCAATGCTGAGCATCAGCCCCTGCCCCCGTCTTCTCCCCCCCCCCCCCCCCCCTCTTTTCCGGCAGCAATCGTGCAGGTCAGGGAAACAGACTCTTAGTCCCTACCTCCGTTTGCACCGTCTGCCAGCACAGAATATATAGGTTTGCGATATCCGCCCAATGCAGCTCCTGCCTTGGGTGGTGCCACTTTCCTAGATGTTCTGGTCTCCGCGACGGCAACCCCCCGACGGGTTTCATCGCGCCATGTTGCCAGGTCACAAACCCAAATCATCCGGATACCCCAATGCTTGCCCAAGGACGCCCAGTCCCAAGGCTACAACAGCAATTGCGTCCTGGCCTTTCACAACCCAGGCGTAGTCACCCGTCATTTACCCCCAGAGTGGCGACGTCTCCCCTTATGCACTTCAGAATTCTGCAGTTAAACTGTAATGGACTAACTGGGAAGATTGCAGCGGTGTGAAGTTAGCCCCCCCAACTAAAAATTTTTAATTTTTTAAAATGCTAATCGTTTGATAATGATTGATACGCTTCTATTTTCGTTTGATAGTTATTCGTTTGTTAGAAAAAAAAATTTAAATATCTATGTGCAGTTAGCCCCCCAACTAAAAATGTTTAATTTTTTAAAACGCTAATCGTTTGATAGTCGTTTGATAATGATTGATACACTTCGATATTCGTTTGATAGTTATTCGTTTGTTAGAAAAACGAAATTTTTTTTAAATATCTATGTGAAGTTAGCCCCCCCAACTAAAAATTTTTAATTTTTTAAAACGCTAATCGTTTGATAGTCGTTTGATAATGATTGATACACTTCGATATTCGTTTGATAGTTATTCGTTTGTTAGAAAAACGAAATTTTTTAAAATATCTATGTGAAGTTAGCCCCCCCAACTAAAAATTTTTAATTTTTTAAAACGCTAATCGTTTGATAGTCGTTTGATAATGATTGTTACACTTCGATATTCGTTTGATAGTTATTCGTTTGTTAGAAAAACGAAATTTTTTAAAATATCTATGTGAAGTTAGCCCCCCCCCCCCCCCTCCAACTAAAAATTTTTAATTTTTTAAAATGCGAATCGTTTGATAATGATTGATACGCTTTTATATGCGTTTGATAGTTATTCGTTCGTTACAAAAAAATTTAAATATTTACATATGTCAAATTGCCCCCAGTTGATAATTTTTCAGGCTCTAGAGGCCTAGGAGCTCGAAGCGATGTCTATGTCATTCTCTGGTTGATAATACGTGATAATGCAACTGGCTGCACTCCCCTCGTTGCGGCTCTTAAGTTAGAAGGGCATACAAATTTTATGTCATTTTTATATATAGGAAGAAGATAAACATTAATTTCAGGGTACCTCTTATCCGTAGTTTTGATTATATCTGTTAAACGGCTTTAAATAAACCAAATAGTTTACTTTTATGTCATCAGCATCTTTATTTGATATCCATTTTGTACAATTACATAAAAAAATTCCGGGGTCCCTAATACGGGTATCGACACCATAGGCAATAATAATAAAAAAGACTTTAGCCGATTGTCATATCCAATAGGTATACAAAATTTCATGAGAATCGGTCCAGCTGTTTCGGAGGAGTATGGTCACGAAAATTGGGCCACGAGAATTTTATAAGGAGAGTTACATATGTACAAACTTATATACAGGTTCAATTAATGAAAGAGTGTTAAAAATATTAAAATTTCATGTGAAGTTAATCCCACAATTGATAAGTTATAATTTTTTCGAGTTGGGTACATGTATGCATATTTTTCTGAGTTTTGGTATTTTTTCATAACGAATTTTGGTCCCAAAAATAAACGCGTTGTGGCAACAATATAATGCAGTAGAATTCAAAACTACATACATATATTAAAATTTAAACCTATATTTTTGCATTGATTGTTGTACCGTTAAATTCAAGTGATAGCCACGTCGGCGCCGACGAAAATCAACATACTGTAGACCATTTAGTTGAATAATTAGGGCTGATCACATTCAACACGCCGTCTACAGACTACAACCACAATAAAGATAAGCTTGGCGACAACCGTAGCGAATGTCAGGGTCAAATAGATTATATTGCACAGAGTAGTGGGTGATGAAAGCAAGTCTTTTCTGTGACGTTGTAACCGTGTGCAACTCCAGAACTTCTAGGAAAGTGAGACCGCCCAAGGCAGGAACTGCACTGGAGGGATGACGCAAACGTATATATTCTGTAGTTGCAAACAGTGCACAACGGGACAGGTACTAAGAGATTGTGTCCACGACGTGCTTGTGTGTTTTTGCTGGAAAAGATAGGGGAAATGGGGGCGGGGGCTGATGCTCGGCATTGCTCCTGACTGTGCTACTATGATTGTAGTGATGGGTTGGAGCGGCCATAAGAGTAGGAGGCGCCGATCGGCGCCAGCAACAGCGGGCAGTAGATATAGTATGCAAAGCAGGGTTGCTGCTGGAGTGTTGCACAGGTACGCTTCTGCGTCGGCCGCGGGGCGTCGTTAGACGTGAACAGCAGGGAGCCACAAATGCGTTGAACATTTTTCGGGGACGGATATGGAGCAAACCAGCATGGTATGGAGCAAACCAGCTGCAGGGAACTGCTCCGAGGATAACAATTTATGGGAGGGACGCAACAAATAAAATGGAAAGTGCAGTTATGCTAGTTTCGAAATTAAAAATGAAGTAAATGTAAAATTATCAATATTTGTGTTTATTTAGAAAATAAATCTATGTAACACATTGTTTTAACACGAAAATAAAATAATTAAAAAAAAAATTTTAAGTTAAACGGTTTTATTGAAAACAATACTTACATGAAGTAATAATAATACGAAAAGCTAGAAAATAATTAGGTAGGTCCTAGGCACTAGTCATCACACTCCTTATCAATCTATGGCATATATCAGATAATTAAATAAAAGCGTTGGTTACCTCCCTGATCTCTCCAGTTTTTTCGCCTCGCGAAACCTGGCATTATCACCGACTAAATCTTCCGCGACCTTATTTACAACATGGACGTCCCAAATGTCGACCATTTTGAACATCCACGTCGATGGCACTACGGTACCGACTGTCCTACACCCAAAAATCTTGGGTGTGACGTTTGATCAGTATCCGAGAATTCAGAGCCGTAACAAAATCCTCAAATCCCTCGCTGGCAGTACTTGGGGAAAAGATAAAGAAACGCTCATGACTACATACAAAGCAATTAGCCAGCCGATTACGTGCTACGCGTCACCCATATGATCGCCAAGCCTAAAAATCACCCACTGGAAGAACTACAGGCCTGCCAAAATACTGCTCTCAGAATCGCCACGGGCTGTCTTCTTATGTCCCCAGAACAGCATCTGCATAATGAGGCGAGAATTCTCCCCATCAGGGAGAGAAATGAGATGCTGACCAAACAGTTCCTGTTGAATACCCAGAAACCTGGGCATCCCAACAGACATCTGATTGATGAACCAACACCGCCTATGGGCTTAAGGAGTCATCTCCGTACGCATTTTGTGGAAATACGGCACCTGAGAACCCAGCCGTATGAAGTGAAAAAACACAAGCAGGTCCTTGGTGAACTCCATAAACAGCCGTCTGACCTTTATGCCGGGAATTGCCCGGTGAATCCAGTACTTAACGAAAATTATCCAAAACTCGCGGAAGAGGAACGCATACTCCCCAGGGAAACGCGTGTCACTCTTGCTCAACTTCGTTCTGGATACTGTAACAGGTTAAACTCTTACCTGTCGGTCGGGGCTATTAGGTGGGGCGAGCATTGCTACAACAACAACAACAACATTGAGGAATCCAATATTTGACGAGCTAAAGTGAGCATACAAAGTAGGAAAAAAAAGTATATAACACCAGGGCAAAAGACATTAAATTCAAAATTGGACAAGTGGTATACCGCCGAAATTTTAAACAGAGTTCACAGATTGACAGCTGCAATGCCAAGCTCGGGCCGAAACATGTCCAATGTGTCGTCCTTAGGACCATAGGCAATTCTTTATATGAACTTGGTGATAGTTCTGGGAGAAGAGTTTAAATTTTTCCCAAATTATTAAATAAATTATAAAATTAAAAATTGCTTGAAATAAATATTTTCATACATTTAAAGCGATACGGGCAATCCCCGGTTAACTCATATAAGTAGACAACATTTTATTAATTCGTTGTAGTTCTATAAATAGAACAAAAACAACAACAAATACCAAGTTTGTCTGAAAACCGCCTTACAAACTTGCATAATTTCAACACATAACTACATACGAATTATGTGACGTGTGGTAGATAATATATTCGAAAAAAGTCAATTGGGAAAAACTTTACAACAACTAAGGCATGACGTAGCTGAATGCGTTTATAACCATTTCAACTATCTTAGGAGTGCGGGTTCGACTCCCACTCCCGGGAGAAAAGGCTTTGAAGAGATTTACAAGGTATAATCGAAACAGCTGTCGCCTTGTCCGTCCTGATGTCGCGTTGTTAAAATTTTTCCCAAATTATTAAACATATATTTTTGTCAAGCAATATCCCGCACAAGAAAAACCGAGGTAAGTTGTTTTCTATAAAGTCACTTCCTGCTATTTAAAAACAAAGTGTAAATTCAAGTGTGTGTAATTGTAAAATAAAAATAAAATAAAAATGTTAGGAATGTTAATTAGAATGATAGAAAAGAAAAAAAAAAATAAATAAACACAAATTCCAAACATACGCGGTTCTGGCAAGATAGCATAGAGGTAAATTTAGGTTAGTGAAAATTGGCCAAATCGAAATTTATTTGCGAATTCGAAAATGTCACAAATTTTAAACATACGAGGTTTTGGCAAGTTAGCATAGAAGTGAAATTTAAGTTAGTGAAAATCGAAATTTATTTTCAAATTCGAAAATATCACAAATTTTAAATAAAATCTAACCACACTTGAAAATGCATGAAGTAGAAATACATACATAGGTATGTATTCGAATGTGTTTAAGCTATACCTGTAGATATATGTACATACGCATATGCATTTCACATTACTTAACTTGCACTGTTTGTGCATTTGTTTATTTCCCAGACTCCTGTCAGCGGGAGGCAAAAAGGCTAAATCTCGGTTTGTTTAAAAACTTGGATTTACCACCAATCCGAGAATAACAACAACAACCCCAGCATACATAGCGGCGCCCACAACCAATAGACATGCAAAAGGACCGTGTTGTACCCAGCAACAACAACAACACCCAAACTGTGAATTTTTTATTGTGACTTAACTTATATAACGTCGGTATGATGATTGTTTCTAAACCCATTAAAGACGTGAGTTGTAAATTCAAGCAAATTGGTTGTGGTTGATTTGGCTCTACAAAAGCCATGCTGAGAATTATCTATCAATGTAGAAATCGAAAATGTAAGGTGATTAGTAACGATTGCTTCGAAAAGCTTAGGGATAGCGGAGAGCTTTGCTATTCCACGATAGTTTTCAATAGACGACTTGCTTCCTTTTTTATGGAGTGGGATAAGAAAAGATTCCTTCCAAGCCGTCGGGAAAATGCCATTTTTTATAGAGAGGTTAAACAGATCAGTAAGGGGCTGGTAAATGTATTCCGCACATTTTTTAAGAAAGCATGTTGGGATCAAATCGGGACCATATTTGAAGGATTCTTTTAGGGTTTTTAGATGTAGTAGAGCATCTTCAAGCAGCAAATGTGGGGCATATATTGAGTTACTAGAATGGAGCTCATACGGATAATTTGTAGGTGACGAATCAACTACAGCAGAGTAATTAGAGTGAAAAAATTGAGCGAAGAAGTTTGCAATCTCTTGATCGTCGCTGGAAATGCTATTCCTAAACTTCATGGCAGAAGGAAACCCGTTAGTTCTGCGTTTAAAATTTACGAAATCATAAAAAGACTTCGGGTGGCAAATAATGTTTCTTTTAATTTTACATATGTAAGCTTTATAACACTTTTTATTAAGTTCAAAATACTTATGACGGAAAATAGCGTACTGTGCATAATGAGAATGTAAACCGGTTCTCTTATATAATTTGAATAAACGTGATTTCTTATTTTTAAAAGCTTTTAAATCTTTAGTAAACCAAGCTTGCACTGGTTCAATGTACGAGCATGTGCGTTTGGGCATATGTTTTTCAAATAAAGTATAAATGGTTTTATTAAAATGTAAAACGTTTTCCTCTACATCCTCTTTATATCGAGGCCACGTTATCTCAGAAAGCTCTTTATTTAAATTGTTGAAATTAGTTTTGGAAAAATCAAAGCATCTGGTAGAGACACGTGTTTTGTTAGTGCAGCCGACTTCGTTGCTTATGATTTCGTAAGTTATCTCAAGAGAAGGATGGTAAACATCTTCTGGCAAAACAAGAGGTTCACACCGATTTATATGTCGTCAACAAATGCTAAGTCTAAGAATTTTCCATACTTATTCGGAAAGTAGTTGATCTGATTAAGGCAAAGATCAGTAATTCCATCCAAAAAGTCATTGTTATGCATCTTGGATGATACGGGGACAATATTGTGATCAACGGTATTCCAAGATATATGTGTCAGGTTAAAGTCGCCTAAAACAATCATTGAGTCCGTGGGCTTTATCATCGAGTTGACTGATTGTAACAGTGAAATATGGTGCATATACACTGATAGATCAGAAGACGGAGGAATATAGCAAACGGCTAAGTAAATATGACCCCCGGCATAGTAAGATTCGGATGCATTTAAACTCGATGGAATAAACTTCGGCTAAATTAACATCTTCAGATGGAATTGAAGAATGTACAGCTAGCAAGACACCACCTCCGGTCCTATTTAAGCGATCACTTCTATAGGTCTGATACTCACCGCAAAAAATTTCGGAATTTAAAACATTGTGTTTCAGCCATGTTTCGGTAAAAGCAATAATATTATAGTTACAGTGAATGGTTTTCAAATATAAGTCAGTTAATTTAGTATTTAAGCCTCTAACGTTTTGATAGTAAATGCTTAAGCAAGATGTTAAGGTAAGTTTTTTGGATCGGAACTTTGAGGAGGAATTTTTGCTACATTTTGAGTAATCTCAATGGTCTTATGCACAAATTCGGGAACAAAAGCCCCTGGCGGCCAAAATGCGCTGTCCAAAAGTTTATCAAAATCTTTTGAGTAAACATCAATTCTAAATGAAGAAATGTTTCTTTCGTAATTAAATTTAAATTTTCTTAAAGTCATGCCGTCAGCCTTAATTTTCGAAGTGACATAAGACTTGATATCCTCAACGGAAGTGTCTTTGTCAAAGCGAGATACAAAAATTGATTTTTTGAGCGGGACTACAACCAGCTTCTTAGCCGGTGCTTCTGAATAAGAAGTCACAGATTGAGAAGTTACAGTTTCAGAAGTTACAGTTTGAGACTCTAAGGTTTTTTCCGCGGCCTTAGAAGTGGATGGAAACACAGCTTGCGGATTAGGGGAAGCCAAAGCTATGAGGTCCACTTGCGGAAGATTAATGTTCTGAGCAGGATTAGGATTCAAAGCGTTAGGTGAGTCTTCAGAGTGTTTTTGTTTATTATCGCGGTTGTCTTTTTTTCTATTTAAACAATGCGGTAACTCATCCAAACACTTGAAGGCTTTGAACAAGCTATCGTATTGATTGAACTTTTCCGTGATTATGGAAAACTCTTTAGCAATTTCAGAAAACGCATTCGTGTTTGTCTAAACAGTTTAAATAGGTCAACCTCAGTTGATCTGCATTTAATGCATGACCAACGTACTCCCTTCTCCCCATCATTGACAGTGTCAACAACTCTAGCCGTCAGTCCCGCGCACCCTCCATGGGCGAGCCCATCGCAACGCCAGCAAGAGACAAAACGTTCGGATTCGCTTTTTACCTGACAGTTTTTGAAAATACAAGTCATTTTTTATAGAAAGGTGAAAATAGACTAGTATAAGAATATGGAAATGGTAAAGATATGTTTGTAAATTACAAAGAAAAAACAGTTGAAATAGCACTGAGAATGAGAAAGGTTATATAAAGCAACTCTGAAAGTTTGGGAGCTTAGCGGTAGCTAACAGTTTTAGATTCACTGTCGCTTGACACTTAAAAAGCGACGCAAACAGCTGCGAAGACAGTAAATTGCGAGAAAAACAAAAAGTGTGCGCACAAAAACAATTGCAAGGTGAAAAGGTGCCAATAAAAATTGCAACAAAAACACAAATGCACAATGACTCGGCAAACACAATATGAATAATAAGAAAACTTTAAAAAATCACAAAATCTTAACTTTTCAAAACAAACCAATTGTATTAAATTGAACTCTAGGTTTTCGCACTTATTTTTATCACAAACTAGTATTAAAATTTAGATATTATAATTTAAAACTCGCAAAATAAACACAGCAAAATAAAATGCAACTTCACAGCTATAATGACGTTTGCGTTTGTTTTGACAAACTGCACTAAGCTGTGTGCATATGCTGGTATGATTGCATACTATGTATATATGCACTTACGTATATGCATACCTATGTAAATCAACTTAAGTTTCGTGAACATTAGGCTTTGAATGTTATTTAGGGGGTTTGTTGTTTCAGTTTGGTATCGCCTGGGAAGAAGGCTAGCGGCCAAACAGATACCGGTGAGATTCTTTTTATGCTTATTTCTCCACCCCCACCTCAGGTTTCCCGATTGTATCCTTGCGCCAACATCAACGCTGAAGCCAACAGGTGAGTGAATGTTAATTAATAAAAATATCCACGTATGTTTGTATGTTATAGGATGCGTTTTTTTTCTGCTTTGGCTGAATACTTTACGGAATCAAATCAGTTGTTTTTTTTTTTTTTTTGAATCAGAGTTAGTACAGTACTTTTTTTGGTTCCTTTTATTATTTTGTATTAAGATTTATTCTAAATTGAATTGAAATTTATATTATCCCATGTTTTATTTTTTTCGACGTTAATTTATTTTTTTTTTGTTTTTAATCTACAACAAGGAAAGAAAACAACAAAAAAAGGGGGAAACCCAAATATTGTATTGAATTGAAATTTTTCTTTATATATTTATTGCCATTTTTTTTCATTGAATTGAGGTACATATTATTCCATATTTAATTTTTTTTACATTGATTTATTTTTGTGTTAAATTCTTTTTTATTTACAACAAGAAAAAGAGGGGGAAAAGAAACCCCAAATATTGTATTGAATTGAGTTTTTTTTACGCATATTCCTTTTTAATTCTTAATCTTTTTATTATTAAATCGAAGGATTTTTCATTTGTTAGTATTAAGAGGATTTGTTAATAAACTGATGTGAGCGAAATTAAATTTATCGAGTTAGTAGTTCTTTGAAATGGAAGGCTAAATACACCTTATTTTGGAGTGGGTGTGTTCTCCAGGATAATGGTTGGTATCTAGGTGCTTGATCCATAGACTGACTGACGGACATGACTTGACCCTAAGACCGACGGACTACTGTCAGTAATAGGGAATGCTACTTCAATTATCGGAGCCCAGTAGCATCCAAAGGTAGTCCGCGGGTTGCGGACTAAAGGGGTGGGTCGGCTCCAACTGACAGGACTGTTTCTTCCAGCTATCACAGGCATGAGCCTTTTTTTGTCTGTGTAGCTGTGAGTGAGAATTTGTGGCAAGAACCACGACCAACGACGAGCTTAGCCCGGGCTTCCAGCATGCCTGGTCCGCCATGACTTCTCGCCCACGAACAGCAGTTACACAACACATCTTATACGTTTGTAAATTTTAATGAGTTATATTACTAACTAACTTTATTTATATATATATTTTACTTATTAAATTATTATGCTATATTATGACAGAAAAGCTTAAAAGAATTAAACATATATGCTGACATTAAAGTGTGAGGAGCAAATATTTCCAACAAATTTGGACCACACAACATTGTAATAGCAACACACAACATGCGGCTGAGCGAAGCCAGCAACATACGAGACTAGCACTGCAACATGAGACTGACGAAGCCAGCAACACGATCACACAATAAAGATATTATGCCTACAGCGAGTCAAGCACACGAATATAACACGCAATAGACTAGACCATACCAACCTCAACAGCAACATCAATCAAAAATATACCCCAGTCATGCGACAACAAAAACTACAGCTTCTACCGGCACACGACCGATCATAACAATACGGTCGCAACATGTCGGCGAACAAACACGTTTATTATTTTGATTCATGCTATAATAGCACGACCATAGCAAGAGAGTAATTAGTCAACACGGAGCCGTGGTAGCGAACAGTGCTAAGCTAAAGGGTGATAGCTCGTAGTTAGGGGTCCTCTACCTGTGCGAGACATCACTGCTCAGGTTAGACGCTAACTGAGCCAAACCAAGCTTTAAAGCGTAGTCATTAGTGCCGTTTGTCGTATCCCTAACGTAACCCTATACGATACATTGTTATCGACTAATGGTGCCCTAACCTAAAAATCGTGAAAATTTCATAAAAATTAAGAAAACGCAAAAAATTACAAACATGTTCCAGAAAAAATAAGTCTCCTAGTCATAACATATCCAAAACAATAAAACCTACAAAAAGTTATTAAATTCACCATCTCAAATATTTTTTGGTTATGGATATGGCGAAAACCCAATTGGTTGGCTGGGATACGCTTACGACCTTAGCGTTACGATATGGCACCAATAATCGATTACATTAGCTGTGTTTTTTCACATCTATATATGTACGTTTACGCTTAAACTTTATATGGACTGCTAAACGACAAACTTTAAATACACTTCTGAAATTGCTACGCATAAAATTTGTACTACTACATTTCAATACGCATTATACTCAGATGTAACTGAAATATGTGTCTATGTTTCACCCTCTGCCCTAATTCTATCTATTCTATGTGCGTCTACTATTTATCACAACTGATTCAGCTATATGTTATCCACAGAAATACAACAGAGGGTTGTGTCTCCACTTTTCGGTACACCCTGTGCTGTAGCGAGTTGTTTAAGCACTGTCGCTAGATGGGTCTCCTAAGCATTATCTAAGCGAGGATAGGCGTTTTTTTCACGCACAAACGAAACGTATACGCGTGCAAAAAAAAAAAAAACACGGCTATTGATTCGCATAAGGTTGGTCGAATCAGCAGTTATAAGGTTACCGATACGGTTACCGATAACGCACCAATGTCTTCAGCTTTAGGTTGTGCACCGTCGTTGCACCACCACTACTCGTGAACCGCTATATTCACGCGAGTGAATGCGGTAAAAGTAAAAGCAACGCCGACGTCGACTGTCAGTTTACCGCGCCAACGACAGAGCCATCGACGACGGTGCCCCCAATTGGGCCAATTTGAGAAACTTCGACACCTAAGCTGCCCACCATCCACGCCATCAAACGGTATAGCCCGGCACTGTGAGTATTAATCGGATCTACGAAAGGAGGTGATAGCTCGTAGTTAGGAGTCCTCTACCAGTGCGAGACGTGAACACCCGACGTAGACGCAGACTGAGCCGCGAGTGAGTGTGTGGGTTTTCCCCGCTCATTAAACGCTAAAGGCTGCGCTCCGCCGACTCATCACAATCGAATGCGAGACGACCCGTAACCGCTACCGAGCCAACGAAGCCATCAAACGGTATAGCCCGGCACTGTGAGTACTAACCGGATCTAAGGACGGAGGTGATACCTCGTAGTTAGGGGTCCTCTACCAGTGAATGATATCACCACCCGACGTAGACGCAGACCGAGCTGTGCGTGAGTGTGCGGTTTTCCCCCGCTCATTTAACACTTAAGGCTGCGCTCCGCCGATTCATCACAGTCGACCGTGAGGCGACCCGTAAGGCGCTACAGCACCGCGACGCCAGCGTCAACGCGTCTTCAACGAGCGGCCCCAGTAGCCACATATTTATCATGAACGAGCTTCCCCTGTGACTGCATATCTTTTTATATTTCCAAGCGTCCTCAGTGACTACCTAGTAACCGCGACGCCAATGTCAATAGCGGCAAAGCGCTATCATCGAGAGTCCTCTGTGACTAAATATCAACCGAGGCGCCAGCGTCAACGCGTCGCCAAGGAGCGTCCCCAGTGGCCGCATAACAATTACCATCGAGTGTCCTCAGCGGCGAAGTACTAACCGCGACGCCAGCGTCCACACATCGCCAACGAGGTTCTCAGTGACCGCATATCCATTTAAGCGTCCTCTAATCGCGACGCCAACGTCAAAGCGTCATCAACTAGCGTCGTCAGAGACCACATACTCACCACGACAGCCAACGTAGCGACGAACGCCAGCGTAGGCACGCCACTAAGGCGTCCAATAACCACGCGCTAAAGGGACATGGTGGGCCGTTAGCCAATACAAAAGCATAATACAAATACATAAAGCATAGTAAGAACAACATAAGCAAGCACGCCAGCAGGCATGTCAACGGGACTCGGGTGGACCGTTACCCTGTGGCATTACCACAATACAAGATATTTGTACTTATGTACATGCCAGAAAGGGTCTAGCTTGAAATGCATAAGCCACTGAATTTCACTTTCGACCACACACAAATTACTCATAGCGACACAGTCATAGCGGCATAGTTAAGTTACATTGAACCCAGCGGGGAGCCATATCCATTTACAGTTGCTTAACCCATAAACATAACCGACTGACAGCGTCGGTTTGTCGGTGGGACTGACCAAACATTATTACATAGTTAGGTAATAAGAATATTGCACTGAATATGTATATAGAAATAGAATGTAGTTATATTTACTGTGTAAGTAATGTATAAAAATATTGTAATAGTATTGTAAGAAAAATTCCTATAAAAGGGAAAGCATTTGTTAATAAAAATCAGAATTATAAATCTGATGTCTGCGCTGAACATTAGCGCCAGCAAAATCTATTTTGTTTTAATTTAACTGGCTTTCACTACATGGCGACCCTGCCATCACAATAAACCATATTAAATATTACATGGCGATCCTGTCAGGAACAGTAGATTACGAAAAGGAATTAAAATGGTTAAACCCATTTTGGAAAAAATAGGAATGAATAGGGAACCCACAATTTAGGATGTTAAAAATCCCACAACCAGGGAAGAAGGAACCGTGAGAATGATTCGAATGGTATTCCCCGAGAGAATTTAAAATTAAATTGTAATAGCGTTGAGACTTTTTCGACTATGAAAGAAAATAAACTATACTAAGTTTGTAGATAATAAAATTGTTTTTTGAAACATTAAAATCCTTTTAACCTAAATAAAAATATTTTTAAATAAAAAAAATTTTATACTTACAATTTTATAATACGAAGCGTATAAAAAAACTGGAGTATTTAAGATAAAAAATAGAATCAAACAAATCTTATTGGTATTTACCCCTTATTTTCACTAGACCAGGAAAGTAACCACAGAAGGTTCAACATGGCTTGGTGGACAAAGATTGCGCAAGGCATTATGATAGCCATAGCTGGCTACGAAGTAGGAAAGGAAAATTCCGAAACAGAGGACATGATAGTTAAAGATGAACCACCAACAGACATAGATACGAAGAACTCGCCAACCGTTCCAGGTGTTAGTTAGCAGTTACAATTTGCGCATTCATGCTATTGATCGGCACAATAGCTATGACGCTCCAAAGTTATATGAAATTCAAATATAGGCAACAAAAACCCGTTCAAACTCGTATCTAAGGAATTCTATTTTTATTACCAAATCCAAAGCTAAGGAAGAGCAATAAACACCTCAAGTAAATTTCAAAATGTAGCAATCGACAGCAAGGCAGCTTCGAAAGCCCTGCCTAAATTTAATAGCAAATAAAAAATTTGAATGCTTCCGTTGAATGCTCCCGACAAAGATGGTCATGAAGCAATAGGAAATTCTAGGACAGTGGAAATAGGCAAAACCTAAGTAAGAAAATATAAAAAAATTTTAAAAACCAGCCCATAACAACAAGCACGAAGAATAATTCACAAAGAGAACCTTAAAAATATATGTGAAGCGCTATATAAATTTGATATAAAAGCGTAGAAAAATTATCAAGCAACCAGATTGTTGAGGAAGTTATTGACTTAGGACAATATTCCACCAGGCATACAAGAAATGCCGGTAATCCAGGACTTGAAATTTATAAGGAAAAATTAATTGAATATTTACTGCAGTAGGCAAATTTAAAATTGATAACCAGGTTCTCAAGATCAACTAATTGCACAAACCCAAGAGATTGTGCAAGTGACAAATCCCGGTATAAAAAAAAAATGTCTCCATAAAAGTCATGACGATTCTGTCTTGGTGGCCGCCGCAGAAATCGCATGACAAATAAGATCAAATAAATTGCGGGAAAAATAAGCAAAATAAATTAAAAGTTAGAATAATTTTTGCACCCACTGTACCTTTCTTCCACTAACCAGCTAAACTATTACAGCAAATATAAATTACCTCGCTCTTCCACCAATTACAGCTACTAAATTTTCCGAATAATTCCCTATAAAATTTTCTTTTATTGGTTCTAAGTTTAATGTAACCCTAATAAAATGAAATAACAATGAAAAGCTGTTATTTAATAGAAATAATTAAAGAAATATATATAAGTGTGAGGTGTTTCAGTTAGGAAACCTCGCTTTTAGAGAGATCATAATTTTAGGAAAAATATTTTTTTAACTTTAAGTCCGGTAGAATAGAATAGGAAATAGTAATAGTAAAATATTTTACTTCAACCCCCAGTAGAATAGGAAATAGTAATAGGAAAATACCTTTTACGCTAAATAGAGTTCAATAGAAGTAAAAAATATTCTTACTTCAAATTCCCCAATAGACTAGAAAATGGTAATAGGAAAATACCAATACGAAAAAAAATCTACTATTAACTCACAGAATTTAACAAAAACCAGTTTCAACCATAGTATTCCAATTTACTCATCAATAAAATGTAAACACATAAAGAAAGAAAAATGCATAAATATGAAGTCATGTTGGCATCAAGTTACGGTTACCTCAAGCCGATTTTTAAGTGAGTCGACGCTCTTAAAGACCGGGTGTGCAAAACACATTTAAAATTCTGATATGTAAAAATAAATGTCCATAACACTTCATGCAAAACATTATTCATAAGCACAAGCACATAACCATAAAAATGTACATATATATTATACTTCAAAACAACAAAAAGGAACAAACAAAAGAAGAATAGAAAAAAAATGTTTGTCAACACAAAAAATCCCACATGGCAAGCAAATGTAAACGGATATAAAAATAAGTAAACAACCCTTCACGCTCAATATCAAATTACCGCAAGACAATAAATTACAATAGCAAACTAAGAAGCAGTTAAAATTTAGTAAACTCTAAATGGTTATTAAATCACCTTAAGAATCACATACAATTTTTCTCAAGTGTATGCGATTTTCTTAAAGGTGGATGATGTGGCATTACCACAATACAAGATATTTGTACTTATGTACATGCCAGAATAGGTCTAGCTTGAAATGCATAAGCAAATGAATTTCACTTTCGACCACACACAAATTACTCATAGCGACACAGTCATAGCGGCATAGTTAAGTTACATCGGACCCAGCGGGGACCCATATCCATTTACAGTTGCTTAACCCATAAACATAACTGATTGACAGCGTCGGTTTGTCGGTGCGACTGACCAAACATTATTACATAGTTAGGTGATAAGATATTGCACTGAATAGGTATATAGAAATAGAATGTAGTTATTTTTGTGTGTAAGTATTGTACAAAATATTGTAATAGTATTGTAAGAAAAACTCCTATAAAAGGGAAAGCATTTGTTAATAAAAATCAGAATTATAAATCTGATCTCTGCGCTGAACATTAGCGCCAGAGTAATCTATTTTGTTTTAATTTAACTGGCTTACACTACATGGCGATCCTGCCATCACAATAAACCATATTAAATATTACAACCCACGCCGATACCAAATAAAGTAAAGAATTGAACTTAAATGAAATTGTAGGCATAAGATTGTTATAAATAAATTAAGCTAAATAAAGTGAATTTGTACGACTTGGAAAAGGGCCCCAAAGTAGAAATTTATTGTACGTAATCCTGGACACGCCGAGTATACCCCAGCAATTAGTTAAGGAGCATCGGGTCACAGAGAAATCTTCGTTACAACAGTTATTCCCAACCCGATATCAGCAGATGACTTTGTATTTTTAAATTAGAAATCATAATCTCCCGAGCTGAGAATTGAACTAGAGTCATCAAATTTCGAATCCCGCACTTTCATAGCCCACACCCTTATATTTCCTTTATAGGAGAGTAACACAAGAGTCATTGTGCGTTGCTAAAGGCATCTGAAATCATAAAAAAATTTTGTCATTCATTTTTAATCGCGCATAAACTGCTATCCCATAAAATGTGAGGAACTAAGGGACTGTCTTTTTACCTCGTTGCTGTCTGTGAAACGACTTATATGAAAAATGTGTTTTTACGGCATTGTGGCGCAATTGCTTTTTCGCTCTCAACACGACTGAAATGAAGAGCGTAAGAATACGTGTGGGGAGAATACTACTAATTTGAGTAAGCTTTGCCCATCTATGATATAAAAGAGACGTCGGCAAAATGAAAATGCAGATGTGTTAGTGAGAGCGCGATGATCGCTCACATCATTTGATGTATCGTTTCGATTTTTTCATTCGCTTGTTAGCAAGCAACAAGTCAAAATCGTTTATTATTATTTATTATTTTTTTTTTTAATTTTGCAATTCTATTCAGTAAAATATTGGTTTATCCTAAGATAAATTTCTGTGCAGAATATACACCCCCTAATACATACTTTTTTACAAAATATGTACTCATAATATACATATGGACAACGCTCGTCAACATTGCGAGCGATGCATACAATCGATGTTGCTGCGCCAAATGCTCAGCGACTACTAAACTAAAGAGAATAAGAATACGTGTGAAATAAGTGTGCACAATTGTTCCACTATTTGCCTACGTCTTATATAGGACAACTTAGTTTCATTCTTTTACTTAATTTTCAGTTCTTTGTCATATTTCTTAGAGACACGTGTATTTGAAATATATTCCTTTAGCTCGACTAGTGACAAAAATTTATCACGAAAACTGTTTGATAAGCGATCGAAATATCTATCCACTAAAACTAACACTTACTTACTTACCTAATTGCCGCTTAACCGTTTAAACAGTTATGGCCGTCCAAAAAGGCGCGCCTTCTCTCTGCCAACCGGCGCCAATTGGTAACACCAAGGGAGTTTAAATTGTTTTCCACCTGGTTCTTACAACGGATTGGGACCGCCCTCTACCTCTGCTTCCTTAGGCGGGTTCCGATAGAAACACTTTCTTGGCCGGCGCGTTATCTTTCATTCGCATAAGATGGCCTAGCCAGCGCAGCCGCTGCGTTTTAATTCGCTTGTCTATATTGATGTCTGCATATAGCTTGTACAGCTCATCTTATAATCTTCTTTGGTACTCGCCACTGCCAACGCGTAGAGGTCCATAAATCTTTCTAAGAACTTTTCTCTAGAACACTCCCAGAGCCGTTTCATCTGGTGTTGTCATAGTCCATCCTTCTGCACCATATAGCAGGACGGGAAGGAAAAGTGACTTGTAGAGTATGATTTTCGTTTGCCGAGAGAGGACTTTACTTTTCAATTGCCTACCTAGTCCAAAGAAGCATTTATTGGCAAGTGTGATTCTTCGCCGATGATATCAATGTCATCAGCATATGCTAGTAATTGTACGCTTTTATAGAATATTGTTCCAGAGCGGTTAATTTCTGCAGCCTGTAACCCTGTCCGAAAGCTCCTTTAGTTTCGAACGGCTCGGAGAGTTCCTTCCCAATTCTGACTGAGCTGATGGTGCTGCTCAACGTCATTTTGCACAGCCGCATAAGTTTTGAGGGGAAACCAAATTCAGACATAGCGGCATATATGTAGCCCCTTTTCGTGCTGTCGAAGGTGGCTTTAAAATCAGCGAAGAGGTGATCGCGTGTCGATTATTTTTCGCGAGTTTTTTCCAAGATTTGGAGCATTGTGAAAATCTGGTCGATGGTAGATTTACCAGTTCTGAAGGGCCAATCAGCCGATTCACGATGGGCTTCAATCTTTCGCACAATACACTTCACAGGACGTTATATGCGATATTAAGAAAGCTGATTCCGCAATAGTTGGTGCAGTTTGCAGTATCCCCTATCTTGTAGACTGGGCCCATATTTTGCGAAGAAGGTGATGCATGCGCCTTACCAACTCCTCGCCGCCGTATTTGAATAGCTCCGCAGGCAATCCATCAGCGCCCGCGGCTTTGTTTTTTTTCAATCTGATTATTGCTATTCTGACTTCGTCATAATCGAGTGAAGGGACATTTGTTCCATCATCATCGATTGCGGGATCGGGTTCGTCATCCCTGTGCGGTAAATCGCTGTTTTCCTTTAGGAGAGCAGAGAAGTGTTTCCTCGATAATCTAAGTAGTATCTGGACATCAGTACCAAGGTCGCCGTTTTCGTTCTTACAGGAGTTTTCTCTAGAACACTCCCAGAGTCGTTTCATCTGGTGTTGTCACAGTCCATCCTTCTGCACCATATAGCAGGACGGAATTTTTTGGTAACATTTTCGGGCGTTATTCCTGGTAGCTAGGAGCTCAAGCTTCTCGCACTCACGCCTTTCTGCCTCTGCTTTTTTCTTCCTGAAAAGGCGTCCCGCTTCCCTTTTTAACTCGTGATAGCGTTCACACACTCCTCTTGTTTCGCTCGCTTTTAACGTAGCCCTGTAAGCAGCTTCTTTTTGCGGAATTCTTCATCGTACCAGTTGTTTTTCCGTG
The DNA here is from genome assembly GCF_040869045.1 of Eurosta solidaginis. Classification (NCBI taxonomy): domain Eukaryota; kingdom Metazoa; phylum Arthropoda; class Insecta; order Diptera; family Tephritidae; genus Eurosta; species Eurosta solidaginis. Next base: position 165,368,951 of record NC_090319.1, on the reverse strand, counting down.
GCCGCCGGTAACCAATTTTATACTCGGCGCAGTACGAATTGCTTTGGAGATATACTCCCTCTGCCCCTGCATTCCTTCAATGTAAGCTGAGCTCTCAGAGAGCAGGTGTGAGAGTCGAGTTGCGAAATCATTGGCAGCCATGTAGCTTGATGTATCTTTTATGCATGAACCTCGTGCTGGAAAAGACGATGTTTTGAGCACCGGCAAAGTCAAACAGCCTCAGTCCATTAGGAGAAGTTTCATTGTGTAGGCTGAACTTTCCGACTGTAGGGCCAAAAACACCTTCTTTGTCCACCCTGGCGTTAAAGTCGCCAAGCACGACATTTATATCATGGCGGGGCCAGCGCTCGTATGTGCGTTCGAATTGTTCATAAAAAGCGCCATTCACCTCATCATCTTCATCCTCTGTCGATGCATGGGCGCAGATGAATGATATATTAAAAAATTTTTCTTTTATTCGGATAGCGGCGACATGTTCGTCCACAGGCGTGAACGCCAGTACTTGGCGACAAAGTCTCTCTCCCACTATGAATCTGACGACGAAACTGCGCTTGTTTGTATTGCGACTCAAATAGATGTCACAATTTTTAATTTTCTTTCTTCCTTGCTTCGCCCAACGCATTGGATGGCGGTGATGTCAGATTTTGCTTTGACGAAGACATCAACCAGCCGGGCATCTGCACCAATCCCATTCAGGGAGCAGACGTTCCAGGTGCATGCCCTCAATTCATTGTCCTTCAAACGTTTGCCATGGCCATCATCGATAAAAGGTTTTCTTTTTATCCCAGGCTTGTTGTTGCTTTTCATTGGAATGTGGTTTGACGGGTTCCAAGCCCAGCGAACAACTCGCTCAGCGTGGGTGAAAATATTACTTGCACGTTTATATAGCGAGCCGCTTGATCCAAGACAGACGCCCGCTTGCAGCCTAACCTCGTGGTGGACAGACGCTGCTGATGAAGGTCCCCTGGCTAGGCCTTAAACCGATTATGTCAGAGTGGCCTTGCCAGGTTGTCGCCTTCTCATATTAGCTCACTACTAAACGAATGTTTAGTGGCTACCCAGAAGATACTTGGCCGCAAGCGACCGGAAGTAGTGAGCTACTTCAACCGCATGCAAAAGAAGCGCTCTGGCTCACGGCTCCAACCTCCGTGGTCCCACCCTCCCCTAAGTCCGTTGTTTCATCAAAAATGAATGCCAATAATTACGCTCCAATGAAGTGCAATCCAGATCCGGATAGAAATTTAACATGCAAATACAACAACGCTGTGATCCTTATATCTATCTGGATTAATTTCGGATCAACATGGCGGCACTGTTATTTGGTTTTTTGAGGAAAATTTTTCACAGAAAACCGCCTGTACTTGGTAGCACTTGCATCCGATATTTAATATATTTTTCCCCTCGACAACCCGAAAATTTTAACTTTAATTCTGAAAAAATTATCAAGGCCTCAAAGTACGTACATCAGATTCATTTAAAATCATGATAGAATAACTATACAATTGAACGACAACATAATGTGCAATTGCTTTTTGCATATAGCTTCTCAAAGAAGTAAAATTTTTAATATCAGCCTTGGGACGATAGTTATTTAAATCAAAATTTCTTTCTTTTGGTACCCCTCCGGACATTTGTAGACGTGTTTTAACTGCCGACCCCTTTGTTAAGCATTAGTACTCTAGGTTTTTTAAGTGCAAAATCCCATATAATTTTATATTAAAAATGTATCGCACTTGTGGCATGGTTTAAAGAACTAATAATACTATTTATTTGTTTGTTAATTTGTTTTAACTTTTTAAGTAAAGTTTTATGGAGTGGGAAACGGTTGAAAATAACAGGCACCCTATTATATGTACACATTCGTTTAGTGCTGCCAACTCTCATGGTATTTATCCTGATAGTTCCGTGTTTGCCCACAGATCAAACACTTCTCGTTTTAATGCCTCCCCTATATTTTCATCGTGGCTACTGCCTGAACAGGACCAAAATTGAAAAAAGGGACCAGAGGACCAAATAGGATTGGGAAGGTGGTTTTTGCCACCAATATTGCAGACTGATTATTGTTTATGCGGAATCTTGCTGATCGTTCTTTACAATTATGGGCGCTATTGCTGCCAAAGTGGATAAATTAAAAAAGAGAAGTCAATCAACATGTTCGAATCGAGTTAAAACTTCTCGCTGGTTTCTATTGTGGTTTTTGACATTTCGTTTTGTGCCTGTTCATAAAATCTAGGAGAATTTTGTGCTTTTCGTGTGTTTTTGTAAGAAAAAACACGTTAAGGCAAATAAAAATGAAATAATAAGGAAAACAAAAATAAAAACATTGTGTAAAGTATTAAATTATTCATGAGGAGAGACAGAAAACGCGCGGCGAAATCATAACGAAAAGTAAACAGAGCCAAATAATTCTCATAAAAATAAGAAGATTGTCTCTTTGAAAAGCTTCGAGGACCAAAAAGAGGACAGAAGCAGAGACGAAAATATTTCCATTGAGATTTCTTCTTATTTTTGGTTGGTAAATCTTTTTAATTTTATTTAAAAGTATACCTTCTTACAATAAATAGAAAACTTCTTACTCAATTTTTCTTAATTTTTTCTGTACGCATTTGTTGTGGTCGACTGTGGACTGCTAACTCAGTTTACATATATACACACGTTCATAAACTATAGATGATCTCAGAGTGCGAGACAAGGGTGGAAAGAAAATACATACATATATTAGACTGGCTGAACAAATTTTTCTCGTTTCCTAAAATAATAAGAATGATAAAAAATGTGTTGTGAAAGGTTTGAACAATTTATACAAGTTTGTAGGGGTCTCTCACCTCCGTAATTTAACTTCAAAACGATTTCGATTGCATGTCTTACGAAAAAGCTTTCGACATTTTTACATGAAAAAGTTTCCTGATATGTTATTCGCCATCAAAAATTTTAAAACAAAAAAATTAAATTTATTTGGCTGTTATTTGTTTTCACAGGCAAATTCTGAGGCCTTTTTTGAACAACATTCAATGTCTTTAAAAGTATGAATTACTTGTTTTATGTTGATAACAAAAAAAAAAATAATACAAAATATGTTGATATTACCGGCTTAATCGGCTTGATATCAACGGCTTAAACCTATCATACCCTGCAAAAATCGTTGGATCATGTGGTCCACTGGAGTACTTACATTTATACTCCACAGTAATGCAGCAATGGACCAACTCATGTTTCTACACGAGCATATTGTAAGCCGATCATTGCTCGTTTTTAACGATTGTAATCACTACACGATGTTTATTGCACTGTGGGTACTCCATGGATTACTCTGATGTAATGCAGAGCTGGAGTATATGGTCCAGTCCTAGGACATCGCAATGTTAATTGGACCATATTTTTTGTATGAATTGTGGGTAATTTTAGAGCACTCGCTTGGTCCATAGCGAGTACTCCATACATGCATGCATGGAGTACTCGCGATTTTTTCGGGGTACATACGCAAAGCGAGTAAATATTTATGCACGTATATTAGACGTGTTCAAAAATCATTTTTGGTTTCTTAAAATAATATGATAATATGTTTCGTACTATGATACTACCCTGCAAAAATCGCGAGTACTCCATGCATGCATGTATGGAGTACTCGCTATGGACCAAGCGAGTGCTCTAAAATTACCCATGGATTACTCTGATGTAATGCGGAGCTGGAGTATATGGTCCAGTCCTAGGACATCGCAATGTTAATTGGACCATATTTTTTATATGAATTGTTGTTAATTTTGGAGCACTCGGTTGGTCCATAGCGAGTACTCCATACATGCATGCATGGAGTACTCGCGATTTTTGCAGGGATGTTCGTGTAGAAATATGAGTTGGTTCATTGCTGCATTACAGTGGAGTACAATGGTAAGTACTCCAGTGGACCACATGATCCAACGATTTTTGCAGGGTAGCTTGCTTTTGTATGCCTGGAATAGTAATGTGCGTTTGAGTGTTCAACTTCAGCATCGCGCCGCTAGTAATAAGGAAAAAATGTACAAAAAAAACGACACACATATGTACATATGTATGCACAAGCATAAGCATATCAACGCCGCCAATTATAACTGTATTTTTCGTTTAAAATTTTTGAATGTTGAATATAATGCATTTGCAAGTTATTCAGATTTAAACTGAGTGTTAAACGGCGCGTGTAAATTTAATATACTACATTCGGAAATTTTGGAAATGGACATCTTTAATTTGGAAGAAAATTGCTACGCTTCTTGCTATGTACCTCAAATCGAAACGTTGAATATTTTTAAATCGTGGGAGCTAAGCGAGGAAATTTTATCGATCCTCATGAACTGTGGCCTCACATCAGCGCTTATTTAAAAAAAAATTTACCACCAAGATTTTTTTGTGAAGAGGTCAAATTTAAAGCAGGCTTAAAGGAATGGCGAAAGAACATGGTAAGTGCATCATAATAAAAAAATGTTTATGTCTTAACGCATGCAATTTTTAGAATGTGCCATTTGAGTGTGATAAGAGTAGTAAAATTTTGGAATGGTTAGAGAAAATTTCGAACTTGAATGCTGCTAAAAATTCGAGAGAGCCTTCACCTTTACCTCAGTCGTCATTTGCTTGCATAGACAGTGGGAGCTTAATTGAACTTTTAAAAAGTACCGTAAAAGGCCAGCTTATACTCCAGTATCAAGAAGAAAAAGAGTTTCTTGATGCCAAAACCAAAACACATTGTGCCAATGCATTATAGGAAAATATATTGGAAGTCAAAAAGAATTTACGTATGAAGAAATGCAGAGGCGGGCTACCTCTATATGCGATGTATTCCCCACAGAAAGGCTGGTAAGTTGTAAGAAATATGCCAAGTAACATTGTTTGATAGCCGTGTCTTTTAAATATATATAAATTTGTATATTAGGATGGTTTCAGTGAATAGAGCCGTTTTTTTCGCGAAACTTGTAAGTGTTCACCTTTAGAATTAATCATCCAGTGTAAAAACATAATTGTGAAAAAATTCGAAACATGTTCAGAAATCCGCTTCTGTTACAGAACTTTGGCTTGTGAAGGCAGGTTCCGATTGAGCTTTCGAATTATTACTTTTTGTGGCGTGAGAAGCTGTAATACTTGTAGTCGGATTATTGGAACCACCCCAATCTACATACGTACATAATCATGCAGTCAGCACACTTTTTTTAGTATATCTGCAGTAATTTACACACACTTATTTCATTTTTGTTTATTTTTCAAGTATAGTTGATTTTCTAGAATAAACCAAAAGGGATTAAAAATTAAATTCTCAGTGAAGGGTTACACTTAATTTCAAGAAGCTACAAAACTGCATATTTTTATAAAAAAGTTGACAAAATAAGTGTACCATATAAAACATTGCAAATATACTAAAAAAAGTTTGCTAACTTCTGGACCATACCCATACCAACAAACTCCTTCAGTTTATTTATTTTTTATCTAGGAAGCATACTTTCTAGCTACTTCTTTCCCACGGGAAAGTTGTTTTCTCGATGGGTCAATTCAGATAAAATAATAAAAAATAAATGTAAGTCGCGATAACCTCCGAAGAGATCTAAGGCCGAACTTCTCTTCCAATTTGCGTCGTGCTCTTCTTGACGGGATCTACATGTTTTATGCCGACTCCGAACGGCAGCTGCAAGGCAGATGAGTTTTCACTGAGAGCTTTTCATGGCAGAAATACACCCGGAGCGCTTGCCAAACACTGCCGAGGGACGACCCCACTTAGAAAAATTTTCTTCTAATTGAAAAACCTTATTTCTAAAATTTTGATGTTGCTTTGCCCGGGGTGCGAACCCAGGGCATACGGTGTGGTAGGCGGAGCACGCTACCATCACACCACGGTGGCTGCAAAAAAAATATATTGATTATCTTGTATATTCACATTGTACACTTATTTCATAATGTTTAGATGACTAAATTTGAATGTATAAAAAGAATTGTAATAAATTTATTTAAGTTTAGTGTTTAACACTACCTTTGTACTTATATGTAACAAATATATACATATGTATGTATGTAAGATTTGAATACTTATATATAAGGAATGAATGTGTTTTTATTTGCAGTCGTATTTTACGAATAAAGAATATTTGCATATAATCAAATACGAGTTTTAATAAATTCAAGAAGATTACCATACATTAATAAGGAGATTATCTTTTCAGTTAATTCAATAAGATAACCAAATAAAAATAAGGAGATGACCTTTTTAGTAAACTCAATAAGAAAAATTAATAAAAATAAGAATATTATCTTTTTAATAACTTCAATAAGAAAACCTAATAAAAATAAGAAGAAGGCCTTCTTTATTAATTCAAGGAGATATGCACATATATATTCGAAATTTTCTTCTTGATTTTATTAAAAAGACAATCCCACTTAACGTAAGTAGGGATTCTTCTCAAAGAAAAACTATAGAGATATCTTCTTACTTTTGTTCTATTTTATTAGGTGGTTTTCGCTCTGTGTAGAAAGTCAACTGTCAAAAACCACAATAGCGCGCAGCAACAAATTTTTAATATCAAACATACGAACAGACGTCTCTTGTTTAATTTATCCTCTTTGTTGCTGCGTAAGCGGTTTGATCGCCGCGTGTGGTGTCGTAAGAATATTTCTCATGCGTTTAGTTGTAAAGCGTTGTGTTAATTCCTCCCGTCTTAAGCGTGATCGCCCATGATAATCAATGGAAATGTAAGCCATTGAAACTTACATACGACGGAATGTTATTTGCTTTGCTTGGTGAAGCGGTTTCTTGGCTTATGCTAGGCTTCACTTTTTTTCCACACGGAACGTTTTCTTAGAAAAAGAAAAACTATTGTGGTTATCGAAAATACCGCCGTTTTTAGGCTTCCTACAGAGAGTGTTGCGCTTTTAAGAAAATGTATTCTATGTTCTCTTCCTCTAATGGAGTTGGCTGTAATATTCCGGGGATGGTTTCAATTGGCCTTACTTCCAAATTTCTAAGTTGGTTTGTTGATTTTAACAGTTTTGTTGTAGTACATTACGTTTATTTTTTGGGATGCGCCAAGTATCCTCTGGGTAGCGTTTAGTGGTGAGCTAATGTGAGAAGGCGACAACCTGGCTAAGCCACTCTGGCATAATCGGTTTAAGGGCTGGCCAGGGGATCTTTCATCAGCAGCGTCTGTTCACCACGAGGTGCGGTTGCAAGCGGGCGTCTGTCTTGGATCAAGGGGCTCGCTGTATAAATATGCAAGTAATATTTTCACCCCCGCTGAGCGGGTTGTGCGCTCGGCTTGGGACCCGTCATGTCAAACCACACTCCAATGAAAAGCAACAACAAGGCTGCCTTGTTGGACGGCCGTAACTGTTTAAATGGTTAAGCGCCAATTAAGTAAGTAAGTAAGTTAAACATGAATCTCTATTTAAGTCTTCCAAATTAGTTTCCTCACTAATATTTACATGGTTATAGCTTTCACATTCATTGTTTATGTCATACAATAAATTTTTTCCTTTTAAAATTTCTTTATTTTCACCTTTAATTATAGTATTTTTTACTCTTTTCACAGATCGTAATATAATTTTTTCAAATGTTTCTCAAAATGTTATCGGTATTTTACTCACTTGTTTAAATGTTTTTGTTTTTGCATTTAAATTTTTTCTTGTCACGGTTATGCTGCTACAATCACAAAAATCTTGTAGGCTGTTTTTTTATTTGATTTCGAATTCAAAATACGTTGGGAGCATTTTTATTAGCAATATAGGAGTAGTACATATATGATTGGGACATTAACTATGCCAGTATTATTATTTATAAGTTTTTCAAATAAATCATATATTATAATCTGATTATTGTTATATTAATACGCTAACAAATTGTCCATACAATCAATTTCCAGGTTGTTTCGCATACTTAGCATACATGAAATCATATAAAAGTTATATGAATCGCTTCGTATGGATCAGCCGCAGTGCATAGGCCTATTTTTGTTAACAAATATTACTCTATTTGTTTATAATTAATAGAAAAAGTTTTTTGCAAATTCGACCAATCTCTCCAAATATCAATATTTACTATCGTGCATAAGAGCGCACCATCTGTAGGAACGACAAATTTTCATGGCGTCTTTCCGTAATTCAAAACCTCATACCAATTCGAAATTCAAAGACACAAAACCTATTCTGTAACCCCGCTCAATTCGGAAAGCGGCGTAGTCGTGTTGCTTAAATGTTTCACCTATATACATATGCGTATGCGCCAGACGGTGACAGTGATGCCATCGATTCGAGAAAAGAAAACCCACGAAACTGGATTAATTTACCCATTTTTCCTCATATTCGAGTGAGTTAATTATCCACCAAGTTAAATGATATTTTTTATATATGGATATGTAAAAAAATAATTGCAATAAAAATGGAAAATTTAGTGGATACGCAAATATTTATTTATTTGTAACTTGAACAAATTTTTTCACATAAACTGAGTTTTTTTGTATTTGGCTTTATAAGGTTGTACATGTTTTTACGTTGCCTCAAAATTTATACGAAAGCCGGCCAAAAGTTGCACATTGTGCAATTTGAGTTCGTATTTTCACACCGACACTAACGATGTGTGATCACGATCTTTTGCTTTCGTTTGTCACTCACCAAAATCAACAGTGAATGCAAAAGGAAAAGTCCATGCTACTTTTTGGGCACATAATAAAAACAATAGCTGCAATGCTAAATTGACTTTTAATACGTTTTAGTTAGTTTTATTAAGTTCCTTTGAACATACATATTAATATTGACAATTTAAATATTATTAATAATAACTAATTAATTATTAATAAATATTGACAATTTAATATGAATATATTTTTATAGGTTCTACTTAGTTTTATTAATTTTCATAAATTTTTTTTTTATTGAGTAACTTTGTTTTGAAAATATATATTTCTATCTTTAAATTTACTTGGTTTTATAGTTCTTTCTTAATGAAAAAGTGAATTTTTTATGTAAATTTTGCATTGAATAAACACCATACCTTTTTTTATAAAAAAGTTTTATCTGACTAGCTCGACCTCCGCGTTCTTAGTTATACGAATATAAGTAAATATAGTCAGGATTAGCTTGAAATCAAATAAGTGCTTTTTAATTTCAAACTTCATAGTCCACATTTTCTTTTAGCACATTGTGGGGAGTTGTAACTCCATTTTTACACACACTTATGCAATTGTTTTAGTATTTGTGTGGCCGCCTCTACTTTAAAGCGGGAGTCATTGGTGCCGTATGTCGTATCGCTGTAGTCGTATCCCTAACGTAATCAGCTGTTTATCGTTACGATGGTAAACCAAAAACCAATTGGTTGGCTACGATACGGTTACGACCTTAGCGGAACCAATAATCGATTGCATTGATTCTCATAAGGTTGGTGGAATCAGCTCTTATAAGGTTACCGATACGATTACCGTCTGCAGCTTAATACATCGAAGGCGTCACAAATTGTACAACATTGTGAACGATAAGTAAGTGTGATATCTCATCTGTCAAATGCCTGACAGGATATTCAAATATGGCTACTTTTTAGCGTTTTGACAGAGTGTTCAATATGGCGACGCCTATCTTCAGCGGGTGACAGAAAGAGATACAGAATGATACAGCGATATCAAATACAAATCAGGTGATCCAATCACTTTGGAATTTTGACGTCTATGCAGAAGATATCACACTTAGTTATCATTCACAATGTTGCACAATTTTAGTATAAACTAACTAAGTTATATAAAAAATGGTGCTAGTTTTATGTAGTACATGTAATGTACACCTGTCAGAAGGTGAATCCGCCCCTTTGCGCAATCAAGGTGGAACGTCCCCCAGCTAGCTCAGGGCGAGAGGTCGGGGCCCTTAACCCTTGTCCACCTTGATGCGGGGCGGATGTCACAATCATCATCATCTGACTTCCGTGCATTCCCCTCGCAGAAAGCCCACCCTACCTTGGACCGCTCGAGTTTCTGCCTGGCAGCGAGCCCCCTATTCCTCTGCTCCAAATGACCCTACATACTCACCCTAAGGTCATCTTCACCCACCCCAGCCTATTAAATTAGCACGCAATTAGATCCTTCTTCTTTTCAACTTCAATCTAACATATTATTTATTTAAAATATCTTAACCTTATACAAAGAAATAGATAAAAAAACATATTTTATGGCTATTGAGCCAAATACCAATGCTCATGAAAAATAATGATTTATATCAGGACAAAAAAAAAACTTATATCACACTTGAATCAATATATGCATATATATGTGAATATCCACGGGTACCACACGGAAAATGTATAATTATTCACAGGCTTAACACAAACCACAAAAAAAAAGGGCACGGAATAAAAATTTAAACCGTTTTCAAAAAAAAAAAAAAATAGATTGCCGAACGGTGTATGCATACATATATATATATATATATATAGATTCATATACGTACTTTCAAAACTTAAAACGGTATGTATGTATATATTCTGAAAAATTTTCGATTTACGACACTGTACCAAAAAATAAGAAATATATACATGTAACGGAATTATTAAAAATACAATGTTACAAAAAAATCAGTCTTTCGCTTATTCTAATTTTGGCAAAGGAAAAAATATTATTCATTAGCATGTATGTAATCCGAACAAGAATAGTTTTATATATGTTACACCCATCTCCATCATGGGATATATCCTACAAGTGTTTCCCAATCAAAGATTGGCAATTTGTTCAAGGCCTACTTGGTCACCAAAGTTCATCCAAACGCTTTTGTGCTCAATCGGAGCCACTTCAAAAAATTATCCGAGGAACCACCCTAATGCCTACCTACAAGAGCGCTCTCAAGGGAGTTCAGGGGTTTGTTGCAGGGTTCATTGGCCACTGCACGACATAAAAAAAAAACGTATTTTCTTACAATTACCCGTTTGGAGTGTATTTATGTGCCTGCCCTATAGGTGCCACTTAAATTTTAAGTTGACTTTCACAAATTATTTAAAAAAAAATGTTTTTTTTATACAAAAAAAATACATATAACAATACATAAAACGCCTTGCTCCTATCACCTCCGCTCCTCGTCGATCTCGAGTGCGCTGCTTCAAAGGTGTCTATTGCTTGCAGTCTCGACTGCCGGAACCAGATAACATATGGGAATAGTTTTTTTTTTTTTTCAAATATAGGTGATTGGTATAGGGACCAGTTTAAATTCCTACATGAAAAGTATAAATGTCCGGTAAAATGTAATAAATAATTTCCCTGGCGCTGTTGGAGCTTTCGTCATCCGCGGTGACCAGATGGCATTCCCACTAGAGGAATAGAAAAATACCAATCAGCTCGACTTACATGGGCTAATGGAGGTATTTCACGCCAATTTTGGCGTTCACGCGTTTTTATTAGGGTGTTTCTGACACCAACAAAATAGCAAAATTGATAGCACCAAAACTAAAATCTTGCAAAAAAATACGTGCTCAACATTATGAGGATTTCTTTTATCGAAGACATTTTTAGCTTTTAACTAGGGATATGAAACCAGAAAGACGAAAAAAAATGCAGTTACATTTTTCCGACACAATTAAAATGTATCCAGAAAATTTTGCAACAAAAAAAAGGGATAATTATTTCAAAAAAGAAGATAATTAAAATGGGGGGATTAAAACCTGGAAAATTTTATGACCGAAGTCGACAATGGGGTTGCGTGAACCCCAAAAATGGCGCAAAAATAAGGGGATTAACACAAGAAAATCTTTAAAAAAAATTAAAAATCTGGCACTTACCCTCATAAAATTTATTCCACATCCATTATGCCGTTGGTTGAATTATTTTACCGACGGACCCGATATGTGTTTTTTTTTTTTTTTGTTTTAACGGACACCAGCCTTATAAGACAAACTTTTATAAACCAATTTTAAACTTAAAAAAATCGATTTCTCACTCCGCGCACACGGAACTACTTTTAACTCAAAACTTTAGATATTTATTTTAAACCACACCGAACTGCGCAGCACAAGCGAATTGGTGCAATATACTTTTGGACTGATCTCTTTTCTACAGTCACACCCCCTTTTATAGATACCCCTCCTGCAGATACACCGTTTTCTTGTGCCGTTTTCCTATTATCATCTTTAATCACAACCGCAACCATAATGACCTATATCCATCCCTTTCCTGTACTCACCACGCTCGGAGCTACCATATGGCTACCATCTGGCAACCCTTGGAATAGAGCCTTTTAAGAATTTCCTTTTGTTGGGATTTTGTTGCTTTCTTTTATTCTGACGTTTCTACTTGTTTATGTTTTCACAAAAGCGCTTATTTATTCGCGAGATTAATTGTGATGTTTTATACAATTATTTTAGCAGTGATTTAGTGCCAGTAAGCAAAAAAAAACAGCAATGAGGTTTGTGCTTCCATACGTAAATTGCTATCTGCCTCAGGACTGGCTGTGGAAGAGCCACTTTCGTGCTTATGGCAGCCATGCGTAGGCGCCGCAAAATATTGGCCAAGACTAAAAGTCTAGTGCTACTGGCGTCCAAAAATTTCGGTGAGGGTGTCAAAAGATGTGCTTTGGGCCCAGGATCACGACTCCGAAAGCCGAATTCAAAAATTTTGTATCCGCCAAGAGATATTTGCAAAGAAATATTACATGCGGCTGCCGTAATTTCGATGGTTCAGATACCCACCAAAAAAAATTGTGCACTCATATAAGTGATATATGCCCCAAAATAATGAAATTGGTTTTTCTTTTCTTTCTTTATTTCTTTTTCAGTTGGACTTTGGGAAGCTCCGGCATTGGGCCCTTTACTACCGTGCTGCCATACTCGAGCGGGACAAGGTGCACTCAATGCCCAACGCGGGGAACACCCACACCCTGACATACACTTGCCATTAAACTGGACTTTTATCATCAAACATAATTGGTATGTTTTGTGTACATATGTACATATGTATGCAAGGGTGTGTTGAGTGAATACCTAAGAATGTGAAAATATGACCATAAACTTTATAAACATAAAAGATATGAGGCAGAGATGTCAGCTGTGTCTTCCTTTCTATTAACAGTTCTCCCTCCATTTTGCATAATTCTTAAGCTCTCTATTGTGTATCTCACTTTTTACCGTCTTTCCTTGCGCAAAATTCTCGCTTTACGTAGATCATCAGAATGCCCGCTTTCCGTTGTGTGTTGCGATAGTGCTGTATTATTTTTCGTTTTATTTATATCCGACTCATGTTCTTTGAGCCGAATACCCAAGGTACGCTTTGTTGTACCTATATATATTTTATTACATTTTTCGTTCTCGGTTCCTTCACATGGTATTTCGTGTACTATATTATTGTGGTGTGAAAGGGGGATGGGGATTTTTGTTCTAGTGAAAATACTTTGTAGAGTTCGATTTTATTTATAAGCCAAGCATGTGTTATTTTTGTTGTATGGTATATCAGAGCCGAAGTTCTCTGTTAATTTTGGTATGTAAGTCACACAAAAGAACTTCTTCGGTTGGCTTGAAGTGTTTGTTGTTGAGAATCAGCTACTTTTGTTTTCTATTTGTGCTATATTCTGCTGTATAAGATTTTGTATTGGGGTATGCGGTAATTATTTTTTTTCAAGATCTCATGGATTTTATTTATGCTGACATTCCAAAATTGTTTATGGCTAATATTTAGTACTTTTTCGATTAAGTAGGACGCCGTGTTGACTTTATATTTGAACGGTTGGGCTGACAGAAAATTTATGAGGCGCCCCGATGATGTTGGTTTCGTATACCAATCTAATACTAATGGAAAATGAACTTTGCACTAAGCAAATAGTGGTCAAAAAGCCTATTTATACTGCTGCAAAATTCACTGTGTTTGTTTGTTTATATGAATGTATGTCGCGCTGCCGTCACCTTATACGATTCCGCCATGAAACTGAATCACTTTGAAAGAGCTTTCATAACATTCAACCAAGAGTTATGTAGATGTAAAAGTATGTGTTAAAAATAGATAAATGTAAAAAAAAATAAATGAAAGGCGCGATAACGTCCGAAGAGATCTAAGGACGAGCTTCTCTTCCAATTTGCGTCGTGCTTCTCTTGATTTTCCCTACAAATTGGCCGGACGGGACCTACATGTTTTATGCCGACACCGAACGGCATCTGCAATGCAAATGAGTGTTTACTGAGAGCTTTTCATGGCAGAAATACACTCGGAGCGCTTGCCAAACACTGCCGAGGGGCGACTCAGCTTAGAAAAATTTTCTTCTAATTGAAAAACGTTATTTCTAAAATTTTGATATTGCTTTGTCCGGGGTGCGAACCCAGGGCATACGGTGTGGTGGGCAGAGCACGCTACCATCACACCACGGTGGCCTTCAAGAGATAAATGTACTTTGCATTTTAAAACCACAAAATCATTTGTAGCGTACAAAACAAACTTAAATAGAATTAACCTTTGACCGGCTGGGTCTTTATTTAACAGATTCTTTGTTTTTTTTATTTTAGTTGCTTTCGAAAAAACATGAAATCACAAATAATGAGTAACTTTTGTTGAAACTAACTAAATTTATTTTGTTTTTCCGGCTGTAGGTCCTGGGTGAATAAAACCACAAATTTTGTTTTTCAACCGATATATTTCGGTTACTCAGCGGTAACCGTCTTCAGGGCGACTGTCGACAAATATAAAAAAACACTAACAAATTAAAAGTCACAATTAACAATTTTTTTTTTTTCAAAAATATTTTTCTACAAAAAACAATATTTATTCATACATTTTGAACACGTCTACACCGTGTGACGTGGAGCTGTATACTGTTTGTTTGTACCTAAGTGTCAGCTTTGTAGTTAAGTCTAATGTTTGTCGGTGTGCTTATGATATGTATCATCTCAAGAGTAAAACGCTTTGTGTATTGTTGTTCCTGTTCGAGGATTTCTGTTCTATTGAAATTCGGTGAGTGACCGCTGCTTTTACAGTGGGCCATACGGTCGCCAAAAACACTATAACTAACTAAACTTATTTGTAGCAATTAATGGCAAATTTTCCCGAAAATGTTTTTGCATTTCCAGATTTTATTCTCATTTTATATAAAGTACGTCTTATACTGAACAAAAAAAAAAATTTCTGTATATTAAGCGAAAAAAAATTTCCCAAAAATGATTTTGGTTTTAGGTCAAAACGGCAACCGGCATATCGCCGTTTTCCCATTTCAAAACTATAAATGCTCGCAGCTGCCACTTGCCTGAATATTTTTGTACCAAAACAAGTAAGGAAGGCTAAGTTCGGGCGTAACCGAACATTACATACTCAGCTGAGAACTTTGGAGACAAAATTGTCCTTTTCATGGTAGTACTAAAAAGTGGAACACTTGCCTTTGCTATTAGTGGTTTTTAATTCCATATCACACACGTTTGGGAAATATCGACCAAATTGTAGACCAAGGGTGACGTTTTTTGGAAAGATTTCCTTCATCCTTTGTCAAATAAGGGAAAATCACCACGTAGGAAAATGAACCTAGGGTAACACTGGAAGGTATTTGTATGACATGGTTCTCAAATGAAAGGTATTAAAGAATATTTTAAAAGGGAGTAGGTCTTAGTTCTATAGGTGGACGCCTTTTCGAGATATCGCCATAAAGGTGGACGAGGGTTTACTCTAGAATGTATTTGTATGATATGGGTATCAAATGAAAGGTGTTAACGAAGGTGGGCCAGGGGTGAATCTATAATGTGTTTGTACGATATGGGTATTAAATTAAAGGTATTAACCCAGATAACCCTAATGTACTATATGCAGGACACCAATTTCATGTCGATTCACGCACGCGCCCGATAGCCAAGAAATAACGGGAATGTATTGTCGCTTGCAGTAGAAATTGCGCAACAGCATTAGTAAGTGTTTACAGTCCCTCAGTGAGAGAAGTGCTCGTTGTCTTATTCAGAAAATTACTAATTTTGAAAAATGCAAAATTATAACGTACGATTTCAAAAGTGAGTTAAAATTTATATGATGAAATTTAACAAATATATTTTTTTATTAAAAAATTATAGAGAAATAAACGAGTTTTAAAATGTGTAAAATTATAGTTAAATACATTGAAAATTAATTAGTAGTAAAAATGAGCATATTCTAGTGTCCTAAATATATGAAGATAGGTGCCTACACTCTACTAGTGCTGTTTTATATCCGTTGTTTGCAGCAATGTTATATATGACTTCAAGCTCTCTCTGATATGCCTCTTGTGTAAGAGGTGTTCTTTCAATTCTATGTACCAAACGCCTCAAAGTGAATGACATAATATCCGTTTTAACTACTAATAACGAAGAGCTTGTACTGGAGTACCTCAACAAGCAGCACAGAAATATAAAATTTGCAATTGAAACCGAAAAAGACGGGGGAATCAACTATCTAGACCTCACGAGAAATATTGAGAAAGTTGCTAAACGATTTAACTATGGCATATATAGAAAGCCAACGGCCACCGACACAATAATACATAATACCTCAAATACCCCCAACAGCAACAAGAGGCATATCAGATAGAGCTTGAAGTCATTATAACATTGCTGCAAACAACGGATATAACAGAGATAAGCACAGAAGGACGCATGGAGAACCGAAAAGAAATAATGAAAAGGAAAATAATAACACCTGTATGACTATGACATATACTGGAAAAGCAACATATAAATTGGCAAATTTCTTTAAGAAATACAACATTAACACGGCGTTCAAAACATCGAACAATCTAGCTTAGAGGATATGTTTAGCAGCGGCGTATACAAGCTTAACTGCGGATGCCAACATAGTTACATAGGACAAACAGGACGGCAAATAAGAACGAGGTTCAGAGAGCACATTAGAGATTACAACAAAAAAACACGGAATCCAAACATTATACCAGAGTTTAACTTCGCGAATCACATGGTCGAAAATGAATGTTCCTCAGCAAACATCAATAAAACAGTTAGGGTTCTTCACATACAAGCAAAAGGCCAACGTCTCAACGTACTCGAAAACATGGAAATCTACAAACAGCAAACAATCGACGGTAGAATAATAAACGAACAGATAAATACAATTTCTGACACAATATTCGAGCCTTTAAAACTTGTTTACAAGAAACAAAGTAATCACACAGGTAAAAGAAACACCCAACAACAAATAAACACAAAATAATAAACGCACCAAATCAACAAACTCACAAAGAAGATCAAACGGACTTTTACCTGTCTCAGTCAGCCACACAAATCGATCAGTGAAAACCACCCTCGGTTCTGAATGAACACAGAGCACATACACATAACTAAATATACACAAGCATCAAATTTGACAATATCTGCTCATGTACCTACGAACTATAAGTACAGGAAAAACGACAACAACAGATCAGAACGAAAATCAACACTGATGATGGCACAAGACCGAAACCGGTTTGCCTTGAAACCAAATTTTTACAAGGGATGACGGAAAATCGTTCCAACATACATCATTTCTCCACCCTGTCGGAAAATCAACAAGACTAATAAGTCAGTTAATGCTCGTCAGGCTTTTAACTTGAACGCGAACGGACTACTAACAATTTACAAGCGACGCCTACTGAAAATACCTAACCCGAAGGCGAGCGTTTGGTTCAACAAAACAATGCCTGGAATTGAATGTTACTCCAAAATTCGCTAAAATAAAAATAAAGGCAAATACCAAGTCTAGCAGGAAAACAGAAAAGCGGAAAGAAATTTTTTAAAATATGAGTTGGAAAGCTTTTACTCCAAGAAGGATGAGATAAATGCCGAGCTATTATCTATTCATTTAAGATTGGCAGAACAATTACCAATGACTGCATTAATGGAATGTTCCGACCTCATAAATACAGAAGTCGTTCAGGAACTACTACAAAAATAAAGGTCGCTGAACCGGAAATTGGACAAGCTGGCAGGACGACAAGAGTGCAACCAAAACCAGAAAACTCACCAGTTTTATGACAAGTTCGTTAACCTCACAACAGTGGCCACTACCAAGGAAGAATGGGTCTGAAGCACAATATCATGGACCAAAATACAGTAAGATAAACGGAGCAGGCGATTGTAGATGCGGAGATCACAATAACATTGATACCACAGGAGGAACAGGAGCACGCAAGACACATGTGCAGGGAAATAATAAAAAAGGAGGTGAAAGCACAGGAAGGACAAAAAGCGAGTGCAGAAGAAAAAACAATACAGAACCTACGGCATAAATTAATGTAAAGTAAAAAAAATAAATTAAATTTCGAGTGATGCCGTCATTCGGCACCAATAAAATGAATGTCTTTATTTAAAATATTTTCGGTCTATTTGTACTGAAATATTACAAACAAATTCTTATGTATTACTTATTTACTATGTTACTTATTTACTTTGATTATAAGCCTAACAACAGCATGTAGTCAAACGTAGGCATGCACATTCACATACACATGCATATAGTTGCAAGGCGTGAGAACTTGCTGGTGCACATGAATACGCAAATTCAGCAACAATTTTAGTTGGTTGCGTTTTGTTTACGTTATCAGCGAGCAGCTCAAAAGCCACGCGTTCTAAGTGTTTTTTAAATATACATGTATGTATGAATGCATTTATTTTGGCTACACTACATCACCGTTTTCAAAAAGAATCACGTTAGGGATTCCGTCACATTTAATTGCTTTTGAATTTATGACTTACATTTTCCTTTTGTTCTTTGGTGTCAAGTGATTACAAAGTTTTGATCTTGTTTACTTCATTTTCATGTGGGCTAATAAATAATTTATTTCCGTCAAATGTTTGTTTGTACATTTATCCATGCGGTGCATTTTTCTTTTTATTACTTTGCTGTTGTACATTTAGCTTGAGCATTGAGCTATGTTTATGATTTTATTCTTATGGATAAACTTATTTGGTGAACTATAATTTTCTTCATTTTTAAGTTTGTATAATAAAAATTTATGAGTGAGTAAAATAAACATTTAATAAAAATGAAATGTATTTATTCAAATGATTTAAGTCTATTTTTGTGTATTACTATTTTCTTATTTTCATTACTTAAATTGTACTCATTATTTTTATCTGTACTTTCTACCTTATAAGGAATTGAAGTAAAATTATTATTTTTATCGATATCTTCTACCTTGTAGGGAATTTATGTAAAATTATTGTTTTTATCGATATTTACTACTCTAAAGGGCCCTTTATACCTACTATCTAACTTATGACCTGCTTAATTTCTGACTAACACTAAATCTCCTATAATTATTTCTTTATATTGAATATTTCTATCGTAGTTAATTTTTTGTTTTTCCTTAGATACCTGTACTAATTTCCTAGCTTTTTGCTGTGCTAACTGTAACCTATACTTAATTTCCTTGTCATAAGTCTTATGATTATATACTGGGCTAATTACATTTTCTTTCAAAAATTCGTAAGTCAGAGGTGTCTTTCCAAAAACTAGTTCAAAGGGACAATAACCGTTGACTGTTGAAGGTGTTGTATTGTAACAATATCAAAAATATTTATCTTTGTTAATGGATATGTAGGAGCGCACATATTCATTGAATGTTCTATGGCTGTGTTCGACAGTACCTAAAGTTTGATGGTGGTGGGGTGTTAAGGTTTTATTATCTATTTTTAGGAGCTTGCACGATTTCTCAAATAAACTATTTTTGTATTCGGTTCATATATCCGTTATAATTGTTTTCATACAAGCATAAATCAGAATGAAATGTTCGAATACAGCCTTAGGAACTGCTACAGCATGTTTTCTTTGGACGGGCACTGTAACCAAATATTTGGTTATGTCACATATAATAGTAACCGCATATTCATTTCCATTTATCGATTTTGGTAATGGTCTTATTGTATCAATTTGTACTACATCGAAAGCCTTTGGTGGTGTCTCCGTTATAGTCATTCGTTCTTTCAGGTGTTTATTGATTTTATTTTTATTGCAATGAATGCAAATTTTGATATGTTTTCTTATGTCATTTTTCATATTATTCCAGCAATATTTTTGTCTTATTTTGCTTGACGTTCGATATATTCCTGGGTGGACACCAAAAACAAGATCGTCGTGATATTTATGATGAATTTCTTTAATTTCTTTGTTATTTGTCACATGCATAACCTCCGGAGTTAATGCTATAATTAAATTTTTGAGAACTTTGGTACCAATTTCTTTAAATGTGTCTACCCGGCTTGAATTATTCTTAAACTATTTTTCTCCTAAGGACAACTGTATTTTTCCAATTCCCAAATTGCCGGCTTCTTCCATAAGCCTGGCAAAGAATTGACCTAAGTTAATCTTCGCCTCAACAATTAGGTTTTTTATATTAATTTCGCTACAAATTTTCTTTCCTTTTTTGAAACATAATTTCGGAGGATCGAAATCGAGCTGGACTAGTCTCTTCACTTCACATTTATTTAGCGCTTCATATATTATTGGGTTCTCTTTGTGACTTTATATTTCTTCATTTTTACCACTGGAATCTTTATTGTTATCATTTGTATTAGTTTCTGATCTAGTCGTAACTTTTAATATTTTACACGCTTCTACCGATATTTGTTTTAGGTCTTTAATATCTAGGCGTGATAATGCGTCGGCTACATAGTTTTCTTTACCAGCGATATACTCCACCTCGAAATCATATTCTTCCAAATCTAGTCTGATTCTAGTCAATTTTGATGAAGGGTTTTTCATTGAAAATGAAAATGTTAAGGGTCTGTAGTCTGTTTTGACCAACAATTTTCTACAGTAGACGTATGGTCTGAAATATGTTATGGCCCAATGAATGGCCGCTAATTCTTCCTCAATTGTTGCCTTATTAGTTTCTCCTTTTGTAAATGATCTTGATGCATAGGCAACTGGTAATTGTTTTCCTTCATACTCTTGGCTTAACACTGCTCCGCAAGCATATCCACTTGCGTCAGTTGTTATACAAAAATGTTTATTGAAATCGGGATATTGTAGGATATTAGGGCTTATTAACGCATCTTTCAAATAGCCAAGGGATTTTTTATAATCCTCTGTCCAGTCGAAAACTACATTTTTTTTGCAAAGCCTTGTTATTATTCTAGAGTATTCCGCAAAATTTGGAATAAATCTTTTGTAATAATAGCAAAATGCGACGAATCTTTTCGCCTCATCCGCATTTTTAGGGGTTGGGAAATTTTTAACAGTTTCAAATTTACTGGGGTCTGGCAAAATTCCTTTGCTTGTGCACTTATGACTAAGGTAAGTTACTTCTTGGTTGAAATATAAACATTTATCCGGATGTAATTTTAAAGTATATCTTCTACAAGTTGCGAAAACATCTCGTAAATTTTTAATCATTTGCTTTTCGGAGCATCCTAATACGAGTAAATCGTCCATGTATAGAAATGCTTGTGAAGGTTTTAAGCCTGCAAATGCTAATGTCATCATTATCTGGAATGAGTTCGGTGCTACTTTAAGGCCATACGGTAATCTTTTAAAACGATAAGTACCGTTATCTGCTGTAAAGGATGTGATATCTCTTGACTCCTCGCTGAGTTCAATCTGGTGAAATCCAGACCTTAAATCTAAGCATGAAAAGTATTTAGCTCTTCCTAATTGATCTAGTATGTCACCAATTCTTGGCAACAGGAATTTATCTGCGGCTAATTTTTTATTTACCTGTCTGTAATCTATAACCATTCTCCATCTTTTTTCTTGGTTATTCGGGAGTGATTTTTTCGGTACTAATAAAATTGGAATATTGATATCTGAAATTGAAGGTTCTATAATGAGATGACATACTTTAATTAATTTATTTACTTGTTTGCTAATTTCACTTTTATGTGCTTCTGGTATTATATAATTTTTTACATAAACCGGGTTATTGTCCTTCATATGAAGTTTTTGTTTGTAAAAATTATTGGTTATAATTGGTTCTGTTTCCAACGAAAAAATGTCAATGAATTCTGCACATAATGCATTAAGTGATTTACTGGCAAATTGTGGAAAATTTTTATTCAATCTTTCTAATTTTTCTTTACTGTTCTGCTCATTTTCTAGATTATTATTTTTAACTATTGTATAATCATTCAAATTTTCTGTACGGATATTAAGATCTTGAAGTGTTGCATTTTTATCTGTTGTATTTATAATGCTAAAAAATGTTTGTTGTGAATTTGCTAGTGTGTTTGCAGTAAAAATGCCTTCGGATAATTTTTGTTGTGGAATTAGTAAATCGGAATTGTTATTTTCTATGTGAATTTGTCGAACTACTTCTGATCTTGAGGGAATTGAAGTACTATTGATTGTTGGTTTATTAGTCATCTGAATTATTATATATTCTGGATAATCATATGGTCTCAATATTAAAGTGCCTCCTTGTTTGTGATAATCTAGAATGCAATTATATTTTTTAATGAAATCTACGCCTAATATTCCATCACATGGAATTGGAAAATTGTCTTCTACTACACGAAATTTGTGTTTAATCAATAGATAATCATCCCTTAAGTCTGCTTTAACCCTGCCAATAGTGCTTGTTATACCTTGACCAATTCCTCTTAAATCGATTGTTTGAGAATTATCAATTGTTACATTACTGTCAATTTAATCCTTTTTTATAATTGAAATATCCGCTCCTGTATCTATTAGGAGGGTTGAAATGGAATTATTCAGTGTTGTTTTGGAAGATATGTAGCTATTAAAGTGTAAATTGAAAATATATAATTTTTTATTTATTGAGGTGGAGTTTTTTGGTTTTCCTGCTTTGTAACATTTCGGACATTTATTGCGGGTATTTCCTCGCGATCCGAAATTTCGACCAGACCTTTGGTTATTTTGTCTGTTATTATTATTATTGTTCTTATTATTATAGGTATTGAAAGAACGTGTATAAGTTCCTCTATAATTATTGTTTTGGTAACTCCTACGGAAGTATGATTTTGTTGGCAAATATGTAGCAGTGAATTTGGATTTCCAGTTACTTCTGTGCAACTGTTAGTAAATTTTGACACTGCTTCGTTTATTGTTGTGAACGTTCCAGCTTGCATAATTGTTTTTACTTTGTCGTTGGATCAGTTTTTACACATAGCTTTCACAGCTGATTGTGTAGCATACTTGGTTGTTAACTCTGGTGTTAGTCCGTCAGATATGTATGCTCCTTCCAACGATTTTGTGAGCTTTTCAATTTCAGCAGTGTATTGATTTGCAGTTTTACTGCGTTGTTGGATGTTCAGGAGCTTTGTTGTCAAAACTTCTACTGATTCACCCTTGATTTTTGACATCAATCTGTGTTTTGTTTCTTGAATGGAAGATTCAGTGCTTATTATATTTCTAGCTGTCCCTTTTAGTTTTGTCTTTATCATGGATACCGCGATAGCCTCGTGACTATCCTTGATTTGCTCGAGGATATCAAGAGCATCCAGAAAACTGGATAGGTTTTCAGATTTTCCATCGAAATCTGGTAAGATCGATGATGCAGTTTTAATGAATTCAACGTTTGTCTGTGGCATTTTGTCGCGTTCTGTTTGCGAATCTTTATCAGTAATTTCAATTTTTAGGGCTTCCCCTAAATTGGGTTGAGTCTATGGCAATAAGGCAGCAAAATTTATTATTTTCCTTTTCAAATAACATTGGGACCAATGTCTCAACATTATATCTACTCAGTGAGGATACCAATTTATCCCTGACACTGGAAAAAATTTGTTGTGCCTCTAGTTGATGTTTAGCTGTCAACTTGATATACACCCTTTGTGTGGTCTTTCCTATATTGGTCAACGACTGTAATATTGTCGTGAGGTGTTTCAACACAGCAAATCTTAGTATGGTTGTATTTTTATTAATACATGAATAAGATTTTTCCGCCAAAGTCTTCTCTTCCACAAGTGTGTTCAGAATGGTTTCCCATTTGTCCATTGGGGCAAATATTTTTCCCATAAAATTTATTAAACTATTTTATGAGCTCGAGGCCTTATCCAAATAAAAAACGCAGTATAAATATTTTATATTTGTATTTTTATTTTATATTCGATATTTCGACTTCAGTCTGAAGTCATCATCAGGACTGTGAAACAAAACAAAACAAAAACAAAAATTATAACATTTTCAAAAATTAACCAAAAAACAAATATCACTTACACAATTGAGTATGTTATACAGACTAACCATATGTGCGAAAATTAAGAATGTTGGAGACAAATAATCATACAAAAATTTAAACAATATTTCAAAGCACCGTAAATGGAAAGAAAATTTTTGCAAAAGCAAAAGGACATGGAGTGGCTAAAAGTACGACATACAAGCATACATATATACATATATCATCTGATTTTCCTATTGTTGTGGGAGAGATCTTCCTACCGCGCATTGCTGTTGCCTTAAAACTAAGTTCCGATACACATGTGCGCAGTGGTCAGTGTCCGCTTTAAAATTCATCCTAGTACTATTAGGGGTGTTCGCTATATGAAGCATTTCCAAAGTAAATCTTTTATTATAATTTCTCTCCTCCTGTAAAATAGTTACATTATCGAAGTCTGGATAATGCCCCGTATCTTTACAATGGGCTGACAAGGCCGTCTTATTTTCTGAATAATTGTTTCTTAACATAATATTAGATCTGTGAGCAGAAATCCTTGTCTTTAGTTTTAATTTTTTTGTCCCCACATATACATTTATATATGAACAGCGTTCAGGGATGCCCATGGGATCGCCAGCAGCACCTTTCGTAGTGGATATAGTAATGGAGGAAATATTATCCAAATTCGTAATGGAATCCACCAACACACCCCGCTTACTAAGTACGTGGATGACTTGTTTACGGTTGTTAAAACAGAGGAGGTGGAAAATATGCTTAAGAATCTTAATATCTGCAACAAATCAATAAAATTCACAATAGAATTATAAAAGGATAGAAAAATACCATTCTTGGATACACTTGTTATAAGGAAGAATAAAAAGCTGCTTATTGACTGGTATAAAAAGCCGACCGCATCAGGTAGACTCATAAATTTTAACTCAAAACACGAAAATAGAACTATTATAAATACGGCGAGTAACTTCATAAGAAGAGTTCTCTCAATAAGTGACAAGATTTTTTACAAGAAGAATATCGAAATTGTCAAAGAAACTCTGAGAAATAATGAACTCCCCATAAAGATAATCAACAAGTTGCTCAGAAATTCCGTGATCGGGTTGAACAATGATAAAATTAGACAAACTTTGGGAGATAAAATATATAAATCAGTAGAACATGTGCCGGGCGTAACGAACCGAATAAAATACTCAAATCTTTACAATCGGAAAAATACCAAATAGCATCGACATATAATCACACTCTTAGAAAGGTCTACAGCAGTACAAAAGATAAAATACCACAACATGAGAAATCCGAAGTTGTTTTTAGAATTCCGTGTAATGGTGACGTGTCCCACGTATGCGACAAGGTATATGTGGGGAGAAAAAAATTAAAACTAAATTCAAGGATTTCCGCTCACAAATCTAATATTAAGTTAAGAAACAATTATTCAGAAAATAAGACGGCCTTGTCAGCCCATTGTAAAGATACGGGGCATTATCCAGACTTCGATAGTGTAACTATTTTACAGGAGGAGAGAAATTATAATAAAAGATTTACTTTGAAAATGCTTCATATAGCGAACACCCCTAATAGTAGGATGAATTTTAAAGCGGACACTGACCACTGGGCACATGTGTATCGGAACTTAGTTTTAAGGCAACAACAATGCGCCACTCCATGCACTTTTGTTTTTGCAAAAATTTTGTTTACATTTACGGTGCTTTGAAATATTGTTTATATTTTTGTATGATTATTTGTCTCCAACATTCTTAATTTTCGCAAATATGGCTAGTCTGTATAACATACTCAATTGTGTAAGTGATATTTGTTTTATGGTTAATTTTTGAAAATGTTATAATTTTTGTTTTGTTTTGTTTCACAGTCCTGATGATGACTTCAGACTGAAGTCGAAATATCGAATATAAAATAAAAATATAAAATATTTATACTGGGTTTTTTATTTGGACAAAGCCTCGAGCTCATAAAATAGTTTAATAAATTTTAAAGATTAAAGGCCAATAATAATTTTTTTAAAAATTTGTCCCTTAGATTTAGACCTTGTCTAGACCATCTGCTCGGCTCATGTATTTTTTCTTTAAAAATTTGTTATGAGCTGATTATAATTTGAGAAACAAATTGAAGCAAGTGCAAATAGTTAATATTTTCAACAGGATTTTGATAATTTCTAATGCCTCACTATGGTCGACTACCTGAATGGAATTAATTACATTCGCATTAGGCTCTTCCAATTTGGATTCTTTACCTCCCATTTCAAAATAACAATCGCAAAAGTTTTCTTTTATTTATTTATTTATTTGTCTATTTATGCTTTATACTGATATGGGTCGGTTCGTTCCATGAATTTAACTTCGAACCTGTGGTTAGTATTGGTACTAGTATATTTTCTAAGGTGGATTCCATAGGCATGTCTATCGGTTTCCACCATTTCTTAAGCCAAACTAATGATTTTTCCGCTTTTTGTAATTTCTTAAATGATTCAAGACCCTTCTCAAAACTCCTACTCCCATACTCGAAATTATCAACAGCGCGGTTGATAGCCTCGTAATCAAGGTCATCAGGCAATGCGCTCTCCATAGTTTTTTTTTTTTTATATGCCTTTGATCTTTCTTATCTTGTTTTTCAAACAGATTCTTTCCTCCGTGCTTGTAGTTAAATTTATTTTCTGGTATAAGATCGCTACTGCTCTTCTAAAGTTGAATCTTTTTCCTACTCTCTTTCTTGTGCTCCTAGTAGGCTTGGGAATCTTAGGTTCCTCTACCTTTGGTTTTGTTCTGCGCCTATATTCTTCTATAGTAATAGGCTTAGGGCCCTATCTAAATTTTTCTACTGGTTCTGCTACTTAACGCAAGAATATTGCGTCGAATTCTGCCTGACTTATTGTATTATATCGTTCATTTGGAGAAAGGGGAAAAAATCTTATTTTTATTAGCAAAAATCTACTTTTTGCCTTTAACTGGCAGCCGTTAAGTTGCCATATGCTTCTAAAAGGAAAAATAAAAATACATAGATACTTAAATGCTAGAGGTATTGCTCAATTTTGCCATGTTATTTGTCCAGTATGTCCCTTGCTGCGGGATTTCACTGCTTCCCTTATGCTTTCTTTTGCTTCGGGATACGGTTGAATTTGCTTCCCTGTTTTGCTCACCCTTGCTGCGGGATTAGTGCTCAGGCCGGAATCGTTATACATTCCACTCCGTTATGCAATGTTAATTTGGATCCGCTCATGTCAATTTATGCCAAATAGTTTGCCCAATTGCGTCTAAATGCTGAGTATATTCCTCAAATGTATACCAATTCATTCAACTTCAACGTTTAATGCTGCATCCAATTCCTCAATGTGTCCGGTTTTTTTCATTATTTTTGTCAGTTTAATAAAATACTGGAGGACTTTACAATAGGTCTGCCTTTATTACAAGCAGTAGCCTTTGGAAGAATTTTTAAAAGATTTAAAAAGTAGTCTGCTCAAAGTATTTTTAGTGATTCCGCCTTTTAAGTTCGGTAGATTTGGCAGGATCGCCATGTAAAGTTAAATAAAATAAATTAGACTTCGAGTGATGCCGTCATTCGGCACCAAGAAAATGAATGTTTTTATTTAAAATATTTTCGGTCTATTTGTACTGAAATATTACAAACAAATTTTTATGTATTACTTATTTACTATGTTACTAATTTATTTATTTATTTAAAATACACATATAAGACATAGTCTTTTACAGTGTCATATTTGCTATTATTCTTATTACTAATACAAAGTAAGTTTAAAAGCTAGAAACAAAAATAGAAGTAACATTCAAACCATACAGCATATGTTCCGTGGAGGTAAGTAAAAAAGAAAAAGAAAAGGTAAAACACATAAGAATGTTCAAGAACAATGGGTGCGATGTACAGCTAATTTGAAGCGCTTAGGATTTGATTCTAACTTTACTTTATTAGGCAAAGCATTCCACAACTGCACAGCGCTAACGAAAAACATTCTCGATGTTACTGAATACTTAAAATGCGGTACAATTAGATTGCAAGTACGGGATGATTGTGCGAAAGTAAGTTTTACAAAAAGGCATTCCGGCGTACGAGAAAAGATAATCTTATGTATAAATATTAGTAAACGACGGTCAAAGAATGCTGATAAACTGCATTCAAGAATAGTTTTTGAGAAGTTCGAAATATGATCATATTTCCGTTTAAGATAGATATATCTGGCACAATTATTAATCAGTAGTTGCTATTTGTTCATGGAAGCTTTATCCAGGCAACCGTATATCAATTCATACATACATACATACATGTAAGGCGCGATAACCTCCGAAGAGATCTAAGGCCGAGCTTCTCTTCCAATTTGCGTCGTGCTCCTCTTGATTTTTCCCTACAAATTGGCCGGACGGGACCTACATGTTTTATGCCGACTCCGAACGGCATCTGCAAGGCAGATGAGTTTTCACTGAGAGCTTTTCATGGCAGAAATACAATCGGAGCGCTTGCCAGACACTGCCGAGGGGCGACCCCGCTTAGAAAAATTTTCTTCTAATTGAAAAATCTTATTTCTAAAATTTTGATGTTGCTTTGCCCGGGAGTTGAACCCAGGGCATACGGTGTGATAGGCGGAGCACGCTACCATCACACCACGGTGGCCGCAATCAATTCATGGTAAGATATTATTGGTATTAATAGACTTTTGACAAGTTTAAGTTTTATATCTTCTCGAATAAAATAAGCCGTTTTCCATAAATGCCTTAACATAAAATATAACCTACTAATTGAGGAATTCACATGATCAACACAAGTAAGATGCTTATTTAAGATAAATACAAGAGTTTTGACATTCTTCTCATATTTCACAACACTTCCATTTATAACTATCGGAGAAATGCCATTCAGATTGCAGGAAAAATGTGAAATAGCGATCGCCTGTGTTTTGGATGCATTAAGGTGTAGCTTGTTCTTTTTAGACCATTGAAATATAGCTTCTAAATCTTCATTTAATCGGCAAAGAGGGGCAGAAAGGTATATCTGAGCATCATCCGCGTAGAGATGAATGGATACTTTACGACAGCATTTTTCTATGTCATTAATGTACAAACTAAATAAAATTGGACCAAGAATAGAACCCTGTGGAACCCTAGATTTTACTGGTAATAACCTGGATCCACGATCGCCACATATTACCCGTTGGTACCTGTTTGTCAAATAGCTCTCAAGTAGCTTCACAGCATCGCTACTGAATCCAAAATATTATTTAAGCTTATGCAGGAGAATTCTGTGGCAGACCGTGTCGAATGCCTTAGAGAAGTCCAATAACGTAAGAATTGTGAGTTCGCCATTGTCAAATTTTGGTCGTATGTCTTCTAAAACCTTGAGCATAGCGGTTGAGCAACTATGTCCAATGCGATAACCTGATTGATTTTCCGAAAGCAGATTTTCTTCAGTCAGATATTTCCTAATCTGGTTCGATAAGAGCTTTTCCAAAATTTTTGATAAACAGGGAAGAATAATTATTGGCCGAAAATCACATGGTTGGGAAGCATTACCCTTTTTTGGAATAGGTATAATATTAGCCACCTTCCAATCATCAGGAAAACTTAGAGATGTTAAAGCAAAATTTAAAATATGCGTTAATGGCGCAATCACATATGGTAATATAAGTTTAATAAATCTTAGACTTATTTTATCTTCCCCTGTTGCATTTGATTTTATTGAAAATATGGATTGTATTGTTTCAGATTCAGTAATATTAGAAAAGTTAAATTTACTGCACCAATCAAACAAAGAATCGTCGCTGGAAATATTTGACTCACTCTCATTCGGTAACTTGGTAGCAAAGAAATCATTCATTACATCAGCCTGAATCGAGCATTCCGATTTTAAATCATTCTGAATACCAAGTTGTTTTAGATTATTCCAGAGAATCTTTGGTGGTAGGCATACATCAAGTTTGCTTTGGAAATAACTCCTTTTGGCATCCCTAGTAATTTTCGTAGCTCTGTTTCGCAATATCTTATAAGCCTGCCAGTTTTCTTCACAAGGAGATTTCCTCCAAAGTGAATAGCTTTTATTTCTTGCTTTTATTGCCTGAAGTACATCTCGACTGAACCATGGTTGCTTATTTTTGTTCACTCTAATTTTCTTAAGTGGGACATATTTATCAAATAGGTAGTTAACCAAATTGGAAAAATTTTCAACTTTTTTATTTATGTCTGCTTCAAACCAACTGTCATTCCAAGGAAGTGAAGATTCTTCAGCAGCTAAAGCTCTGACATTGATTTTATTGAAATCACGAACGTACAGGTTGCCAATGGAGATAGTATTCGTAGATTGCAAAACTACATTATAACTCAAAAAAATTAAGTCATGGTCGCTAATACCTCCCAGAGAAAGCTGATCAAAATGTAAGACATTGCCCATGTCAGCCACACAAAATACATCTAGTAAACTATGTTTGCAATGGGGTCCGAAACGAGTAGCAAGTTTATTTACAACTTCCAATCCTACGCCTGATATGCTATCAACAAAATGTTTGGACCGATCGTTTTCCACAAGCAAATCAATATTTAAGTCTCCACACAAGAGTATGTGTTCATAAATTGCACTATATTTATCGAATCTCTTAAAAAAGTTACCCAAATCATATGACTTTTTCGGATTATATAAAAATACAACAAGGCAACGCTCAGAATTATTGAAGAACTCAAACATCAAAAACTCTACAAGATCAAGTTGATCTGACCTGTCAATTACTCTTCCCTGCAATGCCTTTTATAATAGATCGCGATACCACCACCGCGCTTGACTTGCTGTCTGTCATTCCTTACAATACAGTAATCAAGAAATTGGTAATTATAATCAGCCATATCTAAACCTGATTTAAGTAATCAAGTTTTGTTTGATTCAAACTTCTCGAGTTAAAATGACAAACCTGAAATCCAGGATGACAATCACTCAAAATCTTCAGTACTATCTTATTGTTACATTCATTAGAGCCAACAGCTGAGCTATTTAACTTCATAAATAAATCCACAAGTGTGCGTTTCAAATTGCCAACATACTAGAGTGCATAACAGAGAAGGGTCAACAGGAGAGTACATATGAAAATTGGTTAAAGAATAAAATAAAAACTTAAACATATTAATAAATATTCCTAATGCAAAAAAACAAAGAAATATAACTAAAAGTATGGTCATATTAATCAGCTGCTCCTTTTCCATCTCCGGTGCTCAAAAGAGAATCCACTTCCTCTTTGCTAGCTATCAATTTAGGCTCTTCATTGGGCTTTAATCGTACAAAAACTTTTCCACGAACTAAGAACGCAGATGCTAAAAACCTCTTTTTCTTCATCTTCGTAGTATAAGACATAACTTCCCTTAGTATCTTTGGCAAACTCTCATGTATATAAACAGATCCATAGCCAGGTATATTAATATCCGACAGCATAAGCGATCTCTGTTTACGTTTACAAAATGCAGCAATAGACTTAAACAGCTGGTTTACTTTGATTATAAGCCAAACAACAGCATGTAGCCAAACGTACGCATGCACATTCACATACACATGCATATAGTTGCAAGGCGTGAGAACTTGCACATAAATACGCAAACTCAGCAACAATTTTAGTTGGTTGCGTTTAGTTTACGTTATCAGCGAGCAGCTCAAAAGCCACGTGTGCTAAGTGTTTTGTAAGTATACATGTATGTATGAATGCATTTATTTTGGCTACACTACACTAAGAAAACACAATATTGTCACAACGAAGGCGGACAAAGGAAATACCACTGTGCTAATCGGAAAAGAGAAATATATAGCCAAAACCGAAGAACACATAGAGGAAATGAAATGTCGTAGAATAAGAGCGAAAACCACGGATGAATACCAAAAATAAATCAAAGTTGCTATAAAAAATGCTACCAGGTACTTTGTTAGATCGCATGTAATGGTAAGTGCATATTCGTTTCCATTTACCGATTTTGGTAATGGTCCGACCATATCGATTTGTACAATAACAAAAGCCTTCGGAGGTATCTCCGTGATTTTCATTGGTTCCTTTATATGTTTATTAGTTTTATTTTTCTTACAGTGGATGTAAAAACTTTTCTATCCTTGGATTTCTTTTCATATATTTCATATTTTTCCTATTTTGCAGCAATATCTTTGATCTTACATGTCATGCGATTTCTGCGGCGGCCACCAAGACAGAATCGTCATGATATTAAAGTAGAATTATTTTAATTTTTACCGGGATTTGGAACATTCACAACCTCTTGGGTTTGTGCAATTAATTGATCTTAGAGAACTTGGGCACCTTTTTATTATTTTTAAATTTGCATACTCGAGTATATATTCAATTATTTTTCACCAATTTGTCCTTCAGGATAACTGTGTTTTTCCTTATAAATTTCAACTCCTGGATTCCCGGCATTTTTGTATGCCTGGTCGAATATTGTCCTAAGTCAATAACTTCTCAACAATCTGGTTGCTTGAAAATTTTTCTACGCTACAATTTTCTATCCTAAGATGAAAACGAGCGCGACATGTCTTTTTGCTACAAATTTATATAGCGCTTCGCATATAAATTAAGGTTCTTTTGTGACTTTTCTTCATTTTCTGTTGTTGGTAGTATTATTATTGGCTGGTTTTCTGTTTTATTTTAGAATTTTGCCTACTTCCACTGACACGGGATTCTTATTCAAATATAATGTGAAAGAATTTTTAATTTGGATGGTTTTTCCGTATAAACTACTGTGCTTTTTGTTATTGCTTCCTGACTATCTTTGTTTTTAAAGATATCAGGAGCATTCAGAGAAATTATGAAAATTTTTGATTTGCTGTTCACTTTAGGCAGAGCTAGTGAAGCTGCCTTTACTACCGGTTGCGACATTTTGAAGTTTATAATGTGGGGTTTATTTTAACAATTTGTTGCTCTTCCTCAGATTTGGGGTTGGTTTAGGATAATAGGGTGCTGTAATGGATATTTGAAAATTGAGAAAAAAATTTTTTTAGACGCGCTGTTGCACGTTATTTAATTGCCTATATTTGATTTTCATATATTTTCTGAGTATAGCGGCTATTGCAATGTTTAATAGCCCTATCGTGTATATTAAAGCACCTAGCCAAATGTCTAAGATGTTTGGAGTGGTTTTTGTGCCCACTTGGTCTTATTATTATTATTATTCTTTATTCGGTCTATGATAACAATATCTTACAGACTACAAATGTATAAGAAATTACTTACTGACTAAATTGGCTGGAATTGAGTACTAGGAATAAATTGAAGTAATCTTATCGACGAACTGGGATCTCGGCATTGCGAAATCGAGATCAAGCAGTTTGTAAATATTGCTAATTTCACTGACAGCCCTTGTTTGTACATTTATCCATGCGGTGCATATTTCTTTTTATTACTTTGCTGTTGTACATTTAGCTTGAGCATTGAGTTATGTTTACGATTTTATTCTAATTGATAAACTTATTTTGTGAACTATAATTTTCTTAATTTTTAAGTTTGTATAATAAAAATTTATGAGTGAGTAAAATAAACATTTAGTAAAAATGAGATGTATTTATTCAAATGATTTTAGTCTATTTTTGTGTATTACTATTTTCTTATTTTCGTTGCTTAAAGTGTACACATTATTTTTATCTGTACTTTCTACCTTATAAGGAATTAAAGAAAATTATTATTTTTATCGATATGTTCTACCTTATAGGGTTTTATGTAAAATTATTGTTTTTATCGATATTTACTACTCTAAAGGGCCCTTTATACCTACTATCTAACTTATGACCTGCTTCATTTCTGACTAACACTAAATCTCCTATAATTATTTCTTTATATTGAATATTTCTATCGTAGTTAATTTTTTGTTTTTCCTTAGATTCCTGTACTAATTTCTTAGCTTTTTACTGTGCTAACTGTAACCAATACTTAATTTCCTTATCATAAGCCTTATGATTATATACTGGGCTAATTACATTTTCTTTTAAAAATTCGTTAGTCATAGGTGTCTTTCCAAAAACTAGTTCAAAGGGACAATAGCCGTGGACTGTTGAAGGCGTTGTATTGTAACAATACGAAAAATATTTATCCTCTATAGCTGCGTTCGACAGTACCTAAAGTCTGATGGTGGTAGGGTGTTGAGGTTTTATGCTCTACTTTTAGGAGCTTGCATAATTTCTCAAATAAACTATTTTTGTATTCGGTTCCCATAACCGTTATAATTGTTTTCATACAAGCATAAATCAGAATGAAATGTTCGAATACAGCCTTAAGAACTGCTGCAGCATGTTTTCTTTGGCCGGGCACTGTAACCAAATATTTGGTTAGGTCACATATAATAGTAACCGCATATTCATTTCCATATATCGATTTTGGTAATGGTCTTATTGTATCAATTTGTACTACATCGAAAGTCTTTGGTGGTGTCTCCGTAATAGTCATTCGTTCTTTCAGGTGTTTCTTGATTTTATTTTTATTGCAATGAATGCAAATTTTGATATGTTTTCTTATATCATTTTTCATATTATTCCAGTAATATTTTTGTCTTATTTTGCTTGACGTACGATTTATTCCTGGGTGGACACCAAAAACAGGATCGTCGTGATATTTATGAAGAATTTCTTTAATTTCTTTGTTATTTGTCACATGCATAACCTCCGGAGATAATGCTATAATTAAATTTTTGAGCACTTTGGTACCAATTTCTTTAAATGTGTCTACCCGGGTAGAATTATTCATAAACAATTTGTCTCCTAAGGACAACTGTATTTTTCCAATTCCCAAATTGCCGGCTTCTTCCATAAGCCTGGCAAAGAATTGACCTAAGTTGATATTCGCCTCAACAATTAGGTTTTTTATATTAATTTCGCTACAAATTTTCTTTCCTTTTTTGAAACATAACTTCAGAGGATCGAAAACGAGCTGGACTAGTCTCGTTACTTTACATTTATTTAGCGCTTCATATATTATTGGGTTCTCTTTGTGACTTTTTATTTCTTCATTTTTACCACTGGAATCTTTATTGTTATAATTTTCATTAGTTTCTGATCTTGTCGTAACCTTTAATATTTTACATGCTTCTACCGATATTTGTTTTAGGTCTTTAATACCTAGACGTGATAATGCGTCGGCTACATAGTATTCTTTACCAGCGATATACTCCACCTCGAAATCATATTCTTCCAAATCTAGTCTGATTCTAGTCAATTTTGATGAAGGGTTTTTCATTGAAAATAAAAATGTTAAGGGCCTGTGGTCTGTTTTGATCAACAATTTTCTTCAGTAGACGTATGATCTGAAATATGTTATGGCACAATGAATGGCCGCTAATTCTTTCTCAATTGTTGCCTTATTAGTTTCTCCTTTTGTAAATGATCTTGATTCCTAGGTAATTGGCAATTGTTTTCCATCATACTCTTGGCTTAACTCTGCTCCGCAATCATACCCACTTGCGTCAGTTGTTATACAAAAATGTTTGTTGAAATCGGGATATTGTAGGATATTAGGGCTTATTAACGCAGCTTCCAAATAGTCAAGGGATTTTTTACAATCCTCTGTCCAGTCGAAAACTACATTTTTCTTGCAAAGCCTTGTTATAATTCTAGAGTATTCCGCAAAATTTGGAACAAATCTTCTGTAATAATTGCAAAATGCGACGAATCTTTTCGCCTCATCCGCATTTTTAGGGGTTGGGAAACTTTTAACAGTTTCAAATTTACTGGGGTCTGGCAAATTTCCTTTGCTTGTGCACTTATGACCAAGGTAGGTTACTTCTTGGTTGAAAAATAAACATTTATCCGTATGTAATTTTAAATTATATCTTCTACATGTTGCGAAAATATCTCGTAAATTTTTAATCATTTGATTTTCGGTGCATCCTAATACGATTAAATCGTCCATGTATAGAAATGCTTGTGAAGGTTTTAAGCCTGCAAATGCTAATGTCATCATTATCTGGAATGAGTTCAGATCTACTTTAAGGCCATACGGTAATCTTATGAAACGATAAGTACCGTTATCTGCTGTAAAGGATGTGATATCTCTTGACTCCTCGCTGAGTTCAATCTGGTGAAATCCAGACATTAAATCTAAGCATGAAAAGTATTTAGCTCTTCCTAATTGATCTAGTTTGTCACCAATTCATGGCAACGGGAATTTATCTGCGGTTAATTTTTTATTTACCTGTCTGTAATCTACAACCATTCTCCATCTTTTTTCTTGGTTATTCGGGAGTGATTTTTTCGGTACTAATAAAATTGGACTATTGAATTCTGAAATTGAAGGTTCTACTATGTCATCTTTAATTTATTTATTTATTTGTTTGCTAATTTCACTTTTATGTGCTTCTGGTATTCTATAATTTTTTACATAAAAAAATAAAAATGAATAATATTTTACATAAACCGGGTTATTGTCCTTCATATCAGGTTTCTGTTTGTAAAAATTATTGGTTGTAATTGGTTCTGCTTCCAACGAAAAAATGTCAATGAATTCTGCACATAATGCATTAAGTGATTTACTGGCAAATTGTGGAAAATTTTTATTCAATCTTCCTAATTTTTCTTTACTGTTCTCCTCATTTTCTAGATTATTATTTTTAACTATTGTATAATCATTCAAATTTTCTGTACGGATATTAAGATCTTGAAGTGTTGCATTTTTATCTGTTGTATTTATATTTCTAACAAATGTTTGTTGTGAATTTGCTAGTGTTTGCAGTAAAAATTCCTTCGGATAATTTTTGTTGTGGAATTAGTAAATCGGAATTGTTATTTTCTATGTGAATTTGTCAAACTACTTCTGATCTTGCGAGAATTGAAGTACTATTGATTTTTATTAGTCATCTGAATTATTATATATTCTGGATGTTTAGGCCCAATGCCTAACTTTTACCTGATTGACGGCGCCCCTCCCTAATGTTTTAATAATATTTCCAGCCACCCACACTCACGCCTACATTTGTGTGCATGCATGCACATGCATGCGTTTCATACACATGCACGTGTGTGTGCAGGTTGTCAGCACCCATGCACGTATATGTGGGGGTGGTTGTATGTGTGGCCTTTCCCCTCCTTAACACCAGAGGACTTTTTCGCGGCTTAGCGGTTGTCCTCAACGGGATAACCGGTCTCTTTCTCGATTGACCGCCAACCAGCACACATCGCAAGGATCACCATCGTCACTTAAAACACCAAGGTAATATTGTAACCACAGTGTATATTTTCCTTCACTCTAAATTAAATATTATATTATAACGAGGAAATTCCTCTTTGTGTTCTTATTTATTTCTTTTGAGCGCACCGTCCACTCCAAGATCGACCCTTGTGCGCCTACCCACTGCCGGTTTACGACGCACTCAGGCCGAACATTGGTCCTCCTCACCAGGAACTAAAAGCGCCTTTTGTTATACAGTCCACAACACAGCACATTTGCGTACTATAAAATTTGCCAATTTTGCCTACAAAAAATTTATTGGCCGAAGCATATCCCAGCAGAACATAACAAAGAAGTTTGGAAGTTACATATTATACAACACGATATTAGCAGCCGAAAATTGACAAGGAAAAAGTTGGAGTTTATTGTACATAGGTGACCAGAGCCACAGCATATTCGCCAACCACAGCACAGCACAATCAAATTTTCTGGCACAAAAACCAATAAGAAGTAAGTGTTATATTTCTTGCCACTTTTTTTTGAGTGTTATTTTTTTTGCAAAATAAATAAAAAAAAAAAAAAAGACCCGTGTAGTGCGCGAAAAAATTAAAATCAAAAAAGAAGTGAAAAAGTGAAGTTATTTAGTGAGCACCAATTTTTTCTTTCCAATTTCAAAAATTAACTCACTTGGGTTATTAAGTTTATTTCGATCCTTGTGATTATCTGGTCTATCCCCCCACCAGTGGTAAGGTTTTCCAGACACAACACAAGGAAGAGGTTAACCTAACCTCACTTTCCGCACAATACCGAATAAGTTTGTTGTTGTTTTTTTGGCACATCACAAACACATTAATTCCAATTAAATTAATTCAGGCGCTCACTTCTTGTAAAAAATTTATTTCTTTCTTCACTTTTTTCTGGTTATTTTTCGATTTTCATTAGCAATATCGCACGCACTTTGTCATTTGTTCACAATACACTCATTGATCTGTGGACGTGGCGAGTGGTCCCCCCTTTTGTTGTTGCTGCTGTGACAAAAAGTCCATAAAATAAACCCTTTTCGTTGTCGCTACCAAGACAAAAAGTCTGCAATATAAAAATAAATAATAAAGCGTTGAGTCTCAATAGTGTTTATTTACTGGGCAGGTATTTTTTACTCTAAAGCGTTCTATTTCTCTATTCGGCAATTTTCTCGTTAATAAACGTAAATAAAACAATGGAAACCTACATCCGTTTAGCAGAATCAATCGCAGAGTTTGATAAAGATTACAGCCTTATTCCGGAGAGCGACCATAGCAAACACACCCTTGCAATACAGCAGGAAGAGTTGCGGCTCTTGTGGAAGAAGGTAAAGTCTGCGTTTGATTCGCTATTGGGATCTGATGAGGTGTCAGCGGATGACGTTATGGCGATCAGAAAGAAGCAAAAGGCAGCATACGCAATCTACGTGCGATGTTCAGCGTCTATATCTGCTGAGGCAGAAAAATACAAGAAGGATGAAAAGAACGTCAACCCTGAGCAAGAACCTCATGCGCATAAAATTCGCCTCCCTGCTTGCGCCACGGAAGTTTTTAAAGGGGATTATCTGTCTTGGCCAACTTTTCGCGACCTTTTCACGGCAATTTATATAAACAATTCCAGCTTGAAAGGGGTGGAAAAGTTATTCCATCTCAACAACAAAACGCAGGGCGAAGCAAAAGATATCGTTAAAAAATGCCCCCTCACAAATGAAGGTTTCGAGATGGCCTGGAAAAACTTGTGTGAAAGATACGAAAACAAACGTATCTTAGTTAACACACAACTACAAATTTTATTTAACTTAAAAAAGGTAGAAAGTGAGTGTGGCAGTTCAATAAAAAAGCTGCAAAATGATATAAATAATTGTATTTCGTCCCTCAAATGTCACAAAATTGACACTTCCAATTGGGATGCAATGCTGACCTATCTATGCTCAACCAAGTTACCAGAGAGCACGCTGGCTCTTTGGGAGCAAAGTATAGACCATAAAATGGACATATCCAAGTGGGAGGATATGGATAAATTCCTGTCTAATCGGTTTCAGACACTTGAAACAGTGTCTGGTTTTACAGGGCATGCCACTTCGAAAGTGCAAAAACCAAACGCGTCGCGACAATCAACGGAAACCCCTACGAAAAGACTTTGTGCTTTTCAAACGAAAGTATCCAAGCAAACAATAAAATCAATTTGTAAAATGTGTAAATCCCCTGAACACAGATTACGCAACTGTTCACGCTTCTGCGACTTAACCCCAGTAGAAAGGATTAAATTTATAAAATCCACAAGTGGCTGCCTGAATTGCCTATCCCCAGGACACACCGTGACGAAGTGCACCAGTTCCTACAACTGTTCCAAATGCCACTCTCGTCACCACACGCTCCTGCATGCGGATACATCTCAACACACGGCTGTACGCAATCCTTTCAAAGATGCGGATAATAGCCCAACAACTTCGGCACAGGCGCGACAATCTGCGAACCAGAATGTAAAATCCTGTCATGCCAATTCCAGCACAGGCGTGCTATTAGGAACTGCTCGCGTACACATTCGCCATAATGGTACCGACTTCTCCGCACGGGCATTAATTGATTCAGGGTCTGAATGTTCCTTTATAACTGAAAGACTGAAACGCAGAATCAATTTGCCAGCGAGAAAAATGCATGCCCAAGTTTCAGGCATCACAAATTCGGTGTCAGCCCAGGTGAAAGAAGCAGCCAAAATTGAATTACGTTCACCAGTGGATGCCTGCTTCAGCCTGACTACACCCGTTCTAGTCCTAGCCAAACTCACTGGGAATCTTCCATCCTGCCATATCAACGTCATGACTATGCAGGCATTCCCAGA
The DNA here is from genome assembly GCF_040869045.1 of Eurosta solidaginis. NCBI lineage: Eukaryota > Metazoa > Arthropoda > Insecta > Diptera > Tephritidae > Eurosta > Eurosta solidaginis. The sequence continues at coordinate 165,328,918 of NC_090319.1, read as the reverse complement.
ATTGGTTTTGGCAGACAAGAGGTTCTACATCAACGAAGATGTAGACCTCATACTTGGAGGAGACATATATCCCCAAATTATACTGAGTGGTCTGAAAAAGAATGTACTAAATACACTTTTGGCCCAAGAGACAGTGTTCGGTTGGATACTAACCGGTCGCATCGAAGCACCGAGTCCAACGAAGAGCATCATGTCATTCTACAACGAGGTTGCGTTGGACAACCAATTAAAAGCTTTCTGGGAGGTAGAAAATGTTCCCAAAAACAAAATGCTTAATGAAGAAGAAAGGTATTGTGAACAATTATTTAAGGACACAACAAAACGTGATGAAAGTGGAAGATATACAGTCTCGCTACCATTCAGGCAGGATTACCCTGAGAAGATTGCATTAGGACCGTCTCTAAAGCGCGCATGTTCACAATTCTTCAGAAATGAGGGGCGATTACTGAAAAACCAAGAGTTAGGGAAAGAGTATGTTCGGGTGTTATCCGAATACGAAACGCTTGGACATATGAGAAAAATTAAAAATAATGTACCATCCGACGATTCGGATAATTATTTCCTGCCCCACCACGCCGTTGTAAAGGCGGAAAGTACCACCACCAAGGTGCGCGTCGTCTTCAACGCGTCAAGTCCGACAGCAAATGGCATTAGTCTAAACGACATACTCCACCCAGGTCCAGTACTCCAAGCAGACTTGCCTATTTTAATTTTACGTTGGCGACTGTATCGCTTCGTCTTTAATAGTGACATAGAAAAGATGTATAGGCAAATTTGGGTGACCGATAATCACGCCAAATTTCAAAGAATTGTCCATCGAACATCCCCCAACGAACCCATCAGTCTTTACGAACTAAAGACTGTCACATTTGGTGTAAACTGCGCCCCCTACCTCGCGATACGGTCACTTCTACAATTGGCTAATGATGTAGAAAATACCCATCCAATAGCATCGGGTATATTACGCGAAAGTATGTATGTCGACGACGTTTTATCTGGAGGGCATACAATAGCGTCAACTATCAAAGCAAGGAACGAGATTCGCGAAGCATTACACTCAGCTGGCTTTCCATTGCGCAAGTGGACATCCAATTGTGAGGAAGTCCTTCAGGACATCCCTAAAACGGATTTGCTCAGCGAGGACTTCCTAGCGTTTGAAGAGGCTAGCTCGGTGAAGGCACTCGGAATACGATGGAACGCGCATTCAGACATGTTTTACTTCACCGCAGGAGTTTTAGAGAAGGGCGAGAACATCACCAAACGCGCAATCCTATCCGCTATAGCCAAACTTTTCGACCCTTTAGGCTGGCTTGCACCAATGGTCATAGTAGCAAAAATACTAATGCAGAACATCTGGTTAGAGGGCACCGGGTGGGATGAACCTGTCTCCCCAACTACCTTAGAACGGTGGGAAAATTTCACCCAACACTATAACGAAATAGATAACATTAGGATACCGCGATGGGTAAATTTTACGCCCGAGGACGACATCGAAATACATGGTTTTTGCGATGCATCGGAAAAGGCATATGCAGCAGCAATCTACATGCGCGTAAAAAGGGACGATAAAATTTTCACAAATCTCTTGCTAGCCAAAACCCGAGTAGCCCCAGTGAAAACCATCTCACTACCACGTTTAGAACTTTGCGGCGCCGTGCTGCTCGCAGAAATCATGGAATCAATATTCCGAAACACTCATTTGGGGCCAGCAAAAGTTCACCTCTGGACGGATTCAACCATCGTACTCGCATGGATAAGAAAGCCGCCCTGTTCCTGGTCAACCTTCGTCGCACATCGAATCACTAAGATCATCGATATGGTCGGTAGCAAGGACTGGCTTCACGTGGACTCGGAATCTAATCCAGCGGATCTAGGAAGCAGAGGACTACTTGCATCAGAGTTGGTCAACAATTCGTTGTGGTGGCAGGGACCTTCTTGGCTGCAAGAAGACAATTCCCACTGGCCAGCACAAGACACCGAATACAAAACGTCCGTTGAGGAGAAGAGGGCACAAACATATGCCACGACAAGGGTAGATCATGTAGATATTCTCGACCGTTTTTCACATTTACCCAGGGCTTTGAAGGTTTTATCTTATGTTAGGAGATTCTATAAAAGAACGCATCCTAAAACCAAAGCAGTGTTCCAAGAAAAGTCGTGCATAATCTCAGCCGATGAGATTAAGGCAACGACTCAAGCATTAATACGAGTCTGCCAGAAACAATTTTACGGGACAGAATATTTAAAATTAAAAAATAGGGAACCTATCGATCGCAAGAGTGAAATACTGTCCCTAAATCCATATATCGACAAAGATGATATTATTAGAACAGGGGGGCGTCTAGGGGCTTCAAAGGACATGTCATACAATGAGCGTCATCCGATCATCTTGCCGTACAATTGTAGGCTGTCTCGCCTTACAGTTATGATGGCTCATCATGACTCCCTTCATGGCGAGAACCAGCTCATGCTCCGTCTTATCCGAACCCAATACTGGATACCGAATGTCAAGACCATGATCAGAGCCATCATCCACAAGTGCAAAACCTGCATTATTCACCGAAAGCAGGCACAGTCCCAACTTATGGGGACCCTTCCCTGCGAACGGACTACTTTTACCCGCGCGTTCACCAATACCGGGGTAGACTTTGCAGGGCCTTTCGACATCAAAAGCTACCGCGGTAGGGGATGTCGACTGTCAAAAGGCTACGTATGCCTTTTCGTCTGCTTTTCCACTAAGGCCATCCATTTAGAAGCCACTAGTGACCTTAGTACCCCAGGCTTCCTTGCGGCCTTTTCGCGTTTTATCGCGAGAAGAGGATGTCCGAAGAACATCTACTCCGACAATGGTACGAACTTTGTCGGAGCTTCCCGATCTCTACGATCGGAATTCAAAGCCTTCCTGGCAGAAAGCCGAGACAAAACAGTCTCCAAGTATAGCCATCAAGCATTAACTTGGCATTTTATTCCCGCTGGCGCTCCACATATGGGCGGCTTGTGGGAAGCGGGAGTGAAGAGCTTCAAAAGCCACTTCAAAAAGATCGCTTCTCCCCACAAATATACTATGGAGGAGTTCCAAACACTTTTGTGCCGGATTGAGGCGTGCCTCAACTCGCGCCCTCTCAGTCCGGGGTCGAATGACCCAACGGACCTGGAACCCCTAACTCCAGGACATTTCCTAACAGGCAGCCATCTTCTGGCGCCGCCAGAACCGGATGTGAACGAAAGCACGGCCTCCATAATAAACAGATAGCAGAAGCTCAAAGCCCTCCATCACACTTTCTGCCAACGATGGAAGGTGGAATATCTATCCGAACTTCAAAAACGAGTGAAGTGGAAACATCCCAAAGAAAATATAAAAGTGGGAGATCTCGCTGTCATCAAAGAGGACAACTTATCTCCCAACGAGTGGAGGCTCGGTAGAGTCGTCAACGTACACCCCGGTGAAGACAACCGAGTACGTGTGGTCGACCTCTTTACCGAGAAGGGTCAAGTCCGACGACCTTTGGTCAAACTGATCCTTCTTCCCACGGAGGAGATAGATTGCGAGAGGACCAAGAGCTCCTCCTAACAATCCCTCCGTTCCTCCCTACTTTCGAAATATCCCAAACCATCCCACTCACTCGTTATTCCCTAACGAGTATACCAGAGAAGCCTTTACGCAGACCCTCGGTCTGCCACAGAAAACAAGGGCACTCGGCCCATAATCTTTAAATTTTTAAAATTTCAAACCCCAGCGCTCGTTCACCGAAACAAGGCCAATCAACCACCCTAATGCAGATCTCCATCTGCCACAAAACACTTTTTTTTAATTCTTAAAAAATCAACCCCAATTCACTCGCTCACCCCGAGCGAGGACAACAGAAAGCCTGCGACAGAAGGGCGAACCGATCTGCCAGATAATCTATTCATATTTTTAAATTTCAAAAAAAATCAAACCCGAAATTCACGCGCTCACCCCGAGCGAGGACACCAGAAATCTTCCCACTCACTCGTTCTCCCATAACGAGGATACCAGAAAAGCCCTCACGCAGATCCCCCATCTGCCACAATATTATTATTTTTTTTCCATTTTCAAAAAAAACATCCCACAATTCACTCGCTCACCCCGAGCGAGGACACCAGAACCCTAACGCAGACTCAGGGTCTGCCACGGAACGCAGATGCACTCAGCCAAAGGAACGAGGCCAAGCAACAACCTAACGCAGATTCGATATCTGCCACAGAACCGAAAGGCATTCGGCCCACTAGATTTTTATTTTTAAAAAACCAACCCACAATTCACCCGCTCTCCCAGAGCGAGGACAGTAAATCAACCCAACTTCAAAAAAAATCACATTTGATCAAAATTAAAATTTGTTTGTGTTTGACAAAAAACATTTGGAAATGTAAATGAGCTCCTCAATTAATACTGTTGACTCTTGGTTACAAATTACAAACAGGAATGTTATTCTCATCACTTTTCTAATCAGCTTAGAACGTGTTTTTTGTTTTTTGAATCATGAGTTAGATCAATATTTTGTATTTAAATACTGAATTTATACCCTTAAAACATTCAACACACGCAGCATGCAACTTTCAGCAGTGACGAACCTGAATTAGGGAATCGAATAAGGAATCATGATTAAAAAGACTAGACAGGTGTTTTCAGCTCATCAGAATAAAGCTGCTCTGAAATTTCCTTAGCTTTTTCTGTACTCATTGTGCCTTCCAATTATTAAATATTTGCCTCTTCTGTTAAAGAAAACTGCGTTTTTGTTGTTTTTATACAAACCTGCCTACCACCGATCCATTCCAACCTTTTTTACGGCCGGATGTCCCTACCGGAAATCCGCTCCAGAAGTTCCCTAAGGCCAACAATATCTAAGAAACCCCGATACACTTGACATAAATGATATGAATGCCAAACAATCATTAGATTTCCGAACGAAACAAACTAGCGCTATTGAAACAGTTACTAGCGTCGGTGGCTATTCCTCTGCTACTGGTAGCAGCCATGCCAATAATGATCAATTTGAGCAGAAGAGAAAAGCCGGAGTCATTGGTGCCGTATTTCGTATCGCTGTATCCGTATCCCTAACGTAATCAGCTGTTTATCGTTACGACGGTAAACCAAAACCCAATTGGTTGGCTACGATACGGTTACGACCTTAGCGGCACCAATAATCGATTGCATTGATTCTCATAAGGTTGGTCGAATCAGCTGTTATAAGGCTACCGATACGGTTACCGATAAAGCACCAATGTCTCCAGCTAAAGAAAGTGATTATGATGACACAATTGTTGAAGCGAAGAAGCTAAGCAATACAATGTCTGCGGAGGAGGGGAAGACTGCAAATATGCGCAAAATATACGCAATGTTTATGATGAGAATCAATTAGATACAAATCCCTGCGCAACACAACGTGAGGAATCTGAAGGCTTGGCACGTGTTGCCAAACAACAGAAAATCATACGTGAAACACAGCGGCAAGCAGCAGTTAATCGTAGGTCTGTGCGTACACAAAGGAAAGTACTCTCACTGTTACAAAGTGGCACAACATTTGCAAAGGTTACCAGTGAAACACCATCTGAGGATATCGAGGCATTCGCCACCTCCGCTTTCACTAAAAAAATTGCTACTACACAAGCAGTACCATTTGTTGCAAGTATTGTTGGTGATAAAAGCTTGGTAAATAAAATTGAAACTGAAGTTGATATAAAGAAAGATGTTACGGTTCCAATCGCTGCAGCCCAAGTTGGTGGTGATGATGATGATGATAGTGCCAAGCCAGCAGAAGATCAGGTTATTTGCGATGTAATTATAATTGAAGGTAGCTCCTCTGAGGATGATTGCATTATGTTATCGGAAGATGGAGAAGAAGTGGAGGACGATCCGAATAATAGTGGCTCACTTGTGAAAGATGCATAATGTACCCGATGAACATTGGCGTGTATTGGTCAACAGCGGACATCCAGAGGGTGAAGATGTTATTTTTGTAGCACCATAAATAGCGCGCACTCTAAAACCACATCAAATTGGTGGCGTATAATTTTTGTTCGACAATATTATTGCATCAACGAAACGTTTTAAAAGTTCTAGTGGGTTTGGTTGTATACTATCCCACTCAATGGGATTGGACGCTACAAGCGATTCGTTTCTGGGAAATCTTCCTACGGCATACACCATCCAGGACGGTACTTTGTGTAATGCCTCTAAATACGTTGCAAAATTGGGTATCAGAATTCAATATGTGGCTACCGAAATTCTCTGATAATCCCGATCACATACACCCGGGGCAATTTTATGTTTTCATACTTAACGAACAGCATGAAACATTGAATGCACGTGCTAAAGTTATACTGAAATGGGCTGAGGAAGGTGGCTATGAATTATTTCGTTTGTTGGCCTTAAAATTGATGACCACGCGTAAGAGGCGGAGTGCTAAAGCGGTTAGTTGTGAACGAAATGGTTCCGAAGTGAATTCACGTGTACATCAAGCGTTAGTTAAACCTGGTCCAGATGTGGTTATATGCGATAAGGGTCACCGTGTTACAAATGCTCATTTTGGCATATCACTTGCTCTCAAACATATACGCACAAGACGTAGAATTGTTTTAACTGATTATCCATTACAAAATAATCTATTGGAATATTGGTGTATGGTGGATTTTGTACATCCCAATTATTTTGCTACGCGTAATGAATTTTGTAATATGTTCGAACGTTCCATACAAAATGTATTGATTCAACACCTGAAGGTCATAAATTGATGCGTTACCGTGCACACGCATTACATTCGCTCGTACTTGGGTTTGTGCAACGTCGTTCACATGTTGTACTACAACAAACATTACATAAAAAATTTGAATATGTTATACTAACACGAATGACACAATTTCAACGCCAACCATATGATGCATTTATGAATGAGATTGTGCGTACTAAATCTGTTCCTAATCCATTAAAAGCATTTGCGGTTGGTTGGAAAATATGGAATCATCCGGATGTGCTGTAACCGTCTCGAAAAGGAAAGAAATTGGTTGGGAATCAGAAATGGAAGAATCTGAAGTGAGTGGGGCATCAGCTGTTGTGACTCCTGTTGCTCCTGCTGCTACTGCTGTCATGCCTGAATCGAAAAATCCAAATCCTTATGAGGATAAATCTATAGCAGCCAATACCGAAAGAAGGGTGCAAATAAGTAAACCAAGAGAAGAGTTTAGTCTCCCTGAGGTAAACTCTTCTGCATCAGCGGAGAATATGGAATGCATATCGAAACCGAACTATGTTGGTAGGGTGCCGCAACGTGCCGACGAGACTGAAAACGGAAACTAATGGAACCGCTGGTTCTTCGCAAATTGTCGATTTGGATACAAAGGAAATTAACACAGTTGAAACTGGTATTGATATGACCCTATGTCCCATAATTGAGAATGAATCACTACAACCCATAGAACTACACATTCTATGTTATCAAATACAAGTGGTACTGCCACGGCTGAGGCTTATAGAAGATTGTAAAATTGTAACGCCCGAAAATGCGGTTAACACTGAAGAGGATGTTGCCAAGGTCCAACACACTCCATGAATGATTTAATGAAAAAACATCGACCTGGCATTGTAGAGAATTCACCAAAAATGGAAATTCTGTTTTGTATACTAAATGAAGTGTCAGACTTGGCGTACGCGTGCTGCTTTTTCGGTCAAAGTCTATTAACATTAAATTTAATAGAAACATTTTTTCAAATGGCATACATACCCGGTACGAATAAACATTGGAGGAGTATCTTATTTCCGCTTGGACGGTTCACCAACTCCTCAAGAGCGCGAACATCTTGTAAATTCATTCAATTCAAATCATGGCGTAAAGTTGTTTTTGATTTCAACTCGTTATGACCAAAGAAAGTCCTGTTTCGTTTATAGAATAATTAATTAAGTAAGTAATTGAGAAAAATATGGAGGCTGCACGTCAGGCCACGCCGTAGTAAAAAATGAAATGAAAGAACGGAAAATCACTTGATACATTTCCCGTTGTTTCAATTCATAGGAATTTTACATTCTATGCACGGGTATGTATGAATGTGCGTTTTTTTTGTCTTTGTCGTTGGTATGCTGGTACCAGTGAGCGGAATTCTAAAAAGGGAATGGTAGTAGACGAAAAAAGGACATAGCAGTAGTTGGTAGTTTTTACCAAGAAAACAACAGCTACAGTTCATATTTGTACCAAACAATTAACAATGTATTGTAAAACAAATAACGCCCATTTCAAAGAAAATGACACCTTTAAAACACGTAAACAAGACAAAATTACCTGTACCTTTGTATATACCTACATAGCTTATGCCTATACGATACTCACTTTTTTCCTGTATCGTGGGGGTGAAATACTGACAAACATGTACCAAAACGTCTAATCACAACAACAATATTCCAAGGTACCAAAAGTACTGCCACAAAATAACCGATCTCGGAAGGTAATCGTTTACGTAGAACCTTTTATTTTCGTACAACTTATTCCAAAAAAAACTGAAAAAGTAGCGCAGAAAAAGATTCGCGTACTCAGTTACTATATTTCCCTACTCAAAAATTTATTTCCTGTTCAAGTTATTCAGAAATTTTTCAAAATTGACTGATTTGGTCAGTATCGCCTCCTAATGTTAGTTGGGTGGGCTCGGCAATTCAATACTTTAAAATTATCGCAGTATACGTTTACAGTGCGAAAATACTGAAATATTGGTAGATTTTGGGCCTCGGTGGTAGTAGTAGTAGAAAATGAAAATGGGCCAGAAAAGTTAGTAAACCTACCAATGCGGTAAAGTCCGTGCACTGACTGTCCATATACTTATACCAACGTATGTACATATATATGCCGAGTTTAAATGTACATTATATTAGGGATGCATAAAAAGATGCAAACGGGTACCCAAAAAACCCGAGTCTGAGGAATCGGTATCGGAGCCAAATACCTTTCGAGAACCGTGCTTTGATAAAAGCCACCAATAAAACAGGACTACAAGCGTACTTGGGGAAAGGTTGAATAAACAACTCTCATAAATAACCGAAAGGTAATACAAAAAGAGGAAAATGATACATTCTACAAATGATTCTCCTCATCCAAAACGAACATTTTTTTATTTTTTCTTTACATCGCATACAATTTTGCTGTCCAAACACTTTTTTTGTGGCGGGCAGGGAAGTTGTTGGGTTTTAGCACCAACAACACAAATAACAGCGACTCAAAAGAACCCACGCTATACACTTTCTACCCGGTTCGGCACCAGAATGTGTGAACCGAAAATCGTAAATGCTCATTTTCTGCAGCACTAGTGTGCCCGTGGCCAACTAAAACGCTGCCGGGTGACACAAAATAAACAAAATAAGGCACTAAAGACCCAGGCACATAACGTGCGGGGAAAGATGCCATGCACATAATGCACGCCACATATGAATATTTTTTTTATGCAGCGACAGATGTTTCCCCTTATACGCGCGCTAATAAAATTTCCCAAATCCCCAATAATACAACTAGGGACCACTCGCCCCTGCATCTCGAGAATGACTCGACCCAGTCAAACATATTGCACTTCTTTCAGGAAAATGGGTCGTTTTGCCGCTTTGAAACGTAATGCTGCCACGAACGTAGCGCGTTATTCATCGGAATCCCGAGTGTGTCTTGAGCGACACCCTATCCGCTTGTGCCCAACCTTTCGGGCGAAAAGGCCAGAAGAGCGCCTCTACGTAACCATTCGCGAAAGCTACTGCGGAAATTGTCTGGCGCCTGATCACCGCTCGAATGCGTGCCCAAGCCAAGGGCGATGCAAACGGTGCGGTGAGAAGCACCACACGATGCTGCACATCGCCTCAATCGACGAAGAGGAGCAGCTATTACGAGAAGCCCGCTCTCAGCCATGGAGCGCCCAAGTGGAAGAGGAGCTAGATTCACCCCGAGAGCGGATAGACGACTCAATCTCGTTATATGCGTCGGACGCTGGAACGGAGACTGGACCTCTTCGTCCACCCCGAAACCGAGATGCCAGCCGAACCGGAGCGGAGACGCGGTCTCTTCGCCCGACCCTACCACCTACAGCCAAATCATTTCGACCACTTCTGCAGCACGAGAGGAAGCGGCTCCAACAGGGGACAGCGACAGCACGGCGCCATACATATAACGGCCGAGCGGAGACCCGGTCTCTTCGCCGGCAACCCAGGAACCCCCAACGGAGACGACATTCACGTGACCACAGAGCGGAGACAAGGCGTCTTCGCCTGCCCCAACGACATCAGCCACAAGATCGCAGCCACGGAGGCAACACACTGCAGCTCACCACCGTGTCCGCCTTCCGGTCAGGGCTCGTAGCCCAGCATTCAGCAGCCACCGCCACCATGATACCAACGGTAGCGATCACACCCACAGCGGTCGTGAAGATAGAAGCTGGGGGGCGGCTACACCTCGTCCGTGCCTTACTTGACGGATGCTCCCCCACCACCGTGATTGCGGATGAGCTCGCCCAGGAGCTCCAACTTCCTACCAGCAACATTGGCGGGCAAGCAGGATGTCTGCTGCGTATCCGAGGTAGACACGGACAGAACAAAAGGATTGCGACCCATGCTGCGGTCTTATCCAATTTTCGGCGCATGACACCGACGACCAGCATCGACAGCGCTATCGCAGCCCCGTACGCACATCTCCGTCTGGCGGATCCGCAGTTCCATGCATCCGCGCCGATCCGCCTCATCCTAGGAACAGATGTATATGCGGAGATAATATTACCAGGGATTCTGCCCACCACGTTTGGCCCTTTGCTGGCTCAGAGTACCATCTTCGGTTGGGTACTCTCGGGCACAACCAAGGCCTAACATCAAAATGTTCGGTAATGACCGACACAGATGAATTTTTTATACTTTGTTATTTTTATTGAATTTTTGGTGTACACAGTTGCAAAAGACCTGCATTGTGAATTCGTACCAGCGAAAAATCTTTCGATTCCTCCATTGCCATACCTGCGTGTCAAATAATAGCTGACAGGGAGAACGGCGGTCGCGAATGGCCAGATAATGGAATAAGGGTTTGTTTTTTTCTTTTGCTCGCCGTTATTAAATTGAAGTGCCATGAATTGTACATTTGTTTCAAATCAGCTTTCTTTTAAATTTGTATACCGAAAATCAGACTACATATTAATATTCATTTCTATAATCAAGTTTATAGATTAAATTTGAGCCACCAGCTATGCAGGCATTTTAAAATATGTAAATAAAGCAATATACCAGTCGTCTACAGAAATGTTTGAAAACCACTGGTGAGCTAATGATTTAGGTAATCGAACAACGATTGAACAGGTGATCGAAGCTGTTTACTATTGTGCACATTTCTACCAAACCTTCGCCACTTGTATGAATTCACAATGGAGGTGTGCGTTTAAAATCTTGTATCATTACAATAAGTTATTTTTTATTGAATTTTCTTCATACACAATTCTATGCTTGTTCATTTCCAATGAATTTGTAATAAACGGCAAGAAATATGAACACGTATATCTTCTTACTTCTTTTCGCAATCCCTAGCTCTAGGCAAACCTGGCTCAGGCCTTGAACCATAACGCGAATGTGCCGAATGACCGAGGCATCAGCAACCAAGCTCGCACCCTGCGCAAACCATCTTGCGTGTCGCCAAGCCGGCGGACTGGCCGACGTTATGTTAAGTTAGATATAATTAGTTATAAGTTTTTTATTTTTTCCTCTTCTTCACGGTCGGTGATCCTTGGCGGACTGTGACGTTGCGTACCGCAAGGGGGGCGGCATGTTTAGGCCCAATGCCTAACTTTTACCTGATTGACGGCGCCCCTCCCTAATGTTTTAATAATATTTCCAGCCACCCACACTCACGCCTACATTTGTGTGCATGCATGCACATGCATGCGTTTCATACACATGCACGTGTGTGTGTGCAGGTTGTCAGCACCCATGCACGTATATGTGGGGGTGGTTGTATGTGTGGCCTTTCCCCTCCTTAACACCAGAGGACTTTTTCGCGGCTTAGCGGTTGTCCTCAACGGGATAACCGGTCTCTTTCTCGATTGACCGCCAACCAGCACACATCGCAAGGATCACCATCGTCACTTAAAACACCAAGGTAATATTGTAACCACAGTGTATATTTTCCTTCACTCTAAATTAAATATTATATTATAACGAGGAAATTCCTCTTTGTGTTCTTATTTATTTCTTTTGAGCGCACCATCCACTCCAAGATCGACCCTTGTGCGCCTACCCACTGCCGGTTTACGACGCACTCAGGCCGAACACTGGATAATCATATGGTCTCAATATTAGAGTGCCTCCTTCTTTGTGATAATCTAGAATGCAATTATATATTTTAATGAAATCTAAGCATAATAATCCATCACATGGAATTGGAAAATTGTCTTCTACTACATGAAATTTGTGTTTAATCAATAGATAATAATTCCTTAAGTCTGCTTTAACCGTGCCAATAGTGATTGTTATACCTTGACCTTACTTCCTTACTTAATTGGCGCATAACCGTCTAAACGGTTAAATCGGTTGTTTGAGAATTATCATTTGTTACATTACTGTCAATTTTACCCTTTTTATAATTGAAATATCCGCTCCTGTGTCTATTAGGAGGGTTGAAATGGAATTATTCAGTGTTGTTTTGGAAAATATGTAACTATTAAGGTGTAAATTGAAAATATATAATTTTTTATTTATTGACATTTATTGCTGGTAATTCTTCGCGATCTGAAATTTCGACCAGACCTTTGGTTATTTTGTCTGTTATAATTATTATTGTTCTTATTGTTATAGGTATTGAAAGAACGTGTATAAGTTCCTCTATAATTATTGTTTTGGTATCTCCTACGGAAGTTACCTCGAAAATGATTTTGTTGGCGAATATGTAGCAGTGAATTTGGATTTCCAGTTACTTCTGTGCAACTGTTAGTAAATTTTTATACTGCTTCGTTCATTGTGGTGAACGTTCCAGCTTGCATAATTGTTTTTACTTTGTCGTTGGATCAGTTTTTACACATAGCTTTCACAGCTGATTGTGTAGCATACTTGGTTGCTAACTCTGGTGTTAGTCCGTCAGATATGTATGCTCCTTCCAACGATTTTGTGAGCTTTTCAATTTCAGCAGTGTATTGATTTGCAGTTTTACTGCGTTGTTGGATGTTCAGGAGCTTTTTTGTCAAAACTTCTACTGATTCACCCTTGATTTTTGACATCAATCTGTGTTTTATTTCTTGAATGGAAGATTCAGTGCTTATTATATTTCTAGCTGTCCCTTTTAGTTTTGTCTTTATCATGGATACCGCGATAGCCTCGTGACTATCCTTGATTTGCTCGAGGATATCAAGGGCATCCAGAAAACTGGATAAGTTTTCAGATTTTCCATCGAAATCTGGTAAGATCGATGATGCAGTTTTAATGAATTCAACGTTTGTCTGTGGCATTTTGTCAATTTTTAGGGCTTCCCCTAAATTGGGTTGAGTCTCTGGCAATAAGGCAGCAAAATTTATTCTTTTCCTTTTCAAATAACATTGGGACCAATGTCTCAACATTATATCTACTCAGTGAGGTTACCAATTTATCCCTGACACTGGAAAAAATTTGTTTTGCCTCTAGTTGATATTTAGCTGTCAACTTGATATACACCCTTTGTGTGGTCTTTCCTATATTGGTCAACGACTGTAATATTGTCGTGAGTAAGATTTTTCCGCCAAAGTCTTCTCTTCCACAAGTGTGTTCAGAATGGTTTCCCATTTGTCCACTGGGGCAAATATTTTTCCCATAAAATTTATTAAACTATTTTATGAGCTCGAGGCCTTATCCAAATAAAAAACGCAGTATAAATATTTTATATTTGTATTTTTATTTTATATTCGATATTTCGACTTCAGTCTGAAGTCATCATCAGGACTGTGAAACAAACCAAAACAAAAACAAAAATTATAACATTTTCAAAAATTAACCAAAAAACAAATATCACTTACACAATTGAGTTTGTTATACAGACTAACCATATGTGCGAAAGTTAAGAATGCTGGAGACAAATAATCATACAAAAATTTAAACAATATTTCAAAGCACCGTAAATGGAAAGAACATTTTTGCAAAAACAAAAGGACATGGAGTGGCTAAAAGTACGACATACAAGCATACATATATACATATATCATCAGATTTTCCTATTGTTGTGGGAGAGATCTTCCTACCGCGCATTGTTGTTGCCTTAAAACTAAGTTCCGATACACATGTGCGCAGTGGTCAGTGTCCGCTTTTAAATTCATCCTAGTACTATTAGGGGTGTTCGCTATATGAAGCATTTCCAAAGTAAATCTTTTATTATAATTTCTCTCCTCCTGTAAAATAGTTACATTATCGAAGTCTGGATAATGCCCCGTATCTTTACAATGGGCTGACAAGGCCGTCTTATTTTCTGAATAATTGTTTCTTAACATAATATTAGATCCACGATCGCCACATATTACCCGTTGGTACCTGTTTGTCAAATAGCTCTCAAGTAGCTTCACAGCATCGCTACTGAATCCAAAATATTATTTAAGCTTATGCAGGAGAATTCTGTGGCAGACCGTGTCGAATGCCTTAGAGAAGTCCAATAACGTAAGAATTGTGAGTTCGCCATTGTCAAATTTTGGTCGTATGTCTTCTAAAACCTTGAGCATAGCGGTTGAGCAACTATGTCCAATGCGATAACCTGATTGATTTTCCGAAAGCAGATTTTCTTCAGTCAGATATTTCCTAATCTGGTTCGATAAGAGCTTTTCCAAAATTTTTGATAAACAGGGAAGAATAATTATTGGCCGAAAATCACATGGTTGGGAAGCATTACCCTTTTTTGGAATAGGTATAATATTAGCCACCTTCCAAGCATCAGGAAAACTTAGAGATGTTAAAGCAAAATTTAAAATATGCGTTAATGGCGCAATAACATATGGTAATATAAGTTTAATAAATCTTAGACTTATTTTATCTTCCCCTGTTGCATTTGATTTTATTGAAAATATGGATTGTATTGTTTCAGATTCAGTAATATTAGAAAAGTTAAATTTACTGCACCAATCAAACAAAGAATCGTCGCTGGAAATATTTGACTCACTCTCATTCGGTAACTTGGTAGCAAAGAAATCATTCATTACATCAGCCTGAATTGAGCATTCCGATTTTAAATCATTCTTAATACCAAGTTGTTTTAGATTATTCCAGAGAATCTTTGGTGGTAGGCATACATCAAGTTTGCTTTGGAAATAACCCCTTTTGGCATCCCTAGTAATTTTCGTAGCTCTGTTTCGCAATATCTTATAAGCCTGCCAGTTTTCTTCACAAGGAGATTTCCTCCAAAGTGAATAGCTTTTATTTCTTGCTTTTATTGCCTGAAGTACATCTCGACTGAACCATGGTTGCTTATTTTTGTTCACTCTAATTTTCTTAAGTGGGACATATTTATCAAATAGGTAGTTAACCAAATTGGAAAAATTTTCAACTTTTTTATTTATGTCTGCTTCAAACCAACTGTCATTCCAAGGAAGTGAAGATGCTTCAGCAGCTAAAGCTCTGACATTGATTTTATTGAAATCACGAACGTACAGGTTGCCAATGGAGATAGTATTCGTAGATTGCAAAACTACATTATAACTCAAAAAAATTAAGTCATGGTCGCTAATACCTCCCAGAGAAAGCTGATCAAAATGTAAGACATTGCCCATGTCAGCCACACAAAATACATCTAGTAAACTAGGTTTGCAATGGGGTCCGAAACGAGTAGCAAGTTTATTTACAACTTCCAATCCTACGCCTGATATGCTATCAACAAAATGTTTGGACCGATCGTTTTCCACAAGCAAATCAATATTTAAGTCTCCACACAAGAGTATGTGTTCATAAATTGCACTATATTTATCGAATCTCTTAAAAAAGGTACCCAAATCATATGACTTTTTCGGATTATATACAAATACAACAAGGCAACGCTCAGAATTATTGAAGAACTCAAACATCAAAAACTCTACAAGATCAAGTTGATCTGACCTGTCAATTACTCTTCCCTGCAATGCCTTTTATAATAGATCGCGATACCACCACCGCGCTTGACTTGCTGTCTGTCATTCCTTACAATACAGTAATCAAGAAATTGGTAATTATAATCAGCCATATCTAAACCTGATTTAAGTAATCAAGTTTTGTTTGATTCAAACTTCTCGAGTTAAAATGACAAACCTGAAATCCAGGATGACAATCACTCAAAATCTTCAGTACTATCTTATTGTTACATTCATTAGAGCCAACAGCTGAGCTATTTAACTTCATAAATAAATCCACAAGTGTGCGTTTCAAATTGCCAACATACTAGAGTGCATAACAGAGAAGGGTCAACAGGATAGTACATATGAAAATTGGTTAAAGAATAAAATAAAAACTTAAACATATTAATAAATATTCCTAAAGCAAAAAAACAAAGAAATATAACTAAAAGTATGGTCATATTAATCAGCTGCTCCTTTTCCATCTCCGGTGCTCAAAAGAGAATCCACTTCCTCTTTGCTAGCTATCAATTTAGGCTCTTCATTGGGCTTTAATCGTACAAAAACTTTTCCACGAACTAAGAACGCAGATGCTAAAAACCTCTTGTTCTTCATCTTCGTAGTATAAGACATAACTTCCCTTAGTATCTTTGGCAAACTCTCATGTATATAAACAGATCCATAGCCAGGTATATTAATATCCGACAGCATAAGCGATCTCTGTTTACGTTTACAAAATGCAGCAATAGACTTAAACAGCTGGTTTACTTTGATTATAAGCCAAACAACAGCATGTAGCCAAACGTACGCATGCACATTCACATACACATGCATATAGTTGCAAGGCGTGAGAACTTGCACATAAATACGCAAACTCAGCAACAATTTTAGTTGGTTGCGTTTAGTTTACGTTATCAGCGAGCAGCTCAAAAGCCACGTGTGCTAAGTGTTTTGTAAGTATACATGTATGTATGAATGCATTTATTTTGGCTACACTACACTAAGAAAACACAATATTGTCACAACGAAGGCGGACAAAGGAAATACCACTGTGCTAATCGGCAAAGAGAAATATATAGCCAAAACCGAAGAACACATAGAGGAAATGAAATGTCGTAGAATAAGAGCGAAAACCACGGATGAATACCAAAAATAAATCAAAGTTGCTATAAAAAATGCTACCAGGTACTTTGTTAGATCGCATGTAATGGTAAGTGCATATTCGTTTCCATTTACCGATTTTGGTAATGGTCCGACCATATCGATTTGTACAATAACAAAAGCCTTCGGAGGTATCTCCGTGATTTTCATTGGTTCCTTTATATGTTTATTAGTTTTATTTTTCTTACAGTGGATGTAAAAACTTTTCTATCCTTGGATTTCTTTTCATATATTTCATATTTTTCCTATTTTGCAGCAATATCTTTGATCTTACATGTCATGCGATTTCTGCGGCGGCCACCAAGACAGAATCGTCATGATATTAAAGTAGAATTATTTTAATTTTTACCGGGGTTTGGAACATTCACAACCTCTTGGGTTTGTGCAATTAATTGATCTTAGAGAACTTGGGCACCTTTTTATTATTTTTAAATTTACATACTCGAGTATATATTCAATTATTTTTCACCAATTTGTCCTTCAGGATAACTGTGTTTTTCCTTATAAATTTCAACTCCTGGATTGCCGGCATTTTTGTATGCCTGGTCGAATATTGTCCTAAGTCAATAACTTCCTCAACAATCTGGTTGCTTGAAAATTTTTCTACGCTACAATTTTCTATCCTAAGATGAAAACGAGCGCGACATGTCTTTTTGCTACAAATTTATATAGCGCTTCGCATATAAATTAAGGTTCTTTTGTGATTTTTCTTCATTTTCTGTTGTTGGTAGTATTATTATTGGCTGGTTTTCTGTTTTATTTTAGAATTTTGCCTACTTCCACTGACACGGGATTCTTATTCAAATATAATGTGAAAGAATTTTTATTTTGGATGGTTTTTCCGTATAAACTACTGTGCTTTTTGTTATTGCTTCCTGACTATCTTTGTTTTTAAAGATATCAGGAGCATTCAGAGAAATTATGAAAATTTTTGATTTGCTGTTCACTTTAGGCAGAGCTAGTGAAGCTGCCTTTACTACCGGTTGCGACATTTTGAAGTTTATAATTTGGGGTTTATTTTAACAATTTGTTGCTCTTCCTCAGATTTGGGGTTGGTTTAGGATAATAAGGTGCTGTAATGGATATTTGAAAATTGAGAAAAAAATTTTTTTAGACGCGCTGTTGCACGTTATTTAATTGCCTATATTTGATTTTCATATATTTTCTGAGTATAGCGGCTATTGCAATGTTTAATAGCCCTATCGTGTATATTAAAGCACCTAGCCAAATGTCTAAGATGTTTGGAGTGGTTTTTGTGCCCACTTGGTCTTATTATTATTATTATTCTTTATTCGGTCTATGATAACAATATCTTACAGACTACAAATGTATAAGAAATTACTTACTGACTAAATTGGCTGGAATTGAGTACTAGGAATAAATTGAAGTAATCTTATCGACGAACTGGGATCTCGGCATTGCGAAATCGAGATCAAGCAGTTTGTAAATATTGCTAATTTCACTGACAGCCCTTGTTTGTACATTTATCCATGCGGTGCATATTTCTTTTTATTACTTTGCTGTTGTACATTTAGCTTGAGCATTGAGTTATGTTTACGATTTTATTCTAATTGATAAACTTATTTTGTGAACTATAATTTTCTTAATTTTTAAGTTTGTATAATAAAAATTTATGAGTGAGTAAAATAAACATTTAGTAAAAATGAGATGTATTTATTCAAATGATTTTAGTCTATTTTTGTGTATTACTATTTTCTTATTTTCGTTGCTTAAAGTGTACACATTATTTTTATCTGTACTTTCTACCTTATAAGGAATTAAAGAAAATTATTATTTTTATCGATATGTTCTACCTTATAGGGAATTTATGTAAAATTATTGTTTTTATCGATATTTACTACTCTAAAGGGCCCTTTATACCTACTATCTAACTTATGACCTGCTTCATTTCTGACTAACACTAAATCTCCTATAATTATTTCTTTATATTGAATATTTCTATCGTAGTTAATTTTTTGTTTTTCCTTAGATTCCTGTACTAATTTCTTAGCTTTTTACTGTGCTAACTGTAACCTATACTTAATTTCCTTATCATAAGCCTTATGATTATATACTGGGCTAATTACATTTTCTTTTAAAAATTCGTTAGTCATAGGTGTCTTTCCAAAAACTAGTTCAAAGGGACAATAGCCGTGGACTGTTGAAGGCGTTGTATTGTAACAATACGAAAAATATTTATCCTCTATAGCTGCGTTCGACAGTACCTAAAGTCTGATGGTGGTAGGGTGTTGAGGTTTTATGCTCTACTTTTAGGAGCTTGCATAATTTCTCAAATAAACTATTTTTGTATTCGGTTCCCATAACCGTTATAATTGTTTTCATACAAGCATAAATCAGAATGAAATGTTCGAATACAGCCTTAAGAACTGCTGCAGCATGTTTTCTTTGGCCGGGCACTGTAACCAAATATTTGGTTAGGTCACATATAATAGTAACCGCATATTCATTTCCATATATCGATTTTGGTAATGGTCCTATTGTATCAATTTGTACCACATCGAAAGTCTTTGGTGGTGTCTCCGTTATAGTCATTCGTTCTTTCAGGTGTTTCTTGATTTTATTTTTATTGCAATGAATGCAAATTTTGATATGTTTTCTTATATCATTTTTCATATTATTCCAGTAATATTTTTGTCTTATTTTGCTTGACGTACGATTTATTCCTGGGTGGACACCAAAAACAGGATCGTCGTGATATTTATGAAGAATTTCTTTAATTTCTTTGTTATTTGTCACATGCATAACCTCCGGAGATAATGCTATAATTAAATTTTTGAGCACTTTGGTACCAATTTCTTTAAATGTGTCTACCCGGGTAGAATTATTCATAAACAATTTGTCTCCTAAGGACAACTGTATTTTTCCAATTCCCAAATTGCCGGCTTCTTCCATAAGCCTGGCAAAGAATTGACCTAAGTTGATATTCGCCTCAACAATTAGGTTTTTTATATTAATTTCGCTACAAATTTTCTTTCCTTTTTTGAAACATAACTTCAGAGGATCGAAAACGAGCTGGACTAGTCTCGTTACTTTACATTTATTTAGCGCTTCATATATTATTGGGTTCTCTTTGTGACTTTTTATTTCTTCATTTTTACCACTGGAATCTTTATTGTTATAATTTTCATTAGTTTCTGATCTTGTCGTAACCTTTAATATTTTACACGCTTCTACCGATATTTGTTTTAGGTCTTTAATACCTAGACGTGATAATGCGTCGGCTACATAGTATTCTTTACCAGCGATATACTCCACCTCGAAATCATATTCTTCCAAATCTAGTCTGATTCTAGTCAATTTTGATGAAGGGTTTTTCATTGAAAATAAAAATGTTAAGGACCTGTGGTCTGTTTTGATCAACAATTTTCTTCAGTAGACGTATGATCTGAAATATGTTATGGCACAATGAATGGCCGCTAATTCTTTCTCAATTGTTGCCTTATTAGTTTCTCCTTTTGTAAATGATCTTGATGCCTAGGTAATTGGCAATTGTTTTCCATCATACTCTTGGCTTAACACTGCTCCGCAATCATACCCACTTGCGTCAGTTGTTATACAAAAATGTTTGTTGAAATCGGGATATTGTAGGATATTAGGGCTTATTAACGCAGCTTCCAAATAGTCAAGGGATTTTTTACAATCCTCTGTCCAGTCGAAAACTACATTTTTCTTGCAAAGCCTTGTTATAATTCTAGAGTATTCCGCAAAATTTGGAACAAATCTTCTGTAATAATTGCAAAATGCGACGAATCTTTGGGAAAATTTTAGAATAGCACCCCCCGAGTTCGGGGTTAAACTTGGTATCAAATGAAAGAGGGAGTTCTCCCGATCACAAATATATATAACTTTAAGTGCGCAGACTTACAGGTTACGAGTTATTTGATGTTAAAGTTTGCAAATTTAGCAAATTTCTATAGCACTTTCAGTTACAATTTACACATCTTTCAAAACCTTTATGCACATAAATATCTATATAAATTGGCAACGATACACTCAAATTTCATTTTAGTATATTTCACATATAATTCTTGCATTGTTTTTACTTAATATAAAAGTTTTTATTAAATCAATCGCGCTTTTGTAGCAACATTCACATTTATGTATATATATATTTTATTGATGACATTACAAAACTGTGCTGCCACATCTAAAAAACGGAACAAGTGCAGAATCGAAAAATAACTTATAAAAATATATTTCATCTGATGTATATATATCTTTAACTTTTCTAGTCTTTATTTACCAAAAATTTGAAAAAGCTCTTTTTTGCATTCGTGAACGAGCTGATATTACCTTATAACTCTTATGTTTATTGTTATGTTAGCCGATCCAACAACGGCTGCGCCAAGCACAGTAATTCTGCGTAGAACACCTTTCCGCATAGGCGGCCTTCGGCCGCGCTTATTTAAAATAACCCTGGGCTACGCCATACCAAGTCCGGGTGTGTGGTATAACCGTGGCTACCGCCACGGTGATGTCCTTCCGCATATTACCTTATAACTCTTATGTTTATTGTTATGTTAGCCGATCCAACACCGGCTGCGCCATGCACAGTAGTTCTGCGTAGAACACCTTTCCGCGTAGGCGGCCTTCGGCCGCGCTTATTTAAAATAACCCTGGGCTACGCCATGCCAAGTCCGGGTGTGTGGTATAACCGTGGCTACCGCCACGGTGATGTCCTTCCGCATATTACCTTATAACTCTTATGTTTATTGTTATGTTAGCCGATCCAACACCGGCTGCGCCATGCACAGTAATTCTGCGTAGAACACCTTTCCGCGTAGGCGGCCTTCGGCCGCGCTTATTTAAAATAACCCTGGGCTACGCCATGCCAAGTCCGGGTGTGTGGTATAACCGTGGCTACCGCCACGGTGATGTCCTTCCGCATATTACCTTATAACTCTTATGTTTATTGTTATGTTATCCGATCCAACACCGGCTGCGCCATGCACAGTAATTCTGCGTAGAACACCTTTTCGCGTAGGCGGCCTTCTGCCGCGCTTATTTAAAATAACCCTGGGCTACGCCATCCCAAGTCCGGGTGCGTGGTATAACCGTGGCTACCGCCACGGTGATGTCCTTCCGCATAGTAGTAAAAATATATATTTTCCTTTTTCTTTATTAACTGAAAGGTGGCACGTTAATATTTATATTTGTTTTTTCTTTGTTGATGTGGCAGCACAGCTTTGTAATGTCATCGATAAAATATATACATACATAAATGTGAATGTTGCTACAAAAGCGCGATTTATTTAATAAAAACATTTAAATAAAGTAAAAACAATGCAAGAATTATATGTGAAATATACTAAAATGAAATTTAAGTGTATCGTTGCCAATTTATATAGATATTTATGTGCATAAAGGTTTTGAAAGATGTGTAAATTGTAACTGAAAGTGCTATAGAAATTTGCTAAATTTGCAAACTTTAACATCAAATAACTCGTAAACTATAAGTCTGCGCACTTTAAGTTATATATATTTGTGATCGGGAAAACTCCCTCTTTCATTTGATACCAAGTTTAACCCCGAACTCGGGGGGTGCTAAACTAAATCGCTGCCGAATCTTTTCGCCTCATCCGCATTTTTAGGGGTTGGGAAACTTTTAACAGTTTCAAATTTACTGGGGTCTGGCAAAATTCCTTTGCTTGTGCACTTATGACCAAGGTAGGTTACTTCTTGGTTGAAAAATAAACATTTATCCGTATGTAATTTTAAATTATATCTTCTACATGTTGCGAAAATATCTCGTAAATTTTTAATCATTTGATTTTCGGAGCATCCTAATACGATTAAATCGTCCATGTATAGAAATGCTTGTGAAGGTTTTAAGCCTGCAAATGCTAATGTCATCATTATCTGGAATGAGTTCAGTGCTACTTTAAGGCCATACGGCAATCTTATGAAACGATAAGTACCGTTATCTGCTGTAAAGGATGTGATATCTCTTGACTCCTCGCTGAGTTCAATGTGGTGAAATCCAGACATTAAATCTAAGCATGAAAAGTATTTAGCTCTTCCTAATTGATCTAGTTTGTCACCAATTCATGGCAACGGGAATTTATCTGCGGTTAATTTTTTATTTACCTGTCTGTAATCTACAACCATTCTCCATCTTTTTTCTTGGTTATTCGGGAGTGATTTTTTCGGTACTAATAAAATTGGACTATTGAATTCTGAAATTGAAGGTTCTATTATGTCATCTTTAATTTATTTATTTACTTGTTTGCTAATTTCACTTTTATGTGCTTCTGGTATTCTATAATTTTTTACATAAAAAAATAAAAATGAATAATTTTTTACATAAACCGGGTTATTGTCCTTCATATCAGGTTTCTGTTTGTAAAAATTATTGGTTATAATTGGTTCTGCTTCCAACGAAAAAATGTCAATGAATTCTGCACATAATGCATTAAGTGATTTACTGGCAAATTGTGGAAAATTTTTATTCAATCTTCCTAATTTTTCTTTACTGTTCTCCTCATTTTCTAGATTATTATTTTTAACTATTGTATAATCATTCAAATTTTCTGTACGGATATTAAGATCTTGAAGTGTTGCATTTTTATCTGTTGTATTTATATTTCTAACAAATGTTTGTTGTGAATTTGCTAGTGTTTGCAGTAAAAATTCCTTCGGATAATTTTTGTTGTGGAATTAGTAAATCGGAATTGCTATTTTCTATGTGAATTTGTCAAACTACTTCTGATCTTGCGGGAATTGAAGTACTATTGATTGTTGGTTTATTAGTCATCTGAATTATTATATATTCTGGATAATCATATGGTCTCAATATTAGAGTGCCTCCTTCTTTGTGATAATCTAGAATGCAATTATATATTTTAATGAAATCTAAGCATAATAATCCATCACATGGAATTGGAAAATTGTCTTCTACTACATGAAATTTGTGTTTAATGAATAGATAATAATTCCTTAAGTCTGCTTTAACCGTGCCAATAGTGCTTGTTATACCTTGACCTTACTTCCTTACTTAATTGGCGCTTAACCGTCTAAACGGTTAAATCGGTTGTTTGAGAATTATCATTTGTTACATTACTGTCAATTTTACCCTTTTTATAATTGAAATATCCGCTCCTGTGTCTATTAGGAGGGTTGAAATGGAATTATTCAGTGTTGTTTTGGAAAATATGTAACTATTAAGGTGTAAATTGAAAATATATAATTTTTTATTTATTGACATTTATTGCTGGTAATTCTTCGCGATCTGAAATTTCGACCAGACCTTTGGTTATTTTGTCTGTTATAATTATTATTGTTCTTATTGTTATAGGTATTGAAAGAACGTGTATAAGTTCCTCTATAATTATTGTTTTGGTATCTCCTACGGAAGTTACCTCGAAAATGATTTTGTTGGCGAATATGTAGCAGTGAATTTGGATTTCCAGTTACTTCTGTGCAACTGTTAGTAAATTTTTATACTGCTTCGTTCATTGTGGTGAACGTTCCAGCTTGTATAATTGTTTTTACTTTGTCGTTGGATCAGTTTTTACACATAGCTTTCACAGCTGATTGTGTAGCATACTTGGTTGCTAACTCTGGTGTTAGTCCGTCAGATATGTATGCTCCTTCCAACGATTTTGTGAGCTTTTCAATTTCAGCAGTGTATTGATTTGCAGTTTTACTGCGTTGTTGGATGTTCAGGAGCTTTTTTGTCAAAACTTCTACTGATTCACCCTTGATTTTTGACATCAATCTGTGTTTTATTTCTTGAATGGAAGATTCAGTGCTTATTATATTTCTAGCTGTCCCTTTTAGTTTTGTCTTTATCATGGATACCGCGATAGCCTCGTGACTATCCTTGATTTGCTCGAGGATATCAAGGGCATCCAGAAATCTGGATAAGTTTTCAGATTTTCCATCGAAATCTGGTAAGATCGATGATGCAGTTTTAATGAATTCAACGTTTGTCTGTGGCATTTTGTCAATTTTTAGGGCTTCCCCTAAATTGGGTTGAGTCTCTGGCAATAAGGCAGCAAAATTTATTCTTTTCCTTTTCAAATAACATTGGGACCAATGTCTCAACATTATATCTACTCAGTGAGGATACCAATTTATCTCTGACACTGGAAAAAATTTGTTTTGCCTCTAGTTGATATTTAGCTGTCAACTTGATATACACCCTTTGTGTGGTCTTTCCTATATTGGTCAACGACTGTAATATTGTCGTGAGGTGTTTCAACACAGCAAATCTTAGTATGGTTGTATTTTTATTAATACATGAATAAGATTTTTCCGCCAAAGTCTTCTCTTCCACAAGTGTGTTCAGAATGGTTTCCCATTTGTCCACTGGGGCAAATATTTTTCCCATAAAATTTATTAAACTATTTTATGAGCTCGAGGCCTTATCCAAATAAAAAACGCAGTATAAATATTTTATATTTGTATTTTTATTTTATATTCGATATTTCGACTTCAGTCTGAAGTCATCATCAGGACTGTGAAACAAACCAAAACAAAAACAAAAATTATAACATTTTCAAAAATTAACCAAAAAACAAATATCACTTACACAATTGAGTATGTTATACAGACTAACCATATGTGCGAAAATTAAGAATGCTGGAGACAAATAATCATACAAAAATTTAAACAATATTTCAAAGCACCGTAAATGGAAAGAAAATTTTTGCAAAAACAAAAGGACATGGAGTGGCTAAAAGTACGACATACAAGCATACATATATACATATATCATCAGATTTTCCTATTGTTGTGGGAGAGATCTTCCTACCGCGCATTGTTGTTGCCTTAAAACTAAGTTCCGATACACATGTGCGCAGTGGTCAGTGTCCGCTTTAAAATTCATCCTAGTACTATTAGGGGTGTTCGCTATATGAAGCATTTCCAAAGTAAATCTTTTATTATAATTTCTCTCCTCCTGTAAAATAGTTACATTATCGAAGTCTGGATAATGCCCCGTATCTTTACAATGGGCTGACAAGGCCGTCTTATTTTCTGAATAATTGTTTCTTAACATAATATTAGATCTGTGAGCGGAAATCCTTGTCTTTAGTTTTAATTTTTTTGTCCCCACATATACCTTTTGGCATACGTGGGACACGTCACCATTACACGGAATTCTAAAAACAACGTCGGATTTCTCATGTTGTGGTATTTTATCTTTTGTACTGCGGTAGACCTTTCTAAGAGTGTGATTATATGTCGATGCTATTTGGTATTTTTCCCGATTGTAAGGATTTGAGTATTTTATTCGGTTCGTTACGCCCGGCACATGTACTACTGATTTATAAATTTTATCTCCCGAAGTTTGTCTAATTTTATCATTGTTCAACCCGATCACGGAACTTCTGAGCAATTTGTTGATTATCTTTATGTGGAATTCATTATTTCTCAGAGTTTCTTTGACAATTTCGATATTCTTCTTGTGAAAAATCTTGTCACTTATTGAGAGAACTCTTCTTATGAAGCTACTCGCCGTATTTATGATAGTTCTATTTTCGTGTTTTGAGTTAAAGTTTATGAGTCTACCTGATGCGGTCGGCTTTTTATACCAGTCAATAAGCAGCTTGTTATTCTTCCTTATAACGAGTGTATCCAAGAATGGTATTTTTCTATCCTTTTCTAATTCTATTGTGAATTTTATTGATTTGTTGCAGCTATTAAGATTCTTAAGCATATTTTCCACCTCCTCTGTTTTAACAACCGCAAACAAGTCATCCAGATAAAATATATAAATCAGTAGTACATGTGCCGGGCGTAACGAACCGAATAAAATACTCAAATCTTTACAATCGGGAAAAATACCAAATAGCATCGACATATAATCACACTCTTAGAAAGGTCTACAGCAGTACAAAAGATAAAATACCACAACATGAGAAATCCGACGTTGTTTTTAAAACTCCGTGTAATGGTGACGTGTCCCACGTATGCCAAAAGGTATATGTGGGGACAAAAAAATTAAAACTAAAGACAAGGATTTCCGCTCACAGATCTAATATTAAGTTAAGAAACAATTATTCAGAAAATAAGACGGCCTTGTCAGCCCATTGTAAAGATACGGGGCATTATCCAGACTTCGATAGTGTAACTATTTTACAGGAGGAGAGAATTTATAATAAAAGATTTACTTTGAAAATGCTTCATATAGCGAACACCCCTAATAGTAGGATGCATTTTAAAGCGACACTGACCACTGCGCACATGTGTATCGGAACTTAGTTTTAAGGCAACAACAATGCGCGGTAGGAAGATCTCTCCCACAACAATAGGCAAATCATATGATATATGTATATATGTATGCTTGTATGTCGTACTTTTAGCCACTCCATGTACTTTTGTTTTTGCAAAAATTTTGTTAACATTTACGGTGCTTTGAAATATTGTTTATATTTTTGTATGATTATTTGTCTCCAACATTCTTAATTTTCGCAAATATGGCTAGTCTGTATAACATTCTCAATTGTGTAAGTGATATTTGTTTTATGGTTAATTTTTGAAAATGTTATAATTTTTGTTTTGTTTTTTTCACAGTCCTGATGATGACTTCAGACTGAAGTCGAAATATCGAATATAAAATAAAAATATAAAATATTTATACTGGGTTTTTTATTTGGACAAAACCTCGAGCTCATAAAATAGTTTAATAAATTTTAAAGATTAAAGGCCAATAATAATTTTTTTAAAAATTTGTCCCTTAGATTTA
This sequence comes from Eurosta solidaginis, assembly GCF_040869045.1. Classification (NCBI taxonomy): domain Eukaryota; kingdom Metazoa; phylum Arthropoda; class Insecta; order Diptera; family Tephritidae; genus Eurosta; species Eurosta solidaginis. Next base: position 165,301,005 of record NC_090319.1, on the reverse strand, counting down.
GACCTTGTCTAGACCATCTGCTCGGCTCATGTATTTTTTCTTTAAACATTTGTTATGAGCTGATTACAATTTGAGAAACAAATTGAGGCAAGTGCAAATAGTTAATATTTTCAACAGGATTTTGATAATTTCTAATGCCTCACTATGGTCGACTACCTGAATGGAATTAATTACATTCGCATTAGGCTCTTCCAATTTGGATTCTTTACCTCCCATTTCAAAATAACAATAGCAAAAGTTTTCTTTTATTTATTTATTTATTTGTCAATTTATGCTTTATACTGATATGGGTCGGTTCGTTCCATGAATTTAACTTCGTACCTCCACATTTCTTCACCTGTGGTTAGTATTGGTACTAGTTTATTTTCTAAGGTGGATTCCATAGGCATGTCAATCGGTTTCCACCATTTCTTAAGCCAAACTAATGATTTTTCCGCTTTTTGTTATTTCTTAAATGATTCAAGACCCTTCTCAAAACTCCTACTCTCATACTCGAAATTATCAACAGCGCGGTTGATAGCCTCGTAATCAAGGTCATCAGGCAATGCGCTCTCCATAGTTTTTTTTTTTGTTTTTTTTTTATGTGCCTTTTATCTTTCTTATCTCGTTTTTCAAACAGATTCTTTCCTCCGTGCTTGTAGTTAAATTTATTTTCTGATATAAGATCGCTACTGCTCTTCTAAAGTTGAATCTTTTTCCTACTCTCTTTCTTTTGCTCCTAGTAGGCTTGGGAATCTTAGGTTCTTGTACCTTTGGTTTTGTTCTGCGCCTATATTCTTCTATAGTAATAGGCTGAGGGCCCTGTATAATTTTTTCTACTGGTTCCGCTACTTCTTTTGTTTCTTCTTCTTTTTCTACCCTTTCTTTCTTTTATAATTAAACTGCTATAACGCAAGAATATTGCGTCGAATTCTGCCTGACTTATTATATCGTTCATTTGGGGAAAAAGGGAAAAAAATCTTATTTTTATTAGCAAAAATCTACTTTGTGCCCTTAACTGGCAGCCTTTAGGTTGCCATATGCTTCTAAAAGGAAAAATAAACATACATAGATACTTAAATGCTAGAGGTGTTGCTCAATTTTGCCATGTTATTTGTCCAGTATGTCCCTTGCTGCGGGATTTCACTGCTTCCCTTATGCTTTCTTTTGCTGCGGGATACAGTTGAATTTGCTTCCCTGTTTTGCTCACCCTTGCCACGGGATTAGTGCTCAGGCCGGAATCGTTATATATTCCACTCCGTTATGCTATGTTAATTTGGATCCGCTCATGTCAATTTATGCCAATTTATTCAACTTCAACGTTTAATGCTGCATCCAATTCCTCAATGTGTCCGGTTTTTTCATTATTTTTGTCAGTTTAATAAAATACTGGAGGACTTTACAATAGGTCTGCCTTTCTTACAAGCAGCAGCCTTTGGAAGGATTTTTAAAAGATTTAAAAAGTAGTATGCTTTTTAATTTCAGCAGCTCAAAATATTTTTAGCGATTCCGCCTTTTAAGTTCGGCGGATTAGGCAGGATCGCCATGTAAAGTAAAATAAAATAAATTAAACTTCGAGTGATGCCGCCATTCGGCACCAAGGAAATGAATGTCTTTATTTAAAATATTTTCGGTCTATTTGTACTGAAATATTACAAACAAATTTTTATGTATTACTTATTTACTTTGATTATAAGCCAAACAACAGCATGTAGCCAAACGTACGCATGCACATTCGCATACACATGCATATAATTGCAAGGCGTGAGAACTTGCACATGAATACGCAAACTCAGCAACAATTTTAGTTGGTTGCGTTTTGTTTACGTTATCAGCGGCCAGCTCAAAAGCCACGCGTGCTAAGTGTTTTGTAAGTATACATGTATGTATGAATGCATTTATTTTGGCTACACTACACTAAGAAAACACAATATTGTCACAACGAAGGAGGACAAATGAAATACCAGTGTGCTAATCGGAAAAGAGAAATATGTAGCCAAAACCGAAGAACACATAGAGGAAATGAAATGTCGTAGAATAAGAGAAGAAACCACGGATAAATACCAACAATAAACCAAAGTTGCTATAAAAAATGCTACCAGGTACTTTGTTAGATCGCATATAATGGTAACTGCATATTCGTTTCCATTTATCGATTTTGGTAATGGTCCGACCGTATCGATTTGTACAATAACAAAAACCTTCGGAGGTGTCTCCGTGATTGTCATTGGTTCCTTTATATGTTTATTAGTTTTATTTTTCTTACAGTGGATGTAAACATTTTTCTATCCTTGGATTTTCTTTTCATATATTTCATATTTTTCCTATTTTCCAGCAATATCTTTGATCTTATATGTCATGCGATTTCTGCGGCGGCCACCAAGACAGAATCGTCATGATATTAATGAAGAATTATTTTAATTTTTACCGGCATTTGGCACATTCACAACCTCTTGGGTTTGTGCAATTGTTTGATCTTAGAGAACTTGGGCAACTTTTTATTATATTTAAATTTACATACTCGAGTATATATTCAATTATTTTTCACCAATTTGTCCCTCAGGATAACTGTGTTTTTGTAAGCCAGGTCGAATATTGTCCTAAGTCAATAACTTCCTCAATAATCTGGTTGCTTGAAAATTTTTCTACGCTACAATTTTCTATCCTAAGATGAAAACGAGCGCGACATGTCTTTTTGCTACAAATTTATATAGCACTTCACATATACATTAAGGTTCTTTTGCGACTTTTCTTCATTTTCTGTTGTTGGTAGTATTATTTTATTGGCTGGTTTTCTGTTTTATTTTAGAATTTTGCCTACTTCCATTGACACGGGAGTTTTATTCAAATATAATGTGAAAGAATTATTATTTTGGATGGTTTTTCCATATGAACTACTGTGCCTTTTGTTATTGCTTCCTGACTATCTTTGTCTTTAAAGATATCAGGAGCATTCAGAGAAATTATGAAAATTTTTGATTTGCTGTTCACTTTAGGCAGAGCTAGTGAAGCTGCCTGTACTGCCGAATGCGACATTTTGAAGTTTATTATCTGGGGGTTATTTTAATTATTTGTTGCTCTTCCTCAGCTTTGGGGTTGGTTTAGGATAATAGGGTGCTGTAATGGATATTTGTAAATTGAGAAAAAAAAATTTTTAGACGCGCTGTTACACGTTATTTAATTGCCTATATTTGATTTTCATATAGTTTCTGAGTATAGCGGCTATTGCAATGTTTAAAAGCCCTATCGTGCATACTAAAACACCTAGCCAAATATCTAAGATGTTTGGACTGGTTTTTGTGCCCCCTTGGTCTTATTATTATTATTATTCTTTATTCGGTCTATGATAACAATATCTTACAGACTACAAATGTATAAGAAATTACTTACTGACTGAATTGGCTGGAATTGAGTACTAGGAATAAAATGAAGTAATCTTATCGACGAACTGGGATCTCGGCATTGCGAAATCGAGATCAAGCAGTTTGTAAATATTGTTAATTTCGTGCGGTGCATTTTTCTTTTTATTACTTTGCTGTTGTACATTTAGCTTGAGCATTGAGTTATGTTTATGATTTTATTCTAATGGATAAACTTATTTTGTGAACTATAATTTTCTTAATTTTTAAGTTTGTATAATAAAAATTTATGAGTGAGTAAAATAAACATTTAGTAAAAATGAAATGTATTTATTCAAATGATTTAAGTCTATTTTTGTGTATTACTATTTTCTTATTTTCATTGCTTAAAGTGTACTCACTATTTTTATCTGTACTTTCTACCTTATAAGGAATTAGAGAAAATTATTATTTTTATCGGTATCTTCTACCTTATAGGGAATTTATGTAAAATTATTGTTTTTATCGATATTTACTACTCTAAAGGGCCCTTTATACCTACTATCTAACTTATGACCTGCTTCATTTCTGACTAACACTAAATCTCCTATAAATATTTATTTATATTGAATATTTCTATCGTAGTTAATTTTTTGTTTTTCCTTAGATTCCTGTACTAATTTCTTAGCTTTTTGCTGTGCTAACTGTAACCTATACTTAATTTCCTTATCATAAGCCTTATGATTATATACTGGGCTAATTACATTTTCTTTTAAAAATTCGTTAGTCATAGGTGTCTTTCCAAAAACTAGTTCAAAGGGACAATAGCCGTGGACTGTTGAAGGCGTTGTATTGTAACAATACGAAAAATATTTATCATCATTGAATGTTCTATAGCTGCGTTCGACAGTACCTAAAGTCTGATGGTGGTAGGTTGTTGAGGTTTTCTATGATAACAATATCTTACAGACTACAAATGTATAAGAAATTACTTACTGACTGAATTGGCTGGAATTGAGTACTAGGAATAAAATGAAGTAATCTTATCGACGAACTGGGATCTCGGCATTGCGAAATCGAGATCAAGCAGTTTGTAAATATTGTTAATTTCGTGCTTTCGGAGCTTGCACAATTTCTCAAATAAACTATTTTTGTATTCGGTTCCCATAAACGTTATAATTGTTTTCATACAAGCATAAATCAGAATGAAATGTTCGAATACAGCCTTAGGAACTGCTGCAGCATGTTTTCTTTGGACGGGCACTGTGACCAAATATTTGGTTAGGTCACATATAATAGTAACCGCATATTCATTTCCATATATCGATTTTGGTAATGGTCCTATTGTATCAATTTGTACTACATCGAAAGTCTTTGGTGGTGTCTCCGTTATAGTCATTCGTTCTTTCAGGTGTTTATTGATTTTATTTTTATTGCAATTAATGCAAATTTTGATATGTTTTCTTATGTCATTTTTCATATTATTCCAGTAATATTTTTGACTTATTTTGCTTGACGTACGATTTATTCCTGGGTGGACACCAAAAACAGCATCGTCGTGATATTTATGAAGAATTTCTTTAATTTCTTTGTTATTTGTCACATGCATAACCTCCGGAGATAATGCTATAATTAAATTTTTGAGAACTTTGGTACCAATTTCTTTAAATGTGTCTACCCGGGTAGAATTATCCTTAAACAATTTGTCTCCTAAGGACAACTGTATTTTTCCAATTCCCAAATTGCCGGCTTCTTCCATAAGCCTGACAAAGAATTGACCTAAGTTGATCTTCGCCTCAACAATTAGGTTTTTTATATTAATTTTGCTACAAATTATCTTTCCTTTTTTGAAACATAACTTCGGAGGATCGAAAACGAGCTGGACTAGTATCTTTACTTCACATTTATTTAGCTCTTCATATATTATTGGGTTCTCTTTGTGACTTTTTATTTTTTCATTTTTACCACTGGAATCTTTATTGTTATAATTTCCATTAGTTTCTGATCTTGTCATAACTTTTAATATTTTACACACTTCTACCGATATTTGTTTTAGGTCTTTAATACCTAGACGTGATAATGCGTCGGCTACATAGTATTCTTTACCAGCGATATACTCCACCTCGAAATCATATTCTTCCAAATCTAGTCTGATTCTAGTCCATTTTGATGAAGGGTTTTTCATTGAAAATAAAAATTTTAAGGGCCTGTGGTCTGTTTTGACCAACAATTTTCTACAGTAGACGTATGGTCTGAGATATGTTATGGCCCAATGAATGGCCGCTCTTTCTTTCTCAATTGTTGCCTTATTAGTTTCTCCTTTTGTAAATGATCTTGATGCATAGGTAATTGGCAATAGTTTTTCATCATACTCTTGGCTTAACACTGCTCCGCAAGCATACCCACTCGCGTCAGTTGTTATACAAAAATGTTTATTGAAATCGGGATATTGTAGGATATTAGGGCTTATTAACGCAGCTTTCAAATAGTCAAGGGATTTTTTACAATCCTCTGTCCAGTCGAAAACTACATTTTTCTTGCAAAGCCTTGTTATAATTCTAGAGTATTCCGCAAAATTTGGAACAAATCTTTTGTAATAATTGCAAAATGTGACGAATCTTTTCGCCTCATCCGTATTTTTAGGGGTTGGGAAATTTTTAACAGTTTCAAATTTACTGGGGTCTGGCAAAATTCCTTTGCTTGTGCACTTATGACCAAGGTAGGTTATTCTTGGTTGAAAAATAAACATTTATCCGTATGTAATTTTAAATTATATCTTCTACAAGTTGCGAAAACATCTCGTAAATTTTTAATCATTTGATTTTCGGAGCATCCTAATACGCTTAAATCGTCCATGTATAGAAATGCTTGTGAAGGTTTTAAGCCTGCAAATGCTAATGTCATCATTCTCTGGAATGAGTTCGGTGCTACTTTAAGGCCATACGGTAATCTTTTAAAACGATAAGTACCGTTATCTGCTGTAAAGGATGTGATATCTCTTGACTCCTCGTTGAGTTCAATCTGGTGAAATCCAGACATTGAATCTAAGCACGAAAAGTATTTAGCTCTTACTAATTGATCTAGTATGTCACCAATTCTTGGCAACGGGAATTTATCTGCTGTTAATTTTTTATTTACCTGTCTGTAATCTATAACCATTCTCCATCTTTTTTTCTTGGTTATTCGGGAGTGATTTTTTCGGTACTAATAAAATTGGAGTATTGAATTCTGAAATTGAAGGTTCTATTATGTCATCTTTAATTTATTTATTTACTTGTTTGCTAATTTCACTTGTATGTGCTTCTAGTATTCTATAATTTTTTACATAAACCGGGTTATTGTACTTCATATGAAGTTTTTGTTTGTAAAAATTATTGGTTGTAATTGGTTCTGTTTCCAACGAAAAAATGTCAATGAATTCTGCACATAATGCATTAAGTGATTTACTGGCAAATTGTGGAAAATGTTTATTCAATCTTCCTAATTTTTCTTTACTGTTCTGCTCATTTTCTAGATTATTATTTTTAACTATTTTATAATCATTCAAATTTTCTCTACGGATATTAAGATCTTGAAGTGTTGCATTTTTATACTCAGTTGAGCAGAGCTCACAGAGTATATTAAGTTTGATTTGATAACTGTTGGTTGTACAGGTATAAACGAATCGAGATAGATATAGACTTCCATATATCAAAATCATCAGGATCGAAAAAAAATTTTATTAAGCCATGTCCGTCCATCCGTCCGTTAACACAATAACTTGAGTAAATTTTGAGGTATCCTGATGAAATTTGGTATGTAGGTTCCTGAGCACTCATCTCAGATCGCTATTTAAAATGAACATATCGGACTATAACCACGCCCACTTTTTCGATATCGAAAATTTCGAAAAACCGAAAAAGTGCAATAATTCATTACCAAAGACAGATAAAGTGATGAAATTTTGTAGGTGAGTTGAACTTATGACGCAGAATGGAAAATTAGTAAAATTTTGGACAATGGGCGTGGCGCTGCCCACTTTTAAAAGAAGGTAATTTAAAAATTTTTCAAGCTGTAATTTGGCAGTCGTTGAAGATATCATGATGAAATTTGGCAGGAACGTTACTCCTATTACTATATGTACGCTTAACAAAAATAAGCGAAATCGGAGAGGGACCACGCCCACTTTAAAAAAAAAATTTTTTTTCAGTAAAATTTTAACAAAAAATTTAATATCTTTACAGTATATAAGTAAATTATGTCAACAGTCAACTCCAGTAATGATATGGTGCAACAAAATACAAAAATAAAAGAAAATTGCAAAATGGGCGTGGCTCCGCCCTTTTTCATTTAATTTGTCTAGGATACTTTTAATGCCATAAGTCGAACAAAAATTTACCAATCCTTTTGAAATTTGGTAGGAGCATAGATTTTATGACGTTAACTGTTTTCTGTGAAAATGGGCGAAATCGGTTGAAGCCACGCCCAGTTTTTATACGCAGTCGTCCGTCTGTCCTTCCGCATGGCCGTTAACATGATAACTAGAGCAAAAATCGACATATCTTTACTGAACTTAGTTCACGTACTTATCTGAACGCACTTTATCTTGGTATAAAAAATGAACGATATCCGACTATGACCACGCCCACTGTTTTGATATCGAAAATTACGAAAAATGAAAAAATGCCATAATTCTATACAAAATACGAAAAAAGGGATGAAACATGATAATTGGATTGGTTTATTGACGCGAAATATAACTTTAGACAAAACTTTGTAAAATGGTTGTGACACCTACCATATTAAGTAGAAGAAAATGAAAAAGTTCTGCAGGGCGAAATAAAAAACCCTTGAAATCTTGGCAGTTATTACATATATAAATAAATTAGCGGTATCCAACAGATGATGTTCTGGGTCACCCTGATCCACATTTTGGTCAATATCTGGAAAACGCCTTCACATATACAACTACCACCACTCCCTTTTAAAACTCTCATTAATACCTTTAATTTGATACCAATATCATACAAACAAAGTCTAGAGTCACCCCTGGTCCACCTTTATTGCGATACCTCGAAAAGGCGTCCACCTATAGAACTAAGCCCAACGCCCTTTTAATATACTCATTAACACCTTTCATTTGATACCCATATCGTACAAACATATTCTAGAGTCAACCTTGGTCCACTTTTATGGCGATATCTCGAAAAGGCGACCACCTATAGAACGAAGGCCGACTCCCTTTTAAAAATACTCATTAACACCTTTCATTTGATACCCATATCATACAAACAAAGTCTAGATTCACCCCTGGTCCACCTTTATTGCGATACCTCGAAAAGGCGTCCACCTATAAAACTAAGGCCCACTCCCTTTTAAAATACTCACTAACACCTTTCGTTTGATACCCATATTGTAAAAGCGTATTCTAGAGTCACCCCTTGCCCACCTTTATGGCGATATCTCGAAAAGGCGACCACCTATACGACTACCACCACTCCCTTTTAAAACCCTCATTGATACCTTTAATTTGATACCCATATCGTACAAACACATTCTAGAGTCACCCCTGGTCCACCTTTATGGCGATATTTCGAAACGGCGTCCACCTATAGAACTAAGGCTCACTCCCTTTTAAAATATTCATTACCACCTTTCGTTTGATACCCATATTGTACAAACGCATTCTAGAGTCACCCCTGGTCCACCTTTATGGCGATATCTCGAAAACAACTACCACCACTCCCTTTTAAAACCCTCATTAATACCTTTAACTTGATACCCATATCGTACAAACAAATTCTAGGGTCACTCCTGGCCCACCTTTATATATCTCGAAACGGCGTCCACCTATGGAACTAAGGATCACACCCTTTTAAAATACTCATTAGCACCTTTTTTTGATACCCATATTGTGCAAACAAATTCTAGGTTCACGCCTGGTCCACCTAGATATCTCGAAACGGCGTCCACCTATGGAACTAAGGATTACTCCCTTTTAAAATAATCATTAACGCCTTTCGTTTGATACCCATATTGTACAAGCGCATTCTAGAGTCACCCCTGGTCCACCTTTATGGCGATATCTCGAAAAGGCGACCACATATACAATTACCACCACTCCCTTTTAAAACCCTCATTAATACCTTTAACTTGATACCCATAACGTACAAACAAATTCTAGGGTCACTCCTGGTCCACCTTTATATATCTCGAAACGGCGTCCACCTATGGAACTAAGGATCACTCCCTTTTAAAATACTCATTAGCACCTTTTTTTTAATACCCATATTGTGCAAACAAATTCTAGGGTCACGTCTGGTCCACCTTTATGGTGATATCTCGAAACGGCGTCCACCTATGGAATTAAGGATTACTCCCTTTTAAAATACTCATCAATCATTTGATACACATATCGTACAAACAAATTCTAAAGTCAACCCTGATCCACCTTTATGGCGATATCCTTAAATGGCGTCCACCTATAGAACTATGGCCCACTCCCTCATAAAATACTCTTTAATGCCTTTCATTTGATACACATGTCATACAAACACATTCCGGGGTTTCCTTCGGTTCATTTTCCTACATGGTTATTTTCCCTTATGTTGTCACCATAGCTCTCAACTGAGTATGTAATGTCCGGTTACACCCGAACTTAACCTTCCTTACTTGTTATCTGTTGTATTTATAATTCTAACAAATGTTTGTTGTGAATTTGCTAGTGTGTTTGCAGTAAAAATGCCTTCGGATAATTTTTGTTGTGGAATTAGTAAATCGGAATTGTTATTTTCTATGTGAATTTGTTGAACTACTTCTGATCTTGCGGGAATAGTACTTCAATTCCAATTGATTGTTGGTTTATTAGTTATCTGAATTATTATATATTCTGGATAATCATATGGTCTCAATATTAGAGTGCCTCCTTCTTTGTGATAATCTAGAATGCAATTATATTTTTTAATGAAATCTAAGCTTAATATTCCATCACATGGATTTGGAAAATTGTCTCCTACTACATGAAATTTGTGTTTAATCAATAGATAATCATCCCTTAAGTCTGCTTTAACCGTGCCAATAGTGCTTGTTATACCTTGACCTTACTTACTTACTTAATTGGCGCTTAACCGTCTAAACGGTTAAATCGGTTGTTTGAGAATTATCAATTGTTACATTACTGTCAATTTTACCCTTTTTTATAATTGAAATATCCGCTCCTGTATCTATCAGGAGGGTTGAAATGCAATTATTCAGTGTTGTTTTGGAAGATATGTAACTATTAAGGTGTAAATTGAAAATATATAATTTTTTATTTATTGAGGTGGAGTTTTTTGGTTTTCCTGCTGTGTAACATTTCGGACATTTATTGCGGGTATTTCCTCGCGATCCGAAATTTCGACCAGACCTTTGGTTATTTTGTCTGTTATAATTATTATTGTTCTTATTGTTATAGGTATTGAAAGAACGTGTATAAGTTCCTCTATAATTATTGTTTTGGTATCTCCTACGGAAGTTACCTCGAAAATGATTTTGTTGGCGAATATGTAGCAGTGAATTTGGATTTCCAGTTACTTCTGTGCAACTGTTAGTAAATTGTGATACTGCTTCGTTCATTGTGGTGAACGTTCCAGCTGCATAATTGTTTTTACTTTGTCGTTGGATCAGTTTTTACACATAGCTTTCACAGCTGATTGTGTAGCATACTTGGTTGCTAACTGTGGTGTTAGTCCGTCAGATATGTATGCTCGTTCCAACGATTTTATGAGCTTTCCAATTTCAGCAGTGTATTGATTTGCAGTTTTACTGCGTTGTTGGATGTTCAGGAGCTTTGCTGTCAAAACTTCTACTGATTCACCCTTGATTTTTGACATCAATCTTTGTTTCATTTTTTGAATGGAAGATTCAGTGCTTATTATATTTCTAGCTGTCCCTTTTAGTTTTGTCTTTATCATGGATACCGCGATAGCCTCGTGACTATCCTTGATTTGCTCGAGGATATCAAGGGCATCCAGAAAAGTGGATAAGTTTTCAGATTTTCCATCGAAATCTGGTAATATCGATGATGCAGTTTTAATGAATTCAACGTTTGTCTGTGGCATTTTGTCGCGTTCTGTTTGCGAATCTTTATCAGTAATTTCAATTTTTAGGGCTTCCCCTAAATTGTGTTGAGTCTCTGGCAATAAGACAGCAAAATTTATTTCCATTTCCTTTTCAAATGATTTGGGACCAATGTCTCAACGTTATATCTACTCAGTGAGGATACCAATTTATCCCTGACACTGGAAAAATTTTTTTGTGCCTCTAGTTGATGTTTAGCTGTCAACTTGATATACACCCTTTGTGTGGTCTTTCCTATATTGGTCAACGACTGTAATATTGTCGTGAGGTGTTTCAACACAGCAAATCTTAGTATGGTTGTGTTTTTATTAATACATGAATAAGATTTTTCCGCCAAAGTCTTCTCTTCCACAAGTGTGTTCAGAATGGTTTCCCATTTGTCCATTGGGGTAAATATTTGTCCCTTAGATTTAGATCTTGTCTAGACCATCTGCGCGGCTCATGTATTTTTTCTTTAAAAATTTGATATGAGCTGATTATATTTTGAGAAAGAAATTGTGGCAAGTGCAAATAGTTAATATTATCAACAAGATTTTGATAATTTCTAATGCCTCACTATGGTCGACTACCTGAATGGAATTAATTACATTCGCATTAGGCTCTTCCACTTTGGATTCTTTACCTCCCATTTCAAAATAACAATCTCAACAATTTTCTTTTATTTATTTATGCTTTATACTGATATGGGTCGGTTCGTTCCATGAATTTGACTTCGAACCTCCACATTTCTTCACCTGTGGTTAGTATTGGTACTAGTATATTTTCTAAGGTGGGTTCCCTAGGCATGTCAATCGGTTTCCACCATTTCTAAAGCCAAACTAATGATTTTTCCGCTTTTTGTAATTTCTTAAATGATTCAAGACCCTTCTCAAAACTCCTACTTTCATACTCTAAATTATCAACAGCGCGGTTGATAGCCTCGTAATCAAGGTCATCAGGCAATGCGCTCTCCATAGTTTTTTTTTTTGTTTTTTTTATGTGCCTTTTATCTTTCTTATCTCGTTTTTCAAACAGATTCTTTCCTCCGTGCTTGTAGTTAAATTTATTTTCTGATATAAGATCGCTACTGCTCTTCTAAAGTTGAATCTTTTTCCTACTCTCTTTCTTTTGCTCCTAGTAGGCTTGGGAATCTTAGGTTCTTGTACCTTTGGTTTTGTTCTGCGCCTATATTCTTCTATAGTAATAGGCTGTCAGGGGTGGGCGTTCCCCGCGTTGGGCTGACAGGACGGTTTCTTCCCCGCAAAAATTAGATGGACCGCTCGTATGTGTGCCCATACAGTACAAATCTATTATTGCCGAATGATGCGCTTTTAGGTGAAAGGAGCAATCGAATGATGACCTTGGAGTACAAGTGTCGAGGTTCACGCGAAAGCGTATAACATATTTCGACAATTTTTTTTTTTCAAGTTTTTTGTATACGAAAAAGTTATTCTTTATTCAGAGATTACAAAATCCAAGCCAATCTTTACAATTTGTGCTTGGTAGGTAGGTTGAACTGGCCGGTTCATGAGGACCTCACATAGACTGATTCAGTCCGTAGTGTTACCAGAAGTTTGTTTTAACGACCAAACTGAAAACCCCTATCAAAAACCAGGACCTATGTTATAAAATAACTCCGTCCTCTTGGCAAATACTAGAAGCTTCCTAGGACTTAAGCCACTTGCTGCTTCTAGATACAGCTGTATCACTCCTAATAGCTGGAGTCTTAGCCTGGCAAGTGCAGGGCACGAGCACAGAACGTGCTCGATCGTTTCCTCCTCCAACCCGCACTTCCTACACCTGCTATCACTGACCAAGCCTAATTTAAAGGCATGTGACGCCAGAAGGCAGTGTCCAGTCAGAATACCCGTCATGAGTCTACAGTCCTCTCTTTTTAATGATAGAAGCAACTGTGTTAGTCTAAGGTTGTAAGACCTACACATAATCATCGACACTTTACAGCCCGCGCTTGAACCCACGCCTTTTCTGCTTGGTCGATCATGTGCACCTCTCGCCTTCGCTTAATCTCGCCCAATCTAATTGGGACGTCTACGGAGCAAGCTTCAAGGGATGCGCCCTTTTTAGCTAATTCGTCCGCTTTTTCATTCCCATCTATTCCCATATGCCCTGGGACCCAATATAGATGTGTGCTTCTCCCTGTCCCGATTCTCTCCAGAGACTGCTTACACTCTAACACGCATTTAGATGCTGTGCTATGCGAGATTATTGCCTTAATTGCTGCTTGACTGTCAATGTAAAAGTTAACACGGTTGCAGCTTAAGCTATTCTCTTCCAGGGTTTCTACTGCTTTGGTTACGGCTAATATTTCCGCTTGGAAAACGCTACAGTAATCCGGCAGCCTGCAGGATCTGCTTAATTCCGGATCAGCGCAGTTTACCGCAGACCCTACTCCTTCCACTATTTTGGAACCATCGGTGTACACATGTATCGCCTCGTCCGCCATTTGCGCACTCTTGCGCCAACCGTCCACCTCTATTGTGGCCTTAAGATCTCCCTCAAAGTGCAGGTAGGGAATCATGTAGTCTGTTCGTCTTGTGACTGATGACGCTATACTACTATGGCCATATGGTCGGCGCTCAAGCTGCCCCGAAGCATCGAGCCTGGTTGCGGTCGTTAACGCTTTGTTCTTTGCTACCAGGTCTACAGGTGGAATGTGCAGAATGGCATACAGTGCAGCCATCGGGGTTGTTTTCAGGGCTCCCGTAATGCAAAGCATCGATAGTCTGCATACCCCCTCTAATTTTTTCAGGTATGTTGTTTTTTGTGTGGCTTTCCACCAAACAAGAACTCCATAGTATAGAATAGGGCTTACAATCGCTGTAAAAACCCAATGCGAAAGAGAGGGCGATAGGCCCCACGTACACCCCAGCATTCTTTTACATGCATAGAGTGCCGTTGAGGCCTTCTTGACCCTCTCCTCCACCTTGAGCTTCCATGACAGCTTACTGTCTAGGATGATTCCTAGATATTTTGTGCAAGGTTTCTCCTGTAAGGTCACCGCTCCTAACTTAGGCCTGGTCCAATTTGGGACCTTGTACCTCTTTGTAAACAAGACCATATCCGTTTTCTCCGCATTGACTTTCAGCCCGACATTAGATGCCCAGGTATGAATATCCCGAAGCGCCCGATCCATCAAGGAACTAATCGTTGGAAGGCACTTTCCACTTATGACAATTGCAACGTCATCTGCGTAAGCCGTAAGTTTTACGGGTCCCTCATCGAATTGCCTGAGCAGTTGGTTGATGACCAGTGTCCACAGCAGAGGTGATAGCACCCCTCCCTGCGGCGTGCCCCTGTCCACTGATTTCGTGGCCTCGTACAATCCCCGTTGTGATGTAATCTTTCTGCAATTTAACATGCAGCCGATCCATCTGATTAAGGCAGGATGTACTTTAATATAATTAAGACCATCCATAATCGCCCATTTTGCAACATTATTGAAAGCCCCGGCAATGTCCAAGAAGACTCCTAGAGCATACTCCTTATATTCCAGGGATTTCTCTATGCTTATTACGACCCTATGCAATGCGGTGTCTACCGACTTGCCTTTGGTGTACGTATGCTGTGTTGTGAAGAGCAGCTTTTCATCCACGTAGGACTTTATGTTTTGAGCAGAAATGATGTTAAGCTAATGGGTCTATAGTCTTTGGGATACACGTGACCGATCTTCCCCGTCTTTGGTAGAAAAGCTACACGAGCAGTTCTCCAAGAGTGCGGTACATGATTCAGTCTTATGCACCCATCGAATATTATTTTAAGCCATTCCACGACCGCCCTACTTGATACTTGTAGCATGGCCGGGAATATACCATCTGGGCCCGGCGATTTAAACTTAGAAAACGTCTTCACTGCCCACTCGATCTTGGTATCGGTCACCAAGCCCGGCACCACTAGCTCCGTGATCGAAGTGTGAGTGATGTCTGCTGGTTCTTCTAAACCGTCTCCCGATGGGAAATGTGTATCGAGAAGCACCTCAAGGGATTCCTCACTATCACGTGACCATTCCCCGTTCTCTTTCTTTATTAGTCCCTGGACTATGTTTCCCTTTGCTAGGACTTTTTTCAACCGTGCTGTTTCACTGGAGCACTCTATGTCTGTACAGAAACTTTTCCATGAGTTTCTCTTCGCCCTGGTAATTTCACGCTTGTAGATCCTCAGTAGATCCCTGTACTCGTCCCGACACGCTTCGCTTTCCGCGGTCTTTGCAAGTTTAAACATTTCTTTTACCTGTCTTCTTAGAAGACTCAGCTCATTGCTCCACCATGGCGGCTTTGCTTTTCCTCTGAATCTTCTTAGAGGGCAAGCTTTGTTATACGCAGTCATAAGCGTCCTTGTTAGGAATTCATTCGACTCCTGCAGTTCCTCTACATTAGCAACCTCTTTGGGTTGTCCCAGTTTTGTTTCTACATGTTTCTGTAATTTAGTCCAATTCGTTGCCCTAGGGTTTCTAAAGGTTCCTCCCTTCTCTACCCTCTTTAGTGGGATGCTGATGCTTATATACGCATGTTCGGAGAAGGATGGTCTATCAAGAACCATCCAGTCATACCTTGATATATCACGCTCGGAGCTCAATGTAATATCCAGAACATTGCTGGATGTTGGACCAATGTATGTAGTAACATTTCCCCTGTTGGCTATCTGCAAATTGGTTTGCAGGATGTAACAAAATAGAGATTCGCCTCTCTCGTTCGTATCTGCTCCTCCCCCGGCATTGTGGTGCGCATTTGCATCTGCGCCTATGACCAACCGCCCTTTGCGCACTTCCTCCTGTACTAGCCTTTTGCACTCCATCGGTGGAACCTCCGCAGCATGGGCCATGTAGCAGGACGCCAGGATAAATGCCTGCTTATTCTTTTGCTCAACGGCCACCGCTACGAGATCCTCAGTGGTGTAATTAGGCAGCATATATGAATGCAGCTGTTTCCTTACCATTACTACAGCTCGCACCCGTCCTTCCGTTTGTGCGTAGTAAACGCCAAACCCGCGCGCGCTTAGTCCAGAAACCTTTCCTCCCGATGAGAGCCACGGCTCCTGTATCAGCGCCACGTCAAACGAACCCTCCTCAAGGGTTAGGAGGAGTTCGCTCGACGACACTTTACTGTGTTGGAGGTTTATCTGTAGAGAATTTGTGCTTAGTATAGTATTTCGCTTGCAAGCTTAGATGAATGCTACATTTGAGCGTATAAATAAGTTCTTAATACATCAATGCAGTCAATGGGTATATAAGGCTATAGTGGATTTAAAACCAAATATGGCTCAAGTGTAAAATTTACATACAAAACTAGAACTGTACATTACAATACAAATTTTCATTTAATGCATTTATATGGGACTTAGTTAATGAGTGAATTGAAATTTTTCTCGATTGGAGACGGCCACAATATCATGCGAAAATCAGACCATGGCTCTATAAAAATACTTAACGGTTTAACATACAAAATTTGCACTCCTTCACTGCCTCTAGTTAATTTAAGACAACTTCACAACTCTCTACTTATTCAAGCTTTGCTTCTTCGCAATGAGCATTTGGAAAATTTATGGTTATTTGCGGAGCTTATGAGAATACACTGCGCACTCTTTGCAATAAACTGCTGCCTGAATTCGAATCATCTGTTGACTGCTGATTGGTTTCAAGTTCTTCAATTTTGAACGTTGTACCCGGTAGCTCAACTTTTTCGCCTGGACGCTCTATGGTATTCATAGAATCTTCAATTACTTTGAATACCCTTTGGAATAGAAATGACTGACGAAAAATTAGTTTAGAAAGACTTAAATGGTCATCTTTTAATACATAAGAATCATCATAATCAATGCGCGCCGAATCTCGGTAACAATGCGTAAGGGAAATTTGAATGTTGTTAACATTGTGGGTGCACCTTCAGCGATGGTTACAACCTTGACATTACGGAAACATGTGTGCAGGCAAGCATACAACGATCATGCAATGCAAGTAATTTTGGTGCTCCTTGTGTTTTTGATGGAAGGCATCTAGGTGTTTTGTGTGTTCTGCTTAATCCGCCCACATCATTGCAGCTAGTGCATTTAACGGACTATCATTATTGGGCTCACCTGGTAGCGACTGTATGGAAAACAGAATTGTGCGTACATCAGATAATGCCGACCATTTATCCTTCAGTATGTCCAAACATATGCATCCAGCTAGGTCTGCGTTCAGAATGAAGCATAGCGTATGTGGCACCAGATTGCGTTTGATGACTCCGAAATTTTTTTTGCAAACTTCTTGTTTTCTTTATTTGGTTTGTTTTGATTACGTGCTCAAATGTCAAAATGACGGCGGACTACAAAACAAAGAGAACTTAACGAAAAGATAGAGCTTTTGCATAGGGTTGCCGGACGTAGCATAAAGACTTGTATAGAGACAGATTGCAGCAACAAAAAAATTGCTATACTGGAACCGCAAACGATTAGCGGATAAGGAATAGAGAGATTAACGTTAGGCGAGTAGGGCGAAGAAAGAAGATATAAAAGGGGGTGACACAGGTTAAAATGAAGACAGTTTGAAGTGTTAAAGTTCTGGCATACGACTGCCTCCGCGCCACGGTGTAATAAAGTTTGTGCTTGGTGTAAAATTTTTGTTGTGCGGTTTTTTAAAAAATTAATTTAAAGTATACATTTTTGTGGTTCCGGCAAGGAGGTTCCAGCAAGGAAGACGAGGATCAGAGTTCCAGGGCAGTAGATTGAAGGTGAGCAGAGTTAGATAGCTTAGATAATTAGGAGTATGTGCTTATATATGTATATACATATATGAGTACATATAGGTAAATGTAAGGCCAATGGTGGGTAATTTAATAATAATTTTTTTTTGCTTGAATGGGGGTAATCGGCAATTTTTTGTTGTACGTACATTTTTTTATAGTTTTGTCGCGGTTATAAGCGAAATTTTTGCAAAAAATCAAAATAATTTTAACCAAAATTAAAATCTTGATGCCTGTAGATTCAAATTGTCCTGCTTATGACAGATTTTTTTTAAATTTGAATTTTTAATCTCCTGAAAATTTATTGTCCATCTAATTTAATAGCTCAATAATTTAATTATTTGCTAAATTAAAAGCTCTGGTAGATTAGTTAAATGAAATAAATAGGGATCCTGTATATGGGACGTTGGGAATAATTGGCTTAAATTTTTGATATGCGCACATATCGGCACGTAGGAAGGTAGTCACCTTAATTTACGAAATCCTGACATTTTGACTTAATCCGGTGTGTCATAGGAAAGACAATTAGTGGCGATTCGAGAAGAGTGACTGGAGTGACAACAGTGTTGTTGTTGTAAATCGAACAGTGCGGCGACGTGTAAATATAAATATTTTTTTGAGTTAATCGGTTTTGTGATAAAATCTTATTGTTTTATAGTGTTCCCGGAAATTTTGGCGTGGAGGGACTAGGCACAACTCGCCGTAAGTCGTTATTTCTAACTTACCTTTTTTATATATATACGTATGTCCAGTTACAAAATTTTGATGCACCCGATGAGTCCAACAACAAATGAGAGGACCTAGGGAAGACGTCCCGTTTAAATATACATGCGATTTCATATAAATTTTTGTTGAATTCACTAAGGCAGGAGAATACCGTTAATGGTAGGCCTCGTGATTTTGCCAGAAAACCAAAGCGATTTTTTTGTTAACAACCTTTCTGCGCACCTATTGTGTTTTGCGGTGTGCCCTCGACACGGGGATCAAAATTTGATTTTCGCCACATATACCATTGTGCTGTAATAGCCAATCTCCAAATCGGAAAACTTATAATTTCGTGCATATCCAATTTCCCGTGAGACTCCTGCAAGGCACAAAGGCCAATAAGAAGCAGCACAAAATCACCCAAGAAGTTGGTTGCGGATTTTACGTATATTTATAATATCCTTATACATATATATTTTTTGCAGTTTTTAGTTTTTTTTTTTGTTTTTATGTTTTTTTTTTTTATTATTGCGTACACGCATAACATACGCACATATCAAAAATTTATTAAATTTTTCTAAATTTTTGTGATACATATCTTTTTAGACCAATCAAGATTTTTTTTGTACCTTTTTGTACACACCCTAATGAGGTTATGGTAAAGAACCAAAAGCTTTTTATATTTGTTTTATAGTGTGCAGGTTGTTGGACTTGCTAATTATAGTTTAGCTATCTGCGTGTCTGCAGGCGAGTAAAGCAGTCGCATTAGAGTGACCAAATTTCTTATTTTTTTGGTAAGCTGAAATTAATTGTTAAGAAAATTATTGTGATTATGTTAGGTGTATAGTATCGTTGTCCTCTATATGATAAGCGATTCTGCCGCAAGGAACGTTGATATCGAACACTTTTTTTTAGAAATTCTTAAAATTTCATACATATCTACATACATAGGTAGGGGTAAAACCAACTAAGAGAGCTCGATTAGGTAGGATCCCTTACCCTTAACCTGGAAAATTTTTTAATTCATTTGTTCTTCTTCTTTTTTTCTATTGAATGATCGGCAGGACGTTTCATCATAGTCAAGAATTTTTAGCCTAAATAATAAGATTAGTTGTTATGATTCATTGTCATTCTTTTTATAATTTCAATATATTTTGATTTCGATGTTAAAAAGTTAAAATGCTGAGTTAAGCACTTTTTGGGCGGGAGGTGAAGATGGCGGGATAGAGAGGTAAGTGGAGGGGACGGAGCATGGCAAGAGGGAGACCGCTAATTTTAGGGTACATGAAACGAGCGGTCCAAGGCCGGCGGGCTTCCTGAGGTGATGTGTGTGAGGCTGATAGTATGGATGATTAGAGAAATAAATACGTGTCCGTACGGCTCCTTGGTGTTAGGGGACCCCAAGGAGCCAAACAATACGTGTACGTAACATATATATATATATGGCGCCCAAACAAAAATACAAGAAATGTACATATATTCGCATAGTTATATGCAGGTAGAAGGTACATAGAATTATAAAGTAACATCAGCGCAACAAGCAAAAACAAAAAAAAGGTTTAAATTGGCGCCCATACAGCTTAAGTTTCAAAAAAAAAAAAAAAGAAACATTTTCAACTTTTTCGTTTTATTTTAAAAACTTATTTAAACCTTTTTGATTCAAATCGTTCATCGAAAAAGGGTTTGATGAACGCTGTTCGCCGTGCGGCTTAGGTGGCTTACTTATAAAGTTTTTTTTTGTAGTTCAATTGCACTAAGGCGTTAGGTGGTAGCACATCAATCCCTATACAATAGCCAAACGGTGGCATAATTACCGAACATTAGGGTGATCTATCTGCACCGCCACAGTACAACGCAAAGATAATTTTCAAATTTCTTTTTTGTTATAAATTTTTTTTTACAGTTTTTTTTTTTGATTAACAATTTAAAGCAGTTAGTTTCTATGTATGGAGACCGAAATTGAAAAGTGAAATTTGTATGCTCCATGAATACATACATACATACGCACATAGAGTAGTTAGTGGCCGCAACACTCGTTTAGATACAAAGGTTGTGAGGTATAACTTATTTTTGATATAAATACTTATATATTTTTTTTGAAATAGTCAGTCCACACACGAACTCATACAGGAACGATAAACTATGCTCCAAACCCTCTGTTTGGAAAAACCTCTTCGGGAGTCATGCCATCTGAACTTCCGCAAAGTAGCACATTGTTAGAGTTTTGAAATTACAATACGGTTTTGCTTTACACAAGCATATTTGAAGTTTTGTGTAAAATATTCGAAATTATAATAAGAGTATTTTTTTTATTTGGAATTTTTTTTTTATTTGAAAACAATTTGGCGCTTAACACACATGCATACATACTAGGTATTTTAGGTCTTATACGAGTTTTGTGTAAAATACAAGGGTCCGAAAGACATTGCGTTTTTGATTATATTTTTTTTGGTGATACACGGAAACTGAGTTTTTTTATGAATAATACACCACCTGCATTGAACACCAGAGGCAAAAAGAAGATTGCAGCCATGGCATCTAATGATCCCAATGTGAACGCATCTGTTGACCAGGATGCCTCGTTCATTGATTTATCAGAGCGGTTTGGAGGGACAAAGAGTAGTGGGGACAAAACGGGAGAAAACATTGAGAAATATGGTGCCAGTAGCGCGACATCTACGGCAGGCGGGAAAACAGGGACGTTGCCCAAGAAGCACACAGGTGCACAGGTAACGCAGTCCGGGCTTTTACGGCCGCCCTCATTATCTTTCCCGCGCCCTCCACCATTCCACAATTTTTCTAATCAGGCCATAGCTTAGCGACCTAAAACCCATCAGATACGAGACGAAATAGCACCTATGATCAAAGAAATGATGGGTGAAGCGAAAGAGGCCCTTTTAAGTGAAATGAGAACAAATATGCAGGAAATAATGAATGGTTTGCGAAGCTCAAACGGTGAGATGGGAGCTGGTGGTGGAGAAAATAGAACGCGTGCTCCATACAAGCGAAGGAGGCACAATACTAGCAGTGAGTCCATGGAGTCGAGGCGGTCGATTCCTCAAAATGAACTTGTCAGTGAAAATGTCAATAGCAAGGGCAATAACAATGTAATTAGAGATGTCAACAGAAACACCCGTAACCCTATGAGGCCTGAAGTGGGTAACTTGCCGGCGTTCACGGCGCAAGTACATCAGCGCCACATCCAAACAGCACAACCAGCGAGGCACAATTCGTACTCGGAAAGCGTCCCAATCGAAAATCAAGGTAGAAATTCGTGTATGGGACCTGAACTTAATATAGAAAAGTGGGGAATTAGTTTCCAAGGATTCCGAGATTCCATGACCATTGAAGATTTTTTGTTTAGATTGGAATATTTAACTACGGTTGTTCATGGGGAGATATTTTAAGGGATTTTCATCGTCTTCTGGGTGGCGAAGCACGCGAGTGGTACTGGTTGTACATTCGTACGAACCGAAATGTAGACTGGCCAACCTTGCAGTTTGCACTACAAAGGCAGTTCGCCTCACAGTTGACAGATTCCGAACTGATGAGGGAGATAAATGAACGTAAGCAGAAACCCGGGGAAAGTATTGATGAATACTTCCATGCTATTGGAATACTACGATCTCGTTTAAGGAACCCCATAACCGAGTATGAAATGGTTCGACTAGTGAAAGGAAACTTGCGGGAATCGTTGGCAAAAATGGTTTATCCCATCGCGGTATACTCTGTCGAGCAGCTTAGGATGGAGTGTAAGGAGGTGGAAAGATGTTTCCCTCGACGAGACCGTGTGCAGCAAAGTGGATTCGCGCCTCGTGCTTATCAGGTTCATGAGATCACGCCCACATCGACGGATGAGCAGGAATCTCCCAGAGATGAGGGTCAAGTCTCTGTGGAAGAGGTCCGCTATCAACGCGTAACGAAGCATCCACTATCGCGCGATCCGACAAGCCGGAAAAACACATGCTGGAATTGCGGACTCGAGGGCCATCTTTTCACCGACTGCATGTCATTGCATAGGCGCATTTTTTGCTTTAAACGTGGAAAGCCGGATGTCATCACTCCCAAGTGTCCCGTATGCAACCCAACGGGAAACGCCAATCGGAACGCGATGACAGCGAGGGGGTCGCGCTCCGCTCAGTTCCCGCAAGAGCAGATGCATCAACCAGCACAACTTTAGATTTAGATATAATGTGTCAGAACGAACAGCCCGGATTAAAATCAAAAACCATTTTAGAAAGCCAATCACAAGCGAAGACTAACGACAAAACTACTCTACACCGACCAGTTACCCTTTCTTTTGAGGAACGCATGAGGAGATACCGCGAAGCCCGAGAACGAATTTTTGCCGACAGTATGCTGCTAGGTCGTCGTATGGTATCGGTTAGGATACAAAAGGCAAGGGAGCGTTTTCGACGACGTAAGCTGCTTCGTCGGGAAGTTGTGGCAGCAGTAAAAAGGGCAGATAGAAGTGACCCGCGGGTATTCGCGGATATAGAGTTGAATGGGATTCAGACACGCGGACTATTAGATACGGGGGCATCGGTTAGTATTTTGGGTCGATGTGGTCGGGAGTTAGTACAGGAATTAGGGTTACCAATAGAACGATATATTTCATCCGTTACTACTGCCGGATGTGGAGCGCATATGGTGTTAGGAAAAATCAAAATACCTGTGAAATACAAAAAATTAGTAAACGTTATAACTTTTTATCTATGTCCATACCTGGAGCAAAACATATATCTAGGAATAGATTTTTGGCGCGCATTTGAGCTGGCTCCAAGCATTGCAGGTTGTGAGGAAATTGACCTATCTAGGCTAGAACAGCAGATGGTGAAAGAAGAAGATGTGCACGAGCGTCGCCTGTGCACAATTTGATGCCAGAGAAACAGCAAAGATTAGAGCAAGTCAAAAATAGCTTCAAGACATTTGAACAAGACGGGTTAGCTCGTACTCCACTGGAGAAACACACCATTAAGTTAGTAGATGATGCCGTGCCAGTAAAAGATAGGCATTAACCCTTGTCTCCGGCAATGCAAGCCATAGTGTATTCTGAAATAGACAAAATGTTAGAATTAGGAGTTATCGAAGAAAGCGAAAGTCCCTGGAGTAATAGAAGCACGGTAGTTAGAAAACCCGGTAAAAACAGATTTTGCCTAGATGCGCGGAAATTGAATGCTCTGACCATCAAGGACGCATATCCCTTACAAAATATGGAAGGCATAATCAGTCGCATCGATGATACGCATTATATAAGTAGCGTGGACCTAAAATTCACGTTCTGGCAAATAGAGCTGGAAGAAAGTAGCAAACCGTACACGGCTTTCACCGTCCCGGGGCGGCGCTTGTACCAATTTGCAGTCATGCCATTCGGCTTATGCAATGCGGCACAACGGTTGTGTCGACTGATGGACCGCGTCATACCGCAGAGGTTAAAGTCAAACGTTTTTATATATCTTGATAATTTGCTCATCATTGCTCCAGATTTCGATACGCATCTAAAAACATTGAAAGAGGTGGCTATGTGTTTAAAAGAAGCAGGGTTAACGATTGGGTTGAAAAAATCAATGTTTTGCTTCAAGTAATTACCATATTTGGGTTATATTGTAGGCGGTGGGATGTTTAAGACGGATGCCGAAAAGGTGAAGGCTATTCTAAATATCCCCTTACCAAAAACAATGAAACAAGTAAGGAGTTTTCTTGGAACAGCTGGGTGGTACCGGCGATTCATAAAGGATTTTGCAGCGTTGGCTGCACCACTTACAGACACCTTAAAAAAATCAAGCAAGTTTGAAATGACACCTCAAGCTATTGAAGCCTTTAATAATTTGAAAAAAAGTGCTTACAAGCGCACCTGTATTAAAACACCCGGATTTTTCGATGCGTTTTTGGGTCCAGTGTGACGCCTCTGACTATGGTGTTGGCGCGGTGCTATATCAAAAGACGGATGATAATGCGGAAAACCCCATCGCATACTTCTCTCAGAAACTGAATGATTGCCAACGCAAATATACCACAACCGAAAAGGAATGTCTCGCGGCGGTGATGGCAGTGCAAAGATTTCGTCCATATATTGAACTGATGCCATTTACCGTAGTGACTGATCATGCAAGTCTAAAATGGCTTATGTCACTTAAAGATTTAAGCGGGAGACTCGCGAGATGGTCACTGCATCTTCAAGCATTCAATTTCCAAATCAAAAATCGAAAAGGATCCGAAAATATAGTGGCCGATACGTTATCTCGTTGTATCGACGACATAACACAATCTTTAATACCGGGCATAGATACTCTAGAGTTCGAATCTGAGGAATACTTAGGGTTGATAGTTACAATCGAGTCAAATGGGGAACGATTGCCGGATTTAAAAGTAGAGGATGGTTTTGTATATAAGAAAATGTTGGCAAGGGATGTCGAGTTAGAAGAGTCTGAATGGAAGTTATGGGTACCGGCGGCATTGACATCGACGTTAATTGAACATGCACATTGTTCCGACACGGCTGCACATGGGGGAATGACGAAAACATTGCATCGTTTACGGCGTATGTGTTATTGGCCTAATATGGTTGTACAAGTCCGAAACTTCGTTCGTGATTGCCAAGTGTGCAAAGAAAATAAGCCAAGTAATGCCATCTTGAAACCAAATATTTGGTTAGGTCACATATAATAGTAACCGCATATTCATTTCCATTTATCGATTTGGTAATGGTCCTATTGTATCAATTTGTACTACATCGAAAGTCTTTGGTGGTGTCTACGTTATAGTCATTCGTTCTTTCAGGTGTTTATTGATTTTATTTTTATTGCAATGAATGCAAATTTTGATATGTTTTCTTATTTCATTTTTCATATTATTCCAGTAATATTTTTGTCTTATTTTGTTTGACGTACGATTTATTCCTCGGTGGATACCAAAAACAGGATCGTCGTGATATTTATGACGAATTTCTTTAATTTCTTAGTTATTTGTCACATGCATAACCTCCGGAGATAATGCTATAAATAAATTTTTGAGAACTTTGGTACCAATTTCTTTAAATGTGTCTACCCGGGTAGAATTATTCTTAAACAATTTGTCTCCTAAGGACAACTGTATTTTTCCAATTCCCAAATTGCCGGCTTCTTCCATAAGCCTGGCAAAGAATTGACCTAAGTTAATCTTCACCTCAACAATTAGGTTTTTTATATTAATTTCGCTACAAATTTTCTTTCCTTTTTTGAAACATAACTTCGGAGGATCGAAAACGAGCTGGACTAGTCTCTTTACTTCACATTTATTTAGCGCTTCATATATTATTGGGTTCTCTTTGTGACTTTTTATTTCTTCATTTTTACCACTGGAATATTTATTGTTATAATTTTTATTAGTTTCTGATCTTGTCGTAACTTTTAATATTTTACAAGCTTCTACCGATATATGTTTTAGGTCTTTAATATCTAGGCGTGATAATACGTCGGCTACATAGTATTCTTTACCAGCGATATACTCCACCTCGAAATCATATTCTTAAGACTCAAGCCAGCAGACACTTCGTGAAAACACGACCTACAGCTTCCGAACGACATGGATAATTGATATTACAATTATTGGCAATTTAATACCGCAAAAAAAATTAAAGCTGCGTCCGGTTCCGAGAAACAGGAGTGTCTGCTAGCTTAAGACTCAAGCCAGCAGACACTTCGTGAAAACACGACCTACGACTTCCGAACGACCTGAATAAATGATATTACATTTACTGGCAATTTAATACCGCAAAAATAAAAATTTAAGCTGCGTCCGGTTCCGAGAAACGGGAGTGTCTGCAAGCTTAAGACTCAAGCCAACAGACACTTCGTGAAAACACGACGTACAGCTTTCGAACGACTTGGATAATTGATATTACATTTATTGGCAATTTAGTACCGCAAAAAAAAAATTTAAAGCTGCGTCGGGTTCCGAGAAACGGGAGTGTCTGCTAGCTTAAGACTCAAGCCAGCAGACACTTCGTGAAAACACGACCTACAGCTTCCGAACGACTTGGATAATTGATATTACATTTATTGGCAATTTAATGCCGCAAAAAAAATTTAAAGCTGCGTCCGGTTCCGAGAAACGGGAGAGTCTGCTAGCTTAAGACTCAAGCCAGCAGACACTTCGTGAAAACACGACCTACAGCTTCCGAACGACTTGGATAATTGATATTACATTTATTGGCAATTTAATGCCGCAAAAAAATTTAAAGCTGCGTCCGGTTCCGAGAAACGGGAGCGTCTGCTAGCTTAAGACTCAAGCCAGCAGACACTTCGTGAAAACCCGACCTACAGCTTCCGAACAACTTGGATAACACAGGCCGACAAAATGAGACCGATTTTTTTGACCATAAACCAGACCATACTTTCCTAAAGGTTTTCGATGCGCTGAATTCAAAGCTGGACGCAGAATTACTCTATCACGTCAGGATTTTGAGATATCCTAACCTAAATGTGCAAAAAACACCGTTTTTGCCTATTTTTGAGGTTATATATAAACGACAGATTTTTTTTTAAAGCACACATAGCATCTTAAAGAAGAAGTCTTTCTCTTTCGAATGGGGTTGGGTTTGCTCAAATATCTTTTTTTTCGGTAAGATAACATTGAAAGAGGTGGCTATGTGTTTAAAAGAAGCAGGGTTAACGATTGGGTTGAAAAAATCAATGTTTTGCTTCAAGTAATTACCATATTTGGGTTATATTGTAGGCGGTGGGATGTTTAAGACGGATGCCGAAAAGGTGAAGGCTATTCTAAATATCCCCTTACCAAAAACAATGAAACAAGTAAGGAGTTTTCTTGGAACAGCTGGGTGGTACCGGCGATTCATAAAGGATTTTGCAGCGTTGGCTGCACCACTTACAGACACCTTAAAAAAATCAAGCAAGTTTGAAATGACACCTCAAGCTATTGAAGCCTTTAATAATTTGAAAAAAGCGCTTACAAGCGCACCTGTATTAAAACACCCGGATTTTTCGATGCGTTTTTGGGTCCAATGTGACGCCTCTGACTATGGTGTTGGCGCGGTGCTATATCAAAAGACGGATGATAATGCGGAAAACCCCATCGCATACTTCTCTCAGAAACTGAATGATTGCCAACGCAAATATACCACAACCGAAAAGGAATGTCTCGCGGCGGTGATGGCAGTGCAAAGATTTCATCCATATATTGAACTGATGCCATTTACCGTAGTGACTGATCATGCAAGTCTAAAATGGCTTATGTCACTTAAAGATTTAAGCGGGAGACTCGCGAGATGGTCACTGCATCTTCAAGCATTCAATTTCCAAATCAAAAATCGAAAAGGATCCGAAAATATAGTGGCCGATACGTTATCTCGTTGTATCGACGACATAACACAATCTTTAATACCGGGCATAGATACTCTAGAGTTCGAATCTGAGGAATACTTAGGGTTGATAGTTACAATCGAGTCAAATGGGGAACGATTGCCGGATTTAAAAGTAGAGGATGGTTTTGTATATAAGAAAATGTTGGCAAGGGATGTCGAGTTAGAAGAGTCTGAATGGAAGTTATGGGTACCGGCGGCATTGACATCGACGTTAATTGAACATGCACATTGTTCCGACACGGCTGCACATGGGGGAATGACGAAAACATTGCATCGTTTACGGCGTATGTGTTATTGGCCTAATATGGTTGTACAAGTCCGAAACTTCGTTCGTGATTGCCAAGTGTGCAAAGAAA
Organism: Eurosta solidaginis; assembly: GCF_040869045.1. Lineage (NCBI taxonomy): Eukaryota > Metazoa > Arthropoda > Insecta > Diptera > Tephritidae > Eurosta > Eurosta solidaginis. The sequence goes on along the minus strand of NC_090319.1, from coordinate 165,272,453 downwards.
ATAAGCCAAGTAATGCCATCTTGAAACCAAATATTTGGTTAGGTCACATATAATAGTAACCGCATATTCATTTCCATTTATCGATTTGGTAATGGTCCTATTGTATCAATTTGTACTACATCGAAAGTCTTTGGTGGTGTCTACGTTATAGTCATTCGTTCTTTCAGGTGTTTATTGATTTTATTTTTATTGCAATGAATGTAAATTTTGATATGTTTTCTTATTTCATTTTTCATATTATTCCAGTAATATTTTTGTCTTATTTTGTTTGACGTACGATTTATTCCTCGGTGGACACCAAAAACAGGATCGTCGTGATATTTATGACGAATTTCTTTAATTTCTTAGTTATTTGTCACATGCATAACCTCCGGAGATAATGCTATAAATAAATTTTTGAGAACTTTGGTACCAATTTCTTTAAATGTGTCTACCCGGGTAGAATTATTCTTAAACAATTTGTCTCCTAAGGACAACTGTATTTTTCCAATTCCCAAATTGCCGGCTTCTTCCATAAGCCTGGCAAAGAATTGACCTAAGTTAATCTTCACCTCAACAATTAGGTTTTTTATATTAATTTCGCTACAAATTTTCTTTCCTTTTTTGAAACATAACTTCGGAGGATCGAAAACGAGCTGGACTAGTCTCTTTACTTCACATTTATTTAGCGCTTCATATATTATTGGGTTCTCTTTGTGACTTTTTATTTCTTCATTTTTACCACTGGAATATTTATTGTTATAATTTTTATTAGTTTCTGATCTTGTCGTAACTTTTAATATTTTACAAGCTTCTACCGATATATGTTTTAGGTCTTTAATATCTAGGCGTGATAATACGTCGGCTACATAGTATTCTTTACCAGCGATATACTCCACCTCGAAATCATATTCTTAAGACTCAAGCCAGCAGACACTTCGTGAAAACACGACCTACAGCTTCCGAACGACATGGATAATTGATATTACATTTATTGGCAATTTAATACCGCAAAAAAAATTAAAGCTGCGTCCGGTTCCGAGAAACAGGAGTGTCTGCTAGCTTAAGACTCAAGCCAGCAGACACTTCGTGAAAACACGACCTACGACTTCCGAACGACCTGACTAAATGATATTACATTTACTGGCAATTTAATACCGCAAAAATAAAAATTTAAGCTGCGTCCGGTTCCGAGAAACGGGAGTGTCTGCAAGCTTAAGACTCAAGCCAACAGACACTTCGTGAAAACACGACGTACAGCTTTCGAACGACTTGGATAATTGATATTACATTTATTGGCAATTTAGTACCGCAAAAAAAAAATTTAAAGCTGCGTCGGGTTCCGAGAAACGGGAGTGTCTGCTAGCTTAAGACTCAAGCCAGCAGACACTTCGTGAAAACACGACCTACAGCTTCCGAACGACTTGGATAATTGATATTACATTTATTGGCAATTTAATGCCGCAAAAAAAATTTAAAGCTGCGTCCGGTTCCGAGAAACGGGAGAGTCTGCTAGCTTAAGACTCAAGCCAGCAGACACTTCGTGAAAACACGACCTACAGCTTCCGAACGACTTGGATAATTGATATTACATTTATTGGCAATTTAATGCCGCAAAAAAATTTAAAGCTGCGTCCGGTTCCGAGAAACGGGAGCGTCTGCTAGCTTAAGACTCAAGCCAGCAGACACTTCGTGAAAACCCGACCTACAGCTTCCGAACAACTTGGATAACACAGGCCGACAAAATGAGACCGATTTTTTTGACCATAAACCAGACCATACTTTCCTAAAGGTTTTCGATGCGCTGAATTCAAAGCTGGACGCAGAATTACTCTATCACGTCAGGATTTTGAGATATCCTAACCTAAATGTGCAAAAAACACCGTTTTTGCCTATTTTTGAGGTTATATATAAACGACAGATTTTTTTTTAAAGCACACATAGCATCTTAAAGAAGAAGTCTTTCTCTTTCGAATGGGGTTGGGTTTGCTCAAATATCTTTTTTTTCGGTAAGATAGAGCAACTTAAAGTTTATAAATTTGCTAATTTTCCTCTAGCTGAAAACCCACTGAATTAACGTAGGTATGATGAAGTAGAAAACTTACCTCTTACGATAAGTCTTACGATAATTGCTCTATCTTAACGAAAAAAAGATATTTGAGCAAACTCAACGCCTTTAGTAAGAGAAAGACGTCTTCTTTAAGATGCTATGTGTGCTGTTAAAAAAAAAAAATCTGTCGTTTATATATAACCTCAAAAATAGGCAAAAACGCTGTTTTTTGCACATTTAGGTTAAGATATCTCAAAATCCTGCCGTGATAGAGCAATTCTGCGTCCAGATTTGAATTCAGCGCATCGAAAAACTATAGGAAAGTATGGTCTGGTTTATGGTCAAATTTCTTGTCGGCCTGTGCAATTGATATTACATTTATTGGCAATTTAATACCGCAAAAAAAATTTAAAGCTGCGTCCGGTTCCGAGAAACGGGAGTGTCTGCTAGCTTAAGACTCAAGCCAGCAGACACTTCGTGAAAACACGACCTACGACTTCCGAACGACTTGGATAATTGATATTACATTTATTGGCAATTTAATACCACAAAAAAAATTTAAAGCTGCGTCCGGTTCCGAGAAACGGGAGTGTCTGCTAGCTTAAGACTCAAGCCAGCAGACACTTCGTGAAAAAGGACCTACAGCTTCCGAACGACTTGGGTAATTGATATTACATTTATTGGCAATTTAATGCCACAAAAAAAATTTAAAGCTGCGTCCGGTTCCGAGAAACGGGAGTGTCTGCTAGCTTAAGACTCAAGCCAGCAGACACTTCGTGAAAAAACGACCTACAGTTTCGAACGACTTGGATAATTGATATTACATTTATTGGCAATTTAATGCCGCAAAAAAAATTTAAAGCTGCGTCCGGTTCCGAGAAATGGGAGTGTCTGCTAGCTTAAGACTCAAGCCAGCAGACACTTCGTGAAAACACGACCTACGACTTCCGTAGGACTTGGATAATTGATATTACATTTATTGGCAATTTAATACCGCAAAAAAAAATTTAAAGCTGCGTCCGGTTCCGAGAAACGGGAGTGTCTGCTAGCTTAAGACTTGAGCCAGCAGACACTTCGTGAAAACACGACCTACGACTTCCGTACGACTTGGATAATTGATATTACATTTATTGGCAATTTAATACCGCAAAAAAAAATTTAAAGCTGCGTCCGGTTCCGAGAAACGGGAGTGTCTGCTAGCTTAAGACTCAAGCCAGCAGACACTTCGTGAAAACACGACCTACGACTTCCGTACGACTTGGATAATTGATATTACATTTATTGGCAATTTAATACCGCACAAAAAAATTTAAAGCTGCGTCCGGTTCCGAGAAATGGGAGTGTCTGCTAGCTTAAGACTCAAGCCAGCAGACACTTCGTGAAAACACGACCTACGACTTCCGTACGACTTGGATAATTGATATTACATTTATTGGCAATTTAATACCGCACAAAAAAAATTTAAGCTGCGTCCGGTTCCGAGAATCGGGAGTGTCTGCTAGCTTAAGACTCAAGCCAGCAGACACTTCGTGAAAACACGACCTACAGCTTCCGAACGACTTCGTTAATTGATATTACATTTATTGGCAATTTAATACCGCAAAAAAAATGTAAAGCTGCGTCCGGTTCCGAGAAACGGGAGTGTCTGCTAGCTTAAGACTCAAGCCAGCAGACACTTCGTGAAAACACGACCTACGACTTCCAAACGACTTGGATAATTGATATTACGTTTATTGGCAATTTAATACTGCAAAAAAAATTTTAAGCTGCGTCCGGTTCCGAGAAACGGGAGTGTCTGCTAGCTTAAGACTCAAGCCAGCAGGCACTTCGTGAAAACACGACCTACAGCTTCCGAACGACTTGGATAATTGATATTACATTTATTGGCAATTTAATGCCGCAAAAAAAATTTAAAGCTGTGTCCGGTTCCGAGAAACGGGAGTGTCTGCTAGCTTAAGACTCAAGCCAGCAGACAATTCGTGAAAACACGATCAACGACTTCCGAATGACTTGGATAATTGATATTACATTTATTGGCAATTTAATAACGCAAAAAATTTAAAGCTGCGTCCGGTTCCGAGAAACGGTAGTGTCTGCTAGCTTAAGACTCAAGCCAGCAGACACTTCGTGGCAACACGACGTACAGCTCCCTAACGACTACAATAATTTATACCGTATTGATTGCCTAAATGTTTCCTTGTCCTGAAAAATATTTTCACTATACCAAAAGGAAAATTTAAATTTTATATTTTGCCGACCCTAATAAACATAAATTATAACTTTCGAAAATCAGTGAGTTGCATGTTACTGATTACTCAAAACTTAGCAACACTTAACTTGACTTAGAAGTCTGTTGAATTTGGTTTTCTATGTAAGTTCTAAGTGACGTTTAAATTTTGAGATGCCATTTGTTTGTTTCCATTTCTATTTGACATACAAATTGACATTTATTGATGTATGCGCTAAGTGGAGTATACTCGGTGCTAAATTGCCAAGTTTACGCCAAGTCAAGTCAAGTCTATGCTAACTATCAGTAATGGCCCTTAAGTCTGAAGCCAGCAGACGCTTCGCGAAAACACGTATGAACATACATACATACATATGTACACATGTAGAATGTACATTGTAGCGCGCATACAATGATTTAAGTAATGCGTAAATTTAGTTGCATCAATATGTTGATTATTTTTGTGTTGATGATGTTTGCAACTATAATACTGTTTTCACACAGACACTTAATGATCTCATTTCACCTGCTAATGAAATCGTAAATTTTTTGCTTTCACACAGAAGTAACTGCTCGATTAGTATGAAGGATGAGACAGACAAACATGGCGGAACGATACAAGGTGGGAGCATGGTGGCATACCTACAAACAAAAAAAATTCCATGTACTTGTAATTTCGATGGACAAATGTCAAAATCGTACTGCGCCGGTAGTTGATGTATCAAATCAAATAAAAAAAGTTATAATCATCCGTTCGATGCGGCCACCTTGTATCGTTCCGCCATGCAGACAATGACATTTGCTTTGAAAACTAAGAAGCGGAAACGGAAGCGGAACGCTGCTAACGGAGTTGCATTGTGCTTTTGACTTCATTAGGCATTCGATTAGCTACTAATGAAATAATAATAGATTCGAATTTTGTAGGGAAAATTGAGCTCAATAAGTGTCTTAATGTAGAAAACTGCCTTTATTATTCAATAAGCCGTCTGTGTGAAAACAGTATAACGGTTTATAAAATACATGTCGGTCTTCTTTCTTTCGAAAATCAGAGAAAAGTTTGTGCATATTTCGTATTTGTATTTTCCCGCTTGCGCGCAGGATTTCTGATAACAGATACATATGTATGTATGTACATATGTGCTTTAGGGTGTGCCGAGAAAAACAAGTTTTCAATTTCTATCCTCTCAAATGTTTCTATTTTATTAAAAAAAAAACCCTCACCAAAGATGGGTCCTATAACTCCACTCTACGGGATACGATATTTTTATTTTATTTTCCCATTTCGTTAACATGGGAAAATTATTTTTTGTCCTAACTTGAATTTACTCAACTTTTTACGAAAATCTTTTATGTGCCGTTTTGCCTAGTTTGAGGTCTTGTACAGGTTACAAAAGTTGTTATGCTAATCATATCATTTGAAAACACTCTTAAGGTTTTGAGACCTTAATTACGAATTTATGTTATTATTATATTGTTTTAGTTATGGCTATGTGAATTACACAATTTCGTCAAAGAACACAACTTCAAATGGCCACGACTTTTGGAAAAAAATCGTAAATACGATCTCAATATATTAAAGAGTGTTTACAAATGATATGATTAGAGAAAAAATCATAAAAATTGTTTGTAGCCTGTACAAGACCTTAAAACTAGGCGGGAAATCCGTTTTTCGGGTACCACTTAGGGTGGAGTAATAGGACCAAACTTTGGTGGGGGTTTTATTTTTACATCAAATAGAAACATTTCAGAGGATAGAATTTGAACAAATTTTTTTTCGAACCAACCTAATATGCACTTTTTCATATGTACCCGTTAGCGCACAAATCCTGCGCGCATGCCATTTGAAACATATCGAAATACAAACTTTTCTCTGATTTTCGAAAAATAGTAGAGCGAGATGTATTTTAGAAACCGTTATAGTAGCAAACATGTCAGTTTGTGCTAACACATACACAATCAACATGTTCATGCAACTAAATTTACTCATTACTCAAATCATTTGTAGTAAGTATGCTCGCTACCTTGAATGTATGTTCCAGCGTTGCCACTCGCGCAATTTTTTTGTTCCAAAAGTGTATCATTCATGAAAAAATGTATCAATTCTTTTTTTTTTGAGTCATTTCGTCTGAATTTTATATAATGTGTGAAACAAAATTCTGAAATTAATAATATTTAAAACAAAACATCACCGCACTATTTTGGCTAAACGGATCACACAACTGAATTTTATAAAATTTTACCAACGCTCAGTTTTAAATAAATGTCGCTGTTATAAAGGTTTTTCTATTTAACATATCGAAACGCGTTTATTTAAACGGAGTTATTGTTTATACGTTTTTTAACAAACACTACTTATTTTAAACAAAACTAATACCACCCAAATAATTATGTAGAAGAAATGAGGTTTATCTATATATATAATATAATATAAAGAAAAAAAAAAAAATATCATTCTAAAATTTTATTTACTATAAAACTGCATATTCAAACATTTTTTAGAAATCTTACTGAAAATTTGTAGTTCCCATGACAGGGACTGAGCTTCAATCTTCCAAAATAAAATGTATACATTTTGGGTTTTTTGTATCTTTGTATCCACTCATTAAAAATGTATTCAAATGTATACAATTGTATCCAAACGGCAACCCTGGCATGAACATTGTACATATCTGTTTTCATATGTACGCACTAGGGTAGATCTTCTGCTATCTCATGCTATTAGAAAATATTGTTTAGGACAACGAAAAATTTAGCCTGTCAAAATTGCAGGTTTTAATTTTAATATTAAGAGGTGCATCATGCGAATCTAGTTTTCTCTTACAAATTACATGGGGAATTTTTGTTCGATGTGTACCTACGCTTTAATGACGTTTACTTAATGTTCCGGTCTTAGTGCGTTTTCTTTTCTGGCAAAAGTGGTATGATTTTTGTACGCGGCCCAAGAGTTGTAAATATATTTTGTTCTATTCTAAAAAGCCGGTAACGCCTTTACGGGGTATTTCGTTCTTTTGTGTAATTGTTGCCTGCTCGCAACGCAAAAGCATTACACTTTTACCCTGCAAAAAATGGCGGTGTGGCAGTACAACCCTGCTAAACCAGCTGATCGTGGCAATTTATTTTCATAACTTCACAAATTCTGTGTGCGTTTTTGAAAATCAGCTAATACACGGGGTAGCCATTTATGTTCTTTGCATGCACTATAATTGTTGAAAATTATCTGGGGTGAGAGTAATTCTATTAAGGCTTTACCATTTACTTAGGAAAACATTTATTTCAGAAAAGAAAACTCTATTATTCTCCTGGAACATATGGCAAAAGTGCGTAAGTTAGTCTCAAATTTTTTTTTTTTAAATCAACACGGCTTCTCAGGTGCTTGAAACTCACACTTTGTCTTACTGAAATTTAATTGGCTTCAACCCTGCATAACCAGAATTCTTCTTAAGAGCCTAAGTCAATGGTGCAAAGTTTAGGTAAAATATGCAGATCTTTGCATTTGGGGTTGACATTCAACCCAGAATATCTTACAAACGATTCGTCTTTGTGAAAAATCTCTTTAGACCATTTTTGTAGATCGTCCAATTTTTCATATTAATGGGTACTGCTCATCACTTAAGACCCATTCGTTAAAGGTACACTTCAAATAAAAAATCAAAACCCTCGCATATAATTTTGTATGGAGAAACTAAAACCGCGATGAGGCACTTCTTAATATAAAAATTAAAAGCTGCAATTTTTAAGGACCATCTTTTTCGTTGTTCTCAATAACATTTTTACTATACCAAAAGAAAAAATTTTACTTTTTATATCTGGCCCATCCTAAAGAACATAAATTATGAAATACATCTTGCTCTTCTTCACTCTTCATATACATCTACATTTGTGGTTAAAAAAACGCTTAGATAATGTTTAGGAGGTCCATCTAGCGGCAATTATTGAAGTCTCGCAGCAGTGGTAAATAACTTGCTACAAAACGGGTTGTTCTGAATAGCGGAGGCACGCACCTCTGTTGGTCATAGTGTATAACCTATAGCTGAATCGGTTACAATTAATAGTGGACACACACCCTTTTTCGGTCATAGAAGTGGAGAATGACGCAGAGATAAAACGGAGAGACACATTTCAGTTGCAACTGAGTATAATGCATACCGCAATTTAGCAGTACTAATTTTAGGCGCAAAAATTTCATAATAGATAAAATTACACCTTAAGCAGTCCATATAATGTTTGAGTGCATATGTATGTATAAAAACACAGCTATAATGTGAAAATCATACCAATTAGAATTTCACTGCTATTTTCGTGTTCACAACTGTACATACATACATGTTAGCGCGCATACTTGCTACACTACTGTTGCCAATTTGGTCCCTTCCAACCCCATTTGGTCCGTTGGTTCCTTTTTTCAATTTTGGTCTTTTTTAGGAAGTAGCCAAGATTTTGGTACTTTTCTTTCCTTTTCACTGAGGGAAAAATTCAAAATACTGCTCCAAAATTTGCCACACACTCGTTAACTCATATATATATTTTCAATTTACTTCAATGGAATTCTTAACATAAAAATTGCTCAGTCAACAAAATGTAACAGAACATTGACATTTCACCAACGAGATAATTTAGGCGAGGCATTAAAAAGAGATGTGTTGGATCCTTGGGCAAACACATTGTCATTAACTTTGGTGGAAGACATAGGCTTATCCTATAAATGTGGAAATGTTATACCTAAATAAGTAACGTAGTATTTGTATACTTTTAATATTTGTTTTCTATTTATTAATTTAAACTCAGCTGATGCTATCTAATTTTTGTAGGAAACAAAGGAAAAATCCTAAATTTTTTACATTTTACAACGAAATGACACTAGTAAATTGCCGAATTGTTTGTATAACAATAAACCAAAAGAAAAATTTGGCCCTTTTTTGAGATTTGGTCCTTTTTTCGATGGATTTTGGTACCAAATGAAAACATGATGTGGCAACCATGCTTACTATAAATGATTTAAGTAAGGCGTAAATTTAGTTGCATAAATATGTTGATTGTATATACCTATGTTAACACAAAAGGAAACGTTTGCTACTATAACGGTTTATAAAATGCATCTCGCTCTTCTTTCTTTCGAAAATCAGAGAAACGTTTGTATTTCGATAAGCTTCAAATGGCATGCGCGCAGGACTCCTGCGCTAACGGGTACGCGTGGGGTATAGAAATATGAATGTTTTTGTATGTAATTATCATTTAGTACAATTTTTTGATGGTTTCAACTTCTTCGTTGCCGAATTCGATGTTTTATTGTTTCGCGATTTGTTAACTAAAGAGGTTGCTCTGAGGAATTTCATCAGTTGCAAATAGGAAATAGACTCAAAAAGTTGTGCGTTCTAAATAAATGTGATAAAATATTATTTATTAATAGAGTGAATTTTGTGTTATTTTTATACGAATTTAGTCGACATTTCTTTAAATCGCGAGCGTGAAAAAGTGTATCAAGAAGTAAGTATTTTTTTAATTCATATCGCAACATTTAATTAGAGCAACATTTTAAGTTTGTAATTTCCAATTTTACAAAAATTGATTGAAAACTATGAAAAAGATTATTGTCTTCCTTCCACTTACATACATATTCCTTGCTTGATGTATAACTAGGAATTTTTCACACGCTGCATGTTGTCGTAGGTCAGGAACACTTGCAAATGCATTTACTTTAAATTCAATCATTACCTTAAGCCGTAGTTACCCACGAACGTACGTACAAAAAACGTGTCAGCTGACACGACCTATCTTATGAGTGTGCAGTGTAAACGAAAACTCACCGACGTTCAACGCACGTACGTACGTAGCCCGGAACGTAGAAATCAAAACAATTTTAATTTTGTCCGTAATAACGTGTCAGCTGATCGCTTTTTCACAAAACAGAGTTGCCTATTAAATATCTTGTGTGCTATGTTTGGACCAATTGCAGTATTATACAAAAAGGCCTAATGATTGTTTAAAATTTTGTTGAAAAATCCTAAAATTATTATATAAAATTGGAGGTTACAAATAAATGAACTAGAAATTCTTATTCAGTATTTGTTTCTGCCATTCTCCCCATGAAAAATTGTAATTCCAAAAGTTGATGTTTGCATAAGCATGCATGCAAACTTGTCAATGGCAACAGTGTTTTGCTGTAAACAATACACACACAAATATGTTATGTACAAGTTACGTTCCTTCGGATTAAGGGAACAAAAAAAATATATTTTTAGTCGGACAGCATGTCCGCATTTATTGAAGTCCAGTATAAACTTAAAACTAGTGATTACAAGTAATTGGTTTTTATAGTTATAAATTGCTCACTCAACAAAAATACTTAATATTAAATTGTTCATTTAAGAATGTTTTTTATTTCATGTAGCAGACGCAATAGTTAAAGTGCTTTGCAATCATTTCCTGTTTACCAGGTTTTGGCTATTACTGTTGATGCGACGATTATTGACTTTGGTCAAAATCGGTGCATGTGTTAAATCAGCAATTATTGCGTAAAAATTAATAAAGCTCGTGTTAACTAATTGGAACGCGATTTCCTGTTTATTAGTTTTAGCTATTGTTGATGCGGCGATTATTGACTTTAGTCAAAAATCGGTACAAGTGTCAAGTCAGCTATTGTTGGGTGAAAATTAACAAAGCTCGTGTTAACTTACATACATGTACACAGCCGCACACATTTATTCCTACGGGCTTGGGGGTTCGGTCAAACGTGTTTCGTACGACAAACGTCCGTACGTACGACACACGTCGGTGAATACTTGCAGCTTTACCATTTAATAATGTACATAACTGTCGCATTGACATTTCAATATTAGAGCATGAACTCATAATACAAACAGACATGTGTGTATCCACATAATTAATAGCTGTGTTTTTTTAGTTCTATATACGTTTACGCTTAAGCTTTATATGGACTGCTAAGCGACAAACTTTAAATACACCTCCGGAATTGCTGCGCATAAAATTTGTCCCATTAAATTTCAATACGCATTATACTCAGATGTAACTAAAATATGTGTTTTTGTTTCACCCTCTACACTAATTCTATGTATTCTATATGTGTCCGCAATTCATCGCAACCGATTCAGCTATATGTTATACCCTATGGCCATCAGAGGGTTGTGTCTCCGCTTTTCGGTACACCCTGTGATGTTATGTTAGTTATGATTTAATCGGGGATTGCCCATATTGCTTTTTTTTAAATGTATGAAAACATTTATTTGAAGCAATTTTTAAATTTTATAATTTATTTTTAATAATTTGGGAAAAATTTAAACAACGTGACATCAGGACGGACAAGGCGACAGCTGTTTCGATTATTCCTTGTAAATCTCTTCAAAGCCTTTTCTCCCGGGAGTGGGAGTCGAACCCGCACTCCTACGATAGTTGAAATGGTTACAAACGCATTCAGCTACGTCATGCCTTAGTTGTTGTAACTCCCTGGAGAAAAGGCTTTGAAGAGATTTACAAGGTATAATCGAAACAGCTGTCGCCTTGTCCGTCCTGATGTCACGTTGTTTAAATATTTCCCAAATTATTAAATAAATTAAAAATTAAAAATTGCTTCGAATAAATGTTTTCATACATTAAAAAAAAAAAGCAATACGGGCAATCCCCGATTAAATCATAACTAACATAACATCAAAGGGTGTACCGAAAAAAGGGGACACAACCCTCTGATGGCCATAGGGTATAACATATAGCTGAATCGGTTGCGTTGAATTGTGGACACACATAGAATACATAGAATTAGTGTAGAGGGTGAAACAAAAAAAGGACGTGTGGCACTCGGGGACTGCCGCGGTAAAGCTATTGCATATTATCAACTTATGCAATTATAATATTTATGCAACATTTTGTTTTCTTTGATATTAATTCAAATTTTGTCTTTGATATTAATTCAAGTTAACCTTTTTAAGCGTGGTGATCGATAAGAAAACAAATTTTTACTTTTATTGAATAAATGAGAAGTTAATATTTAACTTTCACTTTAACTTTAACTTTCACTTTAACTTTAACATTCACTTTAACTTTAACTTTAACTTTACCTTTAACTTTAACTTTAACTTTAACCTTAATTTTAACTTTAACTTTGTCTTTAACTTTAACTTTAACTTTAACTTCAACTTCAACTTCAACTTTAACTGTAGCTTTAAATTTAACTTTAACTTTAACCTTAACTTTAACTTTATCTTTGACTTTAACTTTAACTTTTACTTTAACTTTCATTTTAACTTTAACTTTATTTTTAACTTTAACTTTCGCTTTAACTTTAACATTCACTTTAACTTTAACTTTAACTTTATGATCCGGGATGGGCGTGAGCTTAGCACCTGCTAACAAGCCAAGCTAATATAAACGCACGCAAGTCATTTTCTGTCAAAAATGTCTCATGCACATACAACTTGAATTTGCTGTGTGAAAACCTAACTCGATTTCCAATTTTTGTTCTGCGTGACATTTAGATGTGACGTTTGCACACATGCTTTACATTGTCGCAACGCATGCTTATTTGGGTTAGGGCAAAAAAAGCCGGTTGTTTGCGTTCGCTTGGCTTCTAAGCGACCATATATGTATACGATAAGCGATAGCACAATGGCTACTTCGTGAAAATCAAGGACAGCTCTTTTAGTTTGATTGCGATGGTCGTACGGTGAGGAAGTGTCGCACGCGCGCTTAAAACAGAGTACCAAAGAATGCGTGTGACACGATGAACGTTCAAGCATTGAAATCAAACTAAATAAATAATTGGTTTTGCTTTCGTGCTCGCTACGCGTTCGTGTTTACTAACACATTCTCAATTTGGTAACCGTGTAAATATAGTGGTGCCAACCGCTGTTTATGATAGAGATCCAATTTTATGTATTTGGCCTGTTGTTAACACCGAACCTTTACGATACTTTTCGAGCCTTTTCGGATCTTTTATGACAAATATCCGTTACGGTTTTTTTTTGGATTTAGTCGCCCGCGATAAAATCTATGCAATAACTTAAAACACATATTTCAGTAACATCTGAGTATAATGCGTATTGAAATTTAATAGGACAAATTTTATGCGCAACAATTCCAGAGGTGTATTTAAAGTTTGTCGCTTAGCAGTCCATATAAAGCTTAAGCGTAAACGTATATAGAACTAAAAAAAACACAGCTATTAATTATGTGGATACACACATGTCTGTTTGTATTATGAGTTCATGCTCTAATATTGAAATGTCAATGCGACAGTTATGTACATTATTAAATGGTAAAGCTGCAAGTATGCACCGACGTGTGTCGTACGTACGGACGTTTGTCATACGAAACAGGTTTGGCCGAACCCTCAAGCCCGTAGGAATCAATGTGTGCGTCTGTGTACATGTACATAACATATTTGTGTGTGTATTGTTTACAGCAAAGCCCTGTTGCCATTGACCAGTTTGCATGAATGCTTAAGCAAACATCAAATTTTGGAATTACAATTTTTCATGGTGAAAATGGCAGAAACAAATACTGAATAAGAATTTCTAGTTCATTTATTTGTAACCTCCAATTTTATATAATAATTTTAGGATTTTTCAACAAAATTTTAAACAATCATTAGGCCTTTTTGTATAATACTGCAATTGGTCCGAACATGGCACACAAAATATTTAATAGGCAACTCTGTCTTGTGAAAAAGCGATCAGCTGACACGTTATTACGGACAAAATTAAAATTGTTTTGATTTCTACGTTCCGGGCTACGTACGTACGTGCGTTGAACGTCGGTGAGTTTTCGTTTACACTGCACACTCATAAGATAGGTCGTGTCAGCTGACACGTTTTTTGTACGTACGTTCGTGGGTAACTACGGCTTAAGGTAATGATTGAATTTAAAGTAAATGCATTTGCAAGTGTTCCTGACCTACGACAACATGCAGGGTGTGAAAAATTCCTAGTTATACATCAAGCAAGGAATATGTATGTAAGTGGAAGGAAGATAATAATTTTTTTCATAGTTTTCAATCAATTTTTGTAAAATTGGAAATTATTACCACTACCACCCAACTTAAAATGTTGCTCTAATTAAATGTTGCGATATGAATTAAAAAATACTTCCTTCTTCATACACTTTTTCACGCTCGCGATTTAAAGAAATGTCGACTAAATTCGTATAAAAATAACACAAAATTCACTCTATTAATAAATAATATTTTATCACATTTATTTAGAACGCACAACTGTTTGAGTCTATTTCTTATTTGCAACTGAAGAAATTCCTCAGAGCAACCTCTTTAGTTAACAAATCGCGAAACAATAAAACATCGAATCCGGCATCGAAGAAGTTGAAACCATCAAAAAATTGTACTAAATGATAATTACATACAAAAACATTCATATGTTCATACCCCACGCGTACCCGTTAGCGCAGGAGTCCTGCGCGCATGCCATTTGAATCTTATCGAAATACAAACTTTTCTTTGATTTTCGAAAGAAAGAAGAACGAGATGCATTTTATAAACCGTTATAGTAGCAAACGTTTCCTTTTTGTGTTAACATAGGTATATACAATCAACATATTTATGCACCTAAATTTACGCATTACTTAAAGCATTTGTAGGAAGCATGGTTGCCACATCATGTTTTCATATGGGACAAAATTCATCGAAGAAGGGACCAAATCTCAAAAAGGGCCAAATTTTTCTTTTAGTTTATTGTTATACAAACAATTCGGCAATGTACTAGAGTGTCGTTTCGTTGTAAAATGTAAAAAATTTAGGATGTTTCCTTTGTTTGCTACAAAAATTAGATAGCATCAGCTGTGTTTAAATTAATAAATAGAAAAGAAATATTAAAAGTATACAAATACTACGTTAATTATTTAGGTATAACATTTCCACATTTCTAGGATAAGTCTATGTCTTTCACCAAAGTTAATGACAATGTGTTTGCCCAAGGATCCAACGCATCTCTTTTTAATGCCTCGCCTAAATTATCTCGTTGGTGAAATGTCAATTTTCTGTTACATTTTTTTGACTGAGCTATTTTTATGTTAAGAATTCCACTGAAGTAAATTGAAAATTATATGTGAGTTAACGAGTGTGTGGCAAATTTTGTGAGCAGTATTTTGAATTTTTCCCTCAGTAAAAAGGAAAGAAAAGTACCAAAACCGTGGCTACTTCCTAAAAAAGACCAAAATTGAAAAAAGGAACAAACGGACCAAATGGGGTTGGAAGGAACCAAATTGGCAACAGTAGTGTAGCAAGTATGCGCGCTAACATGTATGTATGTATAGTTGTGAACACGAAAATAGCAGTGAAATTCTAAACGGTATGATTTTCACATTATAGCTGTGTTTTTATACATACATATGCACTCAAACATTATATGGACTGCTTAAGGTGTAATTTTATCTAGTATGACATTTTTGCGCCTAAAATTAGTACTGCTAAATTGCGGTATGCATTATACTCAGTTGCAACTGAAATGTGTCTCTCCGTTTTATCTCTGCGTCATTCTCCACTTCTATGACCGAAAAAGGGTGTGTGTCCACTATTAATTGTAACCGATTCAGCTATAGGTTATACACTATGACCAACAGAGGTGCGTGCCTCCGCTATTCAGAACAACCCGTTTTGTAGCAAGTTATTTACCACTGCTGCGAGTCTTCAATAATTGCCGCTATATGGACCTCCTAAACATTATCTAAGCGTTTTTTTAACCACAAATGTAGATGTATATGAAGAGTAAAGAAGAGCAAGATGTATTTCATAATTTATGTTCTTTAGGATGGGCCAGATATAAAAAATTAAAATTTTTTCTTTTGTTATAGTAAAAATGTTGTTGAGAACAACGAAAAAGATGGTCCTTAAAAATTGCAGCTTTTAATTTTTATGTTAAGAAGTGCCTCATCGCGATTTTAGTTTCTCCATACAAAATTATATGGGAGGGTTTTGATTTTTTATTTGAAGTGTACCTGCGCTTTAACGACTGGGTCTTAAGTGATGAGCAATACCCATTAATATAAAAAATTGGATGATCTACAAAAAAGGTCTAAAGAGATTTTTCACAAAGACGAATCGTTTGTAAGATATTCTGGGTTAAATGTCAACCACAAATGCAAAGATCTGCATATTTTACTTAAACTTTGAAACATTGACTTAGGCTCTTAAGAAGAATTCTGGTTATGCAGTGTTGAAGCCAATTAAATTTGAGTAAGACAGGGTGTGAGTCTCAAGCAGCTGAGAAGCCGTGTTGGTTTAAAAAAAAAAAATGTAAGACTAACTTACGCACTTTTGCCATATATTCCAGGAGAATAATAGAGTTTTCTTTTCTGAAATAAATGCTTTCCTAAGTAAATGGTAAAGCCTTGATAGAGTTACTCCTACCCCAGAAAATTTTCAACATTTATAGTGCATGCAAAGAACATAAATGGCTACCCCGTGTATTAGCTGATTTTCAAAAACGCACACAGAATTTACAACTCTTGAAAATCATAACACTTTTGCCAGAAAAGAAAACGCACTAAGACCGGATCATTAAGTAAACGTCATTAAAGCGTAGGTACACATCGAATAAAAATTTCGCATGTAATTTGTAAGAGAAAACTAGATTCGCATGATGCACCTCTTAACATTAAAATTAAAACCTGCAATATTGACAGGCTAAATTTTTCCTTGTCCTAAACAATATTTTCAAATAGCATGAGATCTACCCTAGTGCGTACATATGAAAACAGATATGTACAATGTGCATGCCAGGGTTGCCGTTTGGATACAGTTGTATACATTTGAATACATTTTTAATGAGTGGATACTAAGATGCAAAAAATCTAAAATGTATACATTTTATTTTGGATGACTGAAGCTCTGTCCCTGTCATGGGAACTACAAATTTTCAGTAAGATTTCTAAAAAATGTTTGAATATGCAGTTTTATAGTAAATTAAATTTTAGAATGATATTTATTTTTTTCTTTATATCTATATTATATATATAGATAAACCGTATTTCTTATACATAATTATTTTGTTGGTATTAGTTTTGTTTAAAATAAGTAGTGTTTGTTAAAAAACGTGTAAACAATAATTCCGTTTAAATAATGCGTTTCGATATGTTAAATAGAAAAACCTTTATAACAGCGACATTTATTTAAAACTGAGCGTTGGTAAAATTTTATAAAATTCAGTTGTGTGATCCGTTTAGCCAAAATAGTGCGGTGATGTTTTGTTTTAAATATTATTAATTTCAGAATTTTGTTTCACACATTATATAAAATTCAGACGAAGTGACTCAAAAACTATGTATCAATCTATTACAACGAATTGATACATTTTTTCAGGAATGATACACTTTTGGAACAAAAAAAAATTGCGCGAGTGGGAACGCTGGAACATACATTCAAGGTAGCAGGCATACTTACTACAAATGATTTGAGTAATGAGTAAATTTACTTACTTACTTACTTAATTGGCGCTTAACCGTCTAAACGGTTATGGCCGTCCAACAAGGCGCGCCAGTCGCTCCTTCGCTCCGCCAACCGGCGCCAATTGGTCACACCAAGGGAGTTTAAATCGTTTTCCACCTGGTCCTTCCAACGGAGTGGGGGCCGCCCTCTACCTCTGAGTAAATTTAGTTGCATGAATATGTTGATTGTGGTATGTGTTAGCACAAACTGATATGTTTGCTACTATAACGGTTTCTAAAATACATCTCGCTCTACTATTTTTCGAAAATCAGAGAAAAGTTTGTATTTCGATATGTTTCAAATGGCATGCGCGCAGGATTTGTGCGCTAACGGGTACATATGAAAAAGTGCATATTAGTGTGGTTCGAAAAAAATTTTGTCCAAATTCTATCCTCTGAAATGTTTCTATTTGATGTAAAAATAAAACCCTCACCAAAGTTTGGTCCTATTACTCCACCCTAAGTGGTACCCGAAAAAAGGATTTCCCGTTCTTTAAGGGTTAAGGTCTTGTACAGGCTACAAACAATTTTTATGATTTGTTTCTCTAATCATATCATTTATAAACAGTCTTTAATATTTTGAGATCTTAATTACGATTTTTTTCCAAAAGTCGTGGCCATTTGAAGTTGTGTTCTTTGACGAAATTGTGTAATTCACATAGCCATAACTAAAACAATATAATAATAACATAAATTCGTAATTAAGGTCTGAATACCTTAAGCGTGTTTTCAAATGATATGATTAGGATAAAAACTTTTTGTAACCTGTACAAGGCCTCAAAACTAGGCAAAACGGCACATAAAAGATTTTCGTAAAAAGTTGAGTAAATTCAAGTTAGGACAAAAAATAATTTTTCCCATGATAACGAAATGGGAAAATAAAATAAAAATATCGTACCCCGTAGAGTGGAGTTATAGGACCCATCTTTGGTGAGGGTTTTTTTTTAATAAAATCGAAACATTTGAGAGGATAGAAATTGAATTTTCTCGGCAAACCCTAAAGCACATATGTACATACATATGTACCCGTTAATCCTGGTATTAAATTGCCAATAAATGTAATATCAATTATCCGAGTCGTTCGGAAGCTGTAGGACGTTCCGACTCTTTAAAACCTTCTTGTTTTCTAGTATTTTTTCACGTTTGCCACGCACAAGGTAAGCTTGCTCACTGCACTCATCTGCATTACGTTCCAGTCCGCTTTTCCTGTTGCTTTCTTCCATCAGCTTCACCTTCAGTGTGTTCAAAGTTGGCAGTAAATCTCGCGTGTCTATCGCGACTGTAAATGATTCATACGACTTCGGCAGATTTGATAACATCATGATTACTAAAAGCTCTTATTGTATATTGACAATAACTTCATTTAGTTTTTCCACAATATCCGTGAATGTATTAATGTAAGGTGCAATGTTATCACCAATAACATTGAGATTCAACAAATCCTTAAACAATGCCACTTTCTGGTTACGTCGCTGATTAGAAATAAGCTGAATGACCTTGATAGGCTGATACAATAGAATACGATGGAGGGTAGAACTGTTCATGTAGTTGCGGTAAGCGAAATTTGGATATACGAAAATGAAAATATGTATTTCAACTAGAAAGAATATACTGCTTATTTTGCAAATCGTATATCAAATAGAGCAGGAGGGTGCGCAATTTTCGTACCCAAAACAGTTCCATCTTCTCTCGTATCTGTAATTGAATATGAAGGAAGTAGCTTCTTGACAGTAAAATTAATTAAAGCAAATATGCACATCTCATGCGTCTATAGATTCTGTGCGCCTGATATCAGCCTCTTTGTTGACAAATTAGAGAACGAAGTACTAAAATATAAGAGATCCATAATAGTTGGTGATTTTAACTTAAACTTATTAACTTCAAATATATATATAAACAACTATATTAATATGGTACTCAGTAGTGGGTTTCTTTTTCTTAAAAGTTTGAGCAGAGAGATGTATACACGAAGAGAAAGCGATTCCAAAACCATCATTGATCATGCTCTAACGGATTTAGTTGAATTTTCATACACTCTATCGTTAGATGACAACGAAATTTCTGATCATAGACTCCTAGCTTTAACTTTTAATAACAATGCACTAAATAAAGAACCTCTCAAGAGTGAAATACAAGTTTTTGATTACGCATTATTCAAAGAAAATAATCATATACACGATTTATTAGAACAGCCTCACTTTTCGGGATTTCATACAAAGCTATGTAGCAGCATTGAAAAATGCATTAAGCGTATTAAAAAAACGAATAAAAATGTTAAGAAGCCGTGGTTAAATAACGAAATTTTAGCCGTAATTAAAGGAAAAAACAAATATTACAAACTAAAGAAGAGATATATTAACAACTTGTATTTTGAAAATATGTTTAGGTATTTTAAAATTCAAGCACGTAATAAAATTAATAATGCGCGAAAACAATTTTATGGGAGACAAATTGAAGATAATATCCAATCCAGTGCCAATACGTGGAGAGTTTTAAATCAGCTTATATATGGACAAACTAATGTATCGCCTCTAGCTATCACGCAAATAGATTATAATGATAAAGTTCTTACAACACCAACGGAAATAGCAGATGCATTTTATCATTATTTTATACATATTATAAAAACGCCAGGAAATTTTGAGTACTCCCCTGAGCCTGTAGATGGAATTACACATCCTTTTGTTTTAAGTCAGTGTGATTTTGAAAAAGTAAGAGATGCAATCACTTCCCTTAACCCAAAGTCGGCCAATGGTTTGGATGGCATTTCAGTCAGATTGCTACAAAAATATAAAGAAAAATTGTCTGGTCTGTTATCGAAGTTCATTAACGAATGTTTTCAAAGTGGTCAGTATCCAGAAGAGTTGAAAATCGGATCAGTAATTCCAATGTACAAGAGTGGAAATAAGGAGGTTTGCTCAAACTATAGGCCAATAACGAAACTGAGTACGATTGACAAGGTATTTGAAAATATTTTATTAAATACATTAAAACAATTTATTATATCTAACGATATAATTAGCGATAATCAGTTTGGATTTACGGAAAAATCTAGCACGCTATCTGCTAGTATCAACTGCACCGAGTTTATTTATGAAAATTTAGATAAAAAAAAGTATGTTGGAATGTTGGCAATTGACTTCAGCAAAGCCTTTGACTCAGTGAATCTTTCAATCATGATAGAAAAACTAAGGGAGTTGGGGGTTGATGGCATTGCTATTAAACTCTTTGAAAGCTTTCTCATTGGCAGAAAACAATATGTAGAAATCAAAAACTGCAAAAGCTCAATCAAAACCATTAGAACAGGTGTTCCACAAGGATCCAAATTGGCAGCCACCTTATTTTTAATATATATTAATAATATTCTAAAGCTTAATTTAAAGGGTATGCCGCAATTCTGTGCTGATGACGGAACTTTCCTGTATGCTTCTGATAGTCTTGATGAGCTTTTAATCTATATACAAGAGGATCTACAGGAGAGAATACAAAATAAGGTTATAAAAAATATTTTGCATTTGCCTAAATATAATACCAGTAAATATAATACCAGGACCTATGATTTTACAAAATTGCAAAGTGGCACTTAAGGCTTCTGATTTACTTCTTGCAAAGCTTTTAAATTTTCTTCTCATTAAGTTAATTGAATAAAGTTTTATTGAATGTCTATGAAGCGTTTTGTTTAAGAACAATCCTAATACCAAATTTCGTTAGTATTAAAGAAAAAAGGGGCGGCGCCACGCCCATTGACCATTTCTTTCGCATTTTGTTACACTATTTATACTTTATTACTGACGTAAAATATCAGTGTAATTTAACTTTATACCGCGAAAGTTGTTAAATTTGTAATTTCTATTAGACTTTGAAAAAAATTCAAAAGTGGGCGTGGCCGAAAACCAACTTTGCTAATTTTCATAAACTATATCTAAAAGGGAAAGGACTAAATTTCAACACTATATCTTTGATGGCTTTTGATTTACGGCTTGCAAAACTTTTAAAATTTCTTCTGCTAAATGTGAGCAATACAACGCCCACTTTCGACTTTCAGTTTCCTTATGTTTGGAAGCTCTATACCAAAAAGGGAGTTCCTGCTTCAATAATTCCAGAGAAAAAGCGAATTTTAATTTTTCTTATTAGGAGGCGTGGGCCACCATCGTTAGCTAAATTCGATACGGATATTTGGCAATACAAAATTGAAATTACCTAGAGGCGTAGCCCCGCCCTTTTTCTTAACGATCCTTGAACCATACCATAACAACCAAAGCAAAAAATAAAATTCGAAACTGGTCAAGCCGTTTTTGAATTCCACCGAGACTAACGAATAGCAATTCATTTTTATTTATGTAATTAGAGCAGATTTCCTAACTAATAATTTTAGAGTTAGTCAATTCTTATTTTTCTCAAATGAAAATGATAAATGGGATGCGGTAGCTAAAAAAGGCGCATCCGTTGGAATTTGTTCCGTATATGTCTTAATCAGATTAAGCGAGATTAAAAGAAGACGAGATTTGCACGTGAATAACCAAGTAGGAAAGGCGTGCAACCGAGAGCGAGGCTGCAAAGTGTCAAATTTCGAGTGCACGGCTTTAAGGCTTGGTTCCTCAAAATGAGGTGCCGCTATATTACGGATGGTAAAGGGTGGTCGGTATACTTATCGTTTTCAGAAAATGTAAGTTCAAAAAGTTTGTTTATTTTATAACTAATTTCAAATATTTGACCGTTTTGAGTATAGCGCAAAAAAAAAAAAATGATGATGACGTTTGTACCGTAATGACGGCCGTAATATTTCTTGCCCCGCCGTATATTTTAAGTTACGGCGAACTTTGCCATCCTTTTACTTTCCATATAATTAATTTTATATAGCATCATTTTTTACAACGTACTCTAAAGCTATGTAACCGCTACTATTTAGTGGCACCGCTTTCGAGAAAACCAAGCCTATAAGCGAATAAAATTACATTTGTCACTAAATATAGAGGATGAGAAATTGCCTTCAAGCGTCATTAGCCCTCGTCAGTGATAGCAGATGTAGAAAATGCGATCTCATAGCCATTTACTTAATACTTCGGACAGTTTTTTTAGGCCTCTGGTTCACAAAAGACATGTAGGAAGTCTGCATCGTGTTAATGGACACTTTTTAGGGGTATTATTGGACACATAGCTCTTGACATTTGGCGGTAGAGCTTCTGTAGTCTGATTTGTATTGTAATTTATTTTTGCATATATTTGTGGCCAATTTATCATATTTTGGGCCGATAATGAAATGCTGACCGATGTGGAAAGGACGAGATGAAGCAGAGAATTGTATCGGAGAAAAGCGACATACCGATAGAAAAAGTGTCCTCAAATCAAATAACGCGCAGGACAAAATACTGTCTAACTGAAACTGAAATGGGGTGAATTTATTTTCTGCGCAGTTTTATAAGAACGATATTCCCAAATAGAGGATTATTGATGATTGGTGAGGAATTACTGAAGCCTATTACGTCATCGTTTGTAATATAAGTGTCACTTGGGTTGCGCTGGAGCAACCCGAATACTCTAACATGTGTTCACTGCGATTCACTTCAGTTTGTATCTTAAGTACTATCCTTAGAATTTTTCCTAAAGCGTACTGACAATGAAAGATTAGTAACATTCGAAATAGATATATTTGCTATGGCAGTTGTCTGAAAAATATTCCTATTTTCTAACCAAAAATATAAAATAATTTTGCAATTATACTTAATATTTAAGAATTCAAGAGCTTAACATCAGCTTATAATAATAGAATATTCAATTATTATGTTTTTTTTTTAAAGAGAAACTGAAAAGAAATAAACCTTTAATTGCATATTGCGATGGTACCATTTCGAGAACCATCACGTAATCCTCATCAGGCAATTTCGTAATGTTATCAAAGGTTTCACCGAGATTCGAACCACTCATCGCACGGTGAAACTGCAGTTGCCTTAACCACTAGGCTATCCTGCATGTATTTGTTTTCTTGCTTAATTCAGTTTATCTCATTTTACACTAAAAACACAATTGAGACATTCTGTCTCTATATTAATTTGTGTGTTACGTAGATTTGTTTTTGTAAAGTTCCTTTTTTCTTTGCGAATAAGAAGCTTTGTAAACTCGGGTTCAGTTTTAAATATTTATGTTTGTTTGTTTAATGGTGTGTTCAATTTATATGTAATATCTAAGAATTCATGCACCGGTTTATAATAATTGAGTATTCAATTATTATGTTTTTTTTGAAGAGAAACTGAAAAGAAAGAAACTTTTACTGGCATACTACGATGGTACCATTTCGATAACCAACACGTAATCCTCATCAGGCAATTTCGTAATGTTATCAGGATTTTCACCCAGATTCGAATCGCCAATCACACGGTGAAACTGCAGTTGCTTTAACCACTAGGCTATCTTGCTTGTATTTGTTTTCATGCTTATTTCAGTTTATCTCATTTTTAAACTAAAACAAGTAAAAACGGGACTGTCTTCGGCTGTTCCGAAGAATTCATACCTTTCATGAATGGGGCTGAACAATAATCTTATCCCGCTCGTAATCTCCGAATAATCGGATGTATAAGATAAGAAATATATAGTGAACAGATCTACATACCTTAACGATTTTTAAGATAAATATAAAATAAAAACCAGGTAGGTACTTTGTGTGAGGATGCAAAGTTTCAGGTTTTTTGTGACCTGCATGTAAAAACTATGACTACGAATCACGTCTTTCAAAAATATATGACGTAAACGTAACTATTTGATGAAATTTAATGAATTTTGAAGCTTCTAGCCGTGAAAAAGGGGGAAAAAATGACAGTTTATATGAAGTATATAATATAATACCATAATATAATACCACCGATCTCTATGATTTTTTCAGACAACAATATATGCTATATACGTAAGCATTTTGTGAAATTTGAAGCTTCTAGCTGTTAAAACGGGGCAGAAATTGCGCAAAGTTTCTTATCTGAACAATCGGTTGTATGAGATATATACTATGTATACCACCGATCTCAATGATTTTTTCAGACATCAATATATGCTATACACGTAAGCATTTGGTGAAATTTGAAGCTTATAGCTGTTAAAATGTGGCCGAAATCGCAAAAAAAATATATATATACTATATATATATCATCATATATATATTATATATATCACCGATCTCTATGATTTTTTGACACAACAATACATACTATATACGTAAGCAATCGGTGAAATTTGAAGCTTATAGCTGTTAAAAAGGGGGTAGAAATTGCGAAAAGTTTCTTATCTGAACAATCGGTTGTATGAGATATATACTATATATACAACCGACCTCTATGATTTTTTCAGACAACAATATATGCTATATACGTAAGCAATCGGTGAAATTTGAAGCTTATAGCTGTTAAAATGGGGTAGAAATTGCGAAAAGTTTCTTATCTGAACAATCGGTTGTATGAGATATATACTATATATACAACCGATCTCTATGATTTTTTCAGACAACAATATATGCTATATACGTAAGCAATCGGTGAAATTTGAAGCTTATAGCTGTTAAAATGGGGTAGAAATTGCGAAAAGTTTCTTATCTGAACAATCGGTTGTATGAGATATATACTATATATACAACCGATCTCTAATATTTTTTCAGACAACAATATATGCTATATACGTAAGTATTCTGTGAAATTTGAAGCTTCTAGCTGTTAAAATGGGACTAAATTTTGCGAAAATATATATATAAATATACTATATATATATACTATATATACCACCATATATATACTATATATACCACCGATCTTTATGATTTTTTCAGACAACAATATATGCTATATACGTAAGCATTCGTTGAAATTTGAAGCCTCTAGCTCTTAAAATAGGGCAGTAATTACGAAAAATTTCCTTATCTGAACAATCGGTTGTGGGGGATATATACTATATATACGACCGATCTCATCAATTTTTTCAGGCAACAATACCTGCAATATACGAAGGTATATGGTGAAGTTTGAAGCTTCAATCTGTTAAATTGGGTAAGATTTTACAAAAATCCTCTTTTTCTGAAAAATCAGTTGTATGGAGGATATATGCTATAGTGGTCCAATCCGGTCGGTTCCGACAAATGTCTAATGGGACACCCAAATACACCCGCTCACCAAATTTTATCAAGATATCTCAAAAATTGAGGGACTAGTTTGCATACAAACAGACAGACGGACAGACGGACATGGCTAAATCAACTCAGCTCTTCAACCTGATTATTTCGGTATACTTAATGGTGGGTCTATCTATTTTCCTTTAAGAACTTACAATTTTCGGTTTCGTGACGAAATTAATATACCATTTCATTTTCATGAAAGGTATAAAAACAGGTAGGTACTTTGTGTGAGGATGCAAAGTTTCAGGTTTTTTGTGGTCTGCGTGTAAAAACTATGACTACGAATCACTTATTTCAACAATATATGACGTAAACGTAACTATTTGATGAAATTTGATGAATTTTGAAGCTTCTAGCCGTAAAAAGGGGGCAAAAATTAGAGTTTATATGGGGTATATAATATATATACCACCGATCTCTATGATTTTTTCAGACAACAATATATGCTATATACGTAAGCATATGGTGAAATTTGAAGCGTCTAGCTGTTAAAAAGGGGCAGAAATTGCGCACAGTTTCTTATCTGAACAATCGGTTGTATGAGATATATACTATATATACCACCGATCTCAATGATTTTTTCAGACAACAATATATGCTATACACGTAAGCATTTGGTGAAATTTGAAGCTTCTAGCTGTTAAAATGGGGAAGAAATTGCGCAAAGTTTCTTATCTGAACAATCGGTTGTATGAGATATATACTATATATACCACCGCTATCTATGAATTTCTCAGACAACAATATATGCTATACACGTAAGCATTTGGTGAAATTTGAATATATCTAAACGATTTTTAAGATAAATATAAAATAAAAAATAGGTAGGTAATCTGTGTGAGGATGCAAAGCTTCACGTTTTTTGTGGTCTGCATGTAAAAACTATGACTACGAATCACGTCTTTCAAAAATATATGACGTAAACGTAACTATTTGATGAAATTTGATGAATTTTGAAGCTTCTAGCCGTAAAAAAGGGGCAAAAATGACAGTTTATATGAAGTATATAATATATATACCACCGATCTCTATGATTTTTTCAGACAACAATATATGCTATATACGTAAGCATTTTGTGAAATGTGAAGCTTCTAGCTGTTAAAACGGGGCAGAAATTGCGCAAAGTTTCTTATCTGAACAATCGGTTGTATGAGATATATACTATGTATACCACCGATCTCAATGATTTTTTCAGACATCAATATATGCTATACACGTAAGCATTTGGTGAAATTTGAAGCTTATAGTTGTTAAAATGAGGCCGAAATCGCAAAAAAAATATATATATACTATATATACCATCATATATATATTATATATATCACCGATCTCTATGATTTTTTGACACAACAATACATACTATATAAGTAAGTAATCGGTGAAATTTGAAGCTTATAGCTGTTAAAATGGGGTAGAAATTGCGAAAAGTTTCTTATCTGAACAATCGGTTGTATGAGATATATACTATATATACAACCGATCTCTATGATTTTTTCAGACAACAATATATGCTATATAGGTAAGCAATCGGTGAAATGTGAAGCTTATAGCTGTTAAAATGGGGTAGAAATTGCGAAAAGTTTCTTATCTGAACAATCGGTTGTATGAGATATATACTATATATACAACCGATCTCTATGATTTTTTCAGACAACAATATATGCTATATACGTAAGCAATCGGTGAAATTTGAAGCTTATAGCTGTTAAAATGGGGTAGAAATTGCGAAAAGTTTCTTATCTGAACAATCGGTTGTATGAGATATATACTATATATACAACCGATCTCTATGATTTTTTCAGACAACAATATATGCTATATACGTAAGTATTCTGTGAAATTTGAAGCTTCTAGCTGTTAAAATGGGGCTAAAATTTGCGAAAATATATATATATATATACTATATATACCACCATATATATACTATATATACCACCGATCTTTATGATTTTTTCAGACAACAATATATGCTATATACGTAAGCATTCGCTGAAATTTGAAGCCTCTAGCTCTTAAAATAGGGCAGTAATTACGAAAAGTTCCTTATCTGAACAATCGGATGTGGGGGATATATACTATATATACGACCGATCTCATCAATTTTTTCAGGCAACAATACGTGCAATATACGAAAGTATATGGTGAAGTTTGAAGCTTCAATCTGTGAAATTGGGTAAGATATTACAAAAATCCTCTTTTTCTGAAAAATCGGTGGTATGGAGGATATATGCTATAGTGGTCCGATACGGTCGGTTCCGACAAATGTCTAATCGGACACCCAAATACACCCGCTCACCAAATTTTATCAAGATATCTCAAAAATTGAGGGACTAGTTTGCATACAAACAGACAGACGGACAGACGGACATGGTTAAATCAACTCAGCTCTTCAACCTGATTATTTCGGTATACTTAATGGTGGGTCTATCTATTTTCCTTTAAGAACTTACAATTTTCGGTTTCGTGACGAAATTAATATACCATTTCATTTTCATGAAAGGTATAAAAAAAGGTAGGTACTTTGTGTGAGGATGCAAAGTTTCAGGTTTTTTGTGGTCTGCGTGTAAAAACTATGACTACGAATCACTTATTTCAACAATATATGACGTAAACGCAACTATTTGATGAAATTTGATGAATTTTGAAGCTTCTAGCCGTAAAAAGGGGGCAAAAATTAGAGTTTATATGGGGTATATAATATATATACCACCGATCTCTATGATTTTTTCAGACAACAATATATGCTATATACGTAAGCATGTGGTGAAATTTGAGGCGTCTAGCTGTTAAAAAGGGGCAGAAATTGCGCACAGTTTCTTATCTGAACAATCGGTTGTATGAGATATATACTATATATACCACCGATCTCAATGATTTTTTCAGACAACAATATATGCTATACACGTAAGCATTTGGTGAAATTTGAAGCTTCTAGCTGTTAAAATGCGGAAGAAATTGCGCAAAGTTTCTTATCTGAACAATCGGTTGTATGAGATATATACTATATATACCACCGGTATCTATGAATTTCTCAGACAACAATATATGCTATACACGTAAGCATTTGGTGAAATTTGAATATATCTAAACGATTTTTAAGATAAATATAAAATAAAAAATAGGTAGGTAATCTGTGTGAGGATGCAAAGCTTCACGTTTTTTGTGGTCTGCATGTAAAAACTATGACTACGAATCACGTCTTTCAAAAATATATGACGTAAACGTAACTATTTGATGAAATTTGATGAATTTTGAAGCTTCTAGCCGTAAAAAAGGGGCAAAAATGACAGTTTATATGAAGTATATAATATATATACCACCGATCTATATGATTTTTTCAGACAACAATATATGCTATATACGTAAGCATTTTGTGAAATGTGAAGCTTCTAGCTGTTAAAACGGGGCAGAAATTGCGCAAAGTTTCTTATCTGAACAATCGGTTGTATGAGATATATACTATGTATACCACCGATCTCAATGATTTTTTCAGACATCAATATATGCTATACACGTAAGCATTTGGTGAAATTTGAAGCTTATAGCTGTTAAAATGAGGCCTAAATCGCAAAAAAAAAATATATATACTATATATATATACTATATATACCATCATATATATATTATATATATCACCGATCTCTATGATTTTTTGACACAACAATACATACTATATACGTAAGCAATCGGTGAAATTTGAAGCTTATAGCTGTTAAAATGGGGTAGAAATTGCGAAAAGTTTCTTATCTGAACAATCGGTTGTATGAGATATATACTATATATACAACCGGTCTCTATGCTTTTTCAGACAACAATATATGCTATATACGTAAGCAATCGGTGAAATTTGAAGCTTATAGCTATTAAAATGGGGTAGAAATTGCGAAAAGTTTCTTATCTGAACAATCGCTTGTATGAGATATATACTATATATACAACCGATCTCTATGATTTTTTCAGACAACAATATATTCTATATAGGTAAGCAATCGGTGAAATTTGAAGCTTATAGCCGTTAAAATGGGGTAGAAATTGCGCAAAGTTTCTTATCTGAACAATCGGTTGTATGAGATATATACTATGTATACCACCGATCTCAATGATATTTTCAGACATCAATATACGCTATACACGTAAGCATTTGGTGAAATTTGAAGCTTATAGCTGTTAAAATGAGGCCGAAATCGCAAAAAAAATATATATATACTATATATACCATCATATACATATTATATATATCACCGATCTCTATGGTTTTTTGACACAACAATACGTACTATATACGTAAGCAGTCGGTGAAATTTGAAGCTTATAGCTGTTAAAATGGGGTAGAAATTGCGAAAAGTTTCTTATCTGAACAATCGGTTGTATGAGATATATACTATACATACAACCGATCTCTATGATTTTTTCAGACAACAATATATGCTATATACGTAAGTATTCTGTGAAATTTGAAGCTTCTAGCTGTTAAAATGGGGTAGAAATTGCGAAAAGTTTCTTATCTGAACAATCGGTTGTATGAGATATATACTATACATACAACCGATCTCTATGATTTTTTCAGACAACAATATATGCTATATACGTAAGTATTCTGTGAAATTTGAAGCTTCTAGCTGTTAAAATGGGGCTAAAATTTGCGAAAATATATATATATGTATACTATATATATATACTATATATACCACCATATATATACTATATATACCACCGATCTTTATTTCAGGCAACAATATATGCTATATACGTAAGCATTCGCTGAAATTTGAAGCCTCTAGCTCTTAAAATAGGGCAGTAATTACGAAAAGTTCCTTATCTGAACAATCGGTTGTGGGGGATATATACAATATATATACGACCGATCTCATCAATTTTTTCAGGCAACAATACGTGCAATATACGAAACTATATGGTGAAGTTTGAAGCTTCAATCTGTTAAATTGGGTAAGATATTACAAAAATCCCCTTTTTCTGAAAAATCGGTTGTATGGAGGATATATGCTATAGTGGTCCGATCCGGTCGGTTCCGACAATTGTCTAGTCGGACACCCACATACACCCGCTCACCAAATTTTATCAAGATATGTATCTCAAAAATTGAGGGACTAGTTTGCATACAAACAGACAGACGGACAGACGGACATGGCTAAATCAACTCAGCTCTTCAACCTGATTATTTCGGTATACTTAATGGTGGGTCTATCTATTTTCCTTTAAGGACTTACAATTTTCGGTTTCGTGACGAAATTAATATACCATTTCATTTTCATGAAAGGTATAAAAACAGGTAGGTACTTTGTGTGAGGATGCAAAGTTTCAGGTTTTTTGTGGTCTGCGTGTAAAAACTATGACTACGAATCACGTATTTCAACAATATATGACGTAAACGTAACTATTTGATGAAATTTGATGAATTTTGAAGCTTCTAGCCGTAAAAAGGGGTCAAAAATTAGAGTTTATATGGGGTATATAATATATATACCACCGATCTCTATGATTTTTTCAGACAACAATATATGCTATATACGTAAGCATATGGTGAACTTTGAAGCGTCTAGCTGTTAAAAAGGGGCAGAAATTTCGCACAGTTTCTTATCTGAACAATCGGTTGTATGAGATATATACTATATATACCACCGATCTCAATGATTTTTTCAGACAACAATATATGCTATACACGTAAGCATTTGGTGAAATTTGAAGCTTCTAGCTGTTAAAATGGGGAAGAAATTGCGCAAAGTTTCTTATCTGAACAATCGGTTGTATGAGATTTATACTATATATACCACCGGTATCTATGAATTTCTCAGACAACAATATATGCTATACACGTAAGCATTTGGTGAAATTTGAACATATCTAAACGATTTTTAAGATAAACATAAAATAAACAAGTAAGGAAGGCTAAGTTCGGGTGTAACCGAACATTACATACTCAGTTGAGAGCTATGGAGACAAAATAAGGAAAATCACCATGTAGGAAAATGAACCTAGGGTAACCCTGGAATGTGGTTGTATGACATGTGTATCAAATGGAAGGTATTAAAGAGTATTTTAAGAGAGAGTAGGCCATAGTTCTATGGATGGACACCATTTAGGGATATCGCCATAAAGGTGGACCAGGGCTGACTCTAGAATGTGTTTGTACGATATGGGTATCAAATGAAAGGTGGTAATGAGTATTTTAAAAGGGAGTAATCCTCAGTTCTATAGGTGGACGCCTTTTCGAGATATCGCCATAAAGGTTGACCAAGGGTGACTCTAGAATGTTTGTACGACATGGGTATCAAACGAAAGGTGTTACTGAGCATTTTAAGAGGGAGTGGGCATTAGGTCTATAGGTGGACGCCTTTTCGAGATATCGCCATTAGGATGGGCCAGGGGTGACTCTAGAATGGTTGTACGATATGGGTATCAAACGAAAGGTGTTACTGAGCATTTTAAGAGGGAGTGGGCATTAGGTCTATAGGTGGACGCCTTTTCGAGATATCGCCATTAGGGTGTGCCAGGGGTGACTCTAGAATGTTTGTACGATATGGGTATCAAAGGAAAGGTGTTACTGAGCATTTTAAGAGGGAGTGGACATTAGGTCTATAGGTGGACGCCTTTTCGAGATATCGCCATTAGGGTGGGCCAGGGGTGACTCTAGAATGTTTTTACGATATGGGTATCAAACGAAAGGTGTTACTGAGCATTTTAAGAGGGAGTGGGAATTAGGTCTATAGGTGCACGCCTTTTCGAGATATCGCCATTGGGGTGGACCAAAGTTGACTCTAGAATGTGTTTGTACGATATGGATATCAAATTAAAGGTATTGATGAGGGTTTTAAAAGCGAGTGGCCCTTAGATGTATATGTGAAGGCGTTCTAGCGATATCGACCAAATGTGGATCAGGTGATCCAGAAAATCATCTGTCGGGTACTGCTAATTTATTTATATATTCAATAACACTAACAGTATTCCTGCCAAGATTCCAAGGGCTGTTGATTTCGCCTTGTAGAACTTTTTCATTTTCTTCTACTTAATATGGTAGGTATCACACCCATTTTACAAAGTTTTTTCCAAAGTTATATTTTGCGTCAATAAACCAATCCAGTTACCATGTTTCATCCCTTTTTTCGTATTTGGTATAGAATTATGGCATTTTTTTAATTTTTCGTAATTTTCGATATCGATAAAGTGGGCGTGGTTATGGTCGGATTTCGGCCATTTTTTATACCAAGATAAAGTGAGTTCAGATAAGTTAAGTTTAGTAAAGATGTATCGGTTTTTGCTCAAGTTATTGTGTTAACGGCCGAGCGGAAGGACAGACGGTGGACTGTGTATAAAAACTGGGCGTGGCTTCCACCGATTTCGCCCATTTTCACAGAGAACAGTTAACGTCATAGAATCTATGCTCCTACCAAATTTCAAAAGGATTGGTAAATTTTTGTTCGACTTATGGTATTAAAAGTATTCTAGACACACTAAATGAAAATGGGCGGAGCCACGCCCATTTTGAAATTTTCTTTTATTTTTGTATTTTGTTGCATCATATCATTTGGAGTTGAATTTTGACTTAATTTACTTATATACAGTAAAGATATTAAATTTTTTGTTAACATTTGAATTTAAAAAAATTTTTTTTTAAAAAGTGGGCGTGTTCTTCATCCAATTTTGCTAATTTTTATTTAGCACATATGTAGTAATAGTAGTAACGTTCCTGCCAAATTTCATCATGATATCTTCAACGACTGCCAAATTACAGCTTGCAAAACTTTTAAATTGCCTTCTTGTAAAAGTGGGCGGTGCCACGCCCATTGTCCAAAATCTTACTAATTTTCTATTCTGCGTCATAACGTCAACCCATCTACCAAGTTTCATCGCTTTAACCGCCTTTGGCAATGAATTATCGCATTTTTTCGGTTTTTCGAAATTTTCGATATCGAAAAAGTGGGCGTGGTTATAGTCCGATATCGTTCATTTTAAATAGCGATCTGAGATGAGTGCTCAGGAACCTACATACCAAATTTCATCAAGATACCTCAAAATTTACTCAAGTTATCGTGTTAACGGACGGACGGACGGACATGGCTCAATCAAATTTTTTCTGGATCCTGATTATTTTGATATATGGAAGTCTATATCTATCTCGATTCCTTTATATATGTACAACCAACCGTTATCCAATCAAACTTAATATACTCTGTGAGCTCTGCTCAACTGAGTATAAAAATAGGTAGGGAATCTGTGTGAGGATGCAAAGCTTCACGTTTTTTGTGGTCTGTATGTAAAAACTATGACTACGAATCACGTCTTTCAAAAATATATGACGTAAACGTAACTATTTGATGAAATTTCATGAATTTTGAAGCTTCTAGCCGTAAAAAAGGGGCAAAAATGACAGTTTATATGAAGTATATAATATATATACCACCGATCTCTATGATTTTTTCAGACAACAATATATGCTATATACGTAAGCATTTTGCGAAATTTGAAGCTTCTAGCTGTTAAAACGGGGCAGAAATTGCGCAAAGTTTCTTATCTGAACAATCTGTTGTATGAGATATATACTATGTATACCACCGATCTCAATGATTTTTTCAGACATCAATATATGCTATACACGTAAGCATTTGGTGAAATTTGAAGCTTATAGCTGTTAAAATGAGGCCGAAATCGCAAAAAAAATATATATATACTATATATACCATCATATATATATTATATATATCACCGATCTCTATGATTTTTTGACACAACAATACATACTATATACGTAAGCAATCGGTGAAATTTGAAGCTTATAGCTGTTAAAATGGGGTAGAAATTGCGAAAAGTTTCTTATCTGAACAATCGGTTGTATGAGATATATACTATATATACAACTGATCTTTTTGATTTTTTCAGACAACAATATATGCTATATACGTAAGCATTTTGTGAAATTTGAAGCTTCTAGCTGTTAAAACGGGGCAGAAATTGCTCAAAGTTTCTTATCTGAACAATTGGTTGTATGAGATATATACTATATATACAACCGATCTCTATGATTTTTTCAGACAACAATATATGCTATATACGTAAGCAATCGGTGAAAATTGAAGCTTATAGCTGTTAAAATGGGGTAGAAATTGCGAAAAGTTTCTTATCTGAACAATCGGTTGTATGAGATATATACTATATATACAACCGATCTTTTTGATTTTTTCAGACAACAATATATGCTAAATACGTAAGTATTCTGTGAAATTTGAAGCTTCTAGCTGTTAAAATGGGGCTAAAATTTGCGAAAATATATATATATATATTAGACCTGGCGCAGCTTATATGAGATTTTTTTTTTTTTGGAATTTTGAGTACGGGGATTGGTCAAATATGCGATTCGATGTAATAATTCATGTGGTAAATTTTTAACTCGATCAGAGTGTGCCAACCTGTGCCATAATGAGTTCAAAGGTCAAAATATAGAAAAACACTTGGTTTTTTTACTGTTATCTGTTTATTTATTATATATAGAATGTAATGACCTCATTTTTCCTCAATATTTTGCACAGTAATTTTTTCTATATGTCCAATAATGATAAGAAAATTTATAAATATTAGAAAAGAGTAAATTAGTAAAAATTCCATTGAACTAAGGCGGGCCACTGACTACACAAATTATCTGCACAAGACTGTTGTTGGAATTGAGTGGAATTGCGTTCACTGAGTTCACAACAACAAATTACTCGAATTTGCGCAGATAATGTAGTCAGTGGCCCGCCTAACGGTAAATTCATACATTACGGTACACATACGCCAATGTTGATAATTAGACAGACTGAGACGTGCAAATAGAGCTTTTAATATTTTGTCATTGCGAAATTGGCTGTGGTTAAGAAAGGGTCTTTATTAAAATAATTAAAAATAGTAAAAGTTATACTGCAATATCGTGATGGCTGTAAATAATTTTGTTACACTTAGATCTGCTGACACCAACGTATATTTGATAGGAAAATGTGAAAAAAATATACTTGGAAGCAAGTTACCGTCAAAACTACAAGTGCTGAAATGTTTTTTTTACTATGTGCGGTGTGAAAAGAAAACAATTAAGGAAAGTGCTAAATTGGCTTCGAAGGAAATATTGCCTTTTTGGGAAAGAGCACGTGTTCCAGCGTTAAACAAAAAAACATGTGACGATAAATTGGTGAAATTATATGATGAGTGGAGAACAGTACAGAAATTTTGTACATCTTCGTTTCCTAGTTCTCGTAAAAAGGAAAATGATTTCAATGATAATTTGAACAATTTATTCGATATTGCACATGCTGATGCTTTAGAAATGATAGCTATTCCTGAGGACCGAGACTTTTTAATTAAACAAAGAGAGCCAGGTCGTGTTAGGAGCATGATTTCTATAGATCAATGTCTCGCAAATAAAGAAAAACGGAAGGCGCAAAGATTAGAAGAAGAAAATCGACGCAGAGCAAAGTATCAAAGATTTAGTTAGTGGAAAGCACTCAAGGTATTTAGTTAATTCTGCTGAAACAAATAATATGTAAGTTTCTCTTTCAACTAATTTTTTTTAGAGTTGAGTGTAGACTATGATGTAAGTGATGAAAGTGAATGTGAGTCTGAAAAATCTGTAGAGCAGTTGATAATCGTATCAAACACCAACGAGCTGAAAAAAAACGTGCTAAAAAAAGCTTCATAGATGATAGAATGCTTGCTTGCATGGATGCTGGCAATATGTCAACCCCACTCGCAATTCATTTTATTATTGCAACAGCTAAAGCTTTGGGTCACAATATTGAAGTTTGAGAAAACAGCGCAAGGAATATCGTCGGCGTCATGGTACAGAAATTATTGAGAATTTCAAGGTATAAAAGTTTATTTTGGATTTGTTATGAATACTTCTCAGAGCGAAAATTTTTCAGATCCCTGATACATTTGTGTTACACTGGGACGGTAAACTACTTCCTGCAATGACTGGAAAGGAAAAAGTAGAACGCCTAGCTATTGTTTTAACGGCAGATAATATAGAAAAATTAATTTCCATTCCAATTATTGAATGTGGAACTGGTGAAGCAATCGCCCAGTCCATATATAATTACTTAGAAAAAATGAATATGATAAATTCGGTGGAAATGGTATGCTTTGACACGACAGCTACAAACACTGGTAAACGTAACGGTGCTGGAATGTTGCTGGAACAAAAATTGAAACGTAGCTTGTTGTGGTTGCCATGCAGGCATCATATTGCAGAAATCATACTACGAGCTGTATTTGAAATATATTTTGGAAAATCTTGTAGCCCGGAAGTTGACATATTTGAACGTTTTTCGCGGGAATGGAACACTTTCAATTTAAAAGATCTTTCAATTGGAATCATGGATGAAGAAGTGCGACGTGCTATAAATGCAGAGGAATGTGAAGCCAATAAAGAATTTTGCATCAAAAATATAGCAAAAGACCACATTCGCCATGATTACAAAGAGCTGTTGCAACTCATGTTTATTTTCTTAGGTGGCAGCATCGCGAACTTTTCCTTTCGTGCACCTGGCGCGACGTCACATGCCAGGTTTATGTCAAAAGCGATATATGCCTTAAAAATGTTTGCTTTGCAAAAACAATTTAAAATGTCTTCCAGCCATTTGAATGGATTCCGCAATGTGTGTATTTTCCTGGTGCGTCTTTATATTCCGTATTGGTTTCGAACTACTAATGCAGTCGAAGCACCAAATTTGGATTTGCAGCTGGTAAAAAACATTGCCGGTTATTACGACCCAAAAATATCTCTAGCCTTATTAGATAAAATGAAAAACCACTTATGGTATCTGTCCGAGGAAGCCGTTGGTCCCGCCTTTTTCGATTCTAATGTGGACTTAAATGTGAAAAGAAAGATGGTTGAAGCACTAGCATTAGAAAAAGAGTTTGAAAGCAATGACGACAATGGCTTTTATCTGCATAAAAATGTAAATGCCAGCATTGAAGAAATGAAAGCATTCATAAGTAAAGATTTAAGTTGTTTTGTAACGCAAAGAACTAGAAATATCTTTTCACGATTGGAAATAGACGTAAAATTTTTCAACTTAGATCCCTCAAACTGGTGCAAAAATGCAGAATATTTAAAAGGTGTTCAAATCCTCAAAAACGTCACTGCTGTTAATGATTCTGCTGAGAGGAAAGTAAAACTAATAACAGATTTTAACCGCTCTTTAACTCATAGCGAAGAAGATAAACAATACTTGCTTCATATTGCCGAGAACTACAGGCAAAAGTTCCCTTCATATACTAAAACTTCGCTTTTGTAATATTCTTGAGACATATATTAATGATTGAAATGCAAATTGTGGAAAAATTGCGTCATTTTATTTTTTCTTTAATAAATAAACAGATAACAGTAAAAAAAACCAAGTGTTTTTCTATATTTTGACCTTTGACCTCATTATGGCACAGGTTGGCACACTCTGATTGAGTTAAAAATTTACCACATGAATTATTACATCGAATCGCATATTTGACCAATCCCCGTACTCAAAATTCCAAAAAAAAAAAAAAATAACGCCAGGTCTAATATATATATACTCTATATATATACTATATATACCACCATATATATACTATATATACCACCGATCTTTATAACAATATATGCTATATACGTAAGCATTCGTTGAAATTTGAAGCCTCTAGCTCTTAAAATAGGGCAGTAATTACGAAAAGTTCCTTATCTGAACAATCGGTTGTGGGGGATATATACTATATATACGACCGATCTCATAAATTTTTTCAGGCAACAATACGTGCAATATACGAAAGTATATGGTGAAGTTTGAAGCTTCAATCTGTTAAATTGGGTAAGATATTACAAAAATCCTCTTTTTCTGAAAAATCGGTTGTATGGAGGATATATGCTATAGTGGTCCGATCCGGTCGGTTCCGACAAATGTCTAATCGGACACCCAAATACACCCGCTCACCAAATTTTATCAAGATATCTCAAAAATTGAGGGACTAGTTTGCATACAAACAGACAGACGGACAGACGAACATGGCTAAATCAACTCAGCTCTTCAACCTGATTATTTCGGTATACTTAATGGTGGGTCTATCTATTTTCCTTTAAGGACTTACAATTTTCGGTTTCGTGACAAAATTAATATACCATTTCATTTTCATGAAAGGTATAAACACAATTGAAACATTCTGTCTCTGTATTAGTTTGTGTGTTATGTAGATTTGTTTTTGTAAAGTTTCTATTTTCGTTGCAAATAAGAAGCTTTGTAAACTCGGGCACAGTTTTACATATTTATGCTTGCGTGTTTAATGGTGTGTTCAATTTATGCTTAATATTTAAGAATTCATGAGCTAAACACCGGCTTTTAATAATTGAATATTCAATTAATATGTTTTTTTTTTTTGTAAAGAGAAATTGAAAAGAAAGAAATATTTACTGGCATATTGCGATGGTATCATTTCGATTATTATAATCCGGTGTAAACTCCTGAATTCTTAAATATTAAGTATAAATTGAACATACCATTAAACAAACAAACATAAATATGTAAAACTGAGCCCGAGTTTACAAAGGTGTTTATTCGCAACGAAAAGAGGAACTTTACAAAAACAAACCTACATAACGCACAAATTAATTTAGATACAGAATGTCTTAATTGTGTTGTTAGTGTAAAAATGAGATAAACTGAAAACAAATACAAGCACGATAGCCTAGTGGTTAAGGCAACTGCAGTTTCACTGTGTGATTCGCTTTTCGAATCTCGGTTAAACCCTTGATAATATTACGAAATTGCCTGATGATGATTACGTGGCGGTAAATGTAAATGTTTCTTTCTTTTCAGTTTTTCTTAAAAAACATAATAATTTAATATTCAATTATTATAAGCCGGTGTTAAGCTCATTACTTCTTAAATATTAAGTATAAATTCCCCGACTTCCCATAAAATTTGCAATAATTTTTGATAATTCGTGCAGTTATTTTTTATCTTCATTCATGGATAAAAATTATCCACTAACTAGACCTCTCTAGATATAAGCTGTCGGCTTGGTATGTCGCCCCCACCCCCTCCCCCATTCGCCATTTTTTATTAAACATTCTTCCTCCCAATATACTTACCTTAACTTTTGAATTAATTTTTCAATAACTAGAGAGTAGCATGCGCAGGACAAGGAATACATTGCCATTCCCAAGCAGCCAAAGCGAACTCCTTCTTCATATCTCGTTTGCGATAAGGTTCCTTCTAGTCCTTTGGGATCACCCATGTAAACAGCTTCCCCCACAAAATCCGTAAAGTATAGAGAGTAACAGACGTGAGCCATCCAACAAAACAAATTAGTTAAGCAGACCATTCGTAATGAATGCGGCATATAAATAATTGAGTATAAATAATTTGATAAGTTCTCCACTGTCTGTGTGGGTAAAATAGTTTCATCGCTGTGGTGGGGTTTTGATGTTGGTTTATAATCTGGAGCAACGTGTTCTTCGTTTTTAGAGCTTCCTTGCGGCTTTACGTCCAAACCTATTGATCCCAAACACTCCTGACGCTCAGAATGGTCTCCAAGTGATATTTTACCAACCTGTGATTAAAAAATCCACACAAACATTTTACCATGTATAATCAAAATATTTAAGAAAAGCTGATAGGAGGGGACTTTATCAGACTCCCTGAGCCCAAATCGAAAGATTTTAGAGTTTTTATCTGTCTGTTTGTCCCTCTGTCTGTCCGCCTGCCTGAATGTACTTTCTTACTCGCATCACTCAAAAACCACTGCATGGAATTCGATCGTTTAGACCGTTTAAAACCAAACATGAACCCGGGTATATTTTGAATATGTTTGTTGAACTTCTGGAAAAAAATTCCGATTATTTCGGTAGACCCTATCGACTTAATCGGTGGTAGCGCCTGGCGATTTGTTTTATATCCTACTTAAGCCAGCCGGAAAAATCGGTTAGTTTATGTAATCATTGCTTATTCATTCATCGGTCTATTTGTCAGCCCATTTGTCCATGGGGTTATCATCACACGTTTTTTTTTTTTTTGCAATAACTATCATTTAAAGAAATGCTTTGTAATGAAATTCAACATACTACTTCCTATGACCGCGAATATACCCCTGTCAAAAATATATATTATTTCAAAATGAAATTTAATTCTGTTATAATTTAATACTTTACGAGATATTTCCAACATTTATAAGGCTAAATTGCTTAACTACGTAAAGTTCATTTAAAAACTTAATTTGTCTATCTTGACAAAATCGCTTGGCGACGCCTACTAAGGCCCCTCGAATCTTTTGAAAATCTTTGCATCGACTTCAAAAACGGTTGAAGATGTTGTGATATTGTTTATATGTAACTATCTTTTCTATTCAAAATAGAATTGCCCTAGACAAGAATCAAAAAATCGGTTGATTACCACGCAAACTTTCTACATAAATCTTAAAAATACACTTATAGAATACACCTACAAATTCGAGATCTGTAATCTCTACCGCTTCTTTCCATGTATTTGGCGATGAAAAAATGTATATTGTTCATAAAAATATATTTACACACCAATTATAATAAATGGAGGATGGAGGAAGACGATCGACTTCGCTATTTCCCAAAATATTTTCATATTGAACTCAAAGTTTCACATTTAAAGATCCATAAAGCTACATACAGCCCACCCGATCGAAAAATACGGCACAGTTTATAGGAAACATTTAGAATATTACCGGAAATTCGGCGAAAGATGGAAGGTTTCAAACCAGAGTCAAATTTCTGCCAGAACGAAAAGGGCGATCTGGTAACCAATGTTCAGGGTGTGCTCAGATTCTAGAAGGAAGTTGTCTATGTCTTCTCAAATGGAGGCAGCGTTGAAGCACCCAGCTATGCTGATATTGTAAAACCCAATCTTCACAATAATTGCTACTAGAGCAATGTGCTAAATATGGAATATGCTACCAATGTGCCAGATATGAAATTAGCACTAACAAAAAGTTTCTCAGAAGGTAAACATTGGAAGGATTCTTTGCAACATGCTAAGGAATTTTTTCTCAATTCATTAGAAAGGTTTATCTTTTGTTTTTAGAAAACTGTCGTTGTTTTGAGAAGAAATTCCTATTGCGGAAAATGGGTAAAGATTTTCTTAGTGTATAATTTATATGTATGTCACAGATTTATAAGGCTTCGATGGAAGACGATGTCTGTACATTGAAGATATTTGAGAAACCCAAATCAGCGGTTTCTAGAATTTTTGCCTGTCTGTCTGTCCGTATTTAGTGCAACTGCATTAGCAGAGGCCTAACTTACAGTTTCGGGCATATTTTTAAACCCTAGCACACTAGGGTCTTGAGAACAAAAACAAGAATTTGGGTATCTTTTGGTTATGCTTGTACAGTATAGATATATAACTAAATCGACTTATGAGGTAGACCAGGTGTATCTTAAATACATTTTCACGATATGCATAATAAACGAAGGGTATTCGCGGGTGTAAAAAAAATGAAAATGACATGGTATATTAAGTTTTAAATTTATTTATTTCATTCAGTCTAAAAGTACATGCTTTCTTACAAACTATTTGTGAATAAAAAACAATTCAAGCTTAAACTTATCTAATCCGTTATTAAAATTAAGAGCGCTACTGTATCGATTTGCTAGGTCAAGCATTTTTTTCGATCCTGATGATTTTGATATATGGAAGTCTATATCTATCTCGATTCCTTTATACCTGTACAACCAACCGTTACCCAATCAAACTTAATATACTCTGTCAGCTCTGATCAACTGAGTATAAAAATATGAAAAAAAGAAGAAATATCCAGAAAAGTATACTGTTTTAAAACAAAAAAAAAATGTTTAATTCAAAATTCAGAGCCTGGAACCACTTATGATATACAAGCGAAGTATCTTAGCTCCCATATCGTACAAACAAATTCTAGATTCAGCCCTGGTCCACCTTTATGGCGATATCTCGAAAAGGTGTCCACCCATAGAACTAAAGCCCACTCCGTTTTAAATACTCATCAACACCTTTCGTTTGATACCCATATTGTAAAAACGCATTCTAGGGTCACCCCTGGTCCACGTTTATGGCGATATCTCGAAAAGGCGTCCACTTATAGATTTAAGGCCCACTCTCTTTTAAAATACTCATTAACACCTTTCATTTGATACCCATATCGTAAAAAAAAATCTAGAGTCACCCCTGGTCCACGTTTATGTTGATATCCCGAAAAGGCATCCAGGAATAGAACTAAGGCCCACTCCCTTTTAAAATACTCATTAAAAGTTTTCATTTGATACCCATATCGTACAAACAAATTCTAGAGTCACCCGTGGCCCACCTTTATGGCAATATCTCGAAAAGGCGTCCACCTATAGAACTAAGGCCCACGCCCTTTTAAAATACTTATTAAAACCTTTCATTTGATATAGATATTGTACAAACAAATTCTAGAGTCACCCGTGGCCCACGTTTATGGCGATATCTCGAAAAGGCGTCCACCCATAGAACTAAGGCCCACTCCCTTTTAAAATACTCATTAACACCTTTCGTTTGATACCCATATCGTACAAACCAATTCTAGAGTCACCCCTGGTCCACCTTTATGGCGATATCTCGAAAAGGCGTCCACCTATAGAACTTAGGCCAACTCTCTTTTAAAATACTTATTAACACCTTTCATTTGATACCCATATCGTACAAACAAATTCTAGAGTCACCCCTGGTCAACCTTTATGGCCATATCTCGAAAAGGCGTCCTCCTATAGAACTTAGGCCCACTCCCTTTTAAAATACTCATTAACACTTTCATTTGATACCAATGTCGTACAAACAAATTCTAGAGTCAGCCCTGGTCCACCGTTATGGCGATATCCCTAAATGGCGTCCATCTATAGAATTATGGCCTACTCCTTCTTAAAGTACTCTTTAATACCTTCCATTTGATACACATGTCATACAAACACATTCCAAGTTTACCCTAGGTTCATTTTACTACGAGGTGATTTTCCCTTATTTTGTCTCCATAGCTCTCAACTGAGTATGTAATGTTCGGTTACACCCGAACTTAGCCTTCCTTACTTATTATTAGTATATTTATGGAAGCGGTAGGTTTATATGTAAGTAAGCATGAAGTGCCTTTTTTTATATCATTATGTATGTTCACATTGACCGATACCGTAATAATTTTCTGAAATTTTAATGTAGTACCCCGACATAGGTATATGTAATACTCCTATAATGCTGCCACGGGCTGTTTAAATGTTTTTTTTTTTTTTGTATTCAATAATCGAAGGTACCTAAATTTAAATGTTTTCTTGTCACACTTATGCTGCTACAATTACACAAATTTTGTAGGCTGTCTTGTTTTGATTTCGAATTCAAAGCTCATTGCGAGCATTTTTTATTAGCAATATAGGATTATTACATATATGCTTATTTCGTTGCTGCAAATACGTGAAATTACACATGTTTATAAAAAGTTTTAAAAAACTTTTCAACAAATAATGATTTGGCAATAATAATAATTTAATAAATTATAAATGAAGTATATCATCATAAAATTTATGATGGTCTTTTGGCAAAGTCAGTTTTAAAATTTGTAAGCCTTCTGCTACAATCAAACAAATTTTGAAGGCTGTCTTGTTTTGATTTCGAATTCAAAACTCATTCAAATTTTATTTATTATCTGATTTCGTCTCTGCATTTAAGCGACACTTAATTTTTTTAAATAATTTCCAAAAGAAATCGATCAATGTAAACAAATGAATGAATTTTTCTCATTAAACTAAATTTATTATGTATAAACTTGAGCTGTGTTAAAATCTCATAAGCTTTTATTTTAATTTTAAAGGACATGAATTTCGTTTCGTTTCTATTGAAATGATATTGTTAAGTTTGACTGTTCGGTATGATGGAAGTTTTCGCTACAAAAGTAGACCAAATATAAAATAAAATGCCAAAACGTTTGCTT
Source organism: Eurosta solidaginis (assembly GCF_040869045.1). Classification (NCBI taxonomy): domain Eukaryota; kingdom Metazoa; phylum Arthropoda; class Insecta; order Diptera; family Tephritidae; genus Eurosta; species Eurosta solidaginis. The sequence continues at coordinate 165,227,651 of NC_090319.1, read as the reverse complement.
TACATTCGTGTAGATTTTTTTATTTATAAGGTTGTTAAGTCTGTACTTAAGTATAATAATTAGCAATAATTTGGTCGTGAACACGTTTCGCTATTGAAGAGGGTGCGCCTTGATCAACATTGCTATCAATTGGGCTTTTATCTAACTATTCAGTGTCAGGCTCGTGTATGGGTTCACTTAATCGCATGTTATGCAACACTGCGCATGCGTTGACTATTCTACCAGTAAATCCTGGATCATACAAAAGAGTTCTTTGCTGTGATAGGCATCGCCATGTTTCTTTGAGAACACCAAAAAGTCTCTCCACTCGGTTTCGAGCTTTACACAGTGCCTCATTGTACCGAAATTTGGGGCTCCCCTCTGGTTGGTTAGGTAAAGGAGTCATCAGGGTACTAAAGGGTATCCAGAGTCACCTGCAAGTAGTTTTGTGTGCGATTTTATTTTCTGGGAAATCTCAGTGCATTAAGCACAATTACCTATCAAAAACATGTTGCGGCTACCATTTTTAAAATTTCTCTGCATCACTCTCCGTGCTGCAGATGAGCTCCAGATAAATGCATCGTGTCGTGCTCCTGGGAATTTAGCATTGACATTCATTATCTTTAGGTTTGGGTCACAAATCTGTATATAAAAATATATTATAATCAAAAAATTACATTACATTCCTATGAATTATTGCTTTTACCATTTGTACATTTATTGAATGTGTGGCATTACCACAATACGCCTTACATACAAGGTATTTGTATTTATGTAAATGCCAGAATGAGTCTAGCTTGTAACACATTTTATGTATAACCAAATGAATTTCACTTTCGACCACAAGCAAATAACTCATAGCGGCATAGATAAGTTATATTGAACTCAGTGGGGAGTAGTATCCGTTTACAGTTGTTTAACCCGTATGCGTCACACTGACCAGCTCACGTGTCGATCAGCATGACTGATCGACAGCGTCGGTTTGTAAATGTGACTGCCAACATATTACTATATAGTTCTATAATTAGGTAATAAGAATATTTGATGACTTGGTATATAGAAATTAGAATGCAGTTACTTTTAGTGTGTAAGTATTGTATGTAAAAATTGTAATTTCATAATAAAAATTAATTAGATTCTGCGCTGAACACAAGGGAATCCCGAATCTTTTTCGCTTTTATTTGGTTAAATATTATATGGCGATCCTGCCAGCTTAGATTAAAATCTGCAAAACTGCTAAAAATAATCTGGCTGAACAGAGATCCTGCCAAGTTTTTTCCCACCCCAAAGTCAAAATTAACTAATGGCCACAGGCCACAATTTGGAGCAGAAACCTCGCACACATATTCAAAAATAAGCAAACTACCAATGGTCGCAGGACACAACAAGAAGCAGATATTTTGGGAAGATACAGCTGAAGATGGGCAACAAATCGCATCCATATGCAAATTTCCAACTGACAGCAGCAATTAAATGATGATATGACTGGCAGCGTAATACAGGTGGAATAGAATAGAAAGGCGCGCATGGCAGCATAAAAGAGTGGAATAGACTTTTCGGGTCTAAAAGGAGGTACACCAATACGGATAGTTATTAAAACCAACAATCACAATCCTGACCGGCAACACGACTGGCGGCTACTATATTTAACTAAGTATACTTAGAATAAATTGAGCGGCTTTAGGGACGCTTACCCATGTGCAAAAATTTTATTTTTGCTTAGGCATTTTTTTCTTATTTCATTAGGAATCATTTAATTAATCTGACTGCTCTGTTAAAATTTAAAAGAAAACAAGTAAGGAAGGTTAAGTTCGGGTGTAACCGAACATTACATACTCAGTTGAGAGCTATGGTGACAAAATGAACCGAGGGAAACCCTGAAATGTGTTTGTATGACATGTGTATCAAATGAAAGGCATTAAAGAGTATTTTATGAGGGAGTGGGCCAAAGTTCTATAGGTGGACGCCATTTAGGGATATCGCCATGAAGGTGGATCAGGGTTGACTCTAGAATTTGTTTGTACGATATGGGTATCAAATGAAAGGTGTTAATGAGTATTTTAAAAGGGAGTAATCCTTAGTTCCATAGGTGGACGCCGTTTCGAGATATCACCATAAAGGTGGACCAGGGGTGACCCTAGAATTTGTTTGTACAATATGGGTATCAAAAGAAAGGTGTTAATGAGTATTTTAAAAGGGAGTGACCCTTAGTTCCATAGGTGGACGCCGTTTCGAGATATCGCCATAAAGGTGGGCCAGGGGTGACCCTAGAATTTGTTTGTACGATATGGGTATCAAATTAAAGGTATTAACGAGGGTTTTAAAAGGAAGTGGTGGTAGTTGTATAGGTGGTCGCCTTTTCGAGACATCGCCATAAAGGTGGACCAGGAGGGACTCTAGAATGCGTTTGTACAATATGAGTATCAAACGAAAGGTGTTAATGAGTATTTTAAAAGGGAGTGGGCCTTAGTTCTATAGGTGGACGCCGTTTCGAAATATCGCCATAAGAGTGGACCAAGGGTGACTGTAGAATGTTTTTGTACGATATGGGTATCAAATTAAAGGTATTAATGAGGGTTTTAAGAGGGAGTGGTGGTAGTTGTATAGGTGGTAGCCTTTTCGATATATCGCCATAAAGGTGGGCCAGGGGTGCCTCTAGAATACGTTTGTACAATATGGGTACCAAACGAGAGGTGCTAATGAGTATTTTAAAAGGGAGTGGGCCTTAGTTCTATAGGTGGACGCCTTTTCGAAATATCGCCATAAGAGTGGACCAGGGGTGACTCTAGACTTTGTTTGTACGATATGGGTATCAAATGAAAAGTGTTAATGAGTATTTTTAAAAGAGAGTGGGCCTTCGTTCTATAGGTGGACGCCTTTTCGAGATATCGCCATAAAGGTGGACCAGGGGTGACTATAGAATGTGTTTGTACGATATTGGTATCAAATTAAAGGTATTAATGAGAGTTTTAAAAGGGAGTGGTGGTAGTTGTATATGTGAAGGTGTTTTCCAGATATCGACCAAAATGTGGAACAGGGTGACCCAGAGCATCATCTGTTGGATACCGCTAATTTATTTATATATGCAATACTTGCCAAGATTTCAAGGGTTTTTTATTTCGCCCTGCAGAACTTTTTCATTTTCTTCTACTTAATATGGTAGGTGTCACAACTATTTTACAAAGTTTTTTCTAAAGTTATATTTCGCGTCAATAAACCAATCCAATTACCATGTTTCATCCCTTTTTTCGTATTTGGTATAGAATTATGAGATTTTTTTCATTTTTCGTAATTTTCGATAACGAAAAAGTGGGCGTGGTCATAGTCGGATTTCGTTAATTTTTTATACCAAGATAAAGTGAGATCAGGTAAGTACGTGAACTAAGTTCAGTAAAGATATGTCGATTTTTGCCCAAGTTTTCGTGTTAACGGCCATGCGGAAGGACAGACGGACGACTGTGTATAAAAACTGGGCGTGGATTCAACCGATTTCGCCCATTTTCACAGAAAGCAGTGAACGTCATAAAGTCAATGCCCCTACCAATTTTCAAAAGGATTGGTAAATTTTTGTTTGACTTATGGCGTTAAAAGTATCCGAGACAAATTAAATGAAAAAGGGCGGAGCCACGCCCATTTTGAAATTTTCTTTTATTTTTGTATTTTGTTGCACCACATCATTACTGGAGTTGAATGTTGACATAATTTACTTACATACTGTAAAGATATTAAATTTTTTGTTAAAATTTTACTTAAAAAAAATTTTTTTTTTTTTAAGTGGGCCTTCTCCGATTTTGCTAATTTTTATTAAGCGTATATATAGTAATAGGAGTATTGTTACTGGCAAATTTCATCATGATATCTTCAACGACTGCCTAATTACAGCTAGCAAAAGTTTTAACTTACCTTCTTTTAAAAGTGGGCGGTGGTACGCCCATTGTCCAAAATTTTACCAATTTTCTATTCTGCGTCATAACTTCAACTCACCTACCAAGTTTCATCACTTTATCTGTCTTTGGTAATGAATTATCGCACTTTTTCGGTTTTTCGAAATTTTCGATATCGAAAAAGTGGGCGTGGTTATAGTCCGATATCGTTGATTTTAAATAGCGATCTGAGATGAGTACTCAGGAACTTATATACCAAATTTCATCAAGATACCTCAAAATTTACTCAAGTTATCGTGTTAACGGACGGACGGACGGACGGACATGGCTCAATCAAATTTTTTTTCGATCCTGATGATTTTGATATATGGAAGTCTATATCTATCTCGATTCCTTTATACCTGTACAACCAACCGTTATCCAATCAAACTTAATATACTCTGTCAGCTCTGCTCAACTGAGTATAAAAATATGGAAAAAAGAAGAAATATCCAGAAAAGTACACTGTCTTAGAAAAAAAAATGTTTAATTCAAAATAGAAGAGTATCGGCGAAGGCAAACTATTACTCGAAACACACTTTCCTGACTGCACAGCAGGCTATCAATCTCCACCTATAATGGCAGATTTGCAAACGATCAGTGGTAATGAAAAAAGCCTAGAAACGAGTGCAATGGGCTCTGTCTAATTTCAGCCCATTCAAGTCACCAGGACCGGATGGGGTCTACCCTTGTCTGTTACAGCAAGGGATAAAGCATATAGCCCCAGTCCTTTCCACTTTGTATAAGGCATCACTACTGCTCGGCCATATCCCGAGCAGGTGGGCAGAGGTTAAGGTAGTATTCTTACCAAAGCCAGGGAAACCCGAGCAACTGCCCTCGTCGTATCGACCAATAAGCCTGAGCTCGTTTCTCCTAAAAGGTTTGGAGAAAATCTTAGATCAGCATATCAGGAAGGCCAATCTAAATAAAATCCCTCTGTGTAGGAATCAGTTCGCCTACCAGTCAGGGAAATCCACGGAGACGGCTATTCATAGTCTCACGGTAAAAACCGAAAAGGCTCTAGAGTCAAAAAGTAAAAACAAAATACAAGTACAGCACTAGTGCAACATATATTAACAAGTGGACACTCAGCTGACTTTACCAACACGAAAATTATTGATAAGGAAAAGAGAGAAGCAACAAGATATACACTTGAGAGCCTGAGAATTATGGAAAGACGAGAAAAGACGATCAATAAACGCGAAGATACGGAAAACATAGCGGCCGCTTACATTGTTTGTTTACAAAACAATAATTTTTAGTATTGACAAAGCTACCATGATAGTCAGATGGTAATGATTATATTGTGATGATTTATGTTCTTAATGTTTTTTACAACAGTTTTGATTTAATGACAAAATAACGTAAGTTTATCTTGTTAAATGTTAAACTATTCACCAAATTGTTTTTCTTTGTTGTTTTTCATGTCTGTTTTGAAAACTAATTGATAATTTTCATAATTTTTATATATTGTTTGTAACAGATAAATTAATAAATATTCCACTGATGATGCTAAAAATAAAAATATTAGCGAAACGTTGGGAAAACAGTGGAATAATTTAGTTTTATTCGCACATAAAATATAGATTGGAAAGCCTACTTACACATATATTTAATACAAAAAGTATAGCCCTCTGCGCTTTTATTGATATATCAAGGACTTTCGATAACACAACACATCAAGCTATCGAACAAGCCATGAGTGACAAGGACATAAGCCCTATAATAATACGATGGGTGCTGTCTATGTTAAAGAGTAGAAAAATCCATTTGGAACTGGGAGGGACAACTGAATCACTTGCGGCCACAAGAGGCTACCCACTAGCAGTTGTGCTCTCCCCCCTCCTGTGGACCCTGGTCATTGATTACCTCCTTCAGTTAATGAAAACCAAGGGATTTGACACACAAGGATATGCAGATGACCTAGTTATTTGCATCAAAGGGATGCACGAAGATACAATATCAGATCGCATGCAACAAGCCTTTTGCATCATAGAGACGTGGTGCGATACCAAAAGATTGTCTATAAATCCTAACAATACTGTTATAGTGCCTTTCACCAGGAGAAGGAAAGTATCTATCCCAGAACCATCCCTGGGTGGTACAAAAATATAATTTAATTTAATTTAATTTAATTTATTTATTATTATGGCTGTTTAGGCCTAAAACTTAAACTACTAAGTACAATTAATTATTATATCATTTATTTCTATTGAATATGCTGTTGGAATGCCATGTGATTCCGATCAGCATATTTACTGGCGTAACAAACGGACGAGTCTAGGAGCCAGTCATTTAAGGAAGGTTGGAAAGGACGCGTTTCCAATCCTCCAGGGCTCCCAGCATAAGGCAACAAACTTTGGAACTTATATTTTTCAATTATATTTGTATTTTAAGCTGTCGGAATGTATTGGTCTCCGATCAACACAGCTAAACATGTCTTTGGATGTTGGAAATTGAAGTGTACGCAATCACCCCTCAACTTTGTTTAGTAAAGACGCTGTCAGAACGCATGAAGATTCCGATCAGCACATCTCAAAATATATTTGGAGGTTGAATAGGGCGTGTTTCCAATCCCCCTGCTCCAACTTTTGTTTGACCTTATTTTGGTTACACATCATATAATTTTATTGTTATATTAATGCTGTCGGAATGCGAGTGATCCCGATCAGCAACAGTAAATATAGGCTGAAAATACCGAATTCCAGCGACATTTGTTGTTGGAACTGTCTGGAGTTACAGGTGGCGACTGATTTTCTCTCCTTAGGGCCGGGTGCATTGTATTTTGCTGCTACCAGTATTACCATTCCCTTTTCGCGCTCCAGTATCGGTATGCCATGTAAAAAATAAAAGAAAAAAAAATTTAGCTTCCAATATGACATCATCAACCGTAACTTCTTGGAATTTCAGACATGTGCTAACCGTGTATTGCACACTCTCGCCACTATCCAAAGTTTCGATTTCTCGATTTATGTCACCAATACTATCAACAAAGAAGGAATTCAATGCTTGAGCTATATCCTCGGGTGTTTCATATCTTATACCATTTACAATCACTGTCAGGATATTGTCACGCACCTCAGTTAAGTTTACTGCTTGCTTGAGGTGTTTCCACATTAATTTCCTATCAGAAGAATTTAAGGCAATATTTTTCTCCATATACTTAATTTTTTTAATTTTGATTAGTTTCTTATAATACTTCGCAACCGTATTATATTCCGAAAATTCAGCAGATCGTCTGGCTTGTGAGTGCAATTGGATTTTTAATTTCGGTCAGTTCATGATAGTACCACTTATTTCTCAACCTCACTATCCTGTCTTGTTCTGATGTTAATAAACCCATGCAGTGTGATAAGCAGCTATTTATATATTCAACCGAGTCATTGAGATGCATATTTTTTAATACGCTGAAATCATAGTTTCTTAATAAGTAAATGAGGTTATCAGCAGAATAATTCTTCCAACACATTGTGGGTATCATTCTCCGCAGAGGATTTGAATTACACACTTTGAAAGCAAATGAAATGGTTTCGTGATCAGAAATTCTGTGATTTTCAAGATTAGTTCAGGACAGTACATCAGCATTTGCATATAATAGATCTATTCTCGTTTGGGACCTCTCAGCAATCCTTGTATTGAAATTCACCATTTGCCTCATCGCGCTACGTGAAAATATCTCATTGAGCTTAGAACTCGTTGCGGTATTAACATTCATGTTAATGTTAAAATCCCCAATTAATAAGAAGTTTGTACCACTCTCCAGTTCCTCAGAAAGTATAGCTTCCAAGTGATTTAAAAAATCGATATCACTAGAGCTTGGAAAATGGTACAACACACCTATTTGCCATTTAATGTCGAACTTTTTTAATTTAATTATAGCACACCAAACATTTAAATCAATAGATCTATTATACCTGACTTTGTACTCGATAGCTTTTTTTAATAGTAAGACTACACCTCCTGTGTGTCTACTATGAGAATCGCAACGAACCATTGTATAATAAGGAATGTTTATTTCCGCATCACTAACATCCGGTGTTATACATGCTTCTGAACATAGAACGATGTCCGGATCTAACTTTTCTATAACTCTTTCGAGTTCAGGTTTGTTGGCTAGAAAACTACAAATATTTAGGTAAATGCACTGTAAGTTAAAAGCTTTTATCCCCGATCAGCTAGTTTTGGTGGCTAAAAGCCCACGCGTTGTCTTTCCAGCTTAAGTTTCCTTAAATAAACTGGGCATTCATGACTCATGATGTTGTGTTCTGTATTAATATTTAAACCTAACCGATTGTTACTATATATACAATTACCACATTTATTTAGGGGTGCACTCTCTGTGCATTCTTCGACTTTATGTTCCCCGCTGCATTTACTACACCTCTGTTTAAGTGTACAAGTAGCCGCTATATGGTTAAACCCTAAGCATATATAACATCTTTTTACAGTTTGAGCATTGTAAACTGGACAGCGGTTCCAACCAATATTGATTTTCTTGCATTTCAACACGTCTTCATAGTATTTGTGCTCAATCTCAATGACTGCATTGATATATGAGGCTCTGTTTTCCTTCCTTGATTTGATAACTCTTACAAATTTCATTTTAGCATCTCGCAAAAACTCATTTTGGTTGGTGATCTTACCAACTATTTCCTCTTCAGGATGCTCAGTACTAATGTTAGTCACCATGATTTTAGGAAAATATATTTTCGGTTCAGCTATGTTGTATTTACTTTTATCTAGCCTTTCTGTTAGAGTGTCTTCAATTTAACCTTATCAGCTGACTTCGCACTAATAATTATTGTACCATTGTTTCTATTTTGTACCCTACCTATATTCAAATTGGATGGATCTATTTTATTCAAGTCCGTTTTTGTTTTCTCTAATGCTTGTTTAACCTTGGGTTTAATTACTATTGGAGGAATTCCCTTATTAATATTGGCATATGAATTGACTTCCTTAGCAGTAACAGCTTTATTTTGGTTTGCAACCTTTTTAACCTCTCTTATAATTTCCTCCTTTTGCTTATTAAACGCTTCATTTGGGGTATTGATCTTATTAAGCATTTCTTTGTTTGCTTTGCAAAGACTCTCTACATGTTTAATCAACTCTAATTTTTCCGTGTTCACCCTGTTTATATTATCCACAATTCTTTTCATCTCTCTTTCGCTGTGCGTTATGGATGCGCTTATCTCCCTTTTGTGTTCATTCAACATTTTTTTAAGTTCACCCTTTTGCTCCCTTAAATTTACTTTTTTAATTTCTGAAATAGAAAGTATTTCTCTGAGGGCATCATCTACATTGGAGATATATGTCATACAACCATCGCACATAAATCTTAAAAATTGGCAGCCTTGCAAGCAGTTCAATTCTCAATGGAGGCTAAATATCTAGGGTTACACTGGATAGAACCCTCGCGTGGAATGCTCATTTGGATGCTATCCTAAACAAGGCAACATGAGCTTTCTTCGCCTGTACTCGTCTCTACGGCAAAAATGGGGGATTTGTCCAAAAATGGCATATTAGATATTTAATACTGTCGTAAGGCAGAAGGCCACGCAAAGAAAGGCAACGGCTAAACTAAGCAAACTCCATCGATTAGTTTGCGTTGGCATAACGGGTGCGATGAGAACCGCCCCTGCCGACGCACTTAGTGCTTTAGTGGGAATACCTTCCTTCCCTATTCTGATAGAGAAAGAGGCAACACTAGGTGCACTAAGACTTCCAAATATTTCTGAGTTGAAGGAAGGAAATATGATAAGGCATATGAAAGTAATAAGAAAATTCATAGGAAATCCCTCATTACAACTGCGTGACGTAATGTCCCCATTGTGTCCAAATGTGTCCATTGTGGACAGGATCCACTGGGAAATAGGGAATCCCTATAACGACCATTACAAAGAGGTATGGTACACGGATGGATCGAAATTCGATGACGGAAAAACAGGAGCTGGCATCTATGGGCCAAACTTCAAAAAATCGATACCAATGGGATGTTACCCCACCATATTTCAGGCTGAAATTCATGCAATAGGGGTGTGTGGTAGAGAATGTCTGCGCAGAGGCTCAACATCGAAGAGCATCTAACTTATGTCGGTCAGCCAGGCGGCACTGCGTGCCTTGCAATCCTCCATAGTTACATATAAGCTGGCGGATGAATGCACTGAAATCCTTAATGCCTTGGGAGCCAAAAACAAGGTTTTGTTGGGATGGACTCCCGGACATCAGGGACATGAAGGTAATGAACATGCAGGTTACCTAGCAAAGCAGGGTGCTATATCAGCATTCTATGGTCCAGATTCCTTTTGTAGACTCACAAAGGCACACACCAGGGAAACTACAAGGAACTGGGAAACTAAACAATTCAGACGTCACTGGATTGATTGCCCAGGGCAAAGGCAGGCCAAACTGTTTATACTTCCGGCAACGAAAGTATCAGCCAAACTCATTAACCTAAGCAGGGAGGACCTAAGAACTTTTACTGGGTACTACACGGGACACTGCGGTCTACGATATCACCTAAGTAAATTAAATCTATCCGATACCCAAATTTGTCGTTTCTGTGAGCTGGATGATGAAACGCCGGTTCACATTCTCTGCGAATGCGCCGCTCTAGCTAGGCAGAGACTATCCCATCTAGGTGGTGGGACTCTTAATCCCTATGTGATATGGAGTAAAAAGCCTAAAGAGGTACTTAGATACATCAAGAGCCTCCAGATACAAAATTATGCTGAAAGGTCTTGCACAATAGACCTGCACAAAGGTCGCAGTGCTTCCAGACCAATTAATAATAATAATCGGCGACGGAACAAGTTACATAAAACGGAGGAAATTCCAGAAGTACCTGCCCCGAAAATACAAAGAAGGAAGCGGGGAGGCAGACAATTTAAGACAAGAAAGGAAATAGCTGAAACTTACAAAATACTAAATGTAACAACAAATACGGCAGATAGGATTAAGTTAAAAGAGAAAATTCAAGAATTAAGGAGAATAAAATAAATTTTTGTATACTAAAATAATTGAGTAACTTTGGAATGCCCAGTGATTTTTTGAAAAACCCCCTCAAAAACTGGGATGAAAATGAGACTCTAAAAATAGAAAGTAGAAATTTTAATAGTGAGTTAAAATGGCTAAGAAAATTCTGGAAAATAATAGGTATGAATAGGGAACCAACTATAGAAGATACAAAAAATCCTTCAAATAAAGAAGAAGAAATAGTTGGGATGATGAGGATGGTATTTCCTAAAGAAGACGAAAATAAATTATACTTGACAATTTAATAAATTTTCTCCTTTCAATTATTGAATGAATAAAATAAAATAAAATAGAAGAGAATTATTGGTCAATTTATTCCATTTTTATGGAAAATGTTTAGGGAAATCTACTAAAATGTCTTGGTTGACTAAACTCGCTCAAGGCATAATGATAGCGATAGCTAACTACGAATTCGGTAAAGAAAATGCTGACGAGGATAAACCGAAAATAAACTGGTCAAATATGAACCAAAGCAGGAAATAAAATATACAGAATATCTCAGAAAAATGGTTGATAATTCTTGTATATATAATGTCATTTTTAATTGTCGCATTGCAATTTTAACAAAAAATTACATAAAAAGTAAATTGAGACAATCGAATAATGTACAACAACGCATTTAAATAAAAATGTTGTATATGCCATGAAATGAATCAATGGCAAGAAATTTATGACACATTATTTGAGGAAAAAGCAAAAGCCGATAAGTCATACAAATGCATAAACAAAAATTCTACTATAAAAACAGAAACAATAATAAAGCATTTGAATGTAATCTTAGAAGCTTTAAATAATATAAAACAAGTGCTCAATACAGTAAACCACATACTTACTAAAGAACACCCAAAAAAAGCTCACCAAATTTTTTCCACAGTACGGGATAAATTGGTATCTTCATTAGCAAGACATTATATAGAAATACCGATACCAACGACAATAGAGGAGGAACTCCATCTTGATTTTAATTTAATTCGCTCAGAACTTCCGCAAAGCCGGACTCCATCGCCTTTATTGAGCCAGACTCCATCAGTAGAAGAAAATAAACCATTAAATATCTCAGCTGTAAATGTCACAATGGCACAAACAACAGTATAATTCATCAAAACTGCCTCATCAGTGCTACCAGAGTTTGATGGTAAGCCTGAAAATTTGCATAGTTTTTTGGATGCTCTTGATATCCTTGACCAAATCAAGGACAATCATGAAGCTTTGGCAATAACGATGATAAAAACAAAACTAAAAGGCACAGCCAGAAATTTTATTAGCCGCGAAAGTACAATCGCACAAATAAAATTGAATTTAAAATCAGCAATAAAGGGTGAAGCATTACAAGTTTTGACAGCTAAACTCTTGAACATCCAGCAACGCAGCAAAACTGCAAATCAGTACACAGCGGAAATAGAAAAAATTACTAGGTCATTAGCAGGAGCTTATATCTCGGACGGACTTAATCCAGACTTGGCAACGGGATACTTAACACAAGCAGCAGTCAAGGCTATGTGTAAAAAATGCTCCAAAGACAAAGTAAAAATGATCATGCAAGCAGGAACGTTCACAACAATGAACGATGCAATTTCCAAATTTACAAATAGCTGTACTGAAATAACGGGCAGCTCAAATACAATTTAAATATGCGGCAACAAAATCAACACCGTATTAATTTCCGTGGAGGTTACCAAAGTAACAACAATGGGAATTGCCGAAGTAGAAGATTCGGACCGCAGCAGAGATATTATAACAACCATAGATCAAATAATAATAATAGTAATAATTTCCGACGAGGGTCACAAACCCAAAACAATAACAGATCTTACAATCAGACTCGCAACGTGCGAAGTTGCACCCAGCAGGAAAACCAAGAAACTACACTTCAAGATCAGTAGATAGAAAAATATGTGTACTAAATCTGCACTTAAATAGTTATATATCTACAAGAACATCATTAAATAACTCAATTTCCAATTTTTTAGTAGATACAGGAGCAGATATCTCAATTATCAAAAAGAATCAAGTAGATAATCATACAAAAATAAACACAACACAAATAATAGATTTAATGGGCATTGGTCAAGGTCTAACCAGCACATTAGGCACAGTCAAAGTGGATTTAAAAGGCGACGACCTCTTAATTTACCATAAATTTCACGTCGTAGAAGACGACTTTCCAATTCCATGCGACGGAATAATAGGACTAGACTTTATAAAGAAGTATAACTGTATTTTAAACTATGGAAAAACAGGATAAACTAATTCTAAGACCATATGACTTTCCCCGAACAATAACAATGCATCTAACCAACTGTCTGTCTGTCAATACGATTAAGATTCCAGCTAGATTCGAAGTCATTAGACAAGTTAAAGTAAATACTGATAATAAAAACACCTTCATACCCCACCAACAATTATCTGAAGGCATTTTCATAGCAAATACAATTACAGATAAAGATCAAACTTTCGTTAGAAATATCAACACCACACATAAAAAACAACTATTCAAAATTACAAAATAAATACCGAAAATTTAGATGACTACATATTAATTGAAACAACAACACACAATACAAAAGCAACAATAAAGACAAATTTAAAAGATTAACCAAACATTTTCCAAAATTCGTGAATTCTCAGTTAACAACATTATGTACAGAATTTATAGACATATTTGCATTAGAAACAGAACCGATTACCTCTAATAATTTTTACAAACAGAAATTACGTATTGAGGATGACACCCCTGTTTATATAAAAAATTAGACAGACACAAAAGGAGAGATAAGCAAACAAGTAAATAAGCTAGTAGAAGATGACATAATAGGACCCTCCATATCAGAATACAATAGTCCGATTTTACTAGTTCCCAAAAAGTCACTTCCAGGGAACACAGAAAAAGGATAGAGATTAGTAGTTGACTACAGACAGGTAAATAAAAAGTTAGCAGCAGATAAATTTCCTACTCCCAAGAATTGATGACATTCTAGATCAACTTGGAAGAGCAAAATATTTTTCATGTCTCATCCTTATGTCAGGTTTTCATCAAATAGAATTACACCCAGATTCTAGAGATATAACCTCATTCACAGCTGAAAATGGCACTAATAGATTCAAAAGACTACCATATGGATTAAAAGTAGCACCAAACTCATTCCAATGAATGATGACACTGGCATTCGCAGGCCTCAAACCATCTCAAACATTTCTCTATATGGATGGTTTAGTTGTACTAGGGTGTTCAGAAAAACACATGCTGAAAAATTTAAGAGATGTTTTCTCCACTTGTAGGAAATATAACTTAAAACTGCATCCAGACAAATGTCTATTTTTTACTCAGGAAGTAACTTACTTTGGACATAAATGCACAAGAAAAGTGAATATTACCCGACCCAAGCAAATTTGAAACAGTTCAAAACTACCCAACACCAAAAACAGCAGATGAAGTTAAAAGGTTCGTAGCGTTCTGCAATTATTACAGAAGATTTGTACCGAACTTCACAGAATACTCAAGAAAATTAACTAGGCTTTGTAAAAAGAAAGTTTCCTTCGATTGGGCAGAATAATGTCAAAAAGCTTTTGTCGACTTAAAGGAAGCATTAGTTAGTCCAGAACTTTTTCAATACCCCGAATTCAATAAAGAATTCTGCATAACAACAGACGCTAGTGGGTATGCTTGCGGAGCAGTCCTTAGCCAAGAACACGATGGCAAACAGTTACCAATTGCATGATCTGGAAGCGTATGCAATTGGTAACTGTTTGCCATCGTGTTCTTGGCTAAGGACTGCTCCGCAAGCATTCACAAAAGGTGAAACCAATAAAGCTACAATAGAATAAAATTAAAGAAAAAAAACTTTTTTAAAAATAAGCTTTTTTTATTGGTTAATAAAATTAACTAAAAAGTAAACAATAAATTGACTCTAAAGAAATATAACACTTTATAAGTTCATTGTAAGCTTTAACGATAATTAGGCTTTTTCGTCTGCGACAAAAGAATTCTATATTGTACATAATTATATATTTTTAACATTAAAACTTTACACCTAAATTATTAAACCGTACAGTTTATATCACAGTTCTAATTGTTCTAATAAAAAACGTGTTGAATTTTGATGGTATAATTAAGAACATTTAGGATCTCCTTTTCTTGCTATCGCAATGTAACACGCTTTTATTAGAACAATTAGGACTGTGATATTAACTGTAAGGTTTAATAATTTAGGTGTAAAGTTTTAATGTTAAAAATATATAATTATGTACAATATAGAATTCTTTTGTCGCAGACGAAAAAGCCTAATTATCGTTAAAGCTTACAATGAACTTATAAAGTGTTATATTTCTTTAGAGTCAATTTATTGTTTACTTTTTAGTTAATTTTATTAACCAATAATAAAAGCTTATTTTTAAAAAAGTTTTTTTTTCTTTAATTTTATTTTTTACGTTTTAGTTCGCTTTATTAACAAGTAATAGAAGCTTGTTCTTAGAAAAGCCTTTTTCTTAAATTTAATTTAAATATGCATTTTTTTTTAATTTTTAGTAGGGTAAAATTTTGTTTAAATTAGTTATGTAACCTTTACTTAGTTATTTGTAACGTTTCTCATCCTATCCATTTGTTTTAATGCATCAACATACTTTTTAGTTAATTTTATTAACCAATAATAAAAGCTTATTTTTAAAAAAGTTTTTTTTTCTTTAATTTTATCTCTTTCTTTAATTTATTATATCATAATCCGAATATATTGGGGCATATTCATAATCGAAATAAAATGTGACTAAGTTAGTTGAAGCATTTTTGACAGAGAGCACATATAAAATTGTGTCAAACAGTGTTAAATAACTTAACTTTGCCTATGCATCACAGAATTTTTACACTTTGAAAATGACGGCTGTTGTTTGCAAGGTTGCATTCCTTTGAGTCTTCGTTTTCACCATCTGGATTAACAAAGTCATGAGCCTGGACATTCGTGCAATTTTAGTGATGTAAATTGCATGGCGCCAGCGCCAATGCGGTGCCAGCTCAATGGTAGCTCATTGACGAAAAGACTCCAATCGAATTTTTGACGCTACTTAGTAGTGAGTGCGTAGTACATTTCACTTGCACTATTGAGTGAAACGAATTTTGTTTGTCAGGCACGAGTTTGGTGTTATTGGCGCTACTGACAATGATGACACTGAGCTGATGGCGGTAGCGCTGGTAGTTCAGCTTTTGAATCAGAGAAAGAATTGATGACCCGTGCAAATTATTATGGCTTTGGCCGTGTAAATTATAATGTTGCATTTGCACCAAATAAATGCTGCGGATATAACAACCGGAGTCATTTTTGAGTTGTATATTTTAAATTTAATGCAAATTAATATGGGTGTGTTTGAGCGGCCAAATAATAACAGTAGTATTGCTAAAGTGCTGCTAAGTTGATGGAATGTCGCTAATTTCCTAGCGATGATCAATAGATTTTCAATATTTCGTTCAACGGACACGCGAAATTGCCACATCTGCTCAAATTTTCCAAGTTTTTCCATTCTTGATTTAACTTAAGCTGTTATGCCAATATTTTTCAGCCAGCTTTTTTCAAATAGGTAATTTTTCCAAAAACAAAATAAATTACAGAAAAGATTACAGAGTTAAACAGCCTTAAAATTTCAGCTATGTTGGTTATACACAGAAATACAACAGAGGGTTGTGTCTCCGCTTTTCACAAGCGTTGAGATTCACCACGCGTGATTCACCACGTCCAAATATCACAATCCACAGATAGGTACCGGCGGGTTTGTATGGGACTTAGGCTGTTATGCCAAAGTAAATACAAATCTTTACCGATAACTGTGTTATCGATTAATTTATCGAATTCTAACAAAGTAATATTGCATTGTCATCGGAGTTATACATGTGTGCAAAATTTCAGCTCAATCGGACACCGGGAAGTGTATCAAATTTAACTTGCAAGATTCCATTACAGACAACAAAAGTGAAACTAAATAAAAGCTTATAAAAAGAATTAACCGCAATCCATTGGGCCATAACCTTCTTTAGACCATACATCTATGGCAGAAAATTTCTAATTAAAACCGATCATCGCTCTTTAACATATCTTTTTTCGATGAAGAGTCCTTCACCTAAGTTAACAGGAGTAACATTCGATTTAGTGGATTACGATTTTGAAGTGGAGTATATCGCAGGAAAGGAAAATCACATTGCAGATGCATTATCTCGCACAACAATCACGAACTTAAAAGGAAATGTCAGTGGAAGCAAGTAAAATACTAAAAATAATAACAAGATCAGCAGCTAAAACTACCAGCAATATTAATTAGTGTATTTAGCGACCTTTTGATTCAAACAATTATTTATTTTGCCGGCTTTAGGTCAATGTTAAATAAAACACATATGGTTTGGTTTATCTCCAATATATTTCGGCTACACACCGGTAACCGTCTTCAGGGCAGACTGTTGACAAACATAAAACACATAAATTATAATTAAAATCACATTTTTAACAAATAATATATTTAAATTTTAACAAATAATAAAAATCAACATTAAAACAAAAATAATGTGTATATACATTTTATTTACACGTCTGCACTGCGTGACGTGGAGTTGTGTACTGTCTGTTTGTCAGTAAATGTTTGTATAAGTGAGCGGAATGATGATCGGAGTCCGTTTTATAGTTTAATCGTCTATTAGTGGGAGTATTTATAATATGCAACATCTCGAGAGTGAAGCGCTTGCTGTATTGTTGCTCTTGTTGTAGGATCTTTGTGTTGTTGAAATCTCGCTCGTGCCGGCTATTTGCACAGTGGGCCATAAGTGCTGTTTGGTGGTTGTTAGTTTGGTGACAATATTTATAATCGGATTTATGTTGTGATATCCTAGTTTTTAGTTTGGACTTTGTTGTTCCTACGTATATACTTTGACAAGATTCGTCGTTATTACCGTTGCATGGAATTTCATACACCACATTGCATTTTTCTATTAACGGTACCGCTGATTTTGTTTGATTGAAAATTTTTTTAAAGTATTCGTTGGTTTGTGTGCTATTTTTATTTTTTCTTTGTCATAACATTCCGATGCCGATTAGCCGCTCTGATAATTTGAGTATATATGATACCGACTTATAGATCATGGGGTTTCTTGGTATATTTTGACTGTTATTATTTTTATATTTCCTTAACAATGTTTTGATTATTTTAACTGGAAAGTCGTTGTTCCTTAATAAATCCATTATTTCCTTCTCTATTTCTTTATGGTAAATTTCATCTGAAGTCTGCATCATGCTTCGTATACAGCCCGTTGCCGTATTCATTATCATCGACTTCGGGTGCTTGGAATTGAAGTTGATGATTCGTCCTGATGACGTCGGCTTCTTATACCATTTTAATTTTAGTTGATTTCCATATCTATTTATTACAGAGTCCAAATATACCAATTGTCCATCCTGTTCTTCTTCGATTGTGAATTTAATATGTCTATTAAAGGAGTTAAGCGCTTCGAGCGTTTTTTGAATATTATTTACGTTCACTATGGGTGCCTTTCTTGGGGGTGTTTTGCGCCTTGCACTCACCGGCGTCACCCCAAACCGTCGACTCGTAGGTGTTTTTACACCCTCCATCCCTCATGTAGGGGCGGAGCCTCCTCGTGGTGGCACCTGGTAACGCTTCGGCGGCTAATTCGAGCGGCGACCTCTCTTCCCACTCTCCTCAAACCCGTTTTTCCCTTCTTCTTCCTTTTTCCTTTTTCTCTCCCCCTCTCCTTAAATGGGCTGGATCAAGGTGTTATACGACCCGTGCCGAGGATCAGCCTGGCTGGGGGCCCATAAATAGCCCAGTCGTTAACGGAGTGCATCGAATACCGGGCGACCTTCGATGCTATTAAGCCTTACCCGGACATCGCGGATCTCTGTCCGGGTGGACCTTTCCCCTTCTCCGCTACTCGTGGGTATAAAGTATGGAGGATAAAATTCTAAAAAATTATAAGGAGGGCGACTCTCCAAAGAAGAAGTCGTTAGGAGCTTGCTCCGCTAAGGCTACGGCTCAGCCGGGCCTAAAATTAACTGAGAGAACTCCTCAGAGGTTCGCTGCTGCAGCGGCAGATAGGCAGAAAAGGGCCGAGAGTTTATCCGGTTCGAGCAGTCCGATGGCCAGTACCTCTCATGGAGGGGGTACTGACCGGGAGGTCATCAGTGCCACTACCGCCCCTCCCTTGGGCCCCACCAGGAAGCCCTCCACCCAGCGACAAGCGTCTGGTGGTCAACTGCTGGGGGCCTCAGGGCGAGGGGAGGGGTCGGCTATAGGGCCAAGGACAAACCTAGGCAGGAAAGGGCTGAGGTAAAATCCAGTCAGAGTACTCCAAAGGCCGGTACCTCTCGGGGAGGGGCCACCGACCGGGAGGCCCTTGGGGCGGCTGCCGCCCATCCCGTAGCCACCAGCACGGCTGCCACTCAGCGTCAAGCGTTCGGCTCCAAGGTCAAGGGAGGCAAAAAGCCCAGTCATCAGGACAAGCGCTGGGCTGCCCGGATCCTGCGTAGGAATGCCTCCTCACCAGTTAGGGAGGGGGAAGTTTCCGCGGAGGACTGGGCAAAGGCTCAGCGTGATCTTGTTTGGGCGAAGCAAATGTTGTCGGAGTTCAGATCGGACTGGGTCGAGAGCGATGAAGCCTCAAAGCGCCAGCGGTCCATAGATGAAGCCAACCCTACGGCGCCGAAAAGGGCCAAGGTGCAGGGAGGCTGGACTCGGTCTTTCGCCGAAATAGGCAAGGATCGGCAGATCATTGGTGTGATGGATGAGAGCAGCGAAGATGGCAGGATCCCGAAACAGCAGTGGAAGTGGATCGAGGCAGCGCTCGCTACTGTGGCCGTTAAGGTCAAGAAAGATAACCCTGGTCCGCCGCCTTCTTATACCGATGCGGGGTGGTTCCAGGGCAATATAAAACTAATTGCGTGTGACGACGCCAGGTCGGCGAAGCTTTATAAAGCCGCCGTTTCGCTGATAGGGGAGGTGTATCCGGGCGCGCGCCTCAAGGTAGTGGAGGCGTGTGATATCCCCTCACGACCAAGGGCGCGAGCCTGGGTTCCAGTGACGCCAACGGACCCCGCTGATATCCTGGAACTTCTCCAGGAGTACAACCCGGGTCTACCGACCCAAAACTGGAAGGTGGTTAACGTTGAGAAGACTGAACGGGCCACGATGCAGATAGTCCTGCTGCTCGACAGCGCAAGCGTCGAAGCGTTGAAAAGGCAGGATTTCAGGGTAAGCTACGGCGTCAAAAATATAAGCCTTAAGGTTTATAAGGCTGATGTCGAAGCCCTGGTAAACCTTGCATCTCGTGCGGAGGTGGCGGAACTCCCCCCCAGTGAATACGAGATGGAGGTAGACGAGGGCGAAGAAGCTGGGGGCTATGCTTCAGCAAGTTCAAGCGGAAGCTTGGCTCTCAGAGGGTTATACTCTGAGGGTCAGCTTCTGGAGGATGGCGATTCCGACGCGACGTTCACGGGGGAGAGCACAAACAAGCAGTGATCCAGGTCCTCCAAATAAACCTGCATCACTGCAAAGCAGCATCAGCTGCACTCCTACTGCACCTGTCTTCAGGTGTGGTAGACATCGTTCTAGTCCAGGAGCCGTGGATCACTGGCAATAGGATCTGTGGCCTGCGGACACCAGCGTATAAGCTTTATAGCGCTCAGGAAAAGGGTAAGCCTCGCACATGTATATTGGCTAAGTCTACCCTTAATGTTTTTCTTCTACCCAACTATAGCGATGGGGATTTGACAGCGGTCAGCATCGGGGGGCTAGGGAGGAGCTTTAAACTTGCCTCCTTCTACCTAGCGCACGATCACCAAGGCCCATTACCACCGGATAATTTCAAGGAGTTCGTGAGAGCGGCAAATCCACGAAACGATTTTATGTTGCTCGGAGGCGACGCCAATGCACATCACGCCCAGTGGGGCAGCAGAGCTACAAATGACCGAGGTGAGTCTCTATTCAACTATCTGTTAGGCACTAACCTGAGTATATGTAATAGGGGAAATGATCCCACTTTCATTACGAGGAACCGCAAAGAGGTCCTTGACATAACACTGGTCGCAGACTCTTTCAGTGACCTTATCGTTTCTTGGAGGGTTCTAAAGGAGCACTCCTTTTCTGACCATAGATATATAAGTTTTTCTATATCGCAGGCGCACGCAAGTCCTAAGTATATACAAAACATTAGAAGAACTAACTGGGGCTACTATAAGAAGATTGTAGGTAAAAAGCTATCTGAGGAGGTACGAGTCCCAGGAAGCGAGGAGGAGCTGGACTTGTTTGTAAACAATTTCAGTCAAAATTGTAGGAATGCTTTAGATAGGACTTGCCCGGCTAAAAAGGTTTTGGAAACACACAAACCACCATGGTGGTCGGCTGATCTTGATAAACTTAGAAAGTCATGTAGGGCGGCCTTCAATAAAGCAAAGCATGATGGACATGAATCCTCATGGGCTGCTTATAAAGCGAAGATAAATATATATAAAAAAGCAATCCGGAATGGAAAGCGATCCTCCTGGAGGGATTTCTGCGGCAGGATTGAATCCGCATCCGCGGCCTCCCGGTTAAGGAAGGTGCTATAAAAATCTCCAACTCAGCTAAGTTACGTCCAAAAGCCGGATGGGCACTGGACGGACTCCAGCGCTGAAACCATAAACCTGCTAATGGATACGCACTTCCCAGCAGGAACGGGCGTGTCACCTAATGATCAGCTGATAAGCGAAATCACAGACGATAAAAGGATAGATTGGGCGTTACAGAACTTCAAGCCCTACAAATCACCGGGGCCGGATGGAATCTTCCCGGCTCAGCTCCAGTATACTGCCGAACTTATAAGGCCCTGGATTAAAGGGATGTTTATAGGTTGTCTTAGGCTAAATTACGTACCAGTATCGTGGAGGGAAGTCAACGTGGTATTTATTCCCAAGGCAGGGAAACCCTCCCACTCTAAACCAAATGATTATAGGCCTATAAGCCTATCTTCTTTTCTGCTTAAAGCACTTGAAAGACTTCTAGAGGGTCACATCAGGAGGAGGATTGAGCCGTCGCTTCTTTCGCAAGCACAGCATGCCTATACTAAGGGCAGGTCAACTGACACGGCCTTGCACTCACTGGTATCCGCTATCGAAAGGTCGCTAGACCTCAAGGAATACACATTGGTGGCATTCCTAGTTATAGCGGGTGATTTCAACAACGTTCTCCCTGAGTCCATCACCTCGGCGCTGACCGATCTGGGGGTGGACGCGTGCCTGGTGGAGTTTATATACAATCTGCTTACGCGTAGGCAGATTAAAACTGAGCTAGGTGGATGTGTGATCCGCAGACCGGTCGGCAGAGGGACTCCGCAGGGAGGTGTTCTCTCTCCGCTACTTTGGGTGGTTACCGTCAACCAACTACTCCGCCTCATGGAATCGGAAGGTCACCAAGTGATCGCGTATGCAGATGAAATCTGCGTCACCATGCGGGGGAAATTTCCGCAAACTCTTTGCAACCTAATGGAAGGGGCACTATCCAAAATCTCGCACTGGGCCACAGCCACATGCTTGGAAGTGAACCCGGACAAAACCGAGCTTGTCCTCTTCACGAGGAGGTATAAGGTGCCAAATCTAACACCGCCAAGAGTTGGGGGTACGGTTTTAGCGTTTAGCGATCGAGTCAAGTATTTGGGTATAATTCTGGATAGGAAGCTTGTATTAAATCTTCTCCGTCCGCTATGTATTTAAAAAGAGGAAAATTCTTATGATAGATGTTATATCAGAAAAATGGCCAATTATACAACAATATACGAAGATACCGAAGAAATTATTTATGGAAATAGTTACTTTTTGCATTAAGGATAATCGATATTTTAAATATAAGGATACAATTTACACACAATTAAAAGGGTTACCGATGGGGTCACCCTCTTCTCCAGTGATAGCCGACATAATAATGGAAAAACTTTTAGAAACTATATTAAGAAAACTAGGCCAAAAACCACGACTAGTCACAAAGTATGTCGATGATTTATTGGCAATAGTGAACGTAAATAATATTCAAAACACGCTCGAAGCGCTTAACTCCTTTCATAGACATATTAAATTCACAATCGAAGAAGAACATGATGGACAATTGGTATATTTGGACTCTGTAATAAATAGATATGGAAATCAACTAAAATTAAAATGGTATAAGAAGCCGACGTCATCAGGACGAATCATCAACTTCAATTCCAAACACCCGAAGTCGATGATAATGAATATGGCAACGGGCTGTATACGAAGGATGATGCAGACTTCAGATGAAATTTACCATAAAGAAATAGAGAAGGAAATAATGGATTTATTAAGGAACAACGACTTTCCAGTTAAAATAATCAAAACATTGTTAAGGAAATATAAAAATAATAACAGTCAAACTGTACCAAGAAACTCCATGATCTATAAGTCGGTATCATATATACCCAAATTATCAGAGCGGCTAACTGCATCGGAATGTTATGACAAAGAAAAAATAAAAATAGCACACAAACCAACGAATACTTTAAAAAAAATTTTAATCAAACAAAATCAGCGGTACCGTTAATAGAAAAATGCAATGTGGTGTATGAAATTCCATGCAACGGTAATAACGACGAATCTTGTCAATGTATATACGTAGGAACAACAAAGTCCAAACTAAAAACTAGGATATCACAACATAAATCCGATTATAAATATTGTCACTAAACTAACAACCACAAAACAGCATTTATGGTCCACTTTGCAAATAGCCGGCACGAGCCAGATTTCAACAACACAAAGATCCTACAACAAGAGCAACAATACAGCAAGCGCTTCACTCTCGAGATGGTGCATATTATAAATACTCCCACTAATAGACGATTAAACTATAAAACGGACTCCGATCATCATTCGGCTTACTTATACAAACATTTACTGACAAACAGACAGTACACAACTCCACGTCACGCAGTGCAGACGTGTAAATAAAATGTATGTAAACATTATTTTTGTTTTAATGTTGATTTTTATTATTTGTTAAAATTTAAATATATTATTTGTTAAAAATGTGATTTTAATTATAATTTAAATGTTTTATGTTTGTCAACAGTCTGCCCTGAAGACGGTTACCGGTGTGTAGCCGAAATATATTGGAGATAAACAGAACCATATGTGTTTTATTTAATATTGACCTAAAGCCGGCAAAATAAATAATTGCCAGTAATATTATTGAAAATAAAGAAAGTCACGAGGAGAACCCAACAGTATACAAAGCGCTAAATAAATTTGAAGTAAGAAGACATGTCAAGCTCGTTTTCGATCCTCCGATATTACATTTCAAAAAAGGAAGGAAAATGTGTAGCAATTTGAATGCAATCAACCTAATTGTTGAGGATAAGATTGATTTAGGACAATTCTTTACCAGGCTTGAAAAAGAAGCCGGCAATTTAGGACTTGTACAAATACAGTTGCCCTTAGGGGACAAATTGTTTAAAAGAATTTATACTGCAGTAGGAAAATTTATAGAAACAGGAAACAAGGTTTTCAAAAAGTTAACAATAGCACTAACCTCAGAGGTTGTATATGTGACAAATCCCGGGAAAATTAAAGAAATTCTGCAGAATTATCCTGACGATCCTATTAGTGGTGCCACCCAGGAATAAATCGCATGACAGATAAGATCAAGCAGAAATATAGCTGGCTAAGCATGAAAAATGACATAAGAAAATACGTAAAGAAGTGTATCCACTGTCAGAAAAATAAAACAAATGAGCATATAAAAGAGCCAATAACAATAACGGAGACGCCTCCGAAGGCTTTTGATATAGTACAAATCGATACAGTAGGACCACAGCCGAAATCGATAAATGGAAACGAATATGCTGTTACCATTATATGTGATCTAACCAAGTACATGGTAGCAATCCCAGTTCCAAGCAAACATGCAGCAACAGTCGCTAAAGCCGTGTTTGAACACTTCACTTTGAGTTATGGACCAATGAAGACAATCTTAACGGATATGGGCACAGAGTACAAAAAGAGTTTATTTGAAGAACTGTGTAAATTGCTAAAAATTGAGCACAAAACCTCAACACCGTACCATCATCAAACTTTAGGTACCGTAGAACGCAATCATAGGACATTCAATGAATATGTACGCTCATACATATCCAGTGACAAAGATGATTGGGATGAATACTTCAAGTATTTCGCATATTGTTACAATACTACGCCATCAACCATACATAAATATTGTCCTTTTGAGCTAATGTTTGGAAAGAATCCCCAGAATTTCGAATTTCTTAAAGAAAACATAATAAGCCCATTGTATAATCACGAAGCTTATGACAAGGAAGTAAAACATAGACTTCAAATAGCACAACAAAGAGCTAGAAAATTAGAAAAAGAAGCCAAAGAAAAACAAAAATCTAATTATGATAAAAGTAGCTACAGTAAGGAAATAAAAATAGGAGACTTAGGCCTCTATTATGAGCATCTTTCGATCTTCGATCATCGTTGGCTATCGAACATCGAAAATCGAATTAGAAGTTAGTATTATGACACCTCATCTCTGTCGAAATTTTCGATGTGTACCGAATTTTGTAGCGAATAGAAATTTGTTGTCGACGCTGTATCGAACAGAAAAAGAATTGTTTAAAATGTAAGTTTTTTGTATTTATGTTCTACTTTTTTACTACCTAGTAGTAATTTTAAAATATTTGAATTAAAATTATATAGGTCCAAGGTCGTGAGTACAAAACAGACCAGTGTAGATCCACCTGGACAAGAGCATGGCCTTAGTACTAATGCGAATGAAGAATGTGAAGATATAATTGTGGAGCGATTATATAGTGATAACTTAGAATCGGATGAGAATTTGGAAGTAAGTGGACAAAGTGGTGCATCTGATGAGGAGAGGCCACGAAAAGCAAATCGAAAAAGTGCAGCAAAAACGATAGGCTCAAACTATTGCAAGAGCAGACAGCAAATCAAAAAATTTTTAAGAAGAGATGCTGAAAACATTGGAAGAGATCAAAAAAAGTGCTCTTGAGACAGAAAAGTATGCGAAGATAACGTATAGCTTGGAGTACTATTATAAACGTGATTTTTTGAAATTGAAACAGGAAAAGCTGGAGTTGTATAAAAGCCAAATGAAAAAATAAGGCCATCACAAATTTATGCTTTAAGTGCTGAACAATACCTGATTTTTTTTTTTTTTAAACAAACATATGAAACTGAAGTGATATTTTTTATACCAAATTTATAATAAAATTTAAGACTGTATTATGAAAACTGAAAATCTTTAGCTTTTAAACCATAATGAATTTACCAAATATTTTTTTATATATATACATATATATGAATTTTTTATTTCAATAAAATGAAGTATCTACAAAACTCGCAATATTTAGTTTCTGATTTCTTCTGCTTCCGAGTTGGTTGTGGATTCAATTTCGGCGAATGGGATATCATGGTCGTCCTCTTCATTAGATAACTCTTCTACAGAAATTTGTATTGTGCAAAGCCGCACACACGTTTATAATTTGTATTGCTTTTTCTGGTGTGTAGTGAAGGGCTCTTGCTGTTCCAAATGTGATTTCAAGGCAGACATATTGAACACACAAGAATCACGTGTTGCTCCCGGATATTTTGCATTTATGTATCGTATAGTCATAGAATGGTCACAAACCTAAAAAATATTTGTATAAAGATGTAAACTTATGTATTTACAACCTGAAACTAATATCAAAATGGTATACTCACAATCATAGCATTAATGCTGTAGAATCCTTTTCTGTTGTAATATAAATTGTGTAATTCTTTTTTGGGAGCAACAATTTTAATGTGTGTGCCATCAACACAGCCAATAATCCCTGGAATTCTGCTAACATTATAGAAATGCAACTTTGATTGATGTAGCTCAGCCTCCTCATAATTGAATTTTATCCATCTTTCACAAATACAATTTTCCAAGACATTCAACACTTCTGTTAGAACCACAGACACATTCGGCTGGGCAAGTACGAATGCATTTTCGTTTCCAATGCTCAGTTGGTAGGATCCGCGAGCACAAAATCGGAGAACTGTTGCATATTGTAGAATATTAGGAATATGCTTGGCTCTTGTGCATTGCTGAAGCAGTTCATCTGTACTGGACAACAAGTCCATGAACGCTTCTTTGGACAGTCTGAAGTTTTGAATAAATCTATAAACAAAACTTATAATTTCAACAATTTAACAACTTATTTAGAAAGCTACACTTACGTGGTGGAATTCATTTTCAAAGTATTTGAAGCATCCCTCACGCGTCTTCTACTTCTGGCTAGCTCCAGTAAGCTTTTCTCTTCATCTGACGAATCATCAAACCACAATTCCGTCGTATTCATACTTTTATTTTCAATATTTGCATTTAATAACTAGGTCTGCTTTTGTCTATTTATTTTATTTTATTTGACAGCTGAAGGAAATGTGCTATTGTGAACTTTTGAATTTATCGAAATTCACAATAATGCTTGCCTTCATCGAACGTGCGTCATAATACCGAATGAAAATTCATTCGATCAGCTCTTTCGACCACAGTCGAAGATCGAAAGATGCTCATAATAGGGGCCTTAGTGTTAGTTAGAGAAGAAGCAGCTCATAAGCTAGATAATAGATACAAAGGAAATTATAAAGTAAAAAGTATTGATAAAAGAAATAATTATACATTAATACCTAATAGAATAGGAAATAGTGATAGGACAAACAAAATCAAAAAACAATAATTCATAAGAATAGGCTTAAACCAGTATAAAACGTCTATTTAAATAACTTAAAAAAATATATATATTTACTATAAGCATTCCACTCTACTCATAATTATAAGTATACACACAATATATACAAACAAAAACTAAAGTCAGCATAACAATTCAAATTTAAAGCAAGAGTAAATAAATAAAAACGGAAAACACATAAACAAACAAATTCATTATATGTCATTAAAAGTAAAATGAAACAGCATGGCACACTTATATGAAAGACAATAGGATGACCGTATGTAATTAGGCTCCAAATAATATACGTTCCTCCCTTAAAAGTATATAAAAAGTGTGCACATGAGCAAACGACAAAAAAAAAAAACAACAACATGTTACATAAAAAAAAGTCAGCACAAAATTATACATGTGAAGCAAATGTAAACGGATATAAAAATAAGTAAACAAACTCTTCACTCTCAATATCAATTTACCGCAATGCAATAAATTACAATAGAAAAATTTAAAATTTTGTAAACTCTAAGTGGGTCATTAAGTTACTTTAAGGGTCATATACAATTGTTTTCAATTATATACGACCCTTTCTAAGGTAGATGGTATCGAATTACCACAATACGCCTTACATAAAAGGTATTTGTATTTAGGTAAATGCCAGAATGAGTCAAGCTTGTAATACATTTTATGTACAACCAAAAGAATTTCACTTTCGACCACATACAAATAACTCATAGCGGCATAGATAAGTTATATGGAACTCAGCGAGGAGTCGTATCCGTTTACAGTTGCTTAGCCCGTGTGTGTCACACTGACCAGCTCACGTATCCATCAGCATGACTGATCGACAGCGTCGGTTTGTCAATGTGACTGCCAAAATATTACTACATAGTTCTATAATTAGGTAATAAGAATATCTGCTGACTTGGTATATAGAAATTAGAATGTAGTTACTTTTAGTGTGTAAGTATTGTACGTAAACATTGTAATAGTATTGTAAGACATTTTTACTATAAAAGAGAATTTTATAATAAAAATTAATCAGATTTCTGCGCTGAACACAAGCGCCTCCCGAATCTTTTTCGCTTTTATTTGGTTAAATATTATAAATGGTATCCATGGTGATTCACATATGCCTCTTCATGATTTCTGGGGCTCATTATTGACACAAGAGTGCAATCAGTAGCCCCAATAGTACCTCCCACAAATGGTGCAGGTGAAGAAGAAACAATTTCTTTCGTAGCTTGCCGCTCTATTTAAGTAATTGGAAACTTTACTTTATCGAAAAACAAAGATTGGTTGATAATATTTTTTACCCGATGTATACAGCGGCTTACAGACGATTGGCTCATTGATATGCCCCATTGTTCTCCAACGGGCCGTTGATAACAACCAGTTGCGAAGAAGCGTAAAGCAGTTAGAACCTGAAATTTTTATAATAGTGTTCAATTGAAAATTATATGAAATTCCATGATTTACCTGTTTCTCTGTTGGTATCGCAGTTATTTTTGTACCCCTTAATTGGCCATCAAGTTGAGAAATAATATCATGAGCCAAGTCTGGGGTTAGGTTGGGTTAGGTTGCGAGGGCTGAGCTGGACACTATGGTAACAGCTCACTACTTAGGCCACCGATGGGCCCATTGTAATACCCAATAAGGTCTCAAATAGGACACTACCCTGCCTAAAGCGGGTCAAACCACTTCGTGGAATTTATGTATTTTGCTAGCGCCTTGACTTCATACCTAGAGACCTCAGCAAGGTCATGTAGAAAAGGTTTACCAAGGATGGCCAAGCTACGCCTACTAAACGCTGGAAAATGACAGAGAAGGTGCTGAGCACTCTCCTCCTCTTCTGTACATCTGCAGCTGCGACAGTAGTCGAAGGTCGTTACCCCCATTCTAGCATCATGTGCGCCTATTATACAATTCCCTGTTGGACCCCTATCAGGGACGATAGAACTGTTTAAAATTTGTTTAAAATCAGAAGCGCTCTTGTTCGCCCCTTGTCATATGAGGGCCAGGTTAGCCTGGATCTCTCACACGATGATAAGGCTGACCATAGTCCATTTACAATTCTTATAGTGCTTGTGTTCACACGAAGCCTGAAAGTGGCCATGGGTATACCTACCGAATCATTTGCCGGAAGGATATGGTCGATGGTGCCTCTTCTGGCCAGCTCGTCTGCTCTGCAGTTGTCTTCAATATCCCTGTGCCCAGGTACTCATATAAGGCTAATACTGAAGTGCTGAGCCGTCTCGTTAAGAGATCTGCGGCATTCAGTGACCGACTTTGCTTTGTCGATGAATGAGTCCAGGGCCTTTAATGCGGCCTGGCTCTCTGATAAAATAAACACCCAATTACCATCCTTAGGCATAGACCCGACATGATTCACAGCCCTGTGTATTGCCAGCATTTCCGCTCGGTAAACACTACAGTGATCTGGTAGGCGAAAAGAGACCTCTAGACCCAGATCTGGTAAAAAGAGGCCTGCTTCCACCTTCCCGCCAAGCTTAGAGCCATCCATGAGTATGTTGATGGCACCCGGTACCGTATGTTGTCTGGTATTCCAGTCTTGTCGCGATGGAATATATATACTATAGTTTTTAACGAAGACTTTCTTTGGCGTGCAGTAGTCAGTGCGTACCGGTATTTGGACTGGGGCGTTCGTGCCTAGGATTGTTGCGTGTCCACTAGATCCATTTGACCAGAGACCTGCTTCCCTTATGCGTAGAGCGACGATTACCGGTATTTCCTTCGCCACCAGGTCAAGAGGTGGAAGGTATAGCATTGTGTTGAGTGCTTCTGACGGGGTGGAGCCGAGAGCCCCGGTAATGCAGAGCTCCGAACTCCGTTGCACCTTTTGAAGCATTTTAAGATACGTACTTTTAGCTAGTGCAGTCCACCAGACCAAGGCACCATAAAGAAGAATAGGGTGCACAATGGCTTCGTAAATCCAGTAGGCCACCTTAGGTGAGAATCCCCAGGAAGTGCCAATTGCCCTCTTGCAGGTGAACAGCGCTGCTGCTGCCTTCTGGGATCGCTCCACTATATGATCACTCCATAACAGCTTCCTATCCAGAATGACTCCCAAATACTTGACTTGATCGCTAAACGCCAAAAACTTACCCCCAATTCTTGGCGGTGTTAGATTTGGTACTTTGTGCCTCCTCGTGAAGAGGGCAAGCTCGGTTTTATCCGGGTTGACTTCCAAACCTGTTGCTGTGGCCCTGCGCGTAATTTTGGATAGTGCCCCGTCCATTAGGTTCCAAAGGGTTTGCGGAAATTTCTCCCGAATTGTGACGCAGATGTCATCTGCATACGCGATCACTTGGTGACTTCTGCCTCCATGAGGCGTAGTAGTTGGTTGACGGAAACCACCCAAAGTAGCGGAGAGAGAACGCCGCCCTGCGGAGTGCCTCTGCCGACCGGTCTGTGGATCACGCATCCACCTAGCTCAGTTCTAATCTGCCTACGCGTAAGCAGATTGTATATAAACTCAACCAGGCACGCGTCAACCCCCAGATCGGTCAGCGCCTGCGGTGATGGCCTCCGGGAGAACTTTGTTGAAGGTACCCGCTATAGCTAGAAATGCCACCAGTGTGTATTCCTTGACGTCAGACGTTGACTTCTCTCCACGATGCTGGTACGTAATTGAGCCTTAAACAACCTATAAACATCCCTTTTATCCAGGGCCTTATAAGTTCGACAGTATACTGTAGCTGAGCCGGAAAAATTCCATCCGGCCCCGGAGCAGAAATCCCTCCAGGAAGATCGCTTTTCCTTTCGGATTGGTTTTTTATATATATTTATTTTCGTTTTATAAGCAGCCATTGAGGTTTCATGTCCGTCATGCTTGGCTTTATTAAAGGCAGCCCTATATAACTTCCGAAGCTTATCAAGATCGGACGACTACCACGGTGGTTTGTGAGTTTCCATAACCTTTTTAGTCGGGCAAGCCCTATCTAAAGCATTCCAACATTTTTTACTGAAATTATTTACAAGCACGCCCAGCTCCTCCTCGTTCTCAGGGGCTCGCACCTCTTCAGATAGCTTTTTAACTATTATCTTCTTATAGTAGCCCCAGTTCGTTCTTCTAAAATTTTGTATGTACTTAGGACTTGTGTGCGCCTGCGATATAGAAAAGCTTATATGTTAAAAAAAGACTCACCTCGGTAATTTGTATCACCGCTGCCCCACTGGGCATGGTGAGCATTGGCATCGCCCCCGAGTAGGATGAAATCATTTCCTGGATTTGCTGCTCTCACGAACTCCCTGAAATTATCCGGTGGTAGTGAGCCTTGGTGATCGTGCACTAGGTAGAAGGAGGCTAGTTTGAAGCTCATCCCTAGCACCTCGACACTAACCGCTGTCAGATCCCCGTCGCTAAAATTGTGCAGAAGGTTCAACCACCTCCGTGCGAGACTGAAGGTTGACCAAGGCTTCGACATCAGCCTTATAAACTTTAAGGCTTATATTTTTGAAACCGTAGCTTACTTTGAAGTCCTACTTTTTCAGCGCTTGGACGCTAGCGCTGTCGAGCAACAGGACTATCTGAATCATGGCCCGTTCAGATTTCTCCACGTAGACCACCTTCCAGTTCTTGGTCGGTGGGCCCGGGGTGTACTCCTGGAGCAGCTACAGAATGTCAGCTGTGTCCGTTAGCGTCAATGGAACCCAGGCTCTAGCCCTTGGTCGTGAGGGGATATCACGCGCCTCCACTAACTTGAAGAGCGGGCCCAGATATACCTCCCCTATCAGCGTGACGGCGGCTCTATAGAGGTTTACCGACCTCGTCACAGGCACTTAGCTTGACATTGCCCTGGAACCACCCTGCATCGGTGTAAGATGGCGGTGGACCAGTGTTGTATTTTTTAATCTTGACGGCCACCGTAGCGAGCGCGGCCTCGATCCACTTCAACTGCTGTTTCGGGATCCTGCCATCTTCGCTGCTCTCATCTATAATGCCAATGATCTGCCGACCTTCGGCAATTTCGGCGAAAGACCGCGTCCAGCCTACCTGCGTCTTGGCCCTTTTCGGTGCCGTGGGGTTGGATTCATCCATGGACCGCTGGCGTTTCGAGGTGTCATCACTCTCGAAAGTCTGGGGTTAGTCGGTACAGATTTCGAAAATCCTTGCATTCAAGTGGACTGGGTTATCTACTTCTCTAAGAGGGCGCCTGTCCACTGGCGATGGACTTGTAACTCTTCATCTTGTAATAAAACGTACGCCAAGTACTCAAATGACATTTGATTTATAAATAAAGCAAATTTTCGTGTTTGAAAGTATTGAATTAAAGTTCCGATTTTCTTTTTTAACTAAAATTGGCAGATATGTTAATTTCGTAATTTTTAGCGCAGCCAATCCACTTGCCGTTTATTTGACAAAACAGCTGATTGTCGATAAACGAATATCGATACAAAATAGTTACTGAATAACGAAATCGTTATAGTTATCGATTCGCAAATAAAACTGGAACAACAAGCAATAACAAACAAAGTTGAGTTAGGACGAAGTTGGGTTTTTACCAGGGGACGTACGATTATATTCGCCGGAAACCAGAATAAGATCGCCGGATTTCATTCCATAATATTAACTTTAAAAGCCTTTTTCTTAAAATTGTCTTTGATTGTCATTTTTTGTTGCCACATACAACATGTAAAATCGTTTTCATTCATTTCGTTTTATTTTATAAATAACAAAAACGTCTTAAAAGATAAATTTTGTATTACATACAAAAGGTACTTGTTTTCAGTCATCTTAACAATAAATTTTTTTTTTGTTTTGTTTCCTTTGAGCTCGAATCGAACCTCCTTTATCATTTTAGTTTTTTAATTTTTTAGCATATTTATTTGCGGTTCAATTTTATGACAGGAAAAATTATAAAATTTTAAATAATCTTGGGCTAGCAATATTCCTTTAATGTATCAGTTTCCAGCGGCTTTCGGATTTTTGTGTTGTTTAAATTTATTTTAGAAAAAAAAATCGTTCTACATTCGCTGAAGAATATGGCAAGCACATTCGATCTGCAACGAATGCACATAAATTAGAAAAAGCGAAGGTAGAGTCAGCTCTTTTGATATTAGAAGTAGTTTAACAAAAAACTTCTGGAGGAACCTTATAAATATAATCAAAATAGAGGACCTGCGGCATTTGTGGTGTAGCGTTTATAAATAAATAAATGGAAGGCGTGATAACCTCCGAAGAGATCTAAGGCCGAGGTTCTCTTCCAATTTGCGTCGTGCTCCTCTTCAGTTTCCCTACAAATTGGCCGGACGGGACCTACATGTTTTATGCCGACTACGAACGGCATCTGCAAGGCAGATGAGTTTTCACTGAGAGCTTTTCATGGCAGAAATACACCCGAAGCGCTTGCCAAACACTGCCGAGGGGCGACCCCGCTTAGAAAAATTGTCTTCTAATTTAAAAACCTTATTTCTAAAATTTTGATGTTGCTTTGCCCGGGGTGCGAACCCAGGGCATACGGTGTGGTAGGCGGAGCACGCTACCATCACACCAAGGTGGCCGCCGGTGTAGCGTTTAGATTTTGAGTAATTTTGGCCTAACCACAAGTCCAATTCACCTAGTTTTCTTCACATTTTGTTTGGTGAAATATCATCTATGGCATACTTTATCAAAAGTTGTATACCACCAACAGTTTACAATTTATGAGACGGAATTCGGTTGAGCCCAAATGCCGCTTCCCCAAAAATTGGCGGGTAATGTGGTACGCAAACGTAGGCTAATTTGGCAAACGTAGGCTAATTTGGTATAATATAATTTAACCCGAACAATAACCAGATCAGTTTTACTAAAGAAAATATTAAATAACTTCTTTTAAAATTTACCAATTTTATTAATAAAAGATAAATAGCTTCTCAAAAGATAAAATAAAATTCCTCCTTGGCTCGTTGATGTTAAAATTGAATAAGTTATTGGAAATGTCAAAATTGTATAAAAATTTCAATTTGTGCAAGACTCGCAAATAAAAATTGGTTTTTTTGGGAATGCAGACGTTATGATCCAAAACCGTATCGCACTGTAAACAAGCACTTCATTCTGATATATTCCTTTCGTCCTTCCATAAATTTTCGCAAAAAGAGCAAATTGCTCCGTCTGGAGGCATTTCAACAAAATCTCCTTGGTTCGATGCGTAGACGACGCTTACTTCGGAGTTACTGGTTAATTTTCACATTCAGCTCCTCTAGCTTTCCGTGCTAGTTTTTGGAGGTTCCTTTTGTTTTTTAATTTTTGGCTTCACTTTTTCCCGGATCTTTCGAATGGTTTCTTCCAACTGATTCTTATATGGTGATTTTGTTAATAATGTCGCTTTTGACTTTCTTCCTCTTCCGGTACCAACTGGCTTTCTAATCTTTGACAATGGTAAAACCTGCCCTGGTGAAACGACTCCTTTACTGGTTGATGCCACATGTTCTGGGGAAGTCACTCGATTTGTATTAGATGTCGGTGAAGAGTACGTCCAGTCTCAGAAGTTGCATTATTTTGCTCGGAAACTTCAGAGTTTTCGGCAGTAACGTGCTCATACATATCATTTGCAGCAATATAGTGTTCATAGAATGGGTATATACCAGTACATCTGAAACCGTTAACTGCCACTTGGCCCTTCTGAACCTTAAAATACGCTTTGGAAAAGAGACCAACTAAATCGAATTGAGTAACTTTTCGGCCATTTTCGCTCATAAAATGCTTTAATTCGTTACTTTAATACGCCTTGAGTGGGCTTATGAATGCTCTGTCTAGCGGTTGCATTTTATGAGTGGAATGCGGAGGCAATGATATCATCACCACTCCGTTTTCACGAGCTAAGTTGATCACTTCAATATTTATTACTGTAGTGACCATCTAAAATCAACATTATTGGATCTATTTCTTTGTGTTTGAATATTTAAAATAAATCTTACATAGAAGGGAGGCTTAAATCGTCATTTTTCATTACAAAATCATCCAAGCGTCATTCTAGTTGAAAATCGTCAAAATGACGACGGCGTCGTCAATCTGTCAACGCTGGTCGCCAGCTAGTGAAATAATATTCGCGCTCACTTCACCCATATTATTATTCTCTTTCATTTAAGCTGCCGACATTGGTGCTTTAACGGTAACCGTATCGGTAACCTTATAACAGCTGATTCAACCAACCTTATGAGAATCAATGCAATCGATTATTGGTGCCGCTAAGGTCGTAACCGTTTCGTAGCCAACCAATTAGTTTGTGGTTTACCGTCGTAACGATAAACAGCTGATTACGTTGGGATACGACTAAAGCGATACGACAAACAGCACCAATGACTACAGCTTTAGTCGCCGCTGAACAAGCAAAGTAGCAACATCTGAAGAGCTTATTGTTTATTTGCGCATTTCCAAAAAGATATTTTGCGAACAAAAGCTTATGTGCAGAATGTTTTAATGTTAACAATTTATTTTGTTTAAATATTTCGTTTGATTCAAGCAATAACATGGTGGCATATGTACGAATTATTTTTTGGGTATTAGGAAACATGCGTGCATACGTCCGACCTCATTGCTTTTTATAATTATTATAAGCTTTTATTTAGTTTCACTTTTGTTGTCTGTAATGGAATCTTGCAAGTTAAATTTGATACACTTCCCGGTGTCCGATTGAGCTGAAATTTTGCACACATGTATAACTCCGATGACAATGCAATATTACTTTGTTAGAATTGGATAAATTAATCGATAACACAGTTATCGGTAAAGATTTGTATTTACTTTGGCATAACAGCCTGAGTCCCATACAAACCCGCCGGTACCTATCCGTGGATTGTGATATTTGGACGTGGTGAATCACGCGTGGTGAATCTCAACGCTTGTGAAAAGCGGAGACACAACCCTCTGTTGTATTTCTGTGTATAACCAACATAGCTGAAATTTTAAGGCTGTTTAACTCTGTAATCTTTTCTGTAATTTATTTTGTTTTTGGAAAAATTACCTATTTGAAAAAAGCTGGCTGAAAAATATTGGCATAACAGCTTAAGTTAAATCAAGAATGGAAAAACTTGGAAAATTTGAGCAGATGTGGCAATTTCGCGTGTCCGTTGAACGAAATATTGAAAATCTATTGATCTTCGCTAGGAAATTAGCGACATTCCATCAACTTAGCAGCACTTTAGCAATACTACTGTTATTATTTGGCCGCTCAAACACACCCATATTAATTTGCATTAAATTTAAAATATACAACTCAAAAATGACTCCGGTTGTTATATCCGCAGCATTTATTTGGTGCAAATACAACATAATAATTTACACGGCCAAAGCCATAATAATTTGCACGGGTCATCAATTCTTTCTCTGATTCAAAAGCTGAACTACCAGCGCTACCGCCATCAGCTCAGTGTCATCATTGTCAGTAGCGCCAATATCACCAAACTCGTGCCTGACAAACAAAATTCGTTTCACTCAATAGTGCAAGTGAAATGTATTACGCACTCACTACTAAGTAGCGTCAAAAATTCGATTGGAGTCATTTCGTCAATGAGCTACCATTGAGCTGGCACCGCATTGGCGCTGGCGCCATGCAATTTACATCACTAAAATTGCACGAATGTCCAGGCTCATGACTTTGTTAATCCAGATGGTGAAAACGAAGACTCAAAGGAATGCAACCTTGCAAACAACAGCCGT
The DNA here is from genome assembly GCF_040869045.1 of Eurosta solidaginis. Taxonomy (NCBI): domain Eukaryota; kingdom Metazoa; phylum Arthropoda; class Insecta; order Diptera; family Tephritidae; genus Eurosta; species Eurosta solidaginis. The sequence goes on along the minus strand of NC_090319.1, from coordinate 165,190,312 downwards.
CATTTTCAAAGTGTAAAAATTCTGTGTGTTCATAGGCAGTTAAGTTATTTAACACTGTTTGACACAATTTTATATGTGCTCCCTGTCAAAAATGCTTCAACTAACTTAGTCACATTTTATTTCGATTATGAATATGCCCCAATATATTCGGATTATGATATAATAAAATTAAAGAAAGAAATAAAATTAAAGAAAAAAAAACTTTTTTTAAAAATAAGCTTTTATTATTGGTTAATAAAATTAACTAAAAAGTAAGTTGATGCATTAAAACAAATGGATAGGATGAGAAACGTTACAAACAACTAAGTAAAGGTTACATAACTAATTTAAACAAAATTTTACCCTACTAAAAATTTAAAAAAATGCATATTTAAATTAAATTTAAGAAAAAGGCTTTTCTAAGAACAAGCTTCTATTACTTGTTAATAAAGCGAACTAAAAAGTAAAAAATAAAATTAAAGAAAAAAAAACTTTTTTAAAAATAAGCTTTTATTATTGGTTAATAAAATTAACTAAAAAGTAAACAATAAATTGACTCTAAAGAAATATAACACTTTATAAGTTCATTGTAAGCTTTAACGATAATTAGGCTTTTTCTTCTGCGACAAAAGAATTCTATATTGTACATAATTATATATTTTTAACATTAAAACTTTACACCTAAATTATTAAACCTTACAGTTAATATCACAGTCCTAATTGTTCTAATAAAAGCGATAGCAAGAAAAGGAGATCCTAAATGTTCTTAATTATACCATCAAAATTCAACACGTTTTTTATTAGAACAATTAGAACTGTGATATAAACTGTACGGTTTAATAATTTAGGTGTAAAGTTTTAATGTTAAAAATATATAATTATGTACAATATAGAATTCTTTTGTCGCAGACGAAAAAGCCTAATTATCGTTAAAGCTTACAATGAACTTATAAAGTGTTATATTTCTTTAGAGTCAATTTATTGTTTACTTTTTAGTTAATTTTATTAACCAATAATAAAAGCTTATTTTTAAAAAAGTTTTTTTTTTCTTTAATTTTATTTAACACGCCTTTATTAGCTTAATTTTCACCGGTTTATAGAAGTCTGATTAATTTGAAACTTTGCATACGAATCAAGGGCCGACATAGTGTGATGGTGTGGTGACATAAGGTCAACGGCCATAAGGTCAATTGGCCTTATTACCACTTTGAATGGCCATAAGTTTGATTGAAACTTTGCACTCGTATCAAGGATCGATGACAATTCATTAATATGATGGTGTGGTGACATAAGGTCAACGGCCATAAGGTCAATTGGCCTTATTACCACATTGAATGGCCATAAGTTTGATTGAAACTTTGCACACGTATCAAGGCTCGATGACAATGCATTAATATGATGGTGTGGTGACATAAGGTCAACGGCCATAAGGTCAATTGAACTTATGACCACCCCAAATGGCCATGGATTTGAAACCTTGCACATAATGCGAAAAACGCATTCCTCTATTAATGATAGAAGTGGATGCATGGCACATCTACGAAAGAGCATACTGGAGCCCTTTTTAACACGCTTTTTTTAGCTTGGTCTGCATCTATCTATGTATCTATGTATCCATGTATGAATGTAACGGAATCTGGAGTGGAGCCGAGAGCCCCGGTAATGCAGAGCTCCGAACTCCGTTGCACTTTTTGAAGCATTTTAAGATACGTACTTTTAGCTAGTGCATGCCACCAGACCAAGGCACCATAAAGAAGAATCGGGCGCACAATGGCTGCGTAAATCAAGTAGGTCACCTTAGGGGAGAATTCCCAGGAGGTGCCAATTGCCCTCTTTTAGGTAAACAGCTCTGCTGCTGCCTTCTTGGATCGCTCCACTATATGGTCACTCCATAATAGCTTCCTATCCAGAATGATTCCCAAATACTTGACTTAAACGCTAAGAACGTACCCCCAATTCCTGGCGTTGTAAGATTTGGTACTTTGTACCTCCTCGTGAAGAGGACAAGCTCGGTTTTATCCGGGTTGACTTCCAAACCTGTGGCGGGTTGTACTCCTGGAGCAGCTCCAGGATGTCAGCTGGGTCCGTTGGCGTCACTGGAACCCAGGCTCTAGCCCTTGGTCGTGAGGAGATATCACGCGCCTCCACTACCTTGAGACGCGCACCCGGATATACCACCCCTATCAGCGTGACGGCGGCCTTATTGAGGTTTACCGACCTGGCGTCGTCACAGCCAATTAGCTTGGCATTGCCCTGGAATCACCCTGCATCGGTGTAAGATGGCGGTGGACCAGGGTTGTTTTTCTTAACCTTAACGGCCACCGTAGCGAGCGCGGCCTCGATCCACTTCCACTCCTGTTTCGGGATCCTGCCATCTTCGCTGCTCTCTTCTATGATGCCAATGATCTGCCCACCCTTGGCAATTTCGGCGAAAGACCGCGTCCAGCCTCCCTGCGTCTTGGCCATTTTCGGTGCCGTGGGGTTGGATTCATCCATGGACCGCTGGCGTTTCGAGGTTTCATCACTCTCGACAAAAACTTTTAAAATTACTTGAACTAAAAAATTCTTTTTGTTTTTATCGGCCTATTGATAAATCATTCAAGGTTCGAATCGAGCTCAAGGCCAGAACAATCATTTTTTTCTAATGATAATTATTGTTATTTTTTAATTTTTCTAAATTTGAAAAATTGTATTTTGTTTTTGGAATAGTAAGTAGAAAATTTTTCAAACAACCTGCCATAGCGCAGATAGATCCATTTCGAAGGGTGCTAAGCCTTCATCATCAGTACGCTATAGGCATGCTGCGCTAACCATTTAGCTATACAGCGGTGGTTTGTTTGACTGGCAAATTTTGCTACTTCTATTCCTTTTTACCAAATATATTTATTCAGTGTTGCGCCATCTGGTGCAAATCACTGATAATGCTGGATTTTTTGTTTATTGTCAATTACTTTTTTTGACATTCCCAAGTGCTCATGTTTTATTAACATTTGTTTTTGTTTTTATCGGCCTATTGATAAATCATTCAAGGTTCGAATCGAGCTCAAGGCCAGAACAATAATTTTTTTCTAATGATAATTATTGTTATTTTTTAATTTTTCTAAATTTGAAAAATTGTATTTTTTTTTTGGAATAGTAAGTAGAAAATTTTTCAGACAACCTGCCATAGCTGCGCAGATAGATCCATTTGGAAGGGTGCTAAGCCTTCATCATCAGTACGCTTTAGGCATGCTCCGCTAACCATTTAGCTATACAGCGGTGGTTTGTTTGACTGGCAAATTTTGCTACTTCTATTCCTTTTTACCAACTATATTTATTCAGTGTTGCGCCATCTGGTGCAAATCACTGATAATGCTGGATTTTTTGTTTATTGTCAATTACTTTGTTTGACATTCCCAAGTGCTCATGGTTTATTAACAATTGTTTTTGTTTTTATCGGCCTATTGATAAATCATTCAAGGTTCTAATCGATCTCAAGGCCAGAACAATAATTTTTTTCTAATAATATTTATTGTTATTTTTTAATTTTTCTAAATTTGCAAAATACAATTTTTCAAATTTAGAAAAATTAAAAAATAACAATAATTATCATTAGAAAAAAATTATTGTTCTGGCCTTGGGCTCGATTCGAACCTTGATTGAAATAAAAAATTAAAAATAAATAATAGTTTAAAAAAAACTAAAAAAAACACGCTTTTATAGCTAACCGAACTAAAAAGTAGAAAATAGGTTTCAATTAAAAACAGTTTATATAACAGTAGTAGAAGGTCAAGCAATCATTTATAGTTAATCACCTCAAAATAAAAGTATAATAAAATTTAAGTTATTAACAGAATAATTTAATTCATAGTAAAAAGCGTGGGGTGCTTGATATTGAATGTTACAATCATTCTATTGGCAACTATCTGAGAGGAAAGATATGGAATGTAGTCAAATGCACCCACGCTTTTTAATCTGAATTGAATTATTCTGTTAATAACTTAATTATAAATGATTGTTTGACCTTTACTACTGTTATATAAACTCTTTTTAATTGAAAATTATTTTCTAATTTTTAGTTCGGTTAGCTATAAAAGCGTGTTTTTTTAGTTTTTTTAAATTATTATTTATTGTTATATAGGGAGAATGTTTATACTAGTGTTTCGCCAATTTTGTATGTGAATGGGCAGGGCGAATTGCCAAGTCTGAATTTCCTTCATATTTACAAACGCAACATCTTGGTTGATTGTGGCGATGTTATTGGAATGCATAAGCTTGTGTTAAGCGCATCTATATTAAAAATGTCATTGTGTCGCGGCCTTTAAAGATATATATAGAAAAAATATCTAAATACTTGAATATAAGCAACAATTTTTTCTTAATTACTGCAAATAAGGTGTCCTTAATGCCATATATTCCAAAATTAGCACAGTCTATGTCTGTTTAAAAATTTAACTTGAATTTTCTTAAAGACTTTCGTAATATGGACGTTAGTAATCTTTGAGTGTGTGTACTTATTTTGAGCGACCAGCTGTTAGTTGCGCTATTTGTTTACAATGATTTTGTTGATTGTTTAAGCTGCAGACATTGGTGCTTTATCCGTATCGGTAACCTTATAACAGCTGATTCGACCAACCTTATGGGAATCAATGCAATCGATCATTGGTGCCGCTAAGGTCGTAACCGTATCGTAGCCAACCAATTGGTTTTTGGTTTACCGTCGTAACGATAAACAGCTGATTACGTTGGGATACGACTACAGCGATACGACATACGGCACCAATGACTCCCGCTTTACTAGTAAGATTTACAATGATTTATTTTTATTTCGATACTCCACCAGTAAGGAAATGTCGCACGCACTCTTAAAACAGAGTACTAAAGAGTGCGTGTGACATATGCTCATTGTACAAGCACTAAAATCAAACTAAAGCTTGAAACACAATGCCCTGACGCCGCGAAATAAACGCGACGAACTTTACCTTGTCAAAAATACAATCCCCGTAATTACATAAAGGTGAGCATGATGAAAGCGAAGAGCGAAATTTACGCGACGGCATTTTGCGATGATAGATTTATTTCTATCGTCGCCGCCGGGCGATGACGACAATATATGCCAAAGGTGACAACATTTGTTTTTTACCTCCAAGCTCAAATTAAATTTAAACTTAAAATACATTTTATTTCGTTCCTTATAAAGCACAAACTTACATTTCCAAACTATGGATTAGAATAAATTAATTTGCTTAATTATAATAAAATTTTTCAGTGAGTTCTATATGTGAAGTCATTAGTTCTTTCTTCTCTCTTGCTTTATCCTTTCATATGGTCATTCTTAGTATAGTCAAATCAGTTTAAAATTTTATTTGTGAAAATTTTGTAAGCAAATTGCAAATTAAGAAGCAATTCGTGATTAAAATGGATATATGTGACTATATAATAGACAAGGTTAAAGAAAACGATTGTTTATATAATCTTGATTCTTCCGATTATAAAAATTTAAATAAAAAGCAGTTAGTATTTTGAAAATATTGGCAAAGCATTAAACTTGGATTGTAAGTATCTATATGGGGTTCTTTTCATATGTTTAAGTATCCTTCTTAGGAGAAACAACTCGTAAAAAGTGGAAAAGTCTGCGAGACGCTTATGAAAGGCGTAAGCGCTGTGCGCTATATCCTTCCGGGAGCGCCGAAGGAAGTACTTCAAAAAGTTGAAAGTACATGAATGCAATGTAGTTTAGACGACTATCCTGATTCAAGAAAGTAAGTACAGGGTTATGTACAGGCCCGACGAGAGGGAGGGGGAGTGGGGGGATTCCCCCGAGCCCGGGGTTTCTGAGGGGCCCGCGATAAGACATTTTTTTTAATTCCAGAGAGTTTTTAGCTGTTCCATGTGCAATTTTTAAGCTGAATTTCAAAAGCAACGAATATCTGCATTTCATTTTTGTATTATAGTGAAGTGTGAAAAATAATTTGAAAAGTCCTTTTCCTTAAAATTTAAGAATAAATATTTCATTTGGCAGGTGGCTCAAAATCATTCATGTTCCACATCCGATTCGACTATTGATAATGATTTTTCGCCTGGGCCTTCGAACAGTGAGGAGACAATAAAAACATCAAACAAAAACGTATGTTTACATGAATCCGAAATCGTAAAGTTTTGTGGTGACACTGCTGAAGGTTCATCTTCAAAAATTCTTCCAACAATACCACCAACTCTGTATAAAAGTCCAGATTATTTAAACGAATTCGACACCGGTACCGTGAATAATGAGTTTTTGCGATCTGAAGAAGTCAACGAAATAATTCGTCGAGGTCATCAGAAGTGTCCTGTTATTTTTCCACCTGATCGACATGACGAGGCATTTCCTACTTCGTTGTTAAACAGAATCTTGCCAAATGGAGAGAAAGTGGAGCGTGACTGGTTGGTGTGGAGTGCCAGTAGCAATATCTTTTATTGCCTACCATGGCGTCTGTTAAGCACCAATAATTCGGCCTTAATCGGCCTAAAATTTATTGTCCTGGCGGATATTCGAAATTGCAGGTGTGGAAGAAGCTATACGATAAACTGCCATCACACGAAAATAATCAAGATCAAATTAAATGTTATATTCAATGGCGATCTTTACAAAATCTAATTCAGAAGGAGGCTACAATTGATACACTTAGGTATCAATGACCAGGTAATCACTGAAACTCAAAAGTGGAAAGAAATTTTATATAGAATTTTGGACACTATTTTAATTTTGGGTGAAAGAGGCCTAGCTTACAGAGGCGAACGAAACAATGGAAATTTTTCGGGCATCTTAGAACTCATAAGCCATTATGATCCGATACTTAGAGATCATTTGGAGAAGGTTGGGATTTCACAACAGCAGCACAAATGTTTACAAGTTCACTATCTTTCCCCAGACATTCAGAACAAGTTTATAGAAATGTTTGCAGAACACGTGAGGGAAAGTATATTAGATCACCGCAAGAAAGCCAAGAATTTTCCTAATATCGTTGATGCTACGCCTGATGGTGGTCACGTTGAACAGACTACGTTCATTTTGCGCACCTCCATTTCAATTCGAAAGCAACATTTTTGCAATTCAAGAACGGGTTTTGGCTTTCGTGGATTTTAACCAAAAAACTGGTCAGGAAATCGCTGATCTAATTTGCAATACTCTAGGTAAACATGAAATTCCATTAAAAGTACAAGGGTGCGATAACGGTGCCAATATGAAAGGAGCTTACAACATCACAACGTCACATTCTCGACAAAAACTCGAATGCTGATTACTCGCCTTGTGCAACCCACAGTCTGAATTTATGTGGTCTTGATGCTGCAGAATGTTGTACGGCAGCAATTACTTTCTTCGGAGTTGTACAAAAATGTTTTAATATTTTCAGCAGCAGTCCACAACGATGGGAGATCCTCAAAAAAATGTACCGAGCTCTCTTCACAGTCTTTCAGACACTAGGTGGCCGGCTAGAATTGAGGCGATAAGACCATTCCCAAACCGTGTTGCAAGGTTAACACAAGCACTAAACGCATTACTTAAGCTAAATTTGACTGCACAAGCATACGGAGATATTACCGGCATTCTCAAGTACATCAACAAGTTCGAATGTATCTTGCTGTCCTCAATTTGGTTCAAAATACTGACTACCATTAATGAAAGAAACGTCGTACTATAGGCTATAGACGCCACCATGGATGTTGAGGTCCGACATCTGGTTCCCCCATAAATTCAGAAAACATTTGTCAGAACCCTTTTTTCAGAAAGCCAAAATTCAGAAGTTAAAAATCCGGAAATAAAAATTGAGAAATCGATATTCAGAAGTCAAATTTCAGAAGTCAAATTTTGCGCAAAATTTAATGTTTTTTGCTGTCTGATTACTTTCTGAATTTTGACTTCTCAAATTTTTTTTTCAGCCTGGAACACAGCAACGTCGAAAGAAGGCGTCACATCCAATCGAATTATGGAATATATATGTATAATAAAAAAAGATTTAATTAATTACATGCTTGTTATGGCACACAATACAAAATTTTAGATTTTACTAATTTTTGCTTTATACATAATTCCTTCAAAATAAATAAAAGTTTCTAAATTTTGAGAAAAATTTAATGTTTTTCCTGTCGTCTGCTTACTTTCTGAATTTTGACTTCTGAATTTTCACTTCTGAAATTTGACTTCTGCAATTTGACCTCTGAAATTTGACTTCTGAAATTTGAATTCTAAAATTTGACTTCTAAGATTTGACTTCTGAGTTTTGACCTCTGAACTTTGTCTTTCTGAAAAAGGGTGCTGACTAATGTTTTCTGAAAAAAGTGTTTCTGAATTTTTGATTTCTGATTTTATGGGGGGCACCGCGACATCTAGATGCCTTATAAGCTGAGTTGAAGTTGATCAGGAACCAATGGGAGACAATTTTAAACGAATGCAAAACAGTTGCTATTTAATTGAACATCTCGCCAAAGTTTCCGGACATTCGAAAGAGAAAATACAAAAGACGTTTTGAAGATTATGGAAATGAGATGATTACGGATGACCCAGAGTCTGATTTTAAAAACAATACATTCTTGGTGATCGTCAATTCGGTAATCACTGGCATTACTGAACGATTTGCAGCTGTGAGAAATTTGAACGAGACGTTTTCCTTTTTGTGGCAATTTGAAGACATGGATGAAATACGGTTCGGGCGAGAGCAGCAAAATTTGCCGAAAAATACAAGTCGGACATTTCTCAAAGCTAAGAATGCGATATAATTCACTTGAAACACATTTAAAAGCAAATTTTGATAAAGGTCTGTCACCATTGGAATTGCTAAATGCCGTCTATGTTCAAAATCTGTATAAAATTTTCCCCAACATTTGTGTTGCTTTACTTATCTTTTGCACTATACCTACCACTGTAGCTAGGCAGAACGTTCCTTCAGCGTCCTTTCAAAAATCAAAAACTTTTATATATCGTGTTCATCTCAAGAGCGAGTTTCAGGACTTGCCATGCTTTGTGTTGAATCCGTTTTGGCAAGACAGTTAAATTTTTATATTATTATAAACAATTTTGCAGCGAAAAAAGCAAGAAAAGCCACTCTTTGATATCCAAACTTTCTATATTGAATAACTAAAATTTATAATCATCTTTATATTTATCAGAAATGTTCTAAAATGTTACCAAAAAAAGAGAATTTTATTTCTACCTTACAATAAAGCAGTATAAATAGTAAATATTCTGTGTTAATTTTATTTCCACGCTTTTTACTGTGAATTAAATTATTCTGTTAATAATTTAAATTTTATTATAATTTTATTTTGAGGTGATTAACTATAAATGATTGTTTGACCATCTACTACTGTTATATAAACTCTTTTTAATTGAAAATTATTTTCTACTTTTTAGTTCGGTTAGCTATAAAAGCGTGTTTTTTTAGTTTTTTTAAACTATTATTTATTTTTAGTTTTTTAGTTCAAGTAATTTTAAAAGTTTTTGGCGAGAAAGATGAAACCTCGAAACGCCAGCGGTCCATGGATGAATCCAACCCCACGGCACCGAAAAGAGCCAAGACGCAGGGAGGCTGGACGCGGTCTTTCGCCGAAATTGCCAAGGGTCGGCAGATCATTGGCATTATAGACGAGAGCAGCGGAGATGAAAGGATTCCGAAACAACAGTGGAAGAGGACCGAGGCCGCGCTCGCTACGGTGGCCGTTAAGGTTAAGAAAGACAACCCTGGTCCACCGCCATCTTATACCAATCCAGGGTGGTGCCAGGGCAATGCCAAGCTAATTGGCTGTGCCGACGCGAGGTCGGTAAACCTCTTTAGGGCCGCCGTCACGCTGATAGGGTAGTGGAGGCGCGTGATTTCCCCTCACTACCAAGGGCTTCAGCCTGGGTTCCAGTGACGTCAACGTACCCAGCTGACATCCTGGAGCTGCTCCAAGAGTACAACCCGCCACAGGTTTGGAAGTCAACCCGTATAAAACCGAGCTTGTCCTCTTCACGATGAGGTACAAAGTACCAAATCTTACAACGCTAAGAATTGGGGGTACGTTCTTAGCGTTTAGCGATCAAGTCAAGTATTTGGGAGTCATTCTGGACAGGAAGCTATTATGGAGTGACCATATAGTGGAGCGATCCAAGGAGGCAGCAGCAGAGCTGTTTACCTGCAAGAGGGCAATTGGCACCTCCTGGGGACTCTCCCCTAAGGTGACCTACTGGATTTACACAACCACTGTACGCCCGATTCTTCTTTATGGTGCCTTGGTCTGGTGGCCTGCACTAGCTAAAAGTACGTATCTTAAAATGCTTCAAAAGGTGCAACGGAGTTCGGAACTTTGCATTACCGGTGCTCTTGGCTCCATTCCAGATTCCGTTACATACATACGTAGATAGACACAGGCCAAGCTAATAAAAGCGTGTTAAAAAGGGCTCCAGTATGCTCTTTCGTAGATGTGCCATGTATCCACTTTTATCATTAATAGAGGAATGCGTTTTTCGCATTATGTGCAAGGTTTCAAATCTATGGACATTTGGGGTGGTCATAAGTTCAATTGACCGTATGGTCGTTGACCTTATGTCACCACACCAGCATATTATTGTCATCGAGCCTTGATAAGTGTGCAAAGTTTCCATCAAACTTATGGCCATTCAAAGTGGTAATAAGGCCAATTGGCCTTATGGCCGTTGACCTTATGTCACCACACCATCACATTAATGCATTGTCATCGGCCATTGATACGTATGCAAAGTTTCAAATTAATCAGACTTCTAGAAACCGGTGAAAATTAAGCTTAAACCAGAAACAAAACACAATTTTTCAATTATAGAAAAATTAAAAATATAATAATTATCATTGGAAAAAAAATTCTTGTTCTGGCCTTGAGCTTAGTTCGAACCTTGAATCATTTACCAATAGGCCGATAACACAAAAAAAATTGTTAATAAACCAAGAGCACTTGTGAGTGTCAAACAAAGTAATTGACAATAAACAAATCCAGCATTATCAGTGATTTGAAACAGATGGCTCAACGCTGATTAAATATAGTAGGTAAGGAGGAATAGAAGTAAAAATTTATCAGTAAAACAAACCACCGCTGTATAGCTAAATTGTTAGCGCAGCGGTCCTAAAACGTCCTGAAAATGATGAAGGCTTAGCTTCGAATTGGATGTATTTGCGAAGCTATGGCAGGTTGTCTGAAAAATTTTCTACTTACAATTTCAAAAACAAAATACAATTTTTCAATTATAGAAAAATTAAAAAACAATAACTACCATTTGAAAAAAATTATTGTTCTGACCTTGAGCTCAATTCGGACCTTGAATCAGAGATTTTTTAGTTAAGTCGATTGTTTCATAAACAATTAGCGACAATGTGTTTGCCAACACTTTTCTTTTTAATGCCTCGCTTAAAGTATTTCCTAGATGCAATGTCATTGTTCTAGTACATTTTAATACTAACTGAGCAATTTTTTGTGGCGATGGTCCCATTGAAGTAAATTAAAAATTTTATGTGGATTAACGAAAGAAATGCAAATTTTTCCGGCAATATCAGAGAACGTATAAATTTACATCTCTGGGTACTACTGTAAATTTTTACCTGAGTGAAAATGTAAAAAACGTAACAAAATCGTGGCTAGTACCTAAAAAGAACAAATATTGAAGAAAAGGGACCAGGGGATCGAATTGGGTTGGAAGAGACCAAAAGTGCAAATGGACCAAAGTGGCAATCGTGATCGCAATATGTCGTCGAACAAACCACACTCATCAACGCATCGAATAATAGCACGAACACAGCAGGGAAGCAGTCAGTCAGCACGGAGCTGTGGTAGCAAAAGGATCTAAGTTGAAGTGTGATAGCTCGCAAATAGGTTTTAACCAATGTAAAACATAATCATTCAGATTAGACGCGAACTGAGCCGCACTTGAGTGTTGCGGATTTGCCCGCTCATTATACGCTTGAGCTTATACACCGCCGTTCCGCCACAGTCAACCGCGAGCCGTATCGTATCAACGCGAGTGGACGCAGTGAAAGAGTTACGACCGAAGAGTATTACGCCAATTCGACGCAGCCAACTACGCCAGCCACAGAGTCATCGACGCTCATCAAGCCATTCAGCCCGACGCTGTGCAACAGAGCGTCGACAACGGCAGCATGGCATCACAACAGAGCATCTTCAGCGACAGAACACTAACCAGGACAGCCAGCGCAGCGACAGCGCCAACGGCAACAGAGCTTTCTCAGCGACAGAATACCAACCACGACAGCCAGGGCAGCGACACTGCTAACGGCAACTGTGCGTCCACAGCGACAGAACACCAACCACGACCGCCAAAGCAATGACAGTGCCAACGGCAACCGAGCATTCACAGCGGCACAACACCAAGCAGGACAGTCAACGCAACGACGAACGCCCGCTAAGACACGTGACCGACGTATCCCGTAACCACGCGCTAACGGGACCGGAGTGAACCGCTGTTCAAGAGAGGTAATCGACATAAACCGTAAAAGGTACACGTCACCAACGCACCTCGTGACCACGCGCTCTCGCGTCACGGCTGAACCGCTAGCCAACATAACTAACCTAGAAAAACCAACGTAACCAAGCACGCGAGCCGGCACGTCAACGGGACTCGGGTTGACCGTCACCAAGCAGGCCAGGCCGCCGCCCAGTATAAATAAAAGTGAATAACGAAATATATTTGATATTAAGTATAAAACATTGAGTGAATAGCATAAAGTAAGTTAAATAAAGTGAATTATACGACTTGGAAAAGGGCCCCAAAGTATAAATTTATTGTACGGTTCCCTGGACACGGCGAGTATACCCCAGCATTTATTAGCGGAAGAATATTAAACTGTCTTCAACTATGCCCCATTTTAAGCTTAATACCAACAAATCATCCCACTAAAGTAACTAACTACACGGCTTCCTATTTATGTAGATATCTTCTTAGTGAGAGCCTTTTCTGGAATTTATATTGATGAGACAAATGGATACATGAACTGCCTAAAAACACATGAACTGATAATAGAATCAGAACATAATTTACTTAGATATCTTTTTAGTGACACCATTTGCTGGAATTTAATTTGATGAGACAAATGGATACATAAACTGCCTAAAAACACATGAACTGATAATAGCATCAGAACATAATTTACCTGATTGCCAGCCAAACGAGTACTTCAATTATGAAATAAATAATAGTTTAAAAAACTAAAAAAACACGCTTTTATAGCTAACCGCACTATAAAGTAGAAAATATTTTTCAATTAAAAAGAGTTTATATAACAGTAGTAGAAGGTCAAACAATCATTTATAGTTCATCACCTCAAAATAAAATTATAATAAAATTTAAGTTATTAACAGAATAATTTAATTCAGATTAAAAAGCGTGGGGTGCATTTGACTACATTTCATATCTTTCCTCTCAGAATGCCAATAGAATGATTGTAACATTCAATATCAAGCACCCCACGCTTTTTACTGTGAATTAAATTATTCTGTTAATAACTTAAATTTTATTATAATTTTATTTTGAGGTGATTAAATATAATTTTTAATTAATTAATTTTTTAGTTCAAGAAATTTTAAAAGTTTTTGTCGAGAGTGATGAAACCTCGAAACGCCAGCGGTCCATGGATGAATCCAACCCCACGGCACCAAAAAGGGTCAAGACGCAGTGAGGCTGGACGCGGTCTTTCGCCGAAATTGCCAAGGGTGGGCAGATCATTGACATCATAGACGAGAGCAGCAAAGATGGCAGGATCCCGAAACAACAGTGGAAGTGGATCGAGGCCGCGCTCGCTACGGTGGCCGTTAAAGTTAAGAAAGACAACCCTGGCCCACTGCCATCTTACACCGATGCAGGGTGGTTCCAGGGCAATGCCAAGCTAATTTGCTGTTACGACGCCAGGTCGGTAAACCTCTATAAGGCTGCCGTCACGCTGATAGGGGTTGTATATCCGGGCGCGCGCCTTAAGGTAGTGGAGGCGCGTGATATCCCCTTACGACCAAGGGCTAGAGCCTGGGTTCCAGCGACGCCAACGGACCCAGCTGACATCCTCGAGCTGATCCAAGAGTACAACCCGCCACAGGTTTGGAAGACAACCCGGATAAAGCGAGCTTGCCCTCTTCACGAGGAGGTACAAAGTACCAAATCTTACACCGCCAAGAATTGGGGGTACGTTCTTAGCGTTTAGCGATCAAGTCAAGTATTTGGGAGTCATTCTGGATAGGGAGCTATTATGGAGTAACCATATAGTGGAGCGATCCAAGAAGGCAGCAGCAGAGCTGTTCACCTGCAAGCAATTGGCACCTCCTGGGGACTCTCCCCTAAGGTGACCTACTGGATTTACACAGCCATTGTGCGCCCGATTCTTCTTTATGGTGCCTTTGTCTGGTGGCCTACACTAGCTAAAGGTACGTATCTTAAAATGCTTCAAAAGGTGCAACGGAGTTCGGAGCTCTGCATTACCGGGGCTCTCGGCTCCACTCCAGATTCCGTTACATACATACATGGATACATAGATGCGTAGATAGATACAGACCAAGCTAATAAAAGCGTGTTAAAAAGGGCTCCAATATGCTCTTTCGTAGATGTGCCATGTATCCATTTCTATCATTAATAGAGGAATGCGCTTTTCGCATTAGGTGCAAGGTTTCAAATCTATGACCATTTGGGGTGGTCAAAAGTTCAATTGACTTTATGTACGTAAGCCTTATGTCACCCCACCATCACATTATTGCATTGTCATCGAGCCTTGATACGTGTGCAAAGTTTCAATCAAACTTATGGCAATTCAAAGTGGTAATAAGGCCAACTCACCTTATCGCCGTTGACCTTATGTCACCACACCACACTTTAACAATATTCTTCTAACCAATATTATACCGTTTTCACACAGAAACCTAATCGAATCACAATTCGGTTTAATGAAATAATTAAGTTTCCCTTTTCATACAGGGCCCTTTGCTTCTTAAGCGGACATCTGTCAGCAGCCCCAAAAAAATATTTCGTTTTTAAAAAAAAATAGTTACAAATAATAATAATAGTAATGGAAAGCAGCCGTTTCCTTCTTAACTATAAATACAATCAAAATAAAATGCATGAGCAACTACCTATAGATGTTGCACCTAACCAAATACGTGCTTTTTCCGAAAAAGACATATTACCTTTTGCAGCAAACGCAGCAAAAATTAAGTTTTGAATTTTATCGTGTTTTTCTATTTTACGCAAATTGTTGTAAATAATTTATTTTTGATTGTCATTTGTTAAATCGACAATGAAATTTCAAGCACCAAGCAAATCCGACTGGATTTTTCACTCGATTAGGCATTCAATAAAGCAATAATGCGATAATTAAGAATTTGTATTTTGTATAAAGGATTGAGTTCAATTAGAGCTTTAAAGTAGAAAACTTGACTAAGTATTCCATTAATTTTCTGTGTGAAATAGGCATTAGTTCGAACTTCTTACCAATCAATTGTAATGCATCTCGAAATGAGATTGACAGTTGCATTATAAATCTTATAAAAGCCATTGATTCAGCCCTGAATTCAAGAGCTATTCCAAAAGTTAAAGTACGCAACCGTGGTTTGATAGACGTTATTGCATGCGGGTTTGATGGTGCTAGACCCCTACTCTAGCCTCCGCTAGGCTGCCTTGGACTTATCGCGAAATTCGCGTATGCTTGCTTTTCAGCACGAACTAGCTCGTCGGATATGGGTGGGTTTCGTTTTCCACAGTCCACGCAGCAGCCGCAAAAGAGAAAAAAATCATACCCTTAAGTGATACAGGAGTAATCACTCCACCCTCGTAGCATCTGACCAGCCACGACTAATTTGAATCATCAACATCCTTCTAATTCTCAATACCCTTAACTGTTCTTGTCCGCCCCCTTCGTACCCCCCTTGCTAAGTCTCGGTTCGCCTCCTTTGCATGAGGCCGGCCAATCCGCCCTCCTCAACCTTTTACCAACCTAGGCCCTTGCGGCTGGCCTATAAAATTCACTACACCCAACACTCATGAGTCACTCCCCACACTCATGCCCCCTTACCCCTTCCATGTCATCCCGTCCACGTCCGTCATGATCCCGTCAAGGAAACTATTCACCACACCTTCACTTTTATTTTAACAATACATCATAAACTTTTATTCAAATACTCAATGAAGCATGGTAACTTAATGCTGCACATCGGTGCAACCCTCGTGCGTGTACACAGTTGAGCCGAGTTCTAAAACCGTCTTTCCAAACCCAAAACCAAAAAAACCAGAAGCCTACCCCAGGACGTCCCAGTTTACAACCTTGGCTTTCAGACTAATGCACCTGCTTACATTTAGTTTCGAATCTTTGCATTATTAATTGTTTTCGAGCCTGCGAAATTAAATTTTTTTGTTTTTTTTTTCGACTTTGATTTTTAAGGTTTTTTTCATCATTTTTTTTAGTAGGTCATGAAAAAAACTTTAAAAATCAAAGTCGAAAAAAGTCAAAAAAATGAAATTTCGCAAGCTCGAAATTAATTTTTTGGGGTATGCGTAGTGGAACTTTTTTTCCTGAGCGCAAATCCTATCGAAAAATCCATGGCGCGATATCGGTCAACTTTCGCTCATACAAATCGGCCCACCCTAATGTACATATACGTACATTAAATTGCATGTCTAAATGTGTGCATGCTCTTACTGGGCGTTCATGCCCCACTTGCACATGCAAACACAAAAACTCTTCACTTGGATATATCCATGAATATGGGAGATGTCTGACCAAAACAACTTGATGTGGCTCAAGATTACGACTCTCGAAGAAAAGGCACACTACCGCGACTCAACCAGAGTGTATGCGCGCATTTGTTGGCTTGAGTTGACTCACATCAGATTGTTGTAGACAACCCTACCTCACCTTGCTAACTCAAATCCAAATTATCAAAATATGCGTGTTGATGTTTCTTAAGTCTAGAATAATATATAAATAGGTAAAAGATCTGATTCTCTCCAAGGTCTAGTTATGTCAATTCAGAGCAGGAATAGCCCACCCACCATAACAACTATCTTTACGAGCACTTGTAGGCTAGGTGTCTTTGACACCCCCTAATGATACGTATGGGGACGTTGGGCTGCACCGAATTCACACAACTGACCTCATGAGTAATATGCACATAATTATTGTAATAATAACTCGCAGCCTGGATTATTCTTCCGTCCGTAAGCTGACCCTTATCAAGCCCCCTTATTGTATTGGTTAGCAAGGTAGGGCGCGAAGCCATCCTTGTAAGCCTACTTTGCGAATGAACTTAAGCGGGAGCTTTTCCCAAAAAACTCAACTCAAAATTGTTATGTGGACGTTGGCAACCACCAGTCACTCTTGATTTAGATCATTCAGGTGTCTATGGAGGACCACCGCCTTATATCACCTTATTTCACCCAACAACAACTACAGAGCCAAGATGGTGTTACCTTAACGCTCGCCTTATAAAATGTTTCCCTGGCTCCTTTTATGGCGTTCAACTAAACCTCTGGCTGCTTGTCCACACATCCTCCGGCTCACCACTCTTTCGTTCCGGGCGCAATTATTCTGCGGTATGTTTTTGGAACTGCGCCCCCAGCACACCTATCAAGGATCAACCACCATTAAACTCCGCCATAATTAGGTATATTAACTATCATTCTTACCTTTTGACGTGGTCCTCTGTTGCCGTCAATCCCCAAACATTCCAATACTTTTCGACACTACTGCTTATATTTTCAGACGCCGGACTGTGTCTGTATCATTTTCGCAATCCAACTTTTGAGTGTAGATAAGATGCCTTTTAATTTGGTTGCTCAAGTTTCTGACCGGTGTGGCCGCCGTTCTTCCCAAAAAGGAGGTCTTCCAGCAGCTAGTCAACTTGCCCGCGGCTTAACGCTGTATCAGAGAAATTTTACGCAATGAGAAGGAGTTATTTTGACTTCCACTGCTTACGATCCATTTGCATGTGGAACGTCTTGCAGCTCACCATGTTTCCTCAAATGCATGTTAACTTAAGATGCGCAAGACGTTACATAAAATCACATTAAAACATATAAGTTATAACAGCAGTATCCAGCGGTTGACCCATTTACTCACGTTGCTGAGCAGGTGACCGCGCTATGTTGCGTGTTGAAGTTTCGCTGACGCGACACACGCGCAGAATAAGCGGAAGTTAATTGGGACAACGATTGGTGTAGTTGCAGAAATTGTGATTGAACAGCATAATCTAATTTTAGTTAAGTAAACTATTTTTTATACAATAATTGGTTAGCATAGCATAATTCCTTTAACACAATAACTTAGCTGCTATGTAAAATACATTGTTCGAGTTAGTTCAGTTTGGATCGTGCAACAGCACTGAATAAATTTTATAACGTTAACATATTTCTCGTGTTTATTTTAATTCGGTGAACGGGCAGTTCACCGCAACTTTAATTTTTTATCGCCTCTCCTGCTGTGAGGCTTAACTGGCGCCCGAGCAGTTCTCGGTGCAGAGTATATAAAAATTTGGTAAAAAAAAGGACCAATTAGCAAAAAAAGCATTTAAAACGAACACAAAAAAAGTAAAGTGAAAGTAAAGTGAAACAAAATAATACGTAATAAGGAAAAAAGTATTTAAAACAGACACAAAAATACAGTAAATTGAAACAAAGTAATAAGTACTAAGGAAAATATAAATTAGTAAATCGAGCACGCAGAAAAAACAGAGTGAGAGCGAAATCATAAAAAACAAGTAACAGAGTGTCAAGAACCAAAACACCAACAGCGGTCGAATGAAATTTTGCTATTTGTGAGTAGATAGCGCAACTGTTAACATTTTTTTCTTTTCTATATATTCCTAGAAACATGAACACTGAGGAAATGAAAAAATCCCTTATGGAAATGAATTGCGCAGTAAATGCCTTTCTCTCGCAACTAAAACACTCGAGGAGCGCCTAAAAAGTGTCGAAACAAAGAGCAATGTAGAGTCCATACAGGGACTCAGACAAAATTTGGTAAGACTGGAAGAACAGCTAGAGGATGTGCGCAGACAATCTACAAACACCGACTCAAAACCAGTAGAGGAGCCACTCGTAAGCCCTCGGACTGAGGGCGAACTGAATGAAATTTCCAAACTTCCAGATTCTGTCAAGGAACTCCAAATATTTGACGTATCACTAGAACACTATTCCTCTTGGATCCATAGCGCAGAGCAAATCGTTAGGGATTATCAGGTTGTTCGGCACAGGCCCATCTATAGGGCCATATTAAGGCATATTAGGTATAAGATTAAGGGGGCAGCAGACGCTGCACTGGTATCCCACATTATCTTGGATGCTGATTGGAAAAGTATTTGGGAAATCCTTTCCCTGCACTATGCCGATGCCAGAGACATTTAAACGCTCGATCAACAACTAACCTACATGACTCAAGGACGACAAGAAATCTCCGAATTTTACGCTCATAAGGAAACGGTTAAGGCTTTGGCGGAGACGCACCGAAGAAGGGCACTCGACGTCTTTATAAGAGGTCTAAATGGGGACTTGCCGACGCTGCTCCTCATACAGAAACCAAAATCCTCACCAGAGGCATACTCATCATGCCTCGCGTTCATGAACGTGGATAGCAGAAATGCCATTTATAGACCCCCACAAATATTCAACAGAAATAACAGAATATTCACTGATGTATATCAATCGCGTCATTTGTAGCAAGGCAACAGGGATTACCCACCTCAGTACCAATCTAGATATAGGTATACAACCCCAACAAGCAAAAGTTTTATAAATAGAGTCACAAGCCAGCTAGGAACAAACCCATAACACCCAGGGTCAGGTCAATCTCGCGTTAGTAATCAATCTTCGCAGAATTGGCGCAATAACAACAGAGATTAAAACAGTGTTAGATAGGGAATTAAATCTTCTCATACTAAAACCAGATATTTTTCTGCCCCTTAAGCGACAAAAGGTACAAGAAGTCAATAGTATCAACGTATACATTCCTTTTGACCCCAATATTTCTGACTCTATTAGAAAAGGACTGGGAAAGATACTCTACAAATACGAAAACGTGTTCGGTCCAGTCGATCGTAGAATGGAGATCGAAACCAACGTCCGGGCAGAGATAAGAACGGAAACAGAAAACCCCATCTACAATAAAAGCTACCCCTCTCCAGTCAATATGCGTAGCGAAGTAGAAAAACAAATTAAAGATCTACTATCAGAAGGCATCACTCATCCTTCGAAAAGCCCCTACAACTTACCCATATGGATTGTGCCAAAAAAATCGCAGCCTGATGGCGAGAAAAAATATAGAACGGTTATAGATTTTAAACGTCTAAATGCCGTAACCATTCCTGACACATACCCTATACCAGACATTAATGGCACCATCGCAAGCCTGGGAAATGCAAAATACTTTACTACCTTAGACTTAAACTCCGGGTTCCACCAAATTCCTATGAAGGAGAGCGACATCCCAAAAACCGCATTTTCCACCATGAATGTAAAATACGAATTTTTCCGGCTCCCTTTCGGCCTCAAAAATGCACCCTCTATCTTCCGACGCATGACAGACGACGTGCTCAAGGAATTTATAGGCCGCATTTGCTTCGTATACATTGAAGATTTCATTATATTTAGCAAAGATGAAGCCACTCGTTTAAAAGATATCGAAGCGATTCTTGCTAGACTCTTGACAGCTGGTCTTAAAGTCAATTTAGAAAAAACACAATTCTTAAGAACAAGCGTGGAGCTTCTGGGATATATTGTGACATCCGAGGGTATATTGCCAGAGCCAAAAAAAGTAGTCTCGATAAGAAATATGCTCCCTCCATCCAATTTAAAAGAACTCAAAAGTTTTTTAGGATTAACTTCCTATTACAGGAAATTCATCTGGGATTACGCAAAAATCGCCAAACCACTAACCAACCTAACACGGTGCGAACACGCACAAGTAATGCTCTTACTTACACAATCAAGAAAAGTAGCAATAATAATGGATGAAGAAGCAGGAAAGGCATTAAATAATCTTAAGGAAATACTGACGACCGCGGAAATCCTGACATTCCCCAACTTTGAGAAGGCCTTCAATCTAACGACTGATGCGTCTGATTTTGCGATCGATGGCAAAGACAAGCCTATAGCATTTATTTCACGAAGTTTAACCACCACAGAGGAGGAGTACGCAAAAAGAAATGCTAGCCATCGTCTGGGCCTTAGACAACCTCCGAAATTATTTGTACGGTGCAAGGAAGATTCGAATTTTTACTGATCATCAACCGCTAACCTTCTCTTTGAGTAATCGTAATTATAACGTCAAGCTCAAGCGATGGAAATCTAGGATAAAGGAGTATAATTACGAACTCATCTATAAGCCAGGAAAATCGAACGTCGCATAGTGGCGTCTTTTGAGTTTTTTCTTTGCAAAAATCATAACTTTTGAACCAATGAAGATATTTTAAAAATTTAAAATGCAGATGAAAGCTAATTACTTGGAGTTTTATTGTGTGAAAGCTCAGAATGTCACAGATACAGGGTGCTTCAAAAAAATTCGTCAAAGTAGAAAAATGCAAAAACAAAATGTTTTTAGTAGAAATAAAAAAAATAAAATGATATTTGTCTTATAATGACGTATTTAAACATTAAATAAGATAAACTAATGATTTTGATAAGACAGCGTGGCACTGCCCACTTATGATAAAAGGTTCTATCTAAGTAGTCACGTAATC